>NW_026988587.1:1200000-1849486 GCF_030222135.1 Aotus nancymaae
TCTGCTGTGCGTTCGTTCACCTAAGAGAGTTGAATCTCTGTTGAGATTCAGCGAGTCAGAAACACGTTTCTTCCAGGAGCTGCGTTGGGATATTCCCGAGTGAATGGGACCATAGGCTGTACAGAGAAATATCTGCTTCTAAAACCAAAACCGAGCTGTCTAACTGAATGGTTGTCAATGTGTGCATTCAACTGACAGAGTTAAACTCACGTGTGGATTCAGTGGTTTGCAAACCCTTTCTGTGCAGAATCCCAAAACCGGTATTTCCAGCCCAATGCCGGCATACGTACTTAACTGCAGGTAACTTCGTCTAAAACTCAGGAGAAACGTTTCCTTGAAACTGCTCTGCTGTGCGTTCGTTCACCTAAGAGAGTTGAATCTACGTTGAGATTCAGCGAGTCAGTAACACGTTTCTTCTAGGAGCTGCGTTGGGATATTCCCGAGTGAATGGGACCATAGGCTGTACAGAGAAATATCTGCTTCTAAAACCAAAACGGAGCTATCTAACTGGATGGTTGTGAATGTGTGGATTCAACTCACAAAGTTAAACTCACTTGTGGATTCAGCGGTTTGCAAACCCTTTCTGTGCAGAATCCCAAAACCGGTATTTCCAGCCCAATGCCGGCATCCGTACTAAACAGCAGGAAACTTCGTCTAAAACTCAGGAGAAACGTTTCCTTGAAACTGCTCTGCTGTGCGTTCGTTCACCTAAGAGAGTTGAATCTATGTTGAGATTCAGCGAGTCAGAAACACGTTTCTTCTAGGACCTGCGTTGGGATATTCCCGAGTGAATGGGACCATAGGCTGTACAGATAAATATCTGCTTCTGAAACCAAAACGGAGCTATCTAACTGAATGGTTGTCAATGTGTGCATTCAACTGACAGAGTTAAACTCACGTGTGGATTCAGCGGTTTGCAAACCCTTTCTGTGCAGAATCCCAAAACCGGTATTTCCAGCCCAATGCCGGCATACGTACTAAACAGCAGGAAACTTCGTCTAAAACTCAGGAGAAACGTTTCCTTGAAACTGCTCTGCTGTGCGTTCGTTCACCTAAGAGAGTTGAATCTATGTTGAGATTCAGCGAGTCAGAAACACGTTTCTTCTAGGAGTTGCGTTGGGATATTCCCGAGTGAATGGGACCATAGGCTGTACAGAGAAATATGTGCTTCTAAAACCAAAACGGAGCTATCTAACTGGATTGTTGTCAATGTGTGCATTCAACTGACAGAGTCAAACTTACGTGTGGATTCAGCGGTTTGCAAACCCTTTCTGTGCAGAATCCCAAAACTGGTATTTCCAGCCCAATGCCGGCATACGTACTAAACAGCAGGAAACTTCGTCTAAAACTCAGGAGAAACGTTTCCTTGAAACTGCTCTGCTGTGCGTTCGTTCACCTAAGAGAGTTGAATCTATGTTGAGATTCAGCGAGTCAGAAACACGTTTCTTCCAGGAGCTGCGTTGGGATACTCCCGAGTGAATGGGACCATAGGCTGTACAGAGAAATATCTGCTTCTGAAACCAAAACGGAGCTATCTAACTGAATGGTTGTCAATGTGTGCATTCAACTGACGGAGTGAAACTCCCGTGTGGATTCAGCGGTTTGCAAACCCTTTATGTGCAGAATCCCAAAACCGGTATTTCCAGCCCAATGCCGGCATCCGTACTAAACAGCAGGAAACTTCGTCTAAAACTCAGGAGAAACGTTTCCTTGAAACTGCTCTGCTGTGCGTTCGTTCACCTAAGAGAGTTGAATCTATGTTGAGATTCAGCGAGTCAGAAACACGTTTCTTCTAGGAGCTGCGTTGGGATATTCCCGAGTGAATGGGACCATAGGCTGTACAGAGAAATATCTGCTTCTAAAACCAAAACGGAGCTATCTAACTGAATGGTTGTCAATGTGTGCATTCAACTGACGGAGTGAAACTCACGTGTGGATTCAGTGGTTTGCAAACCCTTTCTGTGCAGAATCCCAAAACCGGTATTTCCAGCCCAATGCCGGCATCCGTACTAAACAGCAGGAAACTTCGTCTAAAACTCAGGAGAAACGTTTCCTTGAAACTGCTCTGCTGTGCGTTCGTTCACCTAAGAGAGTTGAATCTATGTTGAGATTCAGCGAGTCAGAAACACGTTTCTTCTAGGAGCTGCGTTGGGATATTCCCGAGTGAATGGGACCATAGGCTGTACAGAGAAATATCTGCTTCTAAAACCAAAACGGAGCTATCTAACTGAATGGTTGTCAATGTGTGCATTCAACTGACGGAGTGAAACTCACGTGTGGATTCAGTGGTTTGCAAACCCTTTCTGTGCAGAATCCCAAAACCGGTATTTCCAGCCCAATGCCGGCATACGTACTAAACAGCAGGAAACTTCGTCTAAAACTCAGGAGAAACGTTTCCTTGAAACTGCTCTGCTGTGCGTTCGTTCACCTAAGAGAGTTGAATCTATGTTGAGATTCAGCGAGTCAGAAACACGTTTCTTCCAGGAGCTGCGTTGGGATATTCCCGAGTGAATGGGACCATAGGCTGTACAGAGAAATATCTGCTTCTAAAACCAAAACGGAGCTGTCTAACTGAATGGTTGTCAATGTGTGCATTCAACTGACAGAGTTAAACTCACGTGTGGATTCAGTGGTATGGAAACCCTTTCTGTGCAGAATCCCAAAACCGGTATTTCCAGCCCAATGCCGGCATACGTACTTAACTGCAGGTAACTTCGTCTAAAACCCAGGAGAAACGTTTCCTTGAAACTGCTCTGCTGTGCGTTCGTTCACCTAAGAGAGTTGAATCTACGTTGAGATTCAGCGACTCAGAAACACGTTTCTTCTAGGAGCTGCGTTGGGATATTCCCGAGTGAATGGGACCATAGGCTGTACAGAGAAATATCTGCTTCTAAAACCAAAACGGAGCTATCTAACTGGATGGTTGTGAATGTGTGCATGAAACTCACAAAGTTAAACTCACTTGTGGATTCAGCGGTTTGCAAACCCTTTCTGTGCAGAATCCCAAAACCGGTATTTCCAGCCCAATGCCGGCATCCGTACTAAACAGCAGGAAACTTCGTCTAAAACTCAGGAGAAACGTTTCCTTGAAACTGCTCTGCTGTGCGTTCGTTCACCTAAGAGAGTTGAATCTATGTTGAGATTCAGCGAGTCAGAAACACGTTTCTTCTAGGACCTGCGTTGGGATATTCCCGAGTGAATGGGACCATAGGCTGTACAGATAAATATCTGCTTCTGAAACCAAAACGGAGCTATCTAACTGAATGGTTGTCAATGTGTGCATTCAACTGACAGAGTTAAACTCACGTGTGGATTCAGCGGTTTGCAAACCCTTTCTGTGCAGAATCCCAAAACCGGTATTTCCAGCCCAATGCCGGCATACGTACTAAACAGCAGGAAACTTCGTCTAAAACTCAGGAGAAACGTTTCCTTGAAACTGCTCTGCTGTGCGTTCGTTCACCTAAGAGAGTTGAATCTATGTTGAGATTCAGCGAGTCAGAAACACGTTTCTTCCAGGAGCTGCGTTGGGATATTCCCGAGTGAATGGGACCATAGGCTGTACAGAGAAATATCTGCTTCTAAAACCACAACGGAGCTATCTAACTGAATGGTTGTCAATGTGTGCATTCAACTGACAGAGTTAAACTCACGTGTGGATTCAGCGGTTTGCAAACCCTTTCTGTGCAGAATCCCAAAACCGGTATTTCCAGCCCAATGCCGGCATACGTACTAAACAGCAGGAAACTTCGTCTAAAACTCAGGAGAAACGTTTCCTTGAAACTGCTCTGCTGTGCGTTCGTTCACCTAAGAGAGTTGAATCTATGTTGAGATTCAGCGAGTCAGAAACACGTTTCTTCTAGGAGTTGCGTTGGGATATTCCCGAGTGAATGGGACCATAGGCTGTACAGAGAAATATGTGCTTCTAAAACCAAAACGGAGCTATCTAACTGGATTGTTGTCAATGTGTGCATTCAACTGACAGAGTCAAACTCACGTGTGGATTCAGCGGTTTGCAAACCCTTTCTGTGCAGAATCCCAAAACCGGTATTTCCAGCCCAATGCCGGCATACGTACTAAACAGCAGGAAACTTCGTCTAAAACTCAGGAGAAACGTTTCCTTGAAACTGCTCTGCTGTGCGTTCGTTCACCTAAGAGAGTTGAATCTATGTTGAGATTCAGCGAGTCAGAAACACGTTTCTTCTAGGAGTTGCGTTGGGATATTCCCGAGTGAATGGGACCATAGGCTGTACAGAGAAATATGTGCTTCTAAAACCAAAACGTAGCTATCTAACTGGATTGTTGTCAATGTGTGCATTCAACTGACAGAGTCAAACTTACGTGTGGATTCAGCGGTTTGCAAACCCTTTCTGTGCAGAATCCCAAAACCGGTATTTCCAGCCCAATGCCGGCATACGTACTAAACAGCAGGAAACTTCGTCTAAAACTCAGGAGAAACGTTTCCTTGAAACTGCTCTGCTGTGCGTTCGTTCACCTAAGAGAGTTGAATCTATGTTGAGATTCAGCGAGTCAGAAACAAGTTTCTTCCAGGAGCTGCGTTGGGATATTCCCGAGTGAATGGGACCATAGGCTGTACAGAGAAATATCTGCTTCTGAAACCAAAACGGAGCTATCTAACTGAATGGTTGTCAATGTGTGCATTCAACTGACGGAGTGAAACTCACGTGTGGATTCAGCGGTTTGCAAACCCTTTCTGTGCAGAATCCCAAAACCGGTATTTCCAGCCCAATGCCGGCATCCGTACTAAACAGCAGGAAACTTCGTCTAAAACTCAGGAGAAACGTTTCCTTGAAACTGCTCTGCTGTGCGTTCGTTCACCTAAGAGAGTTGAATCTATGTTGAGATTCAGCGAGTCAGAAACACGTTTCTTCTAGGAGCTGCGTTGGGATATTCCCGAGTGAATGGGACCATAGGCTGTACAGAGAAATATCTGCTTCTAAAACCAAAACGGAGCTATCTAACTGAATGGTTGTCAATGTGTGCATTCAACTGACGGAGTGAAACTCACGTGTGGATTCAGTGGTTTGCAAACCCTTTCTGTGCAGAATCCCAAAACCGGTATTTCCAGCCCAATGCCGGCATACGTACTAAACAGCAGGAAACTTCGTCTAAAACTCAGGAGAAACGTTTCCTTGAAACTGCTCTGCTGTGCGTTCGTTCACCTAAGAGAGTTGAATCTATGTTGAGATTCAGCGAGTCAGAAACACGTTTCTTCCAGGAGCTGCGTTGGGATATTCCCGAGTGAATGGGACCATAGGCTGTACAGAGAAATATCTGCTTCTAAAACCAAAACGGAGCTGTCTAACTGAATGGTTGTCAATGTGTGCATTCAACTGACAGAGTTAAACTCACGTGTGGATTCAGTGGTTTGCAAACCCTTTCTGTGCAGAATCCCAAAACCGGTATTTCCAGCCCAATGCCGGCATACGTACTTAACTGCAGGTAACTTCGTCTAAAACTCAGGAGAAACGTTTCCTTGAAACTGCTCTGCTGTGCGTTCGTTCACCTAAGAGAGTTGAATCTACGTTGAGATTCAGCGAGTCAGAAACACGTTTCTTCTAGGAGCTGCGTTGGGATATTCCCGAGTGAATGGGACCATAGGCTGTACAGAGAAATATCTGCTTCTAAAACCAAAACGGAGCTATCTAACTGGATGGTTGTGAATGTGTGCATTCAACTCACAAAGTTAAACTCACTTGTGGATTCAGCGGTTTGCAAACCCTTTCTGTGCAGAATCCCAAAACCGGTATTTCCAGCCCAATGCCGGCATCCGTACTAAACAGCAGGAAACTTCGTCTAAAACTCAGGAGAAACGTTTCCTTGAAACTGCTCTGCTGTGCGTTCGTTCACCTAAGAGAGTTGAATCTATGTTGAGATTCAGCGAGTCAGAAACACGTTTCTTCTAGGACCTGCGTTGGGATATTCCCGAGTGAATGGGACCATAGGCTGTACAGATAAATATCTGCTTCTGAAACCAAAACGGAGCTATCTAACTGAATGGTTGTCAATGTGTGCATTCAACTGACAGAGTTAAACTCACGTGTGGATTCAGCGGTTTGCAAACCCTTTCTGTGCAGAATCCCAAAACCGGTATTTCCAGCCCAATGCCGGCATACGTACTAAACAGCAGGAAACTTCGTCTAAAACTCAGGAGAAACGTTTCCTTGAAACTGCTCTGCTGTGCGTTCGTTCACCTAAGAGAGTTGAATCTATGTTGAGATTCAGCGAGTCAGAAACACGTTTCTTCCAGGAGCTGCGTTGGGATATTCCCGAGTGAATGGGACCATTGGCTGTACAGAGAAATATCTGCTTCTAAAACCACAACGGAGCTATCTAACTGAATGGTTGTCAATGTGTGCATTCAACTGACGGAGTGAAACTCACGTGTGGATTCAGCGGTTTGCAAACCCTTTCTGTGCAGAATCCCAAAACCGGTATTTCCAGCCCAATGCCGGCATACGTACTAAACAGCAGGAAACTTCGTCTAAAACTCAGGAGAAACGTTTCCTTGAAACTGCTCTGCTGTGCGTTCGTTCACCTAAGAGAGTTGAATCTATGTTGAGATTCAGCGAGTCAGAAACACGTTTCTTCTAGGAGTTGCGTTGGGATATTCCCGAGTGAATGGGACCATAGGCTGTACAGAGAAATATGTGCTTCTAAAACCAAAACGGAGCTATCTAACTAGATTGTTGTCAATTTGTGCATTCAACTGACCGAGTCAAACTCACGTGTGGATTCAGCGGTTTGCAAACCCTTTCTGTGCAGAATCCCAAAACCGGTATTTCCAGCCCAATGCCGGCATACGTACTAAACAGCAGGAAACTTCGTCTAAAACTCAGGAGAAACGTTTCCTTGAAACTGCTCTGCTGTGCGTTCGTTCACCTAAGAGAGTTGAATCTATGTTGAGATTCAGCGAGTCAGAAACACGTTTCTTCCAGGAGCTGCGTTGGGATATTCCCGAGTGAATGGGACCATAGGCTGTACAGAGAAATATCTGCTTCTAAAACCAAAAGGGTGTTATCAAACTGAATGGTTGTCAATGTGTGCATTCAACTGACAGAGTTAAACTCACGTGTGGATTCAGCGGTTTGCAAACCCTTTCTGTGCAGAATCCCAAAACCGGTATTTCCAGCCCAATGCCGGCATATGTACTAAACAGCAGGAAACTTCGTCTAAAACTCAGGAGAAACGTTTCCTTGAAACTGCTCTGCTGTGCGTTCGTTCACCTAAGAGAGTTGAATCTATGTTGAGATTCAGCGAGTCAGAAACACGTTTCTTCCAGGAGCTGCTTTGGGATATTCCCGAGTGAATGGGACCATAGGCTGTACAGAGAAATATCTGCTTCTAAAACCAAAACGGAGCTATCTAACTGGATGGTTGTGAATGTGTGCATTCAACTCACAAAGTTAAACTCACTTGTGGATTCAGCGGTTTGCAAACCCTTTCTGTGCAGAATCCCAAAACCGGTATTTCCAGCCCAATGCCGGCATCCGTACTAAGCAGCAGGAAACTTCGTCTAAAACTCAGGAGAAACGTTTCCTTGAAACTGCTCTTCTGTGCGTTTGCTCACCTAAGAGAGTTGAATCTATGTTGAGATTCAGCGAGTCAGAAACACGTTTCTTCTAGGAGTTGCGTTGGGATATTCCCGAGTGAATGGGACCATAGGCTGTACAGAGATATATGTGCTTCTAAAACCAAAACGGAGCAATCTAACTGGATTGTTGTCAATGTGTGCATTCAACTGACAGAGTCAAACTCACGTGTGGATTCAGCGGTTTGCAAACCCTTTCTGTGCAGAATCCCAAAACCGGTATTTCCAGCCCAATGCCGGCATACGTACTAAACAGCAGGAAACTTCGTCTAAAACTCAGGAGAAATGTTTCCTTGAAACTGCTCTGCTGTGCGTTCGTTCACCTAAGAGAGTTGAATCTATGTTGAGATTCAGCGAGTCAGAAACACGTTTCTTCTAGGAGTTGCGTTGGGATATTCCCGAGTGAATGGGACCATAGGCTGTACAGAGAAATATGTGCTTCTAAAACCAAAACGGAGCTATCTAACTGGATTGTTGTCAATGTGTGCATTCAACTGACAGAGTCAAACTTACGTGTGGATTCAGCGGTTTGCAAACCCTTTCTGTGCAGAATCCCAAAACCGGTATTTCCAGCCCAATGCCGGCATACGTACTAAACAGCAGGAAACTTCGTCTAAAACTCAGGAGAAACGTTTCCTTGAAACTGCTCTGCTGTGCGTTCGTTCACCTAAGAGAGTTGAATCTATGTTGAGATTCAGCGAGTCAGAAACACGTTTCTTCCAGGAGCTGCGTTGGGATATTCCCGAGTGAATGGGACCATAGGCTGTACAGAGAAATATCTGCTTCTGAAACCAAAACGGAGCTATCTAACTGAATGGTTGTCAATGTGTGCATTCAACTGACGGAGTGAAACTCACGTGTGGATTCAGCGGTTTGCAAACCCTTTCTGTGCAGAATCCCAAAACCGGTATTTCCAGCCCAATGCCGGCATCCGTACTAAACAGCAGGAAACTTCGTCTAAAACTCAGGAGAAACGTTTCCTTGAAACTGCTCTGCTGTGCGTTCGTTCACCTAAGAGAGTTGAATCTATGTTGAGATTCAGCGAGTCAGAAACACGTTTCTTCTAGGAGCTGCGTTGGGATATTCCCGAGTGAATGGGACCATAGGCTGTACAGAGAAATATCTGCTTCTAAAACCAAAACGGAGCTATCTAACTGAATGGTTGTCAATGTGTGCATTCAACTGACGGAGTGAAACTCACGTGTGGATTCAGTGGTTTGCAAACCCTTTCTGTGCAGAATCCCAAAACCGGTATTTCCAGCCCAATGCCGGCATACGTACTAAACAGCAGGAAACTTCGTCTAAAACTCAGGAGAAACGTTTCCTTGAAACTGCTCTGCTGTGCGTTCGTTCACCTAAGAGAGTTGAATCTCTGTTGAGATTCAGCGAGTCAGAAACACGTTTCTTCCAGGAGCTGCGTTGGGATATTCCCGAGTGAATGGGACCATAGGCTGTACAGAGAAATATCTGCTTCTAAAACCAAAACGGAGCTGTCTAACTGAATGGTTGTCAATGTGTGCATTCAACTGACAGAGTTAAACTCACGTGTGGATTCAGTGGTTTGCAAACCCTTTCTGTGCAGAATCCCAAAACCGGTATTTCCAGCCCAATGCCGGCATACGTACTTAACTGCAGGTAACTTCGTCTAAAACTCAGGAGAAACGTTTCCTTGAAACTGCTCTGCTGTGCGTTCGTTCACCTAAGAGAGTTGAATCTACGTTGAGATTCAGCGAGTCAGTAACACGTTTCTTCTAGGAGCTGCGTTGGGATATTCCCGAGTGAATGGGACCATAGGCTGTACAGAGAAATATCTGCTTCTAAAACCAAAACGGAGCTATCTAACTGGATGGTTGTGAATGTGTGGATTCAACTCACAAAGTTAAACTCACTTGTGGATTCAGCGGTTTGCAAACCCTTTCTGTGCAGAATCCCAAAACCGGTATTTCCAGCCCAATGCCGGCATCCGTACTAAACAGCAGGAAACTTCGTCTAAAACTCAGGAGAAACGTTTCCTTGAAACTGCTCTGCTGTGCGTTCGTTCACCTAAGAGAGTTGAATCTATGTTGAGATTCAGCGAGTCAGAAACACGTTTCTTCTAGGACCTGCGTTGGGATATTCCCGAGTGAATGGGACCATAGGCTGTACAGATAAATATCTGCTTCTGAAACCAAAACGGAGCTATCTAACTGAATGGTTGTCAATGTGTGCATTCAACTGACAGAGTTAAACTCACGTGTGGATTCAGCGGTTTGCAAACCCTTTCTGTGCAGAATCCCAAAACCGGTATTTCCAGCCCAATGCCGGCATACGTACTAAACAGCAGGAAACTTCGTCTAAAACTCAGGAGAAACGTTTCCTTGAAACTGCTCTGCTGTGCGTTCGTTCACCTAAGAGAGTTGAATCTATGTTGAGATTCAGCGAGTCAGAAACACGTTTCTTCCAGGAGCTGCGTTGGGATATTCCCGACTGAATGGGACCATTGGCTGTACAGAGAAATATCTGCTTCTAAAACCACAACGGAGCTATCTAACTGAATGGTTGTCAATGTGTGCATTCAACTGACGGAGTGAAACTCACGTGTGGATTCAGTGGTTTGCAAACCCTTTCTGTGCAGAATCCCAAAACCGGTATTTCCAGCCCAATGCCGGCATACGTACTAAACAGCAGGAAACTTCGTCTAAAACTCAGGAGAAACGTTTCCTTGAAACTGCTCTGCTGTGCGTTCGTTCACCTAAGAGAGTTGAATCTATGTTGAGATTCAGCGAGTCAGAAACACGTTTCTTCTAGGAGTTGCGTTGGGATATTCCCGAGTGAATGGGACCATAGGCTGTACAGAGAAATATGTGCTTCTAAAACCAAAACGGAGCTATCTAACTAGATTGTTGTCAATGTGTGCATTCAACTGACCGACTCAAACTCACGTGTGGATTCAGCGGTTTGCAAACCCTTTCTGTGCAGAATCCCAAAACCGGTATTTCCAGCCCAATGCCGGCATATGTACTAAACAGCAGGAAACTTCGTCTAAAACTCAGGAGAAACGTTTCCTTGAAACTGCTCTGCTGTGCGTTCGTTCACCTAAGAGAGTTGAATCTATGTTGAGATTCAGCGAGTCAGAAACACGTTTCTTCCAGGAGCTGCTTTGGGATATTCCCGAGTGAATGGGACCATAGGCTGTACAGAGAAATATCTGCTTCTAAAACCAAAACGGAGCTATCTAACTGGATGGTTGTGAATGTGTGCATTCAACTCACAAAGTTAAACTCACTTGTGGATTCAGCGGTTTGCAAACCCTTTCTGTGCAGAATCCCAAAACCGGTATTTCCAGCCCAATGCCGGCATCCGTACTAAGCAGCAGGAAACTTCGTCTAAAACTCAGGAGAAACGTTTCCTTGAAACTGCTCTGCTGTGCGTTTGCTCACCTAAGAGAGTTGAATCTATGTTGAGATTCAACGAGTCAGAAACACGTTTCTTCTAGGAGTTGCGTTGGGATATTCCCGAGTGAATGGGACCTTAGGCTGTACAGAGAAATATGTGCTTCTAAAACCAAAACGGAGCAATCTAACTGGATTGTTGTCAATGTGTGCATTCAACTGACAGAGTCAAACTCACGTGTGGATTCAGCGGTTTGCAAACCCTTTCTGTGCAGAATCCCAAAACCGGTATTTCCAGCCCAATGCCGGCATACGTACTAAACAGCAGGAAACTTCGTCTAAAACTCAGGAGAAACGTTTCCTTGAAACTGCTCTGCTGTGCGTTCGTTCAACTAAGAGAGTTGAATCTATGTTGAGATTCAGCGAGTCAGAAACACGTTTCTTCCAGGAGCTGCGTTGGGATATTCCCGAGTGAATGGGACCATAGGCTTTACAGAGAAATATCTGCTTCTAAAACCAAAAGGGTGTTATCAAACTGAATGGTTGTCAATGTGTGCATTCAACTGACAGAGTTAAACTCACGTGTGGATTCAGCGGTTTGCAAACCCTTTCTGTGCAGAATCCCAAAACCGGTATTTCCAGCCCAATGCCGGCATACGTCCTAAACAGCAGTAAACTTCATCTAAAACTCAGGAGATACGTTTGCTTGAAACTGCTCTGCTGTGCGTTCCTTCACATAAGAGAGTTGAGTGTATGCTGAGATTCAGCGAGTCAGAAACACGTTTCTTCTAGGAGCTGCGTTGGGATCTTCCCGAGAGAATGGGACCAAAGGTTGTACAGAGAAATATCTGCTTCTAAAACCAAAAGGGTGTTATCACACTGAATGGTTGTCAATGTGTGCATTCAACTGACAGAGTTAAACTCACGTGTGGATTCAGCGGTTTGCAATCCCTTTCTGTGCAGAATCCCAAAACCGGTATTTCCAGCCCAATGCCGGCATACGTACTAAACAGCAGGAAACTTCGTCTAAAACTCAGGAGAAACGTTTCCTTGAAACTGCTCTGCTGTGCGTTCGTTCACCTAAGAGAGTTGAATCTATGTTGAGATTCAGCGAGTCAGAAACACGTTTCTTCCAGGAGCTGCGTTGGGATATTCCCGAGTGAATGGGACCATAGGCTGTACAGAGAAATATCTGCTTCTAAAACCAAAACGGAGCTGTCTAACTGGATTGTTGTCAATGTGTGCATTCAACTGACCGAGTCAAACTCACGTGTGGATTCAGCGGTTTGCAAACCCTTTCTGTGCAGAATCCCAAAACCGGTATTTCCAGCCCAATGCCGGCATACGTACTAAACAGCAGGAAACTTCGTCTAAAACTCAGGAGAAACGTTTCCTTGAAACTGCTCTGCTGTGCGTTCGTTCACCTAAGAGAGTTGAATCTATGTTGAGATTCAGCGAGTCAGAAACACGTTTCTTCTAGGAGTTGCGTTGGGATATTCCCGAGTGAATGGGACCATAGGCTGTACAGAGAAATATGTGCTTCTAAAACCAAAACGGAGCTATCTAACTGGATTGTTGTCAATGTGTGCATTCAACTGACAGAGTCAAACTTACGTGTGGATTCAGCGGTTTGCAAACCCTTTCTGTGCAGAATCCCAAAACCGGTATTTCCAGCCCAATGCCGGCATACGTACTAAACAGCAGGAAACTTCGTCTAAAACTCAGGAGAAACGTTTCCTTGAAACTGCTCTGCTGTGCGTTCGTTCACCTAAGAGAGTTGAATCTATGTTGAGATTCAGCGAGTCAGAAACACGTTTCTTCCAGGAGCTGCGTTGGGATATTCCCGAGTGAATGGGACCATAGGCTGTACAGAGAAATATCTGCTTCTGAAACCAAAACGGAGCTATCTAACTGAATGGTTGTCAATGTGTGCATTCAACTGACGGAGTGAAACTCACGTGTGGATTCAGCGGTTTGCAAACCCTTTCTGTGCAGAATCCCAAAACCGGTATTTCCAGCCCAATGCCGGCATCCGTACTAAACAGCAGGAAACTTCGTCTAAAACTCAGGAGAAACGTTTCCTTGAAACTGCTCTGCTGTGCGTTCGTTCACCTAAGAGAGTTGAATCTATGTTGAGATTCAGCGAGTCAGAAACACGTTTCTTCCAGGAGCTGCGTTGGGATATTCCCGAGTGAATGGGACCATAGGCTGTACAGAGAAATATCTGCTTCTAAAATCAAAACAGAGCTATATAACTGAATGGTTGTCAATGTGTGCATTCAACTGACGGAGTGAAACTCACGTGTGGATTCAGTGGTTTGCAAACCCTTTCTGTGCAGAATCCCAAAACCGGTATTTCCAGCCCAATGCCGGCATACGTACTAAACAGCAGGAAACTTCGTCTAAAACTCAGGAGAAACGTTTCCTTGAAACTGCTCTGCTGTGCGTTCGTTCACCTAAGAGAGTTGAATCTATGTTGAGATTCAGCGAGTCAGAAACACGTTTCTTCCAGGAGCTGCGTTGGGATATTCCCGAGTGAATGGGACCATAGGCTGTACAGAGAAATATCTGCTTCTAAAACCAAAACGGAGCTGTCTAACTGAATGGTTGTCAATGTGTGCATTCAACTGACAGAGTTAAACTCACGTGTGGATTCAGTGGTTTGCAAACCCTTTCTGTGCAGAATCCCAAAACGGGTATTTCCAGCCCAATGCCGGCATACGTACTAAACAGCAGGTAACTTCGTCTAAAACTCAGGAGAAACGTTTCCTTGAAACTGCTCTGCTGTGCGTTCGTTCACCTAAGAGAGTTGAATCTACGTTGAGATTCAGCGACTCAGAAACACGTTTCTTCTAGGAGCTGCGTTGGGATATTCCCGAGTGAATGGGACCATAGGCTGTACAGAGAAATATCTGCTTCTAAAACCAAAACGGAGCTATCTAACTGGATGGTTGTGAATGTGTGCATTCAACTCACAAAGTTAAACTCACTTGTGGATTCAGCGGTTTGCAAACCCTTTCTGTGCAGAATCCCAAAACCGGTATTTCCAGCCCAATGCCGGCATCCGTACTAAACAGCAGGAAACTTCGTCTAAAACTCAGGAGAAACGTTTCCTTGAAACTGCTCTGCTGTGCGTTCGTTCACCTAAGAGAGTTGAATCTATGTTGAGATTCAGCGAGTCAGAAACACGTTTCTTCTAGGACCTGCGTTGGGATATTCCCGAGTGAATGGGACCATAGGCTGTACAGATAAATATCTGCTTCTGAAAACAAAACGGAGCTATCTAACTGAATGGTTGTCAATGTGTGCATTCAACTGACAGAGTTAAACTCACGTGTGGATTCAGCGGTTTGCAAACCCTTTCTGTGCAGAATCCCAAAACCGGTATTTCCAGCCCAATGCCGGCATACGTACTAAACAGCAGGAAATTTCGTCTAAAACTCAGGAGAAACGTTTCCTTGAAACTGCTCTGCTGTGCGTTCGTTCACCTAAGAGAGTTGAATCTATGTTGAGATTCAGCGAGTCAGAAACACGTTTCTTCCAGGAGCTGCGTTGGGATATTCCCGAGTGAATGGGACCATAGGCTGTACAGAGAAATATCTGCTTCTAAAACCACAACGGAGCTATCTAACTGAATGGTTGTCAATGTGTGCATTCAACTGACGGAGTGAAACTCACGTGTGGATTCAGCGGTTTGCAAACCCTTTCTGTGCAGAATCCCAAAACCGGTATTTCCAGCCCAATGCCGGCATACGTACTAAACAGCAGGAAACTTCGTCTAAAACTCAGGAGAAACGTTTCCTTGAAACTGCTCTGCTGTGCGTTCGTTCACCTAAGAGAGTTGAATCTATGTTGAGATTCAGCGAGTCAGAAACACGTTTCTTCCAGGAGCTGCGTTGGGATATTCCCGAGTGAATGGGACCATAGGCTGTACAGAGAAATATCTGCTTCTAAAACCAAAACGGAGCTATCTAACTGAATGGTTGTCAATGTGTGCATTCAACTGACGGAGTGAAACTCACGTGTGGATTCAGTGGTTTGCAAACCCTTTCTGTGCAGAATCCCAAAACCGGTATTTCCAGCCCAATGCCGGCATACGTACTAAACAGCAGGAAACTTCGTCTAAAACTCAGGAGAAACGTTTCCTTGAAACTGCTCTGCTGTGCGTTCGTTCACCTAAGAGAGTTGAATCTATGTTGAGATTCAGCGAGTCAGAAACACGTTTCTTCTAGGAGTTGCGTTGGGATATTCCCGAGTGAATGGGACCATAGGCTGTACAGAGAAATATGTGCTTCTAAAACCAAAACGGAGCTATCTAACTGGATTGTTGTCAATGTGTGCATTCAACTGACAGAGTCAAACTTACGTGTGGATTCAGCGGTTTGCAAACCCTTTCTGTGCAGAATCCCAAAACTGGTATTTCCAGCCCAATGCCGGCATACGTACTAAACAGCAGGAAACTTCGTCTAAAACTCAGGAGAAACGTTTCCTTGAAACTGCTCTGCTGTGCGTTCGTTCACCTAAGAGAGTTGAATCTATGTTGAGATTCAGCGAGTCAGAAACACGTTTCTTCCAGGAGCTGCGTTGGGATACTCCCGAGTGAATGGGACCATAGGCTGTACAGAGAAATATCTGCTTCTGAAACCAAAACGGAGCTATCTAACTGAATGGTTGTCAATGTGTGCATTCAACTGACGGAGTGAAACTCACGTGTGGATTCAGCGGTTTGCAAACCCTTTCTGTGCAGAATCCCAAAACCGGTATTTCCAGCCCAATGCCGGCATCCGTACTAAACAGCAGGAAACTTCGTCTAAAACTCAGGAGAAACGTTTCCTTGAAACTGCTCTGCTGTGCGTTCGTTCACCTAAGAGAGTTGAATCTATGTTGAGATTCAGCGAGTCAGAAACACGTTTCTTCCAGGAGCTGCGTTGGGATATTCCCGAGTGAATGGGACCATAGGCTGTACAGAGAAATATCTGCTTCTAAAACCAAAACGGAGCTGTCTAACTGAATGGTTGTCAATGTGTGCATTCAACTGACAGAGTTAAACTCACGTGTGGATTCAGTGGTATGCAAACCCTTTCTGTGCAGAATCCCAAAACCGGTATTTCCAGCCCAATGCCGGCATACGTACTTAACTGCAGGTAACTTCGTATAAAACCCAGGAGAAACGTTTCCTTGAAACTGCTCTGCTGTGCGTTCGTTCACCTAAGAGAGTTGAATCTACGTTGAGACTCAGCGACTCAGAAACACGTTTCTTCTAGGAGCTGCGTTGGGATATTCCCGAGTGAATGGGACCATAGGCTGTACAGAGAAATATCTGCTTCTAAAACCAAAACGGAGCTATCTAACTGGATGGTTGTGAATGTGTGCATTCAACTCACAAAGTTAAACTCACTTGTGGATTCAGCGGTTTGCAAACCCTTTCTGTGCAGAATCCCAAAACCGGTATTTCCAGCCCAATGCCGGCATCCGTACTAAACAGCAGGAAACTTCGTCTAAAACTCAGGAGAAACGTTTCCTTGAAACTGCTCTGCTGTGCGTTCGTTCACCTAAGAGAGTTGAATCTATGTTGAGATTCAGCGAGTCAGAAACACGTTTCTTCCAGGAGCTGCGTTGGGATATTCCCGAGTGAATGGGACCATAGGCTGTACAGAGAAATATCTGCTTCTAAAACCACAACGGAGCTATCTAACTGAATGGTTGTCAATGTGTGCATTCAACTGACAGAGTTAAACTCACGTGTGGATTCAGCGGTTTGCAAACCCTTTCTGTGCAGAATCCCAAAACCGGTATTTCCAGCCCAATGCCGGCATACGTACTAAACAGCAGGAAACTTCGTCTAAAACTCAGGAGAAACGTTTCCTTGAAACTGCTCTGCTGTGCGTTCGTTCACCTAAGAGAGTTGAATCTATGTTGAGATTCAGCGAGTCAGAAACACGTTTCTTCTAGGAGTTGCGTTGGGATATTCCCGAGTGAATGGGACCATAGGCTGTACAGAGAAATATGTGCTTCTAAAACCAAAACGGAGCTATCTAACTGGATTGTTGTCAATGTGTGCATTCAACTGACCGAGTCAAACTCACGTGTGGATTCAGCGGTTTGCAAACCCTTTCTGTGCAGAATCCCAAAACCGGTATTTCCAGCCCAATGCCGGCATACGTTCTAAACAGCAGGAAACTTCGTCTAAAACTCAGGAGAAACGTTTCCTTGAAACTGCTCTGCTGTGCGTTCGTTCACCTAAGAGAGTTGAATCTATGTTGAGATTCAGCGAGTCAGAAACACGTTTCTTCTAGGAGTTGCGTTGGGATATTCCCGAGTGAATGGGACCATAGGCTGTACAGAGAAATATGTGCTTCTAAAACCAAAACGGAGCTATCTAACTGGATTGTTGTCAATGTGTGCATTCAACTGACAGAGTCAAACTTACGTGTGGATTCAGCGGTTTGCAAACCCTTTCTGTGCAGAATCCCAAAACCGGTATTTCCAGCCCAATGCCGGCATACGTACTAAACAGCAGGAAACTTCGTCTAAAACTCAGGAGAAACGTTTCCTTGAAACTGCTCTGCTGTGCGTTCGTTCACCTAAGAGAGTTGAATCTATGTTGAGATTCAGCGAGTCAGAAACACGTTTCTTCCAGGAGCTGCGTTGGGATATTCCCGAGTGAATGGGACCATAGGCTGTACAGAGAAATATCTGCTTCTGAAACCAAAACGGAGCTATCTAACTGAATGGTTGTCAATGTGTGCATTCAACTGACGGAGTGAAACTCACGTGTGGATTCAGTGGTTTGCAAACCCTTTCTGTGCAGAATCCCAAAACCGGTATTTCCAGCCCAATGCCGGCATACGTACTAAACAGCAGGAAACTTCGTCTAAAACTCAGGAGAAACGTTTCCTTGAAACTGCTCTGCTGTGCGTTCGTTCACCTAAGAGAGTTGAATCTATGTTGAGATTCAGCGAGTCAGAAACACGTTTCTTCTAGGAGTTGCGTTGGGATATTCCCGAGTGAATGGGACCATAGGCTGTACAGAGAAATATGTGCTTCTAAAACCAAAACGGAGCTATCTAACTAGATTGTTGTCAATGTGTGCATTCAACTGACCGACTCAAACTCACGTGTGGATTCAGCGGTTTGCAAACCCTTTCTGTGCAGAATCCCAAAACCGGTATTTCCAGCCCAATGCCGGCATACGTACTAAACAGCAGGAAACTTCGTCTAAAACTCAGGAGAAACGTTTCCTTGAAACTGCTCTGCTGTGCGTTCGTTCACCTAAGAGAGTTGAATCTATGTTGAGATTCAGCGAGTCAGAAACACGTTTCTTCCAGGAGCTGCGTTGGGATATTCCCGAGTGAATGGGACCATAGGCTGTACAGAGAAATATCTGCTTCTAAAACCAAAAGGGTGTTATCAAACTGAATGGTTGTCAATGTGTGCATTCAACTGACAGAGTTAAACTCACGTGTGGATTCAGCGGTTTGCAAACCCTTTCTGTGCAGAATCCCAAAACCGGTATTTCCAGCCCAATGCCGGCATATGTACTAAACAGCAGGAAACTTCGTCTAAAACTCAGGAGAAACGTTTCCTTGAAACTGCTCTGCTGTGCGTTCGTTCACCTAAGAGAGTTGAATCTATGTTGAGATTCAGCGAGTCAGAAACACGTTTCTTCCAGGAGCTGCTTTGGGATATTCCCGAGTGAATGGGACCATAGGCTGTACAGAGAAATATCTGCTTCTAAAACCAAAACGGAGCTATCTAACTGGATGGTTGTGAATGTGTGCATTCAACTCACAAAGTTAAACTCACTTGTGGATTCAGCGGTTTGCAAACCCTTTCTGTGCAGAATCCCAAAACCGGTATTTCCAGCCCAATGCCGGCATCCGTACTAAGCAGCAGGAAACTTCGTCTAAAACTCAGGAGAAACGTTTCCTTGAAACTGCTCTGCTGTGCGTTTGCTCACCTAAGAGAGTTGAATCTATGTTGAGATTCAGCGAGTCAGAAACACGTTTCTTCTAGGAGTTGCGTTGGGATATTCCCGAGTGAATGGGACCATAGGCTGTACAGAGAAATATGTGCTTCTAAAACCAAAACGGAGCAATCTAACTGGATTGTTGTCAATGTGTGCATTCAACTGACAGAGTCAAACTCACGTGTGGATTCAGCGGTTTGCAAACCCTTTCTGTGCAGAATCCCAAAACCGGTATTTCCAGCCCAATGCCGGCATACGTACTAAACAGCAGGAAACTTCGTCTAAAACTCAGGAGAAACGTTTCCTTGAAACTGCTCTGCTGTGCGTTCGTTCAACTAAGAGAGTTGAATCTATGTTGAGATTCAGCGAGTCAGAAACACGTTTCTTCCAGGAGCTGCGTTGGGATATTCCCGAGTGAATGGGACCATAGGCTTTACAGAGAAATATCTGCTTCTAAAACCAAAAGGGTGTTATCAAACTGAATGGTTGTCAATGTGTGCATTCAACTGACAGAGTTAAACTCACGTGTGGATTCAGCGGTTTGCAAACCCTTTCTGTGCAGAATCCCAAAACCGGTATTTCCAGCCCAATGCCGGCATACGTCCTAAACAGCAGTAAACTTCATCTAAAACTCAGGAGATACGTTTGCTTGAAACTGCTCTGCTGTGCGTTCCTTCACATAAGAGAGTTGAGTGTATGCTGAGATTCAGCGAGTCAGAAACACGTTTCTTCCAGGAGCTGCGTTGGGATATTCCCGAGTGAATGGGACCATAGGCTGTACAGAGAAATATCTGCTTCTGAAACCAAAACGGAGCTATCTAACTGAATGGTTGTCAATGTGTGCATTCAGCTGACGGAGTGAAACTCACGTGTGGATTCAGCGGTTTGCAAACCCTTTCTGTGCAGAATCCCAAAACCGGTATTTCCAGCCCAATGCCGGCATCCGTACTAAACAGCAGGAAACTTCGTCTAAAACTCAGGAGAAACGTTTCCTTGAAACTGCTCTGCTGTGCGTTCGTTCACCTAAGATAGTTGAATCTATGTTGAGATTCAGCGAGTCAGAAACACGTTTCTTCTAGGAGCTGCGTTGGGATATTCCCGAGTGAATGGGACCATAGGCTGTACAGAGAAATATCTGCTTCTAAAACCAAAACGGAGCTATCTAACTGAATGGTTGTCAATGTGTGCATTCAACTGACGGAGTGAAACTCACGTGTGGATTCAGTGGTTTGCAAACCCTTTCTGTGCAGAATCCCAAAACCGGTATTTCCAGCCCAATGCCGACATCCGTACTAAACAGCAGGAAACTTCGTCTAAAACTCAGGAGAAACGTTTCCTTGAAACTGCTCTGCTGTGCGTTCGTTCACCTAAGAGAGTTGAATCTATGTTGAGATTCAGCGAGTCAGAAACACGTTTCTTCCAGGAGCTGCGTTGGGATATTCCCGAGTGAATGGGACCATAGGCTGTACAGAGAAATATCTGCTTCTAAAACCAAAACAGAGCTATATAACTGAATGGTTGTCAATGTGTGCATTCAACTGACGGAGTGAAACTCACGTGTGGATTCAGTGGTTTGCAAACCCTTTCTGTGCAGAATCCCAAAACCGGTATTTCCAGCCCAATGCCGGCATCCGTACTAAACAGCAGGAAACTTCGTCTAAAACTCAGGAGAAACGTTTCCTTGAAACTGCTCTGCTGTGCGTTCGTTCACCTAAGAGAGTTGAATCTATGTTGAGATTCAGCGAGTCAGAAACACGTTTCTTCCAGGAGCTGCGTTGGGATATTCCCGAGTGAATGGGACCATAGGCTGTACAGAGAAATATCTGCTTCTAAAACCAAAACGGAGCTGTCTAACTGAATGGTTGTCAATGTGTGCATTCAACTGACAGAGTTAAACTCACGTGTGGATTCAGTGGTTTGCAAACCCTTTCTGTGCAGAATCCCAAAACGGGTATTTCCAGCCCAATGCCGGCATACGTACTAAACAGCAGGTAACTTCGTCTAAAACTCAGGAGAAACGTTTCCTTGAAACTGCTCTGCTGTGCGTTCGTTCACCTAAGAGAGTTGAATCTACGTTGAGATTCAGCGACTCAGAAACACGTTTCTTCTAGGAGCTGCGTTGGGATATTCCCGAGTGAATGGGACCATAGGCTGTACAGAGAAATATCTGCTTCTAAAACCAAAACGGAGCTATCTAACTGGATGGTTGTGAATGTGTGCATTCAACTCACAAAGTTAAACTCACTTGTGGATTCAGCGGTTTGCAAACCCTTTCTGTGCAGAATCCCAAAACCGGTATTTCCAGCCCAATGCCGGCATCCGTACATACAGCAGGAAACTTCGTCTAAAACTCAGGAGAAACGTTTCCTTGAAACTGCTCTGCTGTGCGTTCGTTCACCTAAGAGAGTTGAATCTATGTTGAGATTCAGCGAGTCAGAAACACGTTTCTTCTAGGAGTTGCGTTGGGATATTCCCGAGTGAATGGGACCATAGGCTGTACAGAGAAATATGTGCTTCTAAAACCAAAACGGAGCTATCTAACTGGATTGTTGTCAATGTGTGCATTCAACTGACCGAGTCAAACTCACGTGTGGATTCAGCGGTTTGCAAACCCTTTCTGTGCAGAATCCCAAAACCGGTATTTCCAGCCCAATGCCGGCATACGTTCTAAACAGCAGGAAACTTCGTCTAAAACTCAGGAGAAACGTTTCCTTGAAACTGCTCTGCTGTGCGTTCGTTCACCTAAGAGAGTTGAATCTATGTTGAGACTCAGCGAGTCAGAAACACGTTTCTTCTAGGAGTTGCGTTGGGATATTCCCGAGTGAATGGGACCATAGGCTGTACAGAGAAATATGTGCTTCTAAAACCAAAACGGAGCTATCTAACTGGATTGTTGTCAATGTGTGCATTCAACTGACAGAGTCAAACTTACGTGTGGATTCAGCGGTTTGCAAACCCTTTCTGTGCAGAATCCCAAAACCGGTATTTCCAGCCCAATGCCGGCATACGTACTAAACAGCAGGAAACTTCGTCTAAAACTCAGGAGAAACGTTTCCTTGAAACTGCTCTGCTGTGCGTTCGTTCACCTAAGAGAGTTGAATCTATGTTGAGATTCAGCGAGTCAGAAACACGTTTCTTCCAGGAGCTGCGTTGGGATATTCCCGAGTGAATGGGACCATAGGCTGTACAGAGAAATATCTGCTTCTGAAACCAAAACGGAGCTATCTAACTGAATGGTTGTCAATGTGTGCATTCAACTGACGGAGTGAAACTCACGTGTGGATTCAGTGGTTTGCAAACCCTTTCTGTGCAGAATCCCAAAACCGGTATTTCCAGCCCAATGCCGGCATACGTACTAAACAGCAGGAAACTTCGTCTAAAACTCAGGAGAAACGTTTCCTTGAAACTGCTCTGCTGTGCGTTCGTTCACCTAAGAGAGTTGAATCTATGTTGAGATTCAGCGAGTCAGAAACACGTTTCTTCTAGGAGTTGCGTTGGGATATTCCCGAGTGAATGGGACCATAGGCTGTACAGAGAAATATGTGCTTCTAAAACCAAAACGGAGCAATCTAACTGGATTGTTGTCAATGTGTGCATTCAACTGACAGAGTCAAACTCACGTGTGGATTCAGCGGTTTGCAAACCCTTTCTGTGCAGAATCCCAAAACCGGTATTTCCAGCCCAATGCCGGCATACGTACTAAACAGCAGGAAACTTCGTCTAAAACTCAGGAGAAACGTTTCCTTGAAACTGCTCTGCTGTGCGTTCGTTCAACTAAGAGAGTTGAATCTATGTTGAGATTCAGCGAGTCAGAAACACGTTTCTTCCAGGAGCTGCGTTGGGATATTCCCGAGTGAATGGGACCATAGGCTTTACAGAGAAATATCTGCTTCTAAAACCAAAAGGGTGTTATCAAACTGAATGGTTGTCAATGTGTGCATTCAACTGACAGAGTTAAACTCACGTGTGGATTCAGCGGTTTGCAAACCCTTTCTGTGCAGAATCCCAAAACCGGTATTTCCAGCCCAATGCCGGCATACGTCCTAAACAGCAGTAAACTTCATCTAAAACTCAGGAGATACGTTTGCTTGAAACTGCTCTGCTGTGCGTTCCTTCACATAAGAGAGTTGAGTGTATGCTGAGATTCAGCGAGTCAGAAACACGTTTCTTCCAGGAGCTGCGTTGGGATATTCCCGAGTGAATGGGACCATAGGCTGTACAGAGAAATATCTGCTTCTGAAACCAAAACGGAGCTATCTAACTGAATGGTTGTCAATGTGTGCATTCAACTGACGGAGTGAAACTCACGTGTGGATTCAGCGGTTTGCAAACCCTTTCTGTGCAGAATCCCAAAACCGGTATTTCCAGCCCAATGCCGGCATCCGTACTAAACAGCAGGAAACTTCGTCTAAAACTCAGGAGAAACGTTTCCTTGAAACTGCTCTGCTGTGCGTTCGTTCACCTAAGATAGTTGAATCTATGTTGAGATTCAGCGAGTCAGAAACACGTTTCTTCTAGGAGCTGCGTTGGGATATTCCCGAGTGAATGGGACCATAGGCTGTACAGAGAAATATCTGCTTCTAAAACCAAAACGGAGCTATCTAACTGAATGGTTGTCAATGTGTGCATTCAACTGACGGAGTGAAACTCACGTGTGGATTCAGTGGTTTGCAAACCCTTTCTGTGCAGAATCCCAAAACCGGTATTTCCAGCCCAATGCCGACATCCGTACTAAACAGCAGGAAACTTCGTCTAAAACTCAGGAGAAACGTTTCCTTGAAACTGCTCTGCTGTGCGTTCGTTCACCTAAGAGAGTTGAATCTATGTTGAGATTCAGCGAGTCAGAAACACGTTTCTTCCAGGAGCTGCGTTGGGATATTCCCGAGTGAATGGGACCATAGGCTGTACAGAGAAATATCTGCTTCTAAAACCAAAACAGAGCTATATAACTGAATGGTTGTCAATGTGTGCATTCAACTGACGGAGTGAAACTCACGTGTGGATTCAGTGGTTTGCAAACCCTTTCTGTGCAGAATCCCAAAACCGGTATTTCCAGCCCAATGCCGGCATCCGTACTAAACAGCAGGAAACTTCGTCTAAAACTCAGGAGAAACGTTTCCTTGAAACTGCTCTGCTGTGCGTTCGTTCACCTAAGAGAGTTGAATCTATGTTGAGATTCAGCGAGTCAGAAACACGTTTCTTCCAGGAGCTGCGTTGGGATATTCCCGAGTGAATGGGACCATAGGCTGTACAGAGAAATATCTGCTTCTAAAACCAAAACGGAGCTGTCTAACTGAATGGTTGTCAATGTGTGCATTCAACTGACAGAGTTAAACTCACGTGTGGATTCAGTGGTTTGCAAACCCTTTCTGTGCAGAATCCCAAAACGGGTATTTCCAGCCCAATGCCGGCATACGTACTAAACAGCAGGTAACTTCGTCTAAAACTCAGGAGAAACGTTTCCTTGAAACTGCTCTGCTGTGCGTTCGTTCACCTAAGAGAGTTGAATCTACGTTGAGATTCAGCGACTCAGAAACACGTTTCTTCTAGGAGCTGCGTTGGGATATTCCCGAGTGAATGGGACCATAGGCTGTACAGAGAAATATCTGCTTCTAAAACCAAAACGGAGCTATCTAACTGGATGGTTGTGAATGTGTGCATTCAACTCACAAAGTTAAACTCACTTGTGGATTCAGCGGTTTGCAAACCCTTTCTGTGCAGAATCCCAAAACCGGTATTTCCAGCCCAATGCCGGCATCCGTACATACAGCAGGAAACTTCGTCTAAAACTCAGGAGAAACGTTTCCTTGAAACTGCTCTGCTGTGCGTTCGTTCACCTAAGAGAGTTGAATCTATGTTGAGATTCAGCGAGTCAGAAACACGTTTCTTCTAGGACCTGCGTTGGGATATTCCCGAGTGAATGGGACCATAGGCTGTACAGATAAATATCTGCTTCTGAAACCAAAACGGAGCTATCTAACTGAATGGTTGTCAATGTGTGCATTCAACTGACAGAGTTAAACTCACGTGTGGATTCAGCGGTTTGCAAACCCTTTCTGTGCAGAATCCCAAAACCGGTATTTCCAGCCCAATGCCGGCATACGTACTAAACAGCAGGAAATTTCGTCTAAAACTCAGGAGAAACGTTTCCTTGAAACTGCTCTGCTGTGCGTTCGTTCACCTAAGAGAGTTGAATCTATGTTGAGATTCAGCGAGTCAGAAACACGTTTCTTCCAGGAGCTGCGTTGGGATATTCCCGAGTGAATGGGACCATAGGCTGTACAGAGAAATATCTGCTTCTAAAACCACAACGGAGCTATCTAACTGAATGGTTGTCAATGTGTGCATTCAACTGACGGAGTGAAACTCACGTGTGGATTCAGCGGTTTGCAAACCCTTTCTGTGCAGAATCCCAAAACCGGTATTTCCAGCCCAATGCCGGCATACGTACTAAACAGCAGGAAACTTCGTCTAAAACTCAGGAGAAACGTTTCCTTGAAACTGCTCTGCTGTGCGTTCGTTCACCTAAGAGAGTTGAATCTATGTTGAGATTCAGCGAGTCAGAAACACGTTTCTTCCAGGAGCTGCGTTGGGATATTCCCGAGTGAATGGGACCATAGGCTGTACAGAGAAATATCTGCTTCTAAAACCAAAACGGAGCTATCTAACTGAATGGTTGTCAATGTGTGCATTCAACTGACGGAGTGAAACTCACGTGTGGATTCAGTGGTTTGCAAACCCTTTCTGTGCAGAATCCCAAAACCGGTATTTCCAGCCCAATGCCGGCATACGTACTAAACAGCAGGAAACTTCGTCTAAAACTCAGGAGAAACGTTTCCTTGAAACTGCTCTGCTGTGCGTTCGTTCACCTAAGAGAGTTGAATCTATGTTGAGATTCAGCGAGTCAGAAACACGTTTCTTCTAGGAGTTGCGTTGGGATATTCCCGAGTGAATGGGACCATAGGCTGTACAGAGAAATATGTGCTTCTAAAACCAAAACGGAGCTATCTAACTGGATTGTTGTCAATGTGTGCATTCAACTGACAGAGTCAAACTTACGTGTGGATTCAGCGGTTTGCAAACCCTTTCTGTGCAGAATCCCAAAACTGGTATTTCCAGCCCAATGCCGGCATACGTACTAAACAGCAGGAAACTTCGTCTAAAACTCAGGAGAAACGTTTCCTTGAAACTGCTCTGCTGTGCGTTCGTTCACCTAAGAGAGTTAAATCTATGTTGAGATTCAGCGAGTCAGAAACACGTTTCTTCCAGGAGCTGCGTTGGGATACTCCCGAGTGAATGGGACCATAGGCTGTACAGAGAAATATCTGCTTCTGAAACCAAAACGGAGCTATCTAACTGAATGGTTGTCAATGTGTGCATTCAACTGACGGAGTGAAACTCACGTGTGGATTCAGCGGTTTGCAAACCCTTTCTGTGCAGAATCCCAAAACCGGTATTTCCAGCCCAATGCCGGCATCCGTACTAAACAGCAGGAAACTTCGTCTAAAACTCAGGAGAAACGTTTCCTTGAAACTGCTCTGCTGTGCGTTCGTTCACCTAAGAGAGTTGAATCTATGTTGAGATTCAGCGAGTCAGAAACACGTTTCTTCTAGGAGCTGCGTTGGGATATTCCCGAGTGAATGGGACCATAGGCTGTACAGAGAAATATCTGCTTCTAAAACCAAAACGGAGCTATCTAACTGAATGGTTGTCAATGTGTGCATTCAACTGACGGAGTGAAACTCACGTGTGGATTCAGTGGTTTGCAAACCCTTTCTGTGCAGAATCCCAAAACCGGTATTTCCAGCCCAATGCCGGCATACGTACTAAACAGCAGGAAACTTCGTCTAAAACTCAGGAGAAACGTTTCCTTGAAACTGCTCTGCTGTGCGTTCGTTCACCTAAGAGAGTTGAATCTATGTTGAGATTCAGCGAGTCAGAAACACGTTTCTTCCAGGAGCTGCGTTGGGATATTCCCGAGTGAATGGGACCATAGGCTGTACAGAGAAATATCTGCTTCTAAAACCAAAACGGAGCTGTCTAACTGAATGGTTGTCAATGTGTGCATTCAACTGACAGAGTTAAACTCACGTGTGGATTCAGTGGTTTGCAAACCCTTTCTGTGCAGAATCCCAAAACGGGTATTTCCAGCCCAATGCCGGCATACGTACTAAACAGCAGGTAACTTCGTCTAAAACTCAGGAGAAACGTTTCCTTGAAACTGCTCTGCTGTGCGTTCGTTCACCTAAGAGAGTTGAATCTACGTTGAGATTCAGCGACTCAGAAACACGTTTCTTCTAGGAGCTGCGTTGGGATATTCCCGAGTGAATGGGACCATAGGCTGTACAGAGAAATATCTGCTTCTAAAACCAAAACGGAGCTATCTAACTGGATGGTTGTGAATGTGTGCATTCAACTCACAAAGTTAAACTCACTTGTGGATTCAGCGGTTTGCAAACCCTTTCTGTGCAGAATCCCAAAACCGGTATTTCCAGCCCAATGCCGGCATCCGTACATACAGCAGGAAACTTCGTCTAAAACTCAGGAGAAACGTTTCCTTGAAACTGCTCTGCTGTGCGTTCGTTCACCTAAGAGAGTTGAATCTATGTTGAGATTCAGCGAGTCAGAAACACGTTTCTTCTAGGACCTGCGTTGGGATATTCCCGAGTGAATGGGACCATAGGCTGTACAGATAAATATCTGCTTCTGAAACCAAAACGGAGCTATCTAACTGAATGGTTGTCAATGTGTGCATTCAACTGACAGAGTTAAACTCACGTGTGGATTCAGCGGTTTGCAAACCCTTTCTGTGCAGAATCCCAAAACCGGTATTTCCAGCCCAATGCCGGCATACGTACTAAACAGCAGGAAATTTCGTCTAAAACTCAGGAGAAACGTTTCCTTGAAACTGCTCTGCTGTGCGTTCGTTCACCTAAGAGAGTTGAATCTATGTTGAGATTCAGCGAGTCAGAAACACGTTTCTTCCAGGAGCTGCGTTGGGATATTCCCGAGTGAATGGGACCATAGGCTGTACAGAGAAATATCTGCTTCTAAAACCACAACGGAGCTATCTAACTGAATGGTTGTCAATGTGTGCATTCAACTGACGGAGTGAAACTCACGTGTGGATTCAGCGGTTTGCAAACCCTTTCTGTGCAGAATCCCAAAACCGGTATTTCCAGCCCAATGCCGGCATACGTACTAAACAGCAGGAAACTTCGTCTAAAACTCAGGAGAAACGTTTCCTTGAAACTGCTCTGCTGTGCGTTCGTTCACCTAAGAGAGTTGAATCTATGTTGAGATTCAGCGAGTCAGAAACACGTTTCTTCCAGGAGCTGCGTTGGGATATTCCCGAGTGAATGGGACCATAGGCTGTACAGAGAAATATCTGCTTCTAAAACCAAAACGGAGCTATCTAACTGAATGGTTGTCAATGTGTGCATTCAACTGACGGAGTGAAACTCACGTGTGGATTCAGTGGTTTGCAAACCCTTTCTGTGCAGAATCCCAAAACCGGTATTTCCAGCCCAATGCCGGCATACGTACTAAACAGCAGGAAACTTCGTCTAAAACTCAGGAGAAACGTTTCCTTGAAACTGCTCTGCTGTGCGTTCGTTCACCTAAGAGAGTTGAATCTATGTTGAGATTCAGCGAGTCAGAAACACGTTTCTTCTAGGAGTTGCGTTGGGATATTCCCGAGTGAATGGGACCATAGGCTGTACAGAGAAATATGTGCTTCTAAAACCAAAACGGAGCTATCTAACTGGATTGTTGTCAATGTGTGCATTCAACTGACAGAGTCAAACTTACGTGTGGATTCAGCGGTTTGCAAACCCTTTCTGTGCAGAATCCCAAAACTGGTATTTCCAGCCCAATGCCGGCATACGTACTAAACAGCAGGAAACTTCGTCTAAAACTCAGGAGAAACGTTTCCTTGAAACTGCTCTGCTGTGCGTTCGTTCACCTAAGAGAGTTAAATCTATGTTGAGATTCAGCGAGTCAGAAACACGTTTCTTCCAGGAGCTGCGTTGGGATACTCCCGAGTGAATGGGACCATAGGCTGTACAGAGAAATATCTGCTTCTGAAACCAAAACGGAGCTATCTAACTGAATGGTTGTCAATGTGTGCATTCAACTGACGGAGTGAAACTCACGTGTGGATTCAGCGGTTTGCAAACCCTTTCTGTGCAGAATCCCAAAACCGGTATTTCCAGCCCAATGCCGGCATCCGTACTAAACAGCAGGAAACTTCGTCTAAAACTCAGGAGAAACGTTTCCTTGAAACTGCTCTGCTGTGCGTTCGTTCACCTAAGAGAGTTGAATCTATGTTGAGATTCAGCGAGTCAGAAACACGTTTCTTCTAGGAGCTGCGTTGGGATATTCCCGAGTGAATGGGACCATAGGCTGTACAGAGAAATATCTGCTTCTAAAACCAAAACGGAGCTATCTAACTGAATGGTTGTCAATGTGTGCATTCAACTGACGGAGTGAAACTCACGTGTGGATTCAGTGGTTTGCAAACCCTTTCTGTGCAGAATCCCAAAACCGGTATTTCCAGCCCAATGCCGGCATACGTACTAAACAGC
The DNA here is from genome assembly GCF_030222135.1 of Aotus nancymaae. Lineage (NCBI taxonomy): Eukaryota > Metazoa > Chordata > Mammalia > Primates > Aotidae > Aotus > Aotus nancymaae. Next base: position 1,229,536 of record NW_026988587.1, read on the forward strand.
AGGAAACTTCGTCTAAAACTCAGGAGAAACGTTTCCTTGAAACTGCTCTGCTGTGCGTTCGTTCACCTAAGAGAGTTGAATCTATGTTGAGATTCAGCGAGTCAGAAACACGTTTCTTCCAGGAGCTGCGTTGGGATATTCCCGAGTGAATGGGACCATAGGCTGTACAGAGAAATATCTGCTTCTAAAACCAAAACGGAGCTGTCTAACTGAATGGTTGTCAATGTGTGCATTCAACTGACAGAGTTAAACTCACGTGTGGATTCAGTGGTATGCAAACCCTTTCTGTGCAGAATCCCAAAACCGGTATTTCCAGCCCAATGCCGGCATACGTACTTAACTGCAGGTAACTTCGTCTAAAACCCAGGAGAAACGTTTCCTTGAAACTGCTCTGCTGTGCGTTCGTTCACCTAAGAGAGTTGAATCTACGTTGAGATTCAGCGACTCAGAAACACGTTTCTTCTAGGAGCTGCGTTGGGATATTCCCGAGTGAATGGGACCATAGGCTGTACAGAGAAATATCTGCTTCTAAAACCAAAACGGAGCTATCTAACTGGATGGTTGTGAATGTGTGCATTAAACTCACAAAGTTAAACTCACTTGTGGATTCAGCGGTTTGCAAACCCTTTCTGTGCAGAATCCCAAAACCGGTATTTCCAGCCCAATGCCGGCATCCGTACTAAACAGCAGGAAACTTCGTCTAAAACTCAGGAGAAACGTTTCCTTGAAACTGCTCTGCTGTGCGTTCGTTCACCTAAGAGAGTTGAATCTATGTTGAGATTCAGCGAGTCAGAAACACGTTTCTTCTAGGACCTGCGTTGGGATATTCCCGAGTGAATCGGACCATAGGCTGTACAGAGAAATATCTGCTTCTGAAACCAAAACGGAGCTATCTAACTGAATGGTTGTCAATGTGTGCATTCAACTGACGGAGTGAAACTCACGTGTGGATTCAGCGGTTTGCAAACCCTTTCTGTGCAGAATCCCAAAACCGGTATTTCCAGCCCAATGCCGGCATCCGTACTAAACAGCAGGAAACTTCGTCTAAAACTCAGGAGAAACGTTTCCTTGAAACTGCTCTGCTGTGCGTTCGTTCACCTAAGAGAGTTGAATCTATGTTGAGATTCAGCGAGTCAGAAACACGTTTCTTCTAGGAGCTGCGTTGGGATATTCCCGAGTGAATGGGACCATAGGCTGTACAGAGAAATATCTGCTTCTAAAACCAAAACGGAGCTATCTAACTGAATGGTTGTCAATGTGTGCATTCAACTGACGGAGTGAAACTCACGTGTGGATTCAGTGGTTTGCAAACCCTTTCTGTGCAGAATCCCAAAACCGGTATTTCCAGCCCAATGCCGGCATACGTACTAAACAGCAGGAAACTTCGTCTAAAACTCAGGAGAAACGTTTCCTTGAAACTGCTCTGCTGTGCGTTCGTTCACCTAAGAGAGTTGAATCTATGTTGAGATTCAGCGAGTCAGAAACACGTTTCTTCCAGGAGCTGCGTTGGGATATTCCCGAGTGAATGGGACCATAGGCTGTACAGAGAAATATCTGCTTCTAAAACCAAAACGGAGCTGTCTAACTGAATGGTTGTCAATGTGTGCATTCAACTGACAGAGTTAAACTCACGTGTGGATTCAGTGGTATGCAAACCCTTTCTGTGCAGAATCCCAAAACCGGTATTTCCAGCCCAATGCCGGCATACGTACTTAACTGCAGGTAACTTCGTCTAAAACCCAGGAGAAACGTTTCCTTGAAACTGCTCTGCTGTGCGTTCGTTCACCTAAGAGAGTTGAATCTACGTTGAGATTCAGCGACTCAGAAACACGTTTCTTCTAGGAGCTGCGTTGGGATATTCCCGAGTGAATGGGACCATAGGCTGTACAGAGAAATATCTGCTTCTAAAACCAAAACGGAGCTATCTAACTGGATGGTTGTGAATGTGTGCATTAAACTCACAAAGTTAAACTCACTTGTGGATTCAGCGGTTTGCAAACCCTTTCTGTGCAGAATCCCAAAACCGGTATTTCCAGCCCAATGCCGGCATCCGTACTAAACAGCAGGAAACTTCGTCTAAAACTCAGGAGAAACGTTTCCTTGAAACTGCTCTGCTGTGCGTTCGTTCACCTAAGAGAGTTGAATCTATGTTGAGATTCAGCGAGTCAGAAACACGTTTCTTCTAGGACCTGCGTTGGGATATTCCCGAGTGAATCGGACCATAGGCTGTACAGATAAATATCTGCTTCTGAAACCAAAACGGAGCTATCTAACTGAATGGTTGTCAATGTGTGCATTCAACTGACAGAGTTAAACTCACGTGTGGATTCAGCGGTTTGCAAACCCTTTCTGTGCAGAATCCCAAAACCGGTATTTCCAGCCCAATGCCGGCATACGTACTAAACAGCAGGAAACTTCGTCTAAAACTCAGGAGAAACGTTTCCTTGAAACTGCTCTGCTGTGCGTTCGTTCACCTAAGAGAGTTGAATCTATGTTGAGATTCAGCGAGTCAGAAACACGTTTCTTCCAGGAGCTGCGTTGGGATATTCCCGAGTGAATGGGACCATAGGCTGTACAGAGAAATATCTGCTTCTAAAACCACAACGGAGCTATCTAACTGAATGGTTGTCAATGTGTGCATTCAACTGACAGAGTTAAACTCACGTGTGGATTCAGCGGTTTGCAAACCCTTTCTGTGCAGAATCCCAAAACCGGTATTTCCAGCCCAATGCCGGCATACGTACTAAACAGCAGGAAACTTCGTCTAAAACTCAGGAGAAACGTTTCCTTGAAACTGCTCTGCTGTGCGTTCGTTCACCTAAGAGAGTTGAATCTATGTTGAGATTCAGCGAGTCAGAAACACGTTTCTTCCAGGAGCTGCGTTGGGATATTCCCGAGTGAATGGGACCATAGGCTGTACAGAGAAATATCTGCTTCTAAAACCAAAACGGAGCTGTCTAACTGAATGGTTGTCAATGTGTGCATTCAACTGACAGAGTTAAACTCACGTGTGGATTCAGTGGTTTGCAAACCCTTTCTGTGCAGAATCCCAAAACGGGTATTTCCAGCCCAATGCCGGCATACGTACTAAACAGCAGGTAACTTCGTCTAAAACTCAGGAGAAACGTTTCCTTGAAACTGCTCTGCTGTGCGTTCGTTCACCTAAGAGAGTTGAATCTACGTTGAGATTCAGCGACTCAGAAACACGTTTCTTCTAGGAGCTGCGTTGGGATATTCCCGAGTGAATGGGACCATAGGCTGTACAGAGAAATATCTGCTTCTAAAACCAAAACGGAGCTATCTAACTGGATGGTTGTGAATGTGTGCATTCAACTCACAAAGTTAAACTCACTTGTGGATTCAGCGGTTTGCAAACCCTTTCTGTGCAGAATCCCAAAACCGGTATTTCCAGCCCAATGCCGGCATCCGTACATACAGCAGGAAACTTCGTCTAAAACTCAGGAGAAACGTTTCCTTGAAACTGCTCTGCTGTGCGTTCGTTCACCTAAGAGAGTTGAATCTATGTTGAGATTCAGCGAGTCAGAAACACGTTTCTTCTAGGAGTTGCGTTGGGATATTCCCGAGTGAATGGGACCATAGGCTGTACAGAGAAATATGTGCTTCTAAAACCAAAACGGAGCTATCTAACTGGATTGTTGTCAATGTGTGCATTCAACTGACCGAGTCAAACTCACGTGTGGATTCAGCGGTTTGCAAACCCTTTCTGTGCAGAATCCCAAAACCGGTATTTCCAGCCCAATGCCGGCATACGTTCTAAACAGCAGGAAACTTCGTCTAAAACTCAGGAGAAACGTTTCCTTGAAACTGCTCTGCTGTGCGTTCGTTCACCTAAGAGAGTTGAATCTATGTTGAGACTCAGCGAGTCAGAAACACGTTTCTTCTAGGAGTTGCGTTGGGATATTCCCGAGTGAATGGGACCATAGGCTGTACAGAGAAATATGTGCTTCTAAAACCAAAACGGAGCTATCTAACTGGATTGTTGTCAATGTGTGCATTCAACTGACAGAGTCAAACTTACGTGTGGATTCAGCGGTTTGCAAACCCTTTCTGTGCAGAATCCCAAAACCGGTATTTCCAGCCCAATGCCGGCATACGTACTAAACAGCAGGAAACTTCGTCTAAAACTCAGGAGAAACGTTTCCTTGAAACTGCTCTGCTGTGCGTTCGTTCACCTAAGAGAGTTGAATCTATGTTGAGATTCAGCGAGTCAGAAACACGTTTCTTCCAGGAGCTGCGTTGGGATATTCCCGAGTGAATGGGACCATAGGCTGTACAGAGAAATATCTGCTTCTGAAACCAAAACGGAGCTATCTAACTGAATGGTTGTCAATGTGTGCATTCAACTGACGGAGTGAAACTCACGTGTGGATTCAGTGGTTTGCAAACCCTTTCTGTGCAGAATCCCAAAACCGGTATTTCCAGCCCAATGCCGGCATACGTACTAAACAGCAGGAAACTTCGTCTAAAACTCAGGAGAAACGTTTCCTTGAAACTGCTCTGCTGTGCGTTCGTTCACCTAAGAGAGTTGAATCTATGTTGAGATTCAGCGAGTCAGAAACACGTTTCTTCTAGGAGTTGCGTTGGGATATTCCCGAGTGAATGGGACCATAGGCTGTACAGAGAAATATGTGCTTCTAAAACCAAAACGGAGCAATCTAACTGGATTGTTGTCAATGTGTGCATTCAACTGACAGAGTCAAACTCACGTGTGGATTCAGCGGTTTGCAAACCCTTTCTGTGCAGAATCCCAAAACCGGTATTTCCAGCCCAATGCCGGCATACGTACTAAACAGCAGGAAACTTCGTCTAAAACTCAGGAGAAACGTTTCCTTGAAACTGCTCTGCTGTGCGTTCGTTCAACTAAGAGAGTTGAATCTATGTTGAGATTCAGCGAGTCAGAAACACGTTTCTTCCAGGAGCTGCGTTGGGATATTCCCGAGTGAATGGGACCATAGGCTTTACAGAGAAATATCTGCTTCTAAAACCAAAAGGGTGTTATCAAACTGAATGGTTGTCAATGTGTGCATTCAACTGACAGAGTTAAACTCACGTGTGGATTCAGCGGTTTGCAAACCCTTTCTGTGCAGAATCCCAAAACCGGTATTTCCAGCCCAATGCCGGCATACGTCCTAAACAGCAGTAAACTTCATCTAAAACTCAGGAGATACGTTTGCTTGAAACTGCTCTGCTGTGCGTTCCTTCACATAAGAGAGTTGAGTGTATGCTGAGATTCAGCGAGTCAGAAACACGTTTCTTCCAGGAGCTGCGTTGGGATATTCCCGAGTGAATGGGACCATAGGCTGTACAGAGAAATATCTGCTTCTGAAACCAAAACGGAGCTATCTAACTGAATGGTTGTCAATGTGTGCATTCAACTGACGGAGTGAAACTCACGTGTGGATTCAGCGGTTTGCAAACCCTTTCTGTGCAGAATCCCAAAACCGGTATTTCCAGCCCAATGCCGGCATCCGTACTAAACAGCAGGAAACTTCGTCTAAAACTCAGGAGAAACGTTTCCTTGAAACTGCTCTGCTGTGCGTTCGTTCACCTAAGATAGTTGAATCTATGTTGAGATTCAGCGAGTCAGAAACACGTTTCTTCTAGGAGCTGCGTTGGGATATTCCCGAGTGAATGGGACCATAGGCTGTACAGAGAAATATCTGCTTCTAAAACCAAAACGGAGCTATCTAACTGAATGGTTGTCAATGTGTGCATTCAACTGACGGAGTGAAACTCACGTGTGGATTCAGTGGTTTGCAAACCCTTTCTGTGCAGAATCCCAAAACCGGTATTTCCAGCCCAATGCCGACATCCGTACTAAACAGCAGGAAACTTCGTCTAAAACTCAGGAGAAACGTTTCCTTGAAACTGCTCTGCTGTGCGTTCGTTCACCTAAGAGAGTTGAATCTATGTTGAGATTCAGCGAGTCAGAAACACGTTTCTTCCAGGAGCTGCGTTGGGATATTCCCGAGTGAATGGGACCATAGGCTGTACAGAGAAATATCTGCTTCTAAAACCAAAACAGAGCTATATAACTGAATGGTTGTCAATGTGTGCATTCAACTGACGGAGTGAAACTCACGTGTGGATTCAGTGGTTTGCAAACCCTTTCTGTGCAGAATCCCAAAACCGGTATTTCCAGCCCAATGCCGGCATCCGTACTAAACAGCAGGAAACTTCGTCTAAAACTCAGGAGAAACGTTTCCTTGAAACTGCTCTGCTGTGCGTTCGTTCACCTAAGAGAGTTGAATCTATGTTGAGATTCAGCGAGTCAGAAACACGTTTCTTCCAGGAGCTGCGTTGGGATATTCCCGAGTGAATGGGACCATAGGCTGTACAGAGAAATATCTGCTTCTAAAACCAAAACGGAGCTGTCTAACTGAATGGTTGTCAATGTGTGCATTCAACTGACAGAGTTAAACTCACGTGTGGATTCAGTGGTTTGCAAACCCTTTCTGTGCAGAATCCCAAAACGGGTATTTCCAGCCCAATGCCGGCATACGTACTAAACAGCAGGTAACTTCGTCTAAAACTCAGGAGAAACGTTTCCTTGAAACTGCTCTGCTGTGCGTTCGTTCACCTAAGAGAGTTGAATCTACGTTGAGATTCAGCGACTCAGAAACACGTTTCTTCTAGGAGCTGCGTTGGGATATTCCCGAGTGAATGGGACCATAGGCTGTACAGAGAAATATCTGCTTCTAAAACCAAAACGGAGCTATCTAACTGGATGGTTGTGAATGTGTGCATTCAACTCACAAAGTTAAACTCACTTGTGGATTCAGCGGTTTGCAAACCCTTTCTGTGCAGAATCCCAAAACCGGTATTTCCAGCCCAATGCCGGCATCCGTACATACAGCAGGAAACTTCGTCTAAAACTCAGGAGAAACGTTTCCTTGAAACTGCTCTGCTGTGCGTTCGTTCACCTAAGAGAGTTGAATCTATGTTGAGATTCAGCGAGTCAGAAACACGTTTCTTCTAGGACCTGCGTTGGGATATTCCCGAGTGAATGGGACCATAGGCTGTACAGATAAATATCTGCTTCTGAAACCAAAACGGAGCTATCTAACTGAATGGTTGTCAATGTGTGCATTCAACTGACAGAGTTAAACTCACGTGTGGATTCAGCGGTTTGCAAACCCTTTCTGTGCAGAATCCCAAAACCGGTATTTCCAGCCCAATGCCGGCATACGTACTAAACAGCAGGAAATTTCGTCTAAAACTCAGGAGAAACGTTTCCTTGAAACTGCTCTGCTGTGCGTTCGTTCACCTAAGAGAGTTGAATCTATGTTGAGATTCAGCGAGTCAGAAACACGTTTCTTCCAGGAGCTGCGTTGGGATATTCCCGAGTGAATGGGACCATAGGCTGTACAGAGAAATATCTGCTTCTAAAACCACAACGGAGCTATCTAACTGAATGGTTGTCAATGTGTGCATTCAACTGACGGAGTGAAACTCACGTGTGGATTCAGCGGTTTGCAAACCCTTTCTGTGCAGAATCCCAAAACCGGTATTTCCAGCCCAATGCCGGCATACGTACTAAACAGCAGGAAACTTCGTCTAAAACTCAGGAGAAACGTTTCCTTGAAACTGCTCTGCTGTGCGTTCGTTCACCTAAGAGAGTTGAATCTATGTTGAGATTCAGCGAGTCAGAAACACGTTTCTTCCAGGAGCTGCGTTGGGATATTCCCGAGTGAATGGGACCATAGGCTGTACAGAGAAATATCTGCTTCTAAAACCAAAACGGAGCTATCTAACTGAATGGTTGTCAATGTGTGCATTCAACTGACGGAGTGAAACTCACGTGTGGATTCAGTGGTTTGCAAACCCTTTCTGTGCAGAATCCCAAAACCGGTATTTCCAGCCCAATGCCGGCATACGTACTAAACAGCAGGAAACTTCGTCTAAAACTCAGGAGAAACGTTTCCTTGAAACTGCTCTGCTGTGCGTTCGTTCACCTAAGAGAGTTGAATCTATGTTGAGATTCAGCGAGTCAGAAACACGTTTCTTCTAGGAGTTGCGTTGGGATATTCCCGAGTGAATGGGACCATAGGCTGTACAGAGAAATATGTGCTTCTAAAACCAAAACGGAGCTATCTAACTGGATTGTTGTCAATGTGTGCATTCAACTGACAGAGTCAAACTTACGTGTGGATTCAGCGGTTTGCAAACCCTTTCTGTGCAGAATCCCAAAACTGGTATTTCCAGCCCAATGCCGGCATACGTACTAAACAGCAGGAAACTTCGTCTAAAACTCAGGAGAAACGTTTCCTTGAAACTGCTCTGCTGTGCGTTCGTTCACCTAAGAGAGTTAAATCTATGTTGAGATTCAGCGAGTCAGAAACACGTTTCTTCCAGGAGCTGCGTTGGGATACTCCCGAGTGAATGGGACCATAGGCTGTACAGAGAAATATCTGCTTCTGAAACCAAAACGGAGCTATCTAACTGAATGGTTGTCAATGTGTGCATTCAACTGACGGAGTGAAACTCACGTGTGGATTCAGCGGTTTGCAAACCCTTTCTGTGCAGAATCCCAAAACCGGTATTTCCAGCCCAATGCCGGCATCCGTACTAAACAGCAGGAAACTTCGTCTAAAACTCAGGAGAAACGTTTCCTTGAAACTGCTCTGCTGTGCGTTCGTTCACCTAAGAGAGTTGAATCTATGTTGAGATTCAGCGAGTCAGAAACACGTTTCTTCTAGGAGCTGCGTTGGGATATTCCCGAGTGAATGGGACCATAGGCTGTACAGAGAAATATCTGCTTCTAAAACCAAAACGGAGCTATCTAACTGAATGGTTGTCAATGTGTGCATTCAACTGACGGAGTGAAACTCACGTGTGGATTCAGTGGTTTGCAAACCCTTTCTGTGCAGAATCCCAAAACCGGTATTTCCAGCCCAATGCCGGCATACGTACTAAACAGCAGGAAACTTCGTCTAAAACTCAGGAGAAACGTTTCCTTGAAACTGCTCTGCTGTGCGTTCGTTCACCTAAGAGAGTTGAATCTATGTTGAGATTCAGCGAGTCAGAAACACGTTTCTTCCAGGAGCTGCGTTGGGATATTCCCGAGTGAATGGGACCATAGGCTGTACAGAGAAATATCTGCTTCTAAAACCAAAACGGAGCTGTCTAACTGAATGGTTGTCAATGTGTGCATTCAACTGACAGAGTTAAACTCACGTGTGGATTCAGTGGTTTGCAAACCCTTTCTGTGCAGAATCCCAAAACGGGTATTTCCAGCCCAATGCCGGCATACGTACTAAACAGCAGGTAACTTCGTCTAAAACTCAGGAGAAACGTTTCCTTGAAACTGCTCTGCTGTGCGTTCGTTCACCTAAGAGAGTTGAATCTACGTTGAGATTCAGCGACTCAGAAACACGTTTCTTCTAGGAGCTGCGTTGGGATATTCCCGAGTGAATGGGACCATAGGCTGTACAGAGAAATATCTGCTTCTAAAACCAAAACGGAGCTATCTAACTGGATGGTTGTGAATGTGTGCATTCAACTCACAAAGTTAAACTCACTTGTGGATTCAGCGGTTTGCAAACCCTTTCTGTGCAGAATCCCAAAACCGGTATTTCCAGCCCAATGCCGGCATCCGTACATACAGCAGGAAACTTCGTCTAAAACTCAGGAGAAACGTTTCCTTGAAACTGCTCTGCTGTGCGTTCGTTCACCTAAGAGAGTTGAATCTATGTTGAGATTCAGCGAGTCAGAAACACGTTTCTTCTAGGACCTGCGTTGGGATATTCCCGAGTGAATGGGACCATAGGCTGTACAGATAAATATCTGCTTCTGAAACCAAAACGGAGCTATCTAACTGAATGGTTGTCAATGTGTGCATTCAACTGACAGAGTTAAACTCACGTGTGGATTCAGCGGTTTGCAAACCCTTTCTGTGCAGAATCCCAAAACCGGTATTTCCAGCCCAATGCCGGCATACGTACTAAACAGCAGGAAATTTCGTCTAAAACTCAGGAGAAACGTTTCCTTGAAACTGCTCTGCTGTGCGTTCGTTCACCTAAGAGAGTTGAATCTATGTTGAGATTCAGCGAGTCAGAAACACGTTTCTTCCAGGAGCTGCGTTGGGATATTCCCGAGTGAATGGGACCATAGGCTGTACAGAGAAATATCTGCTTCTAAAACCACAACGGAGCTATCTAACTGAATGGTTGTCAATGTGTGCATTCAACTGACGGAGTGAAACTCACGTGTGGATTCAGCGGTTTGCAAACCCTTTCTGTGCAGAATCCCAAAACCGGTATTTCCAGCCCAATGCCGGCATACGTACTAAACAGCAGGAAACTTCGTCTAAAACTCAGGAGAAACGTTTCCTTGAAACTGCTCTGCTGTGCGTTCGTTCACCTAAGAGAGTTGAATCTATGTTGAGATTCAGCGAGTCAGAAACACGTTTCTTCCAGGAGCTGCGTTGGGATATTCCCGAGTGAATGGGACCATAGGCTGTACAGAGAAATATCTGCTTCTAAAACCAAAACGGAGCTATCTAACTGAATGGTTGTCAATGTGTGCATTCAACTGACGGAGTGAAACTCACGTGTGGATTCAGTGGTTTGCAAACCCTTTCTGTGCAGAATCCCAAAACCGGTATTTCCAGCCCAATGCCGGCATACGTACTAAACAGCAGGAAACTTCGTCTAAAACTCAGGAGAAACGTTTCCTTGAAACTGCTCTGCTGTGCGTTCGTTCACCTAAGAGAGTTGAATCTATGTTGAGATTCAGCGAGTCAGAAACACGTTTCTTCTAGGAGTTGCGTTGGGATATTCCCGAGTGAATGGGACCATAGGCTGTACAGAGAAATATGTGCTTCTAAAACCAAAACGGAGCTATCTAACTGGATTGTTGTCAATGTGTGCATTCAACTGACAGAGTCAAACTTACGTGTGGATTCAGCGGTTTGCAAACCCTTTCTGTGCAGAATCCCAAAACTGGTATTTCCAGCCCAATGCCGGCATACGTACTAAACAGCAGGAAACTTCGTCTAAAACTCAGGAGAAACGTTTCCTTGAAACTGCTCTGCTGTGCGTTCGTTCACCTAAGAGAGTTAAATCTATGTTGAGATTCAGCGAGTCAGAAACACGTTTCTTCCAGGAGCTGCGTTGGGATACTCCCGAGTGAATGGGACCATAGGCTGTACAGAGAAATATCTGCTTCTGAAACCAAAACGGAGCTATCTAACTGAATGGTTGTCAATGTGTGCATTCAACTGACGGAGTGAAACTCACGTGTGGATTCAGCGGTTTGCAAACCCTTTCTGTGCAGAATCCCAAAACCGGTATTTCCAGCCCAATGCCGGCATCCGTACTAAACAGCAGGAAACTTCGTCTAAAACTCAGGAGAAACGTTTCCTTGAAACTGCTCTGCTGTGCGTTCGTTCACCTAAGAGAGTTGAATCTATGTTGAGATTCAGCGAGTCAGAAACACGTTTCTTCTAGGAGCTGCGTTGGGATATTCCCGAGTGAATGGGACCATAGGCTGTACAGAGAAATATCTGCTTCTAAAACCAAAACGGAGCTATCTAACTGAATGGTTGTCAATGTGTGCATTCAACTGACGGAGTGAAACTCACGTGTGGATTCAGTGGTTTGCAAACCCTTTCTGTGCAGAATCCCAAAACCGGTATTTCCAGCCCAATGCCGGCATACGTACTAAACAGCAGGAAACTTCGTCTAAAACTCAGGAGAAACGTTTCCTTGAAACTGCTCTGCTGTGCGTTCGTTCACCTAAGAGAGTTGAATCTATGTTGAGATTCAGCGAGTCAGAAACACGTTTCTTCCAGGAGCTGCGTTGGGATATTCCCGAGTGAATGGGACCATAGGCTGTACAGAGAAATATCTGCTTCTAAAACCAAAACGGAGCTGTCTAACTGAATGGTTGTCAATGTGTGCATTCAACTGACAGAGTTAAACTCACGTGTGGATTCAGTGGTATGCAAACCCTTTCTGTGCAGAATCCCAAAACCGGTATTTCCAGCCCAATGCCGGCATACGTACTTAACTGCAGGTAACTTCGTCTAAAACCCAGGAGAAACGTTTCCTTGAAACTGCTCTGCTGTGCGTTCGTTCACCTAAGAGAGTTGAATCTACGTTGAGATTCAGCGACTCAGAAACACGTTTCTTCTAGGAGCTGCGTTGGGATATTCCCGAGTGAATGGGACCATAGGCTGTACAGAGAAATATCTGCTTCTAAAACCAAAACGGAGCTATCTAACTGGATGGTTGTGAATGTGTGCATTAAACTCACAAAGTTAAACTCACTTGTGGATTCAGCGGTTTGCAAACCCTTTCTGTGCAGAATCCCAAAACCGGTATTTCCAGCCCAATGCCGGCATCCGTACTAAACAGCAGGAAACTTCGTCTAAAACTCAGGAGAAACGTTTCCTTGAAACTGCTCTGCTGTGCGTTCGTTCACCTAAGAGAGTTGAATCTATGTTGAGATTCAGCGAGTCAGAAACACGTTTCTTCTAGGACCTGCGTTGGGATATTCCCGAGTGAATCGGACCATAGGCTGTACAGAGAAATATCTGCTTCTGAAACCAAAACGGAGCTATCTAACTGAATGGTTGTCAATGTGTGCATTCAACTGACGGAGTGAAACTCACGTGTGGATTCAGCGGTTTGCAAACCCTTTCTGTGCAGAATCCCAAAACCGGTATTTCCAGCCCAATGCCGGCATCCGTACTAAACAGCAGGAAACTTCGTCTAAAACTCAGGAGAAACGTTTCCTTGAAACTGCTCTGCTGTGCGTTCGTTCACCTAAGAGAGTTGAATCTATGTTGAGATTCAGCGAGTCAGAAACACGTTTCTTCTAGGAGCTGCGTTGGGATATTCCCGAGTGAATGGGACCATAGTCTGTACAGAGAAATATCTGCTTCTAAAACCAAAACGGAGCTATCTAACTGAATGGTTGTCAATGTGTGCATTCAACTGACGGAGTGAAACTCACGTGTGGATTCAGTGGTTTGCAAACCCTTTCTGTGCAGAATCCCAAAACCGGTATTTCCAGCCCAATGCCGGCATACGTACTAAACAGCAGGAAACTTCGTCTAAAACTCAGGAGAAACGTTTCCTTGAAACTGCTCTGCTGTGCGTTCGTTCACCTAAGAGAGTTGAATCTATGTTGAGATTCAGCGAGTCAGAAACACGTTTCTTCCAGGAGCTGCGTTGGGATATTCCCGAGTGAATGGGACCATAGGCTGTACAGAGAAATATCTGCTTCTAAAACCAAAACGGAGCTGTCTAACTGAATGGTTGTCAATGTGTGCATTCAACTGACAGAGTTAAACTCACGTGTGGATTCAGTGGTATGCAAACCCTTTCTGTGCAGAATCCCAAAACCGGTATTTCCAGCCCAATGCCGGCATACGTACTTAACTGCAGGTAACTTCGTCTAAAACCCAGGAGAAACGTTTCCTTGAAACTGCTCTGCTGTGCGTTCGTTCACCTAAGAGAGTTGAATCTACGTTGAGATTCAGCGACTCAGAAACACGTTTCTTCTAGGAGCTGCGTTGGGATATTCCCGAGTGAATGGGACCATAGGCTGTACAGAGAAATATCTGCTTCTAAAACCAAAACGGAGCTATCTAACTGGATGGTTGTGAATGTGTGCATTAAACTCACAAAGTTAAACTCACTTGTGGATTCAGCGGTTTGCAAACCCTTTCTGTGCAGAATCCCAAAACCGGTATTTCCAGCCCAATGCCGGCATCCGTACTAAACAGCAGGAAACTTCGTCTAAAACTCAGGAGAAACGTTTCCTTGAAACTGCTCTGCTGTGCGTTCGTTCACCTAAGAGAGTTGAATCTATGTTGAGATTCAGCGAGTCAGAAACACGTTTCTTCTAGGACCTGCGTTGGGATATTCCCGAGTGAATCGGACCATAGGCTGTACAGATAAATATCTGCTTCTGAAACCAAAACGGAGCTATCTAACTGAATGGTTGTCAATGTGTGCATTCAACTGACAGAGTTAAACTCACGTGTGGATTCAGCGGTTTGCAAACCCTTTCTGTGCAGAATCCCAAAACCGGTATTTCCAGCCCAATGCCGGCATACGTACTAAACAGCAGGAAACTTCGTCTAAAACTCAGGAGAAACGTTTCCTTGAAACTGCTCTGCTGTGCGTTCGTTCACCTAAGAGAGTTGAATCTATGTTGAGATTCAGCGAGTCAGAAACACGTTTCTTCCAGGAGCTGCGTTGGGATATTCCCGAGTGAATGGGACCATAGGCTGTACAGAGAAATATCTGCTTCTAAAACCACAACGGAGCTATCTAACTGAATGGTTGTCAATGTGTGCATTCAACTGACAGAGTTAAACTCACGTGTGGATTCAGCGGTTTGCAAACCCTTTCTGTGCAGAATCCCAAAACCGGTATTTCCAGCCCAATGCCGGCATACGTACTAAACAGCAGGAAACTTCGTCTAAAACTCAGGAGAAACGTTTTCTTGAAACTGCTCTGCTGTGCGTTCGTTCACCTAAGAGAGTTGAATATATGTTGAGATTCAGCGAGTCAGAAACACGTTTCTTCTAGGAGTTGCGTTGGGATATTCCCGAGTGAATGGGACCATAGGCTGTACAGAGAAATATGTGCTTCTAAAACCAAAACGGAGCTATCTAACTGGATTGTTGTCAATGTGTGCATTCAACTGACCGAGTCAAACTCACGTGTGGATTCAGCGGTTTGCAAACCCTTTCTGTGCAGAATCCCAAAACCGGTATTTCCAGCCCAATGCCGGCATACGTACTAAACAGCAGGAAACTTCGTCTAAAACTCAGGAGAAACGTTTCCTTGAAACTGCTCTGCTGTGCGTTCGTTCACCTAAGAGAGTTGAATCTATGTTGAGATTCAGCGAGTCAGAAACACGTTTCTTCTAGGAGTTGCGTTGGGATATTCCCGAGTGAATGGGACCATAGGCTGTACAGAGAAATATGTGCTTCTAAAACCAAAACGGAGCTATCTAACTGGATTGTTGTCAATGTGTGCATTCAACTGACAGAGTCAAACTTACGTGTAGATTCAGCGGTTTGCAAACCCTTTCTGTGCAGAATCCCAAAACCGGTATTTCCAGCCCAATGCCGGCATACGTACTAAACAGCAGGAAACTTCGTCTAAAACTCAGGAGAAACGTTTCCTTGAAACTGCTCTGCTGTGCGTTCGTTCACCTAAGAGAGTTGAATCTATGTTGAGATTCAGCGAGTCAGAAACACGTTTCTTCCAGGAGCTGCGTTGGGATATTCCCGAGTGAATGGGACCATAGGCTGTACAGAGAAATATCTGCTTCTGAAACCAAAACGGAGCTATCTAACTGAATGGTTGTCAATGTGTGCATTCAACTGACGGAGTGAAACTCACGTGTGGATTCAGCGGTTTGCAAACCCTTTCTGTGCAGAATCCCAAAACCGGTATTTCCAGCCCAATGCCGGCATCCGTACTAAACAGCAGGAAACTTCGTCTAAAACTCAGGAGAAACGTTTCCTTGAAACTGCTCTGCTGTGCGTTCGTTCACCTAAGATAGTTGAATCTATGTTGAGATTCAGCGAGTCAGAAACACGTTTCTTCTAGGAGCTGCGTTGGGATATTCCCGAGTGAATGGGACCATAGGCTGTACAGAGAAATATCTGCTTCTAAAACCAAAACGGAGCTATCTAACTGAATGGTTGTCAATGTGTGCATTCAACTGACGGAGTGAAACTCACGTGTGGATTCAGTGGTTTGCAAACCCTTTCTGTGCAGAATCCCAAAACCGGTATTTCCAGCCCAATGCCGGCATACGTACTAAACAGCAGGAAACTTCGTCTAAAACTCAGGAGAAACGTTTCCTTGAAACTGCTCTGCTGTGCGTTCGTTCACCTAAGAGAGTTGAATCTCTGTTGAGATTCAGCGAGTCAGAAACACGTTTCTTCCAGGAGCTGCGTTGGGATATTCCCGAGTGAATGGGACCATAGGCTGTACAGAGAAATATCTGCTTCTAAAACCAAAACGGAGCTGTCTAACTGAATGGTTGTCAATGTGTGCATTCAACTGACAGAGTTAAACTCACGTGTGGATTCAGTGGTTTGCAAACCCTTTCTGTGCAGAATCCCAAAACCGGTATTTCCAGCCCAATGCCGGCATACGTACTTAACTGCAGGTAACTTCGTCTAAAACTCAGGAGAAACGTTTCCTTGAAACTGCTCTGCTGTGCGTTCGTTCACCTAAGAGAGTTGAATCTACGTTGAGATTCAGCGACTCAGAAACACGTTTCTTCTAGGAGCTGCGTTGGGATATTCCCGAGTGAATGGGACCATAGGCTGTACAGAGAAATATCTGCTTCTAAAACCAAAACGGAGCTATCTAACTGGATGGTTGTGAATGTGTGCATTCAACTCACAAAGTTAAACTCACTTGTGGATTCAGCGGTTTGCAAACCCTTTCTGTGCAGAATCCCAAAACCGGTATTTCCAGCCCAATGCCGGCATCCGTACTAAACAGCAGGAAACTTCGTCTAAAACTCAGGAGAAACGTTTCCTTGAAACTGCTCTGCTGTGCGTTCGTTCACCTAAGAGAGTTGAATCTATGTTGAGATTCAGCGAGTCAGAAACACGTTTCTTCTAGGACCTGCGTTGGGATATTCCCGAGTGAATGGGACCATAGGCTGTACAGATAAATATCTGCTTCTGAAACCAAAACGGAGCTATCTAGCTGAATGGTTGTCAATGTGTGCATTCAACTGACAGAGTTAAACTCACGTGTGGATTCAGCGGTTTGCAAACCCTTTCTGTGCAGAATCCCAAAACCGGTATTTCCAGCCCAATGCCGGCATACGTACTAAACAGCAGGAAACTTCGTCTAAAACTCAGGAGAAACGTTTCCTTGAAACTGCTCTGCTGTGCGTTCGTTCACCTAAGAGAGTTGAATCTATGTTGAGATTCAGCGAGTCAGAAACACGTTTCTTCCAGGAGCTGCGTTGGGATATTCCCGAGTGAATGGGACCATTGGCTGTACAGAGAATTATCTGCTTCTAAAACCACAACGGAGCTATCTAACTGAATGGTTGTCAATGTGTGCATTCAACTGACGGAGTGAAACTCACGTGTGGATTCAGCGGTTTGCAAACCCTTTCTGTGCAGAATCCCAAAACCGGTATTTCCAGCCCAATGCCGGCATACGTACTAAAGAGCAGGAAACTTCGTCTAAAACTCAGGAGAAACGTTTCCTTGAAACTGCTCTGCTGTGCGTTCGTTCACCTAAGAGAGTTGAATCTATGTTGAGATTCAGCGAGTCAGAAACACGTTTCTTCTAGGAGTTGCGTTGGGATATTCCCGAGTGAATGGGACCATAGGCTGTACAGAGAAATATGTGCTTCTAAAACCAAAACGGAGCTATCTAACTAGATTGTTGTCAATGTGTGCATTCAACTGACCGAGTCAAACTCACGTGTGGATTCAGCGGTTTGCAAACCCTTTCTGTGCAGAATCCCAAAACCGGTATTTCCAGCCCAATGCCGGCATACGTACTAAACAGCAGGAAACTTCGTCTAAAACTCAGGAGAAACGTTTCCTTGAAACTGCTCTGCTGTGCGTTCGTTCACCTAAGAGAGTTGAATCTATGTTGAGATTCAGCGAGTCAGAAACACGTTTCTTCCAGGAGCTGCGTTGGGATATTCCCGAGTGAATGGGACCATAGGCTGTACAGAGAAATATCTGCTTCTAAAACCAAAAGGGTGTTATCAAACTGAATGGTTGTCAATGTGTGCATTCAACTGACAGAGTTAAACTCACGTGTGGATTCAGCGGTTTGCAAACCCTTTCTGTGCAGAATCCCAAAACCGGTATTTCCAGCCCAATGCCGGCATACGTACTAAACAGCAGGAAACTTCGTCTAAAACTCAGGAGAAACGTTTCCTTGAAACTGCTCTGCTGTGCGTTCGTTCACCTAAGAGAGTTGAATCTATGTTGAGATTCAGCGAGTCAGAAACACGTTTCTTCTAGGAGTTGCGTTGGGATATTCCCGAGTGAATGGGACCATAGGCTGTACAGAGAAATATGTGCTTCTAAAACCAAAACGGAGCTATCTAACTGGATTGTTGTCAATGTGTGCATTCAACTGACAGAGTCAAACTTACGTGTGGATTCAGCGGTTTGCAAACCCTTTCTGTGCAGAATCCCAAAACCGGTATTTCCAGCCCAATGCCGGCATACGTACTAAACAGCAGGAAACTTCGTCTAAAACTCAGGAGAAACGTTTCCTTGAAACTGCTCTGCTGTGCGTTCGTTCACCTAAGAGAGTTGAATCTATGTTGAGATTCAGCGAGTCAGAAACACGTTTCTTCCAGGAGCTGCGTTGGGATATTCCCGAGTGAATGGGACCATAGGCTGTACAGAGAAATATCTGCTTCTGAAACCAAAACGGAGCTATCTAACTGAATGGTTGTCAATGTGTGCATTCAACTGACGGAGTGAAACTCACGTGTGGATTCAGCGGTTTGCAAACCTTTTCTGTGCAGAATCCCAAAACCGGTATTTCCAGCCCAATGCCGGCATCCGTACTAAACAGCAGGAAACTTCGTCTAAAACTCAGGAGAAACGTTTCCTTGAAACTGCTCTGCTGTGCGTTCGTTCACCTAAGAGAGTTGAATCTATGTTGAGATTCAGCGAGTCAGAAACACGTTTCTTCCAGGAGCTGCGTTGGGATATTCCCGAGTGAATGGGACCATAGGCTGTACAGAGAAATATCTGCTTCTAAAACCAAAACGGAGCTATCTAACTGAATGGTTGTCAATGTGTGCATTCAACTGACGGAGTGAAACTCACGTGTGGATTCAGTGGTTTGCAAACCCTTTCTGTGCAGAATCCCAAAACCGGTATTTCCAGCCCAATGCCGGCATACGTACTAAACAGCAGGAAACTTCGTCTAAAACTCAGGAGAAACGTTTCCTTGAAACTGCTCTGCTGTGCGTTCGTTCACCTAAGAGAGTTGAATCTCTGTTGAGATTCAGCGAGTCAGAAACACGTTTCTTCCAGGAGCTGCGTTGGGATATTCCCGAGTGAATGGGACCATAGGCTGTACAGAGAAATATCTGCTTCTAAAACCAAAACGGAGCTGTCTAACTGAATGGTTGTCAATGTGTGCATTCAACTGACAGAGTTAAACTCACGTGTGGATTCAGTGGTTTGCAAACCCTTTCTGTGCAGAATCCCAAAACCGGTATTTCCAGCCCAATGCCGGCATACGTACTTAACTGCAGGTAACTTCGTCTAAAACTCAGGAGAAACGTTTCCTTGAAACTGCTCTGCTGTGCGTTCGTTCACCTAAGAGAGTTGAATCTACGTTGAGATTCAGCGAGTCAGTAACACGTTTCTTCTAGGAGCTGCGTTGGGATATTCCCGAGTGAATGGGAACATAGGCTGTACAGAGAAATATCTGCTTCTGAAACCAAAACGGAGCTATCTAACTGGATGGTTGTGAATGTGTGCATTCAACTCACAAAGTTAAACTCACTTGTGGATTCAGCGGTTTGCAAACCCTTTCTGTGCAGAATCCCAAAACCGGTATTTCCAGCCCAATGCCGGCATCCGTACTAAACAGCAGGAAACTTCGTCTAAAACTCAGGAGAAACGTTTCCTTGAAACTGCTCTGCTGTGCGTTCGTTCACCTAAGAGAGTTGAATCTATGTTGAGATTCAGCGAGTCAGAAACACGTTTCTTCTAGGACCTGCGTTGGGATATTCCCGAGTGAATGGGACCATAGGCTGTACAGATAAATATCTGCTTCTGAAACCAAAACGGAGCTATCTAACTGAATGGTTGTCAATGTGTGCATTCAACTGACAGAGTTAAACTCACGTGTGGATTCAGCGGTTTGCAAACCCTTTCTGTGCAGAATCCCAAAACCGGTATTTCCAGCCCAATGCCGGCTTACGTACTAAACAGCAGGAAACTTCGTCTAAAACTCAGGAGAAACGTTTCCTTGAAACTGCTCTGCTGTGCGTTCGTTCACCTAAGAGAGTTGAATCTATGTTGAGATTCAGCGAGTCAGAAACACGTTTCTTCCAGGAGCTGCGTTGGGATATTCCCGAGTGAATGGGACCATTGGCTGTACAGAGAAATATCTGCTTCTAAAACCACAACGGAGCTATCTAACTGAATGGTTGTCAATGTGTGCATTCAACTGACGGAGTGAAACTCACGTGTGGATTCAGTGGTTTGCAAACCCTTTCTGTGCAGAATCCCAAAACCGGTATTTCCAGCCCAATGCCGGCATCCGTACTAAACAGCAGGAAACTTCGTCTAAAACTCAGGCGAAACGTTTCCTTGAAACTGCTCTGCTGTGCGTTCGTTCACCTAAGAGAGTTGAATCTATGTTGAGATTCAGCGAGTCAGAAACACGTTTCTTCTAGGAGTTGCGTTGGGATATTCCCGAGTGAATGGGACCATAGGCTGTACAGAGAAATATGTGCTTCTAAAACCAAAACGGAGCTATCTAACTAGATTGTTGTCAATGTGTGCATTCAACTGACCGACTCAAACTCACGTGTGTATTCAGCGGTTTGCAAACCCTTTCTGTGCAGAATCCCAAAACCGGTATTTCCAGCCCAATGCCGGCATACGTACTAAACAGCAGGAAACTTCGTCTAAAACTCAGGAGAAACGTTTCCTTGAAACTGCTCTGCTGTGCGTTCGTTCACCTAAGAGAGTTGAATCTATGTTGAGATTCAGCGAGTCAGAAACACGTTTCTTCCAGGAGCTGCGTTGGGATATTCCCGAGTGAATGGGACCATAGGCTGTACAGAGAAATATCTGCTTCTAAAACCAAAAGGGTGTTATCAAACTGAATGGTTGTCAATGTGTGCATTCAACTGACAGAGTTAAACTCACGTGTGGATTCAGCGGTTTGCAAACCCTTTCTGTGCAGAATCCCAAAACCGGTATTTCCAGCCCAATGCCGGCATATGTACTAAACAGCAGGAAACTTCGTCTAAAACTCAGGAGAAACGTTTCCTTGAAACTGCTCTGCTGTGCGTTCGTTCACCTAAGAGAGTTGAATCTATGTTGAGATTCAGCGAGTCAGAAACACGTTTCTTCCAGGAGCTGCTTTGGGATATTCCCGAGTGAATGGGACCATAGGCTGTACAGAGAAATATCTGCTTCTAAAACCAAAACGGAGCTATCTAACTGGATGGTTGTGAATGTGTGCATTCAACTCACAAAGTTAAACTCACTTGTGGATTCAGCGGTTTGCAAACCCTTTCTGTGCAGAATCCCAAAACCGGTATTTCCAGCCCAATGCCGGCATCCGTACTAAGCAGCAGGAAACTTCGTCTAAAACTCAGGAGAAACGTTTCCTTGAAACTGCTCTGCTGTGCGTTTGCTCACCTAAGAGAGTTGAATCTATGTTGAGATTCAGCGAGTCAGAAACACGTTTCTTCTAGGAGTTGCGTTGGGATATTCCCGAGTGAATGGGACCATAGGCTGTACAGAGAAATATGTGCTTCTAAAACCAAAACGGAGCAATCTAACTGGATTGTTGTCAATGTGTGCATTCAACTGACAGAGTCAAACTCACGTGTGGATTCAGCGGTTTGCAAACCCTTTCTGTGCAGAATCCCAAAACCGGTATTTCCAGCCCAATGCCGGCATACGTACTAAACAGCAGTAAACTTCATCTAAAACTCAGGAGATACGTTTGCTTGAAACTGCTCTGCTGTGCGTTCCTTCACATAAGAGAGTTGAGTGTATGCTGAGATTCAGCGAGTCAGAAACACGTTTCTTCTAGGAGCTGCGTTGGGATCTTCCCGAGAGAATGGGACCAAAGGTTGTACAGAGAAATATCTGCTTCTAAAACCAAAAGGGTGTTATCACACTGAATGGTTGTCAATGTGTGCATTCAACTGACAGAGTTAAACTCACGTGTGGATTCAGCGGTTTGCAAACACTTTCTGCGCAGAATCCCAAAACCAGTATTTCCAGCCCAATGCCGGCATACGTACTAAACAGCAGGAAACTTCGTCTAAAACTCAGGAGAAACGTTTCCTTGAAACTGCTCTGCTGTGCGTTCGTTCACCTAAGAGAGTTGAATCTATGTTGAGATTCAGCGAGTCAGAAACACGTTTCTTCCAGGAGCTGCGTTGGGATATTCCCGAGTGAATGGGACCATAGGCTGTACAGAGAAATATCTGCTTCTAAAACCAAAACGGAGCTGTCTAACTGAATGGTTGTCAATGTGTGCATTCAACTGACGGAGTTAAACTCACGTGTGGATTCAGTGGTTTGCAAACCCTTTCTGTGCAGAATCCCAAAACCGGTATTTCCAGCCCAATGCCGGGAGACGTACTTAACTGCAGGTAACTTCGTCTAAAACTCAGGAGAAACGTTTCCTTGAAACTGCTCTGCTGTGCGTTCGTTCACCTAAGAGAGTTGAATCTACGTTGAGATTCAGCGAGTCAGAAACACGTTTCTTCTAGGAGCTGCGTTGGGATATTCCCGAGTGAATGGGACCATAGGCTGTACAGAGAAATATCTGCTTCTAAAACCAAAACGGAGCTATCTAACTGGATGGTTGTGAATGTGTGCATTCAACTCACAAAGTTAAACTCACTTGTGGATTCAGCGGTTTGCAAACCCTTTCTGTGCAGAATCCCAAAACCGGTATTTCCAGCCCAATGCCGGCATACGTACTAAACAGCAGGAAACTTCGTCTAAAACTCAGGAGAAACGTTTCCTTGAAACTGCTCTGCTGTGCGTTCGTTCACCTAAGAGAGTTGAATCTATGTTGAGATTCAGCGAGTCAGAAACACGTTTCTTCTAGGACCTGCGTTGGGATATTCCCGAGTGAATGGGACCATAGGCTGTACAGATAAATATCTGCTTCTAATACCAAAACGGAGCTATCTAACTGAATGGTTGTCAATGTGTGCATTCAACTCAGAGAGGTAAACTCATGTGTGCATTCAGCGGTTTGCAAATCCTTTCTGTGCAGAATCCCAAAACCGGTATTTCCAGCCCAATGCCGGCATACGTACTAAACAGCAGGAAACTTCGTCTAAAACTCAGGAGAAACGTTTCCTTGAAACTGCTCTGCTGTGCGTTCGTTCACCTAAGAGAGTTGAATCTATGTTGAGATTCAGCGAGTCAGAAACACGTTTCTTCCAGGAGCTGCGTTGGGATATTCCCGAGTGAATGGGACCGTAGGCTGTACAGAGAAATATCTGCTTCTGAAACCAAAACGGAGCTATCTAACTGAATGGTTGTCAATGTGTGCATTCAACTGACAGAGTTAAACTCACGTGTGGATTCAGCGGTTTGCAAACCCTTTCTGTGCAGAATCCCAAAACCGGTATTTCCAGCCCAATGCCGGCATCCGTACTAAACAGCAGGAAACTTCGTCTAAAACTCAGGAGAAACGTTTCCTTGAAACTGCTCTGCTGTGCGTTTGCTCACCTAAGAGAGTTGAATCTATGTTGAGATTCAGCGAGTCAGAAACACGTTTCTTCTAGGAGTTGCGTTGGGATATTCCCGAGTGAATGGGACCATAGGCTGTACAGAGAAATATGTGCTTCTAAAACCAAAACGGAGCAATCTAACTGGATTGTTGTCAATGTGTGCATTCAACTGACAGAGTCAAACTCACGTGTGGATTCAGCGGTTTGCAAACCCTTTCTGTGCAGAATCCCAAAACCGGTATTTCCAGCCCAATGCCGGCATACGTACTAAACAGCAGGAAACTTCGTCTAAAACTCAGGAGAAACGTTTCCTTGAAACTGCTCTGCTGTGCGTTCGTTCAACTAAGAGAGTTGAATCTATGTTGAGATTCAGCGAGTCAGAAACACGTTTCTTCCAGGAGCTGCGTTGGGATATTCCCGAGTGAATGGGACCATAGGCTTTACAGAGAAATATCTGCTTCTAAAACCAAAAGGGTGTTATCAAACTGAATGGTTGTCAATGTGTGCATTCAACTGACAGAGTTAAACTCACGTGTGGATTCAGCGGTTTGCAAACCCTTTCTGTGCAGAATCCCAAAACCGGTATTTCCAGCCCAATGCCGGCATACGTCCTAAACAGCAGTAAACTTCATCTAAAACTCAGGAGATACGTTTCCTTGAAACTGCTCTGCTGTGCGTTCCTTCACATAAGAGAGTTGAGTGTATGCTGAGATTCAGCGAGTCAGAAACACGTTTCTTCTAGGAGCTGCGTTGGGATCTTCCCGAGAGAATGGGACCAAAGGTTGTACAGAGAAATATCTGCTTCTAAAACCAAAAGGGTGTTATCACACTGAATGGTTGTCAATGTGTGCATTCAACTGACAGAGTTAAACTCACGTGTGGATTCAGCGGTTTGCAAACACTTTCTGTGCAGAATCCCAAAACCGGTATTTCCAGCCCAATGCCGGCATACGTACTAAACAGCAGGAAACTTCGTCTAAAACTCAGGAGAAACGTTTCCTTGAAACTGCTCTGCTGTGCGTTCGTTCACCTAAGAGAGTTGAATCTATGTTGAGATTCAGCGAGTCAGAAACACGTTTCTTCCAGGAGCTGCGTTGGGATATTCCCGAGTGAATGGGACCATAGGCTGTACAGAGAAATATCTGCTTCTAAAACCAAAACGGAGCTGTCTAACTGAATGGTTGTCAATGTGTGCATTCAACTGACGGAGTTAAACTCACGTGTGGATTCAGTGGTTTGCAAACCCTTTCTGTGCAGAATCCCAAAACCGGTATTTCCAGCCCAATGCCGGGAGACGTACTTAACTGCAGGTAACTTCGTCTAAAACTCAGGAGAAACGTTTCCTTGAAACTGCTCTGCTGTGCGTTCGTTCACCTAAGAGAGTTGAATCTACGTTGAGATTCAGCGAGTCAGAAACACGTTTCTTCTAGGAGCTGCGTTGGGATATTCCCGAGTGAATGGGACCATAGGCTGTACAGAGAAATATCTGCTTCTAAAACCAAAACGGAGCTATCTAACTGGATGGTTGTGAATGTGTGCATTCAACTCACAAAGTTAAACTCACTTGTGGATTCAGCGGTTTGCAAACCCTTTCTGTGCAGAATCCCAAAACCGGTATTTCCAGCCCAATGCCGGCATACGTACTAAACAGCAGGAAACTTCGTCTAAAACTCAGGAGAAACGTTTCCTTGAAACTGCTCTGCTGTGCGTTCGTTCACCTAAGAGAGTTGAATCTATGTTGAGATTCAGCGAGTCAGAAACACGTTTCTTCTAGGACCTGCGTTGGGATATTCCCGAGTGAATGGGACCATAGGCTGTACAGATAAATATCTGCTTCTAATACCAAAACGGAGCTATCTAACTCAATGGTTGTCAATGTGTGCATTCAACTCAGAGAGGTAAACTCACGTGTGCATTCAGCGGTTTGCAAATCCTTTCTGTGCAGAATCCCAAAACCGGTATTTCCAGCCCAATGCCGGCATACGTACTAAACAGCAGGAAACTTCGTCTAAAACTCAGGAGAAACGTTTCCTTGAAACTGCTCTGCTGTGCGTTCGTTCACCTAAGAGAGTTGAATCTATGTTGAGATTCAGCGAGTCAGAAACACGTTTCTTCCAGGAGCTGCGTTGGGATATTCCCGAGTGAATGGGCCGTAGGCTGTACAGAGA
Organism: Aotus nancymaae; assembly: GCF_030222135.1. Classification (NCBI taxonomy): domain Eukaryota; kingdom Metazoa; phylum Chordata; class Mammalia; order Primates; family Aotidae; genus Aotus; species Aotus nancymaae. Next base: position 1,255,161 of record NW_026988587.1, read on the forward strand.
AATATCTGCTTCTGAAACCAAAACGGAGCTATCTAACTGAATGGTTGTCAATGTGTGCATTCAACTGACAGAGTTAAACTCACGTGTGGATTCAGCGGTTTGCAAACCCTTTCTGTGCAGAATCCCAAAACCGGTATTTCCAGCCCAATGCCGGCATCCGTACTAAACAGCAGGAAACTTCGTCTAAAACTCAGGAGAAACGTTTCCTTGAAACTGCTCTGCTGTGCGTTCGTTCACCTAAGAGAGTTGAATCTATGTTGAGATTCAGCGAGTCAGAAACACGTTTCTTCCAGGAGCTGCGTTGGGATATTCCCGAGTGAATGGGACCATAGGCTGTACAGAGAAATATCTGCTTCTAAAACCAAAACGGAGCAATCTAACTGAATGGTTGTCAATGTGTGCATTCAACTGACGGAATGAAACTCACGTGTGGATTCAGTGGTTTGCAAACCCTTTCTGTGCAGAATCCCAAAACCGGTATTTCCAGCCCAATGCCGGCATACGTACTAAACAGCAGGTAACTTCGTCTAAAACTCAGGAGAAACGTTTCCTTGAAACTGCTCTGCTGTGCGTTCGTTCACCTAAGAGAGTTGAATCTATGTTGAGATTCAGCGAGTCAGAAACACGTTTCTTCCAGGAGCTGCGTTGGGATATTCCCGAGTGAATGGGACCATAGGCTGTACAGAGAAATATCTGCTTCTAAAACCAAAACGGAGCTGTCTAACTGAATGGTTGTCAATGTGTGCATTCAACTGACAGAGTTAAACTCACGTGTGGATTCAGTGGTTTGCAAACCCTTTCTGTGCAGAATCCCAAAACCGGTATTTCCAGCCCAATGCCGGCATACGTACTAAACAGCAGGAAACTTCGTCTAAAACTCAGGAGAAACGTTTCCTTGAAACTGCTCTGCTGTGCGTTCGTTCACCTAAGAGAGTTGAATCTATGTTGAGATTCAGCGAGTCAGAAACACGTTTCTTCCAGGAGCTGCGTTGGGATATTCCCGAGTGAATGGGACCATAGGCTGTACAGAGAAATATCTGCTTCTAAAACCAAAACGGAGCTGTCTAACTGAATGGTTGTCAATGTGTGCATTCAACTGACAGAGTTAAACTCACGTGTGGATTCAGTGGTTTGCAAACCCTTTCTGTGCAGAATCCCAAAACCGGTATTTCCAGCCCAATGCCGGCATACGTACTAAACAGCAGGTAACTTCGTCTAAAACTCAGGAGAAACGTTTCCTTGAAACTGCTCTGCTGTGCGTTCGTTCACCTAAGAGAGTTGAATCTACGTTGAGATTCAGCGACTCAGAAACACGTTTCTTCTAGGAGCTGCGTTGGGATATTCCCGAGTGAATGGGACCATAGGCTGTACAGAGAAATATCTGCTTCTAAAACCAAAACGGAGCTATCTAACTGGATGGTTGTGAATGTGTGCATTCAACTCACAAAGTTAAACTCACTTGTGGATTCAGCGGTTTGCAAACCCTTTCTGTGCAGAATCCCAAAACCGGTATTTCCAGCCCAATGCCGGCATCCGTACTAAACAGAAGGAAACTTCGTCTAAAACTCAGGAGAAACGTTTCCTTGAAACTGCTCTGCTGTGCGTTCGTTCACCTAAGAGAGTTGAATCTATGTTGAGATTCAGCGAGTCAGAAACACGTTTCTTCTAGGAGCTGCGTTGGGATATTCCCGAGTGAATGGGACCATAGGCTGTACAGAGAAATATCTGCTTCTGAAACCAAAACGGAGCTATCTAACTGAATGGTTGTCAATGTGTGCATTCAACTGACAGAGTTAAACTCACGTGTGGATTCAGCGGTTTGCAAACCCTTTCTGTGCAGAATCCCAAAACCGGTATTTCCAGCCCAATGCCGGCATACGTACTAAACAGCAGGAAACTTCGTCTAAAACTCAGGAGAAACGTTTCCTTGAAACTGCTCTGCTGTGCGTTCGTTCACCTAAGAGAGTTGAATCTATGTTGAGATTCAGCGAGTCAGAAACACGTTTCTTCCAGGAGCTGCATTGGGATATTCCCGAGTGAATGGGACCATAGGCTGTACAGAGAAATATCTGCTTCTAAAACCACAACGGAGCTATCTAACTGAATGGTTGTCAATGTGTGCATTCAACTGACGGAGTGAAACTCACGTGTGGATTCAGCGGTTTGCAAACCCTTTCTGTGCAGAATCCCAAAACCGGTATTTCCAGCCCAATGCCGGCATACGTACTAAACAGCAGGAAACTTCGTCTAAAACTCAGGAGAAACGTTTCCTTGAAACTGCTCTGCTGTGCGTTCGTTCACCTAAGAGAGTTGAATCTCTGTTGAGATTCAGCGAGTCAGAAACACGTTTCTTCCAGGAGCTGCGTTGGGATATTCCCGAGTGAATGGGACCATAGGCTGTACAGAGAAATATCTGCTTCTGAAACCAAAACGGAGCTATCTAACTGAATGGTTGTCAATGTGTGCATTCAACTGACAGAGTTAAACTCACGTGTGGATTCAGCGGTTTGCAAACCCTTTCTGTGCAGAATCCCAAAACCGGTATTTCCAGCCCAATGCCGGCATACGTACTAAACAGCAGGAAACTTCGTCTAAAACTCAGGAGAAACGTTTCCTTGAAACTGCTCTGCTGTGCGTTCGTTCACCTAAGAGAGTTGAATCTATGTTGAGATTCAGCGAGTCAGAAACACGTTGCTTCCAGGAGCTGCGTTGGGATATTCCCGAGTGAATGGGACCATAGGCTGTACAGAGAAATATCTGCTTCTAAAACCAAAACGGAGCTATCTAACTGAATGGTTGTCAATGTGTGCATTCAACTGACGCAGTGAAACTCACGTGTGGATTCAGTGGTTTGCAAACCCTTTCTGTGCAGAATCCCAAAACCGGTATTTCCAGCCCAATGCCGGCATCCGTACTAAACAGCAGGAAACTTCGTCTAAAACTCAGGAGAAACGTTTCCTTGAAACTGCTCTGCTGTGCGTTCGTTCACCTAAGAGAGTTGAATCTATGTTGAGATTCAGCGAGTCAGAAACACGTTTCTTCCAGGAGCTGCGTTGGGATATTCCCGAGTGAATGGGACCATAGGCTGTACAGAGAAATATCTGCTTATAAAACCAAAACGGAGCTGTCTAACTGAATGGTTGTCAATGTGTGCATTCAACTGACAGAGTCAAACTCACGTGTGGATTCAGTGGTTTGCAAACCCTTTCTGTGCAGAATCCCAAAACCGGTATTTCCAGCCCAATGCCGGCATACGTACTAAACAGCAGGTAACTTCGTCTAAAACTCAGGAGAAACGTTTCCTTGAAACTGCTCTGCTGTGCGTTCGTTCACCTAAGAGAGTTGAATCTACGTTGAGATTCAGCGACTCAGAAACACGTTTCTTCTAGGAGCTGCGTTGGGATATTCCCGAGTGAATGGGACCATAGGCTGTACAGAGAAATATCTGCTTCTAAAACCAAAACGGAGCTATCTAACTGGATGGTTGTGAATGTGTGCATTCAACTCACAAAGTTAAACTCACTTGTGGATTCAGCGGTTTGCAAACCCTTTCTGTGCAGAATCCCAAAACCGGTATTTCCAGCCCAATGCCGGCATCCGTACTAAACAGCAGGAAACTTCGTCTAAAACTCAGGAGAAACGTTTCCTTGAAACTGCTCTGCTGTGCGTTCGTTCACCTAAGAGAGTTGAATCTCTGTTGAGATTCAGCGAGTCAGAAACACGTTTCTTCCAGGAGCTGCGTTGGGATATTCCCGAGTGAATGGGACCATAGGCTGTACAGAGAAATATCTGCTTCTGAAACCAAAACGGAGCTATCTAACTGAATGGTTGTCAATGTGTGCATTCAACTGACGCAGTGAAACTCACGTGTGGATTCAGTGGTTTGCAAACCCTTTCTGTGCAGAATCCCAAAACCGGTATTTCCAGCCCAATGCCGGCATCCGTACTAAACAGCAGGAAACTTCGTCTAAAACTCAGGAGAAACGTTTCCTTGAAACTGCTCTGCTGTGCGTTCGTTCACCTAAGAGAGTTGAATCTATGTTGAGATTCAGCGAGTCAGAAACACGTTTCTTCCAGGAGCTGCGTTGGGATATTCCCGAGTGAATGGGACCATAGGCTGTACAGAGAAATATCTGCTTATAAAACCAAAACGGAGCTGTCTAACTGAATGGTTGTCAATGTGTGCATTCAACTGACAGAGTCAAACTCACGTGTGGATTCAGTGGTTTGCAAACCCTTTCTGTGCAGAATCCCAAAACCGGTATTTCCAGCCCAATGCCGGCATACGTACTAAACAGCAGGTAACTTCGTCTAAAACTCAGGAGAAACGTTTCCTTGAAACTGCTCTGCTGTGCGTTCGTTCACCTAAGAGAGTTGAATCTACGTTGAGATTCAGCGACTCAGAAACACGTTTCTTCTAGGAGCTGCGTTGGGATATTCCCGAGTGAATGGGACCATAGGCTGTACAGAGAAATATCTGCTTCTAAAACCAAAACGGAGCTATCTAACTGGATGGTTGTGAATGTGTGCATTCAACTCACAAAGTTAAACTCACTTGTGGATTCAGCGGTTTGCAAACCCTTTCTGTGCAGAATCCCAAAACCGGTATTTCCAGCCCAATGCCGGCATCCGTACTAAACAGCAGGAAACTTCGTCTAAAACTCAGGAGAAACGTTTCCTTGAAACTGCTCTGCTGTGCGTTCGTTCACCTAAGAGAGTTGAATCTCTGTTGAGATTCAGCGAGTCAGAAACACGTTTCTTCCAGGAGCTGCGTTGGGATATTCCCGAGTGAATGGGACCATAGGCTGTACAGAGAAATATCTGCTTCTGAAACCAAAACGGAGCTATCTAACTGAATGGTTGTCAATGTGTGCATTCAACTGACAGAGATAAACTCACGTGTGGATTCAGCGGTTTGCAAACCCTTTCTGTGCAGAATCCCAAAACCGGTATTTCCAGCCCAATGCCGGCATACGTACTAAACAGCAGGAAACTTCGTCTAAAACTCAGGAGAAACGTTTCCTTGAAACTGCTCTGCTGTGCGTTCGTTCACCTAAGAGAGTTGAATCTATGTTGAGATTCAGCGAGTCAGAAACACGTTTCTTCCAGGAGCTGCATTGGGATATTCCCGAGTGAATGGGACCATAGGCTGTACAGAGAAATATCTGCTTCTAAAACCACAACGGAGCTATCTAACTGAATGGTTGTCAATGTGTGCATTCAACTGACGGAGTGAAACTCACGTGTGGATTCAGCGGTTTGCAAACCCTTTCTGTGCAGAATCCCAAAACCGGTATTTCCAGCCCAATGCCGGCATACGTACTAAACAGCAGGAAACTTCGTCTAAAACTCAGGAGAAACGTTTCCTTGAAACTGCTCTGCTGTGCGTTCGTTCACCTAAGAGAGTTGAATCTCTGTTGAGATTCAGCGAGTCAGAAACACGTTTCTTCCAGGAGCTGCGTTGGGATATTCCCGAGTGAATGGGACCATAGGCTGTACAGAGAAATATCTGCTTCTGAAACCAAAACGGAGCTATCTAACTGAATGGTTGTCAATGTGTGCATTCAACTGACAGAGTTAAACTCACGTGTGGATTCAGCGGTTTGCAAACCCTTTCTGTGCAGAATCCCAAAACCGGTATTTCCAGCCCAATGCCGGCATACGTACTAAACAGCAGGAAACTTCGTCTAAAACTCAGGAGAAACGTTTCCTTGAAACTGCTCTGCTGTGCGTTCGTTCACCTAAGAGAGTTGAATCTATGTTGAGATTCAGCGAGTCAGAAACACGTTGCTTCCAGGAGCTGCGTTGGGATATTCCCGAGTGAATGGGACCATAGGCTGTACAGAGAAATATCTGCTTCTAAAACCAAAACGGAGCTATCTAACTGAATGGTTGTCAATGTGTGCATTCAACTGACGCAGTGAAACTCACGTGTGGATTCAGTGGTTTGCAAACCCTTTCTGTGCAGAATCCCAAAACCGGTATTTCCAGCCCAATGCCGGCATCCGTACTAAACAGCAGGAAACTTCGTCTAAAACTCAGGAGAAACGTTTCCTTGAAACTGCTCTGCTGTGCGTTCGTTCACCTAAGAGAGTTGAATCTATGTTGAGATTCAGCGAGTCAGAAACACGTTTCTTCCAGGAGCTGCGTTGGGATATTCCCGAGTGAATGGGACCATAGGCTGTACAGAGAAATATCTGCTTATAAAACCAAAACGGAGCTGTCTAACTGAATGGTTGTCAATGTGTGCATTCAACTGACAGAGTGAAACTCACGTGTGGATTCAGTGGTTTGCAAACCCTTTCTGTGCAGAATCCCAAAACCGGTATTTCCAGCCCAATGCCGGCATACGTACTAAACAGCAGGTAACTTCGTCTAAAACTCAGGAGAAACGTTTCCTTGAAACTGCTCTGCTGTGCGTTCGTTCACCTAAGAGAGTTGAATCTACGTTGAGATTCAGCGACTCAGAAACACGTTTCTTCTAGGAGCTGCGTTGGGATATTCCCGAGTGAATGGGACCATAGGCTGTACAGAGAAATATCTGCTTCTAAAACCAAAACGGAGCTATCTAACTGGATGGTTGTGAATGTGTGCATTCAACTCACAAAGTTAAACTCACTTGTGGATTCAGCGGTTTGCAAACCCTTTCTGTGCAGAATCCCAAAACCGGTATTTCCAGCCCAATGCCGGCATCCGTACTAAACAGCAGGAAACTTCGTCTAAAACTCAGGAGAAACGTTTCCTTGAAACTGCTCTGCTGTGCGTTCGTTCACCTAAGAGAGTTGAATCTCTGTTGAGATTCAGCGAGTCAGAAACACGTTTCTTCCAGGAGCTGCGTTGGGATATTCCCGAGTGAATGGGACCATAGGCTGTACAGAGAAATATCTGCTTCTGAAACCAAAACGGAGCTATCTAACTGAATGGTTGTCAATGTGTGCATTCAACTGACAGAGTTAAACTCACGTGTGGATTCAGCGGTTTGCAAACCCTTTCTGTGCAGAATCCCAAAACCGGTATTTCCAGCCCAATGCCGGCATACGTACTAAACAGCAGGAAACTTCGTCTAAAACTCAGGAGAAACGTTTCCTTGAAACTGCTCTGCTGTGCGTTCGTTCACCTAAGAGAGTTGAATCTATGTTGAGATTCAGCGAGTCAGAAACACGTTTCTTCCAGGAGCTGCGTTGGGATATTCCCGAGTGAATGGGACCATAGGCTGTACAGAGAAATATCTGCTTCTAAAACCAAAACGGAGCTATCTAACTGAATGGTTGTCAATGTGTGCATTCAACTGACGCAGTGAAACTCACGTGTGGATTCAGTGGTTTGCAAACCCTTTCTGTGCAGAATCCCAAAACCGGTATTTCCAGCCCAATGCCGGCATCCGTACTAAACAGCAGGAAACTTCGTCTAAAACTCAGGAGAAACGTTTCCTTGAAACTGCTCTGCTGTGCGTTCGTTCACCTAAGAGAGTTGAATCTATGTTGAGATTCAGCGAGTCAGAAACACGTTTCTTCCAGGAGCTGCGTTGGGATATTCCCGAGTGAATGGGACCATAGGCTGTACAGAGAAATATCTGCTTCTAAAACCAAAACGGAGCTGTCTAACTGAATGGTTGTCAATGTGTGCATTCAACTGACAGAGTTAAACTCACGTGTGGATTCAGTGGTTTGCAAACCCTTTCTGTGCAGAATCCCAAAACCGGTATTTCCAGCCCAATGCCGGCATACGTACTAAACAGCAGGTAACTTCGTCTAAAACTCAGGAGAAACGTTTCCTTGAAACTGCTCTGCTGTGCGTTCGTTCACCTAAGAGAGTTGAATCTACGTTGAGATTCAGCGACTCAGAAACACGTTTCTTCTAGGAGCTGCGTTGGGATATTCCCGAGTGAATGGGACCATAGGCTGTACAGAGAAATATCTGCTTCTAAAACCAAAACGGAGCTATCTAACTGGATGGTTGTGAATGTGTGCATTCAACTCACAAAGTTAAACTTACTTGTGGATTCAGCGGTTTGCAAACCCTTTCTGTGCAGAATCCCAAAACCGGTATTTCCAGCCCAATGCCGGCATCCGTACTAAACAGCAGGAAACTTCGTCTAAAACTCAGGAGAAACGTTTCCTTGAAACTGCTCTGCTGTGCGTTCGTTCACCTAAGAGAGTTGAATCTATGTTGAGATTCAGCGAGTCAGAAACACGTTTCTTCTAGGACCTGCGTTGGGATATTCCCGAGTGAATCGGACCATAGGCTGTACAGATAAATATCTGCTTCTGAAACCAAAACGGAGCTATCTAACTGAATGGTTGTCAATGTGTGCATTCAACTGACAGAGTTAAACTCACGTGTGGATTCAGCGGTTTGCAAACCCTTTCTGTGCAGAATCCCAAAACCGGTATTTCCAGCCCAATGCCGGCATACGTACTAAACAGCAGGAAACTTCGTCTAAAACTCAGGAGAAACGTTTCCTTGAAACTGCTCTGCTGTGCGTTCGTTCACCTAAGAGAGTTGAATCTATGTTGAGATTCAGCGAGTCAGAAACACGTTTCTTCCAGGAGCTACGTTGGGATATTCCCGAGTGAATGGGACCATAGGCTGTACAGAGAAATATCTGATTCTAAAACCAAAACGGAGCTATCTAACTGGATGGTTGTGAATGTGTGCATTGAACTCACAAAGTTAAACTCACTTGTGGATTCAGCGGTTTGCAAACCCTTTCTGTGCAGAATCCCAAAACCGGTATTTCCAGCCCAATGCCGGCATACGTACTAAACAGCAGGAAACTTCGTCTAAAACTCAGGAGAAACGTTTCCTTGAAACTGCTCTGCTGTGCGTTCGTTCACCTAAGAGAGTTGAATCTATGTTGAGATTCAGCGAGTCAGAAACACGTTTCTTCCAGGAGCTGCGTTGGGATATTCCCGAGTGAATGGGACCATAGGCTGTACAGAGAAATATCTGCTTCTAAAACCAAAACGGAGCTGTCTAACTGAATGGTTGTCAATGTGTGCATTCAACTGACAGAGTTAAACTCACGTGTGGATTCAGCGGTTTGCAAACCCTTTCTGTGCAGAATCCCAAATCCGGTATTTCCAGCCCAATGCCGGCATACGTACTAAACAGCAGGAAACTTCGTCTAAAACTCAGGAGAAACGTTTCCTTGAAACTGCTCTGCTGTGCGTTCGTTCACCTAAGAGAGTTGAATCTATGTTGAGATTCAGCGAGTCAGAAACACGTTTCTTCCAGGAGCTGCGTTGGGATATTCCCGAGTGAATGGGACCATAGGCTGTACAGAGAAATATCTGCTTCTGAAACCAAAACGGTGCTATCTAACTGAATGGTTGTCAATGTGTGCATTCAACTGACAGAGTTAAACTCACGTGTGGATTCAGCGGTTTGCAAACCCTTTCTGTGCAGAATCCCAAAACCGGTATTTCCAGTCCAATGCCGGCATCCGTACTAAACAGCAGGAAACTTCGTCTAAAACTCAGGAGAAACGTTTCCTTGAAACTGTTCTGCTGTGCGTTCGTTCACCTAAGAGAGTTGAATCTATGTTGAGATTCAGCGAGTCAGAAACACGTTTCTTCCAGGAGCTGCGTTGGGATATTCCCGAGTGAATGGGACCATAGGCTGTACAGAGAAATATCTGCTTCTAAAACCAGAACGGAGCTATCTAACTGAATGGTTGTCAATGTGTGCATTCAACTGACGGAGTGAAACTCACGTGTGGATTCAGCGGTTTGCAAACCCTTTCTGTGCAGAATCCCAAAACCGGTATTTCCAGCCCAATGCCGGCATACGTACTAAACAGCAGGAAACTTCGTCTAAAACTCAGGAGAAACGTTTCCTTGAAACTGCTCTGCTGTGCGTTCGTTCACCTAAGAGAGTTGAATCTATGTTGAGATTCAGCGAGTCAGAAACACGTTTCTTCCAGGAGCTGCGTTGGGATATTCCCGAGTGAATGGGACCATAGGCTGTACAGAGAAATATCTGCTTCTAAAACCAAAACGGAGCTGTCTAACTGAATGGTTGTCAATGTGTGCATTCAACTGACAGAGTTAAACTCACGTGTGGATTCAGTGGTTTGCAAACCCTTTCTGTGCAGAATCCCAAAACCGGTATTTATAGCCCAATGCCGGCATACGTACTAAACAGCAGGTAACTTCGTCTAAAACTCAGGAGAAACGTTTCCTTGAAACTGCTCTGCTGTGCGTTCGTTCACCTAAGAGAGTTGAATCTACGTTGAGATTCAGCGACTCAGAAACACGTTTCTTCTAGGAGCTGCGTTGGGATATTCCCGAGTGAATGGGACCATAGGCTGTACAGAGAAATATCTGCTTCTAAAACCAAAACGGAGCTATCTAACTGGATGGTTGTGAATGTGTGCATTCAACTCACAAAGTTAAACTCACTTGTGGATTCAGCGGTTTGCAAACCCTTTCTGTGCAGAATCCCAAAACCGGTATTTCCAGCCCAATGCCGGCATCCGTACTAAACAGAAGGAAACTTCGTCTAAAACTCAGGAGAAACGTTTCCTTGAAACTGCTCTGCTGTGCGTTCGTTCACCTAAGAGAGTTGAATCTATGTTGAGATTCAGCGAGTCAGGAACACGTTTCTTCTAGGACCTGCGTTGGGATATTCCCGAGTGAATCGGACCATAGGCTGTACAGATAAATATCTGCTTCTGAAACCAAAACGGAGCTATCTAACTGAATGGTTGTCAATGTGTGCATTCAACTGACAGAGTTAAACTCACGTGTGGATTCAGTGGTTTGCAAACCCTTTCTGTGCAGAATCCCAAAACCGGTATTTCCAGCCCAATGCCGGCATACGTACTAAACAGCAGGAAACTTCGTCTAAAACTCAGGAGAAACGTTTCCTTGAAACTGCTCTGCTGTGCGTTCGTTCACCTAAGAGAGTTGAATCTATGTTGAGATTCAGCGAGTCAGAAACACGTTTCTTCCAGGAGCTACGTTGGGATATTCCCGAGTGAATGGGACCATAGGCTGTACAGAGAAATATCTGATTCTAAAACCAAAACGGAGCTATCTAACTGGATGGTTGTGAATGTGTGCATTGAACTCACAAAGTTAAACTCACTTGTGGATTCAGCGGTTTGCAAACCCTTTCTGTGCAGAATCCCAAAACCGGTATTTCCAGCCCAATGCCGGCATACGTACTAAACAGCAGGAAACTTCGTCTAAAACTCAGGAGAAACGTTTCCTTGAAACTGCTCTGCTGTGCGTTCGTTCACCTAAGAGAGTTGAATCTATGTTGAGATTCAGCGAGTCAGAAACACGTTTCTTCCAGGAGCTGCGTTGGGATATTCCCGAGTGAATGGGACCATAGGCTGTACAGAGAAATATCTGCTTCTAAAACCAAAACGGAGCTGTCTAACTGAATGGTTGTCAATGTGTGCATTCAACTGACAGAGTTAAACTCACGTGTGGATTCAGCGGTTTGCAAACCCTTTCTGTGCAGAATCCCAAATCCGGTATTTCCAGCCCAATGCCGGCATACGTACTAAACAGCAGGAAACTTCGTCTAAAACTCAGGAGAAACGTTTCCTTGAAACTGCTCTGCTGTGCGTTCGTTCACCTAAGAGAGTTGAATCTATGTTGAGATTCAGCGAGTCAGAAACACGTTTCTTCCAGGAGCTGCGTTGGGATATTCCCGAGTGAATGGGACCATAGGCTGTACAGAGAAATATCTGCTTCTGAAACCAAAACGGAGCTATCTAACTGAATGGTTGTCAATGTGTGCATTCAACTGACAGAGTTAAACTCACGTGTGGATTCAGCGGTTTGCAAACCCTTTCTGTGCAGAATCCCAAAACCGGTATTTCCAGCCCAATGCCGGCATCCGTACTAAACAGCAGGAAACTTCGTCTAAAACTCAGGAGAAACGTTTCCTTGAAACTGTTCTGCTGTGCGTTCGTTCACCTAAGAGAGTTGAATCTATGTTGAGATTCAGCGAGTCAGAAACACGTTTCTTCCAGGAGCTGCGTTGGGATATTCCCGAGTGAATGGGACCATAGGCTGTACAGAGAAATATCTGCTTCTAAAACCAGAACGGAGCTATCTAACTGAATGGTTGTCAATGTGTGCATTCAACTGACGGAGTGAAACTCACGTGTGGATTCAGCGGTTTGCAAACCCTTTCTGTGCAGAATCCCAAAACCGGTATTTCCAGCCCAATGCCGGCATACGTACTAAACAGCAGGAAACTTCGTCTAAAACTCAGGAGAAACGTTTCCTTGAAACTGCTCTGCTGTGCGTTCGTTCACCTAAGAGAGTTGAATCTATGTTGAGATTCAGCGAGTCAGAAACACGTTTCTTCCAGGAGCTGCGTTGGGATATTCCCGAGTGAATGGGACCATAGGCTGTACAGAGAAATATCTGCTTCTAAAACCAAAACGGAGCTGTCTAACTGAATGGTTGTCAATGTGTGCATTCAACTGACAGAGTTAAACTCACGTGTGGATTCAGTGGTTTGCAAACCCTTTCTGTGCAGAATCCCAAAACCGGTATTTCCAGCCCAATGCCGGCATCCGTACTAAACAGCAGGAAACTTCGTCTAAAACTCAGGAGAAACGTTTCCTTGAAACTGCTCTGCTGTGCGTTCGTTCACCTAAGAGAGTTGAATCTACGTTGAGATTCAGCGACTCAGAAACACGTTTCTTCTAGGAGCTGCGTTGGGATATTCCCGAGTGAATGGGACCATAGGCTGTACAGAGAAATATCTGCTTCTAAAACCAAAACGGAGCTATCTAACTGGATGGTTGTGAATGTGTGCATTCAACTCACAAAGTTAAACTCACTTGTGGATTCAGCGGTTTGCAAACCCTTTCTGTGCAGAATCCCAAAACCGGTATTTCCAGCCCAATGCCGGCATCCGTACTAAACAGAAGGAAACTTCGTCTAAAACTCAGGAGAAACGTTTCCTTGAAACTGCTCTGCTGTGCGTTCGTTCACCTAAGAGAGTTGAATCTATGTTGAGATTCAGCGAGTCAGAAACACGTTTCTTCTAGGACCTGCGTTGGGATATTCCCGAGTGAATGGGACCATAGGCTGTACAGAGAAATATCTGCTTCTGAAACCAAAACGGAGCTATCTAACTGAATGGTTGTCAATGTTTGCATTCAACTGACAGAGTTAAACTCACGTGTGGATTCAGCGGTTTGCAAACCCTTTCTGTGCAGAATCCCAAAACCGGTATTTCCAGCCCAATGCCGGCATACGTACTAAACAGCAGGAAATTTCGTCTAAAACTCAGGAGAAACGTTTCCTTGAAACTGCTCTGCTGTGCGTTCGTTCACCTAAGAGAGTTGAATCTATGTTGAGATTCAGCGAGTCAGAAACACGTTTCTTCCAGGAGCTGCGTTGGGATATTCCCGAGTGAATGGGACCATAGGCTGTACAGAGAAATATCGGCTTCTGAAACCAAAACGGAGCTATCTAACTGAATGGTTGTCAATGTGTGCATTCAACTGACAGAATTAAACTCACGTGTGGATTCAGCGGTTTGCAAACCCTTTCTGTGCAGAATCCCAAAACCGGTATTTCCAGCCCAATGCCGGCATCCGTACTAAACAGCAGGAAACTTCGTCTAAAACTCAGGAGAAACGTTTCCTTGAAACTGCTCTGCTGTGCGTTCGTTCACCTAAGAGAGTTGAATCTATGTTGAGATTCAGCGAGTCAGAAACACGTTTCTTCCAGGAGCTGCGTTGGGATATTCCCGAGTGAATGGGACCATAGGCTGTACAGAGAAATATCTGCTTCTAAAACCAAAACAGAGCTATCTAACTGAATGGTTGTCAATGTGTGCATTCAACTGACGGAGTGAAACTCACGTGTGGATTCAGTGGTTTGCAAACCCTTTCTGTGCAGAATCCCAAAACCGGTATTTCCAGCCCAATGCCGGCATACGTACTAAACAGCAGGAAACTTCGTCTAAAACTCAGGAGAAACGTTTCCTTGAAACTGCTCTGCTGTGCGTTCGTTCACCTAAGAGAGTTGAATCTATGTTGAGATTCAGCGAGTCAGAAACACGTTTCTTCTAGGAGCTGCGTTGGGATATTCCCGAGTGAATGGGACCATAGGCTGTACAGAGAAATATCTGCTTCTAAAACCAAAACGGAGCTGTCTAACTGAATGGTTGTCAATGTGTGCATTCAACTGACAGAGTTAAACTCACGTGTGGATTCAGTGGTTTGCAAACCCTTTCTGTGCAGAATCCCAAAACGGGTATTTCCAGCCCAATGCCGGCATACGTACTAAACAGCAGGTAACTTCGTCTAAAACTCAGGAGAAACGTTTCCTTGAAACTGCTCTGCTGTGCGTTCGTTCACCTAAGAGAGTTGAATCTACGTTGAGATTCAGCGACTCAGAAACACGTTTCTTCTAGGAGCTGCGTTGGGATATTCCCGAGTGAATGGGACCATAGGCTGTACAGAGAAATATCTGCTTCTAAAACCAAAACGTAGCTATCTAACTGGATGGTTGTGAATGTGTGCATTCAACTCACAAAGTTAAACTCACTTGTGGATTCAGCGGTTTGCAAACCCTTTCTGTGCAGAATCCCAAAACCGGTATTTCCAGCCCAATGCCGGCATCCGTACTAAACAGCAGGAAACTTCGTCTAAAACTCAGGAGAAACGTTTCCTTGAAACTGCTCTGCTGTGCGTTCGTTCACCTAAGAGAGTTGAATCTATGTTGAGATTCAGCGAGTCAGAAACACGTTTCTTCTAGGACCTGCGTTGGGATATTCCCGAGTGAATCGGACCATAGGCTGTACAGATAAATATCTGCTTCTGAAACCAAAACGGAGCTATCTAACTGAATGGTTGTCAATGTGTGCATTCAACTGACAGAGTTAAACTCACGTGTGGATTCAGCGGTTTGCAAACCCTTTCTGTGCAGAATCCCAAAACCGGTATTTCCAGCCCAATGCCGGCATACGTACTAAACAGCAGGAAACTTCGTCTAAAACTCAGGAGAAACGTTTCCTTGAAACTGCTCTGCTGTGCGTTCGTTCACCTAAGAGAGTTGAATCTATGTTGAGATTCAGCGAGTCAGAAACACGTTTCTTCCAGGAGCTACGTTGGGATATTCCCGAGTGAATGGGACCATAGGCTGTACAGAGAAATATCTGATTCTAAAACCAAAACGGAGCTATCTAACTGGATGGTTGTGAATGTGTGCATTGAACTCACAAAGTTAAACTCACTTGTGGATTCAGCGGTTTGCAAACCCTTTCTGTGCAGAATCCCAAAACCGGTATTTCCAGCCCAATGCCGGCATACGTACTAAACAGCAGGAAACTTCGTCTAAAACTCAGGAGAAACGTTTCCTTGAAACTGCTCTGCTGTGCGTTCGTTCACCTAAGAGAGTTGAATCTATGTTGAGATTCAGCGAGTCAGAAACACGTTTCTTCCAGGAGCTGCGTTGGGATATTCCCGAGTGAATGGGACCATAGGCTGTACAGAGAAATATCTGCTTCTAAAACCAAAACGGAGCTGTCTAACTGAATGGTTGTCAATGTGTGCATTCAACTGACAGAGTTAAACTCACGTGTGGATTCAGCGGTTTGCAAACCCTTTCTGTGCAGAATCCCAAATCCGGTATTTCCAGCCCAATGCCGGCATACGTACTAAACAGCAGGAAACTTCGTCTAAAACTCAGGAGAAACGTTTCCTTGAAACTGCTCTGCTGTGCGTTCGTTCACCTAAGAGAGTTGAATCTCTGTTGAGATTCAGCGAGTCAGAAACACGTTTCTTCCAGGAGCTGCGTTGGGATATTCCCGAGTGAATGGGACCATAGGCTGTACAGAAAAATATCTGCTTCTGAAACCAAAACGGAGCTATCTAACTGAATGGTTGTCAATGTGTGCATTCAACTGACAGAGTTAAACTCACGTGTGGATTCAGCGGTTTGCAAACCCTTTCTGTGCAGAATCCCAAAACCGGTATTTCCAGCCCAATGCCGGCTTCCGTACTAAACAGCAGGAAACTTCGTCTAAAACTCAGGAGAAACGTTTCCTTGAAACTGTTCTGCTGTGCGTTCGTTCACCTAAGAGAGTTGAATCTATGTTGAGATTCAGCGAGTCAGAAACACGTTTCTTCCAGGAGCTGCGTTGGGATATTCCCGAGTGAATGGGACCATAGGCTGTACAGAGAAATATCTGCTTCTAAAACCAGAACGGAGCTATCTAACTGAATGGTTGTCAATGTGTGCATTCAACTGACGGAGTGAAACTCACGTGTGGATTCAGCGGTTTGCAAACCCTTTCTGTGCAGAATCCCAAAACCGGTATTTCCAGCCCAATGCCGGCATACGTACTAAACAGCAGGAAACTTCGTCTAAAACTCAGGAGAAACGTTTCCTTGAAACTGCTCTGCTGTGCGTTCGTTCACCTAAGAGAGTTGAATCTATGTTGAGATTCAGCGAGTCAGAAACACGTTTCTTCCAGGAGCTGCGTTGGGATATTCCCGAGTGAATGGGACCATAGGCTGTACAGAGAAATATCTGCTTCTAAAACCAAAACGGAGCTGTCTAACTGAATGGTTGTCAATGTGTGCATTCAACTGACAGAGTTAAACTCACGTGTGGATTCAGTGGTTTGCAAACCCTTTCTGTGCAGAATCCCAAAACCGGTATTTCCAGCCCAATGCCGGCATACGTACTAAACAGCAGGTAACTTCGTCTAAAACTCAGGAGAAACGTTTCCTTGAAACTGCTCTGCTGTGCGTTCGTTCACCTAAGAGAGTTGAATCTACGTTGAGATTCAGCGACTCAGAAACACGTTTCTTCTAGGAGCTGCGTTGGGATATTCCCGAGTGAATGGGACCATAGGCTGTACAGAGAAATATCTGCTTCTAAAACCAAAACGGAGCTATCTAACTGGATGGTTGTGAATGTGTGCATTCAACTCACAAAGTTAAACTCACTTGTGGATTCAGCGGTTTGCAAACCCTTTCTGTGCAGAATCCCAAAACCGGTATTTCCAGCCCAATGCCGGCATCCGTACTAAACAGAAGGAAACTTCGTCTAAAACTCAGGAGAAACGTTTCCTTGAAACTGCTCTGCTGTGCGTTCGTTCACCTAAGAGAGTTGAATCTATGTTGAGATTCAGCGAGTCAGAAACACGTTTCTTCTAGGACCTGCGTTGGGATATTCCCGAGTGAATGGGACCATAGGCTGTACAGAGAAATATCTGCTTCTGAAACCAAAACGGAGCTATCTAACTGAATGGTTGTCAATGTGTGCATTCAACTGACAGAGTTAAACTCACGTGTGGATTCAGCGGTTTGCAAACCCTTTCTGTGCAGAATCCCAAAACCGGTATTTCCAGCCCAATGCCGGCATACGTACTAAACAGCAGGAAATTTCGTCTAAAACTCAGGAGAAACGTTTCCTTGAAACTGCTCTGCTGTGCGTTCGTTCACCTAAGAGAGTTGAATCTATGTTGAGATTCAGCGAGTCAGAAACACGTTTCTTCCAGGAGCTGCGTTGGGATATTCCCGAGTGAATGGGACCATAGGCTGTACAGAGAAATATCTGCTTCTGAAACCAAAACGGAGCTATCTAACTGAATGGTTGTCAATGTGTGCATTCAACTGACAGAATTAAACTCACGTGTGGATTCAGCGGTTTGCAAACCCTTTCTGTGCAGAATCCCAAAACCGGTATTTCCAGCCCAATGCCGGCATCCGTACTAAACAGCAGGAAACTTCGTCTAAAACTCAGGAGAAACGTTTCCTTGAAACTGCTCTGCTGTGCGTTCGTTCACCTAAGAGAGTTGAATCTATGTTGAGATTCAGCGAGTCAGAAACACGTTTCTTCCAGGAGCTGCGTTGGGATATTCCCGAGTGAATGGGACCATAGGCTGTACAGAGAAATATCTGCTTCTAAAACCAAAACAGAGCTATCTAACTGAATGGTTGTCAATGTGTGCATTCAACTGACGGAGTGAAACTCACGTGTGGATTCAGTGGTTTGCAAACCCTTTCTGTGCAGAATCCCAAAACCGGTATTTCCAGCCCAATGCCGGCATACGTACTAAACAGCAGGAAACTTCGTCTAAAACTCAGGAGAAACGTTTCCTTGAAACTGCTCTGCTGTGCGTTCGTTCACCTAAGAGAGTTGAATCTATGTTGAGATTCAGCGAGTCAGAAACACGTTTCTTCCAGGAGCTGCGTTGGGATATTCCCGAGTGAATGGGACCATAGGCTGTACAGAGAAATATCTGCTTCTAAAACCAAAACGGAGCTGTCTAACTGAATGGTTGTCAATGTGTGCATTCAACTGACAGAGTTAAACTCACGTGTGGATTCAGTGGTTTGCAAACCCATTCTGTGCAGAATCCCAAAACGGGTATTTCCAGCCCAATGCCGGCATACGTACTAAACAGCAGGTAACTTCGTCTAAAACTCAGGAGAAACGTTTCCTTGAAACTGCTCTGCTGTGCGTTCGTTCACCTAAGAGAGTTGAATCTACGTTGAGATTCAGCGACTCAGAAACACGTTTCTTCTAGGAGCTGCGTTGGGATATTCCCGAGTGAATGGGACCATAGGCTGTACAGAGAAATATCTGCTTCTAAAACCAAAACGTAGCTATCTAACTGGATGGTTGTGAATGTGTGCATTCAACTCACAAAGTTAAACTCACTTGTGGATTCAGCGGTTTGCAAACCCTTTCTGTGCAGAATCCCAAAACCGGTATTTCCAGCCCAATGCCGGCATCCGTACTAAACAGCAGGAAACTTCGTCTAAAACTCAGGAGAAACGTTTCCTTGAAACTGCTCTGCTGTGCGTTCGTTCACCTAAGAGAGTTGAATCTATGTTGAGATTCAGCGAGTCAGAAACACGTTTCTTCTAGGACCTGCGTTGGGATATTCCCGAGTGAATGGGACCATAGGCTGTACAGATAAATATCTGCTTCTGAAACCAAAACGGAGCTATCTAACTGAATGGTTGTCAATGTGTGCATTCAACTGACAGAGTTAAACTCACGTGTGGATTCAGCGGTTTGCAAACCCTTTCTGTGCAGAATCCCAAAACCGGTATTTCCAGCCCAATGCCGGCATACGTACTAAACAGCAGGAAATTTCGTCTAAAACTCAGGAGAAACGTTTCCTTGAAACTGCTCTGCTGTGCGTTCGTTCACCTAAGAGAGTTGAATCTATGTTGAGATTCAGCGAGTCAGAAACACGTTTCTTCCAGGAGCTGCGTTGGGATATTCCCGAGTGAATGGGACCATAGGCTGTACAGAGAAATATCTGCTTCTAAAACCACAACGGAGCTATCTAACTGAATGGTTGTCAATGTGTGCATTCAACTGACGGAGTGAAACTCACGTGTTCATTCAGCGGTTTGCAAACCCTTTCTGTGCAGAATCCCAAAACCGGTATTTCCAGCCCAATGCCGGCATACGTACTAAACAGCAGGAAACTTCGTCTAAAACTCAGGAGAAACGTTTCCTTGAAACTGCTCTGCTGTGCGTTCGTTCACCTAAGAGAGTTGAATCTATGTTGAGATTCAGCGAGTCAGAAACACGTTTCTTCCAGGAGCTGCGTTGGGATATTCCCGAGTGAATGGGACCATAGGCTGTACAGAGAAATATCTGCTTCTAAAACCAAAACGGAGCTATCTAACTGAATGGTTGTCAATGTGTGCATTCAACTGACGGAGTGAAACTCACGTGTTGATTCAGCGGTTTGCAAACCCTTTCTGTGCAGAATCCCAAAACCGGTATTTCCAGCCCAATGCCGGCATACGTACTAAACAGCAGGAAACTTCGTCTAAAACTCAGGAGAAACGTTTCCTTGAAACTGCTCTGCTGTGCGTTCGTTCACCTAAGAGAGTTGAATCTATGTTGAGATTCAGCGAGTCAGAAACACGTTTCTTCTAGGAGCTGCGTTGGGATATTCCCGAGTGAATGGGACCATAGGCTGTACAGAGAAATATGTGCTTCTAAAACCAAAACGGAGCTATCTAACTGGATTGTTGTCAATGTGTGCATTCAACTGACAGAGTCAAACTTACGTGTGGATTCAGCGGTTTGCAAACCCTTTCTGTGCAGAATCCCAAAACCGGTATTTCCAGCCCAATGCCGGCATACGTACTAAACAGCAGGAAACTTCGTCTAAAACTCAGGAGAAACGTTTCCTTGAAACTGCTCTGCTGTGCGTTCGTTCACCTAAGAGAGTTGAATCTATGTTGAGATTCAGCGAGTCAGAAACACGTTTCTTCCAGGAGCTGCGTTGGGATATTCCCGAGTGAATGGGACCATAGGCTGTACAGAGAAATATCTGCTTCTGAAACCAAAACGGAGCTATCTAACTGAATGGTTGTCAATGTGTGCATTCAACTGACGGAGTGAAACTCACGTGTGGATTCAGCGGTTTGCAAACCCTTTCTGTGCAGAATCCCAAAACCGGTATTTCCAGCCCAATGCCGGCATCCGTACTAAACAGCAGGAAACTTCGTCTAAAACTCAGGAGAAACGTTTCCTTGAAACTGCTCTGCTGTGCGTTCGTTCACCTAAGAGAGTTGAATCTATGTTGAGATTCAGCGAGTCAGAAACACGTTTCTTCTAGGAGCTGCGTTGGGCTATTCCCGAGTGAATGGGACCATAGGCTGTACAGAGAAATATCTGCTTCTAAAACCAAAACGGAGCTATCTAACTGAATGGTTGTCAATGTGTGCATTCAACTGACGGAGTGAAACTCACGTGTGGATTCAGCGGTTTGCAAACCCTTTCTGTGCAGAATCCCAAAACCGGTATTTCCAGCCCAATGCCGGCATACGTACTAAACAGCAGGAAACTTCGTCTAAAACTCAGGAGAAACGTTTCCTTGAAACTGCTCTGCTGTGCGTTCGTTCACCTAAGAGAGTTGAATCTATGTTGAGATTCAGCGAGTCAGAAACACGTTTCTTCCAGGAGCTGCGTTGGGATATTCCCGAGTGAATGGGACCATAGGCTGTACAGAGAAATATCTGCTTCTAAAACCAAAACGGAGCTGTCTAACTGAATGGTTGTCAATGTGTGCATTCAACTGACAGAGTTAAACTCACGTGTGGATTCAGTGGTTTGCAAACCCTTTCTGTGCAGAATCCCAAAACCGGTATTTCCAGCCCAATGCCGGCATACGTACTAAACAGCAGGTAACTTCGTCTAAAACTCAGGAGAAACGTTTCCTTGAAACTGCTCTGCTGTACGTTCGTTCACCTAAGAGAGTTGAATCTACGTTGAGATTCAGCGACTCAGAAACACGTTTCTTCTAGGAGCTGCGTTGGGATATTCCCGAGTGTATGGGACCATAGGCTGTACAGAGAAATATCTGCTTCTAAAACCAAAACGGAGCTATCTAACTGGATGGTTGTGAATGTGTGCATTCAACTCACAAAGTTAAACTCACTTGTGGATTCAGCGGTTTGCAAACCCTTTCTGTGCAGAATCCCAAAACCGGTATTTCCAGCCCAATGCCGGCATACGTACTAAACAGCAGGAAACTTCGTCTAAAACTCAGGAGAAACGTTTCCTTGAAACTGCTCTGCTGTGCGTTCGTTCACCTAAGAGAGTTGAATCTATGTTGAGATTCAGCGAGTCAGAAACACGTTTCTTCTAGGACCTGCGTTGGGATATTCCCGAGTGAATGGGACCATAGGCTGTACAGAGAAATATCTGCTTCTGAAACCAAAACGGAGCTATCTAACTGAATGGTTGTCAATGTGTGCATTCAACTGACAGAGTTAAACTCACGTGTGGATTCAGCGGTTTGCAAACCCTTTCTGTGCAGAATCCCAAAACCGGTATTTCCAGCCCAATGCCGGCATACGTACTAAACAGCAGGAAATTTCGTCTAAAACTCAGGAGAAACGTTTCCTTGAAACTGCTCTGCTGTGCGTTCGTTCACCTAAGAGAGTTGAATCTATGTTGAGATTCAGCGAGTCAGAAACACGTTTCTTCCAGGAGCTGCGTTGGGATATTCCCGAGTGAATGGGACCATAGGCTGTACAGAGAAATATCTGCTTCTGAAACCAAAACGGAGCTATCTAACTGAATGGTTGTCAATGTGTGCATTCAACTGACGGAGTGAAACTCACGTGTTCATTCAGCGGTTTGCAAACCCTTTCTGTGCAGAATCCCAAAACCGGTATTTCCAGCCCAATGCCGGCATCCGTACTAAACAGCAGGAAACTTCGTCTAAAACTCAGGAGAAACGTTTCCTTGAAACTGCTCTGCTGTGCGTTCGTTCACCTAAGAGAGTTGAATCTATGTTGAGATTCAGCGAGTCAGAAACACGTTTCTTCCAGGAGTTGCGTTGGGATATTCCCGAGTGAATGGGACCATAGGCTGTACAGAGAAATATCTGCTTCTAAAACCAAAACAGAGCTATCTAACTGAATGGTTGTCAATGTGTGCATTCAACTGACGGAGTGAAACTCACGTGTGGATTCAGTGGTTTGCAAACCCTTTCTGTGCAGAATCCCAAAACCGGTATTTCCAGCCCAATGCCGGCATACGTACTAAACAGCAGGAAACTTCGTCTAAAACTCAGGAGAAACGTTTCCTTGAAACTGCTCTGCTGTGCGTTCGTTCACCTAAGAGAGTTGAATCTATGTTGAGATTCAGCGAGTCAGAAACACGTTTCTTCCAGGAGCTGCGTTGGGATATTCCCGAGTGAATGGGACCATAGGCTGTACAGAGAAATATCTGCTTCTAAAACCAAAACGGAGCTGTCTAACTGAATGGTTGTCAATGTGTGCATTCAACTGACAGAGTTAAACTCACGTGTGGATTCAGTGGTTTGCAAACCCTTTCTGTGCAGAATCCCAAAACGGGTATTTCCAGCCCAATGCCGGCATACGTACTAAACAGCAGGTAACTTCGTCTAAAACTCAGGAGAAACGTTTCCTTGAAACTGCTCTGCTGTGCGTTCGTTCACCTAAGAGAGTTGAATCTACGTTGAGATTCAGCGACTCAGAAACACGTTTCTTCTAGGAGCTGCGTTGGGATATTCCCGAGTGAATGGGACCATAGGCTGTACAGAGAAATATCTGCTTCTAAAACCAAAACGTAGCTATCTAACTGGATGGTTGTGAATGTGTGCATTCAACTCACAAAGTTAAACTCACTTGTGGATTCAGCGGTTTGCAAACCCTTTCTGTGCAGAATCCCAAAACCGGTATTTCCAGCCCAATGCCGGCATCCGTACTAAACAGCAGGAAACTTCGTCTAAAACTCAGGAGAAACGTTTCCTTGAAACTGCTCTGCTGTGCGTTCGTTCACCTAAGAGAGTTGAATCTATGTTGAGATTCAGCGAGTCAGAAACACGTTTCTTCTAGGACCTGCGTTGGGATATTCCCGAGTGAATGGGACCATAGGCTGTACAGATAAATATCTGCTTCTGAAACCAAAACGGAGCTATCTAACTGAATGGTTGTCAATGTGTGCATTCAACTGACAGAGTTAAACTCACGTGTGGATTCAGCGGTTTGCAAACCCTTTCTGTGCAGAATCCCAAAACCGGTATTTCCAGCCCAATGCCGGCATACGTACTAAACAGCAGGAAATTTCGTCTAAAACTCAGGAGAAACGTTTCCTTGAAACTGCTCTGCTGTGCGTTCGTTCACCTAAGAGAGTTGAATCTATGTTGAGATTCAGCGAGTCAGAAACACGTTTCTTCCAGGAGCTGCGTTGGGATATTCCCGAGTGAATGGGACCATAGGCTGTACAGAGAAATATCTGCTTCTAAAACCACAACGGAGCTATCTAACTGAATGGTTGTCAATGTGTGCATTCAACTGACGGAGTGAAACTCACGTGTGCATTCAGCGGTTTGCAAACCCTTTCTGTGCAGAATCCCAAAACCGGTATTTCCAGCCCAATGCCGGCATACGTACTAAACAGCAGGAAACTTCGTCTAAAACTCAGGAGAAACGTTTCCTTGAAACTGCTCTGCTGTGCGTTCGTTCACCTAAGAGAGTTGAATCTATGTTGAGATTCAGCGAGTCAGAAACACGTTTCTTCCAGGAGCTGCGTTGGGATATTCCCGAGTGAATGGGACCATAGGCTGTACAGAGAAATATCTGCTTCTAAAACCAAAACGGAGCTATCTAACTGAATGGTTGTCAATGTGTGCATTCAACTGACGGAGTGAAACTCACGTGTGGATTCAGTGGTTTGCAAACCCTTTCTGTGCAGAATCCCAAAACCGGTATTTCCAGCCCAATGCCGGCATACGTACTAAACAGCAGGAAACTTCGTCTAAAACTCAGGAGAAACGTTTCCTTGAAACTGCTCTGCTGTGCGTTCGTTCACCTAAGAGAGTTGAATCTATGTTGAGATTCAGCGAGTCAGAAACACGTTTCTTCTAGGAGTTGCGTTGGGATATTCCCGAGTGAATGGGACCATAGGCTGTACAGAGAAATATGTGCTTCTAAAACCAAAACGGAGATATCTAACTGGATTGTTGTCAATGTGTGCATTCAACTGACAGAGTCAAACTTACGTGTGGATTCAGCGGTTTGCAAACCCTTTCTGTGCAGAATCCCAAAACCGGTATTTCCAGCCCAATGCCGGCATACGTACTAAACAGCAGGAAACTTCGTCTAAAACTCAGGAGAAACGTTTCCTTGAAACTGCTCTGCTGTGCGTTCGTTCACCTAAGAGAGTTGAATCTATGTTGAGATTCAGCGAGTCAGAAACACGTTTCTTCCAGGAGCTGCGTTGGGATATTCCCGAGTGAATGGGACCATAGGCTGTACAGAGAAATATCTGCTTCTGAAACCAAAACGGAGCTATCTAACTGAATGGTTGTCAATGTGTGCATTCAACTGACGGAGTGAAACTCACGTGTGGATTCAGCGGTTTGCAAACCCTTTCTGTGCAGAATCCCAAAACCGGTATTTCCAGCCCAATGCCGGCATCCGTATTAACAGCAGGAAACTTCGTCTAAAACTCAGGAGAAACGTTTCCTTGAAACTGCTCTGCTGTGCGTTCGTTCACCTAAGAGAGTTGAATCTATGTTGAGATTCAGCGAGTCAGAAACA
Source organism: Aotus nancymaae (assembly GCF_030222135.1). NCBI lineage: Eukaryota > Metazoa > Chordata > Mammalia > Primates > Aotidae > Aotus > Aotus nancymaae. The sequence goes on from NW_026988587.1 coordinate 1,280,209, forward strand.
CGTTTCTTCTAGGAGCTGCGTTGGGATATTCCCGAGTGAATGGGACCATAGGCTGTACAGAGAAATATCTGCTTCTAAAACCAAAACGGAGCTTTCTAACTGAATGGTTGTCAATGTGTGCATTCAACTGACGGAGTGAAACTCACGTGTGGATTCAGTGGTTTGCAAACCCTTTCTGTGCAGAATCCCAAAACCGGTATTTCCAGCCCAATGCCGGCATACGTACTAAACAGCAGGAAACTTCGTCTAAAACTCAGGAGAAACGTTTCCTTGAAACTGCTCTGCTGTGCGTTCGTTCACCTAAGAGAGTTGAATCTATGTTGAGATTCAGCGAGTCAGAAACACGTTTCTTCCAGGAGCTGCGTTGGGATATTCCCGAGTGAATGGGACCATAGGCTGTACAGAGAAATATCTGCTTCTAAAACCAAAACGGAGCTGTCTAACTGAATGGTTGTCAATGTGTGCATTCAACTGACAGAGTTAAACTCACGTGTGGATTCAGTGGTTTGCAAACCCTTTCTGTGCAGAATCCCAAAACCGGTATTTCCAGCCCAATGCCGGCATACGTACTTAACTGCAGATAACTTCGTCTAAAACCCAGGAGAAACGTTTCCTTGAAACTGCTCTGCTGTGCGTTCGTTCACCTAAGAGAGTTGAATCTACGTTGAGATTCAGCGACTCAGAAACACGTTTCTTCTAGGAGCTGCGTTGGGATATTCCCGAGTGAATGGGACCATAGGCTGTACAGAGGAATATCTGCTTCTAAAACCAAAACGGAGCTATCTAACTGGATGGTTGTGAATGTGTGCATTAAACTCACAAAGTTAAACTCACTTGTGGATTCAGCGGTTTGCAAACCCTTTCTGTGCAGAATCCCAAAACCGGTATTTCCAGCCCAATGCCGGCATCCGTACTAAACAGCAGGAAACTTCGTCTAAAACTCAGGAGAAACGTTTCCTTGAAACTGCTCTGCTGTGCGTTCGTTCACCTAAGAGAGTTGAATCTATGTTGAGATTCAGCGAGTCAGAAACACGTTTCTTCTAGGACCTGCGTTGGGATATTCCCGAGTGAATGGGACCATAGGCTGTACAGATAAATATCTGCTTCTGAAACCAAAACGGAGCTATCTAACTGAATGGTTGTCAATGTGTGCATTCAACTGACAGAGTTAAACTCACGTGTGGATTCAGCGGTTTGCAAACCCTTTCTGTGCAGAATCCCAAAACCGGTATTTCCAGCCCAATGCCGGCATACGTACTAAACAGCAGGAAACTTCGTCTAAAACTCAGGAGAAACGTTTCCTTGAAACTGCTCTGCTGTGCGTTCGTTCACCTAAGAGAGTTGAATCTATGTTGAGATTCAGCGAGTCAGAAACACGTTTCTTCCAGGAGCTGCGTTGGGATATTCCCGAGTGAATGGGACCATAGGCTGTACAGAGAAATATCTGCTTCTAAAACCACAACGGAGCTATCTAACTGAATGGTTGTCAATGTGTGCATTCAACTGACAGAGTTAAACTCACGTGTGGATTCAGCGGTTTGCAAACCCTTTCTGTGCAGAATCCCAAAACCGGTATTTCCAGCCCAATGCCGGCATACGTACTAAACAGCAGGAAACTTCGTCTAAAACTCAGGAGAAACGTTTCCTTGAAACTGCTCTGCTGTGCGTTCGTTCACCTAAGAGAGTTGAATCTATGTTGAGATTCAGCGAGTCAGAAACACGTTTCTTCTAGGAGTTGCGTTGGTATATTCCCGAGTGAATGGGACCATAGGCTGTACAGAGAAATATGTGCTTCTAAAACCAAAACGGAGCTATCTAACTGGATTGTTGTCAATGTGTGCATTCAACTGACCGAGTCAAACTCACGTGTGGATTCAGCGGTTTGCAAACCCTTTCTGTGCAGAATCCCAAAACCGGTATTTCCAGCCCAATGCCGGCATACGTACTAAACAGCAGGAAACTTCGTCTAAAACTCAGGAGAAACGTTTCCTTGAAACTGCTCTGCTGTGCGTTCGTTCACCTAAGAGAGTTGAATCTATGTTGAGATTCAGCGAGTCAGAAACACGTTTCTTCTAGGAGTTGCGTTGGGATATTCCCGAGTGAATGGGACCATAGGCTGTACAGAGAAATATGTGCTTCTAAAACCAAAACGGAGCTATCTAACTGGATTGTTGTCAATGTGTGCATTCAACTGACAGAGTCAAACTTACGTGTGGATTCAGCGGTTTGCAAACCCTTTCTGTGCAGAATCCCAAAACCGGTATTTCCAGCCCAATGCCGGCATACGTACTAAACAGCAGGAAACTTCGTCTAAAACTCAGGAGAAACGTTTCCTTGAAACTGCTCTGCTGTGCGTTCGTTCACCTAAGAGAGTTGAATCTATGTTGAGATTCAGCGAGTCAGAAACACGTTTCTTCCAGGAGCTGCGTTGGGATATTCCCGAGTGAATGGGACCATAGGCTGTACAGAGAAATATCTGCTTCTGAAACCAAAACGGAGCTATCTAACTGAATGGTTGTCAATGTGTGCATTCAACTGACGGAGTGAAACTCACGTGTGGATTCAGCGGTTTGCAAACCCTTTCTGTGCAGAATCCCAAAACCGGTATTTCCAGCCCAATGCCGGCATCCGTACTAAACAGCAGGAAACTTCGTCTAAAACTCAGGAGAAACGTTTCCTTGAAACTGCTCTGCTGTGCGTTCGTTCACCTAAGAGAGTTGAATCTATGTTGAGATTCAGCGAGTCAGAAACACGTTTCTTCTAGGAGCTGCGTTGGGATATTCCCGAGTGAATGGGACCATAGGCTGTACAGAGAAATATCTGCTTCTAAAACCAAAACGGAGCTATCTAACTGAATGGTTGTCAATGTGTGCATTCAACTGACGGAGTGAAACTCACGTGTGGATTCAGTGGTTTGCAAACCCTTTCTGTGCAGAATCCCAAAACCGGTATTTCCAGCCCAATGCCGGCATACGTACTAAACAGCAGGAAACTTCGTCTAAAACTCAGGAGAAACGTTTCCTTGAAACTGCTCTGCTGTGCGTTCGTTCACCTAAGAGAGTTGAATCTCTGTTGAGATTCAGCGAGTCAGAAACACGTTTCTTCCAGGAGCTGCGTTGGGATATTCCCGAGTGAATGGGACCATAGGCTGTACAGAGAAATATCTGCTTCTAAAACCAAAACGGAGCTATCTAACTGAATGGTTGTCAATGCGTGCATTCAACTGACAGAGTTAAACTCACGTGTGGATTCAGTGGTTTGCAAACCCTTTCTGTGCAGAATCCCAAAACCGGTATTTCCAGCCCAATGCCGGCATACGTACTTAACTGCAGGTAACTTCGTCTAAAACTCAGGAGAAACGTTTCCTTGAAACTGCTCTGCTGTGCGTTCGTTCACCTAAGAGAGTTGAATCTACGTTGAGATTCAGCGAGTCAGAAACACGTTTCTTCTAGGAGCTGCGTTGGGATATTCCCGAGTGAATGGGACCATAGGCTGTACAGAGAAATATCTGCTTCTAAAACCAAAACGGAGCTATCTAACTGGATGGTTGTGAATGTGTGCATTCAACTCACAAAGTTAAACTCACTTGTGGATTCAGCGGTTTGCAAACCCTTTCTGTGCAGAATCCCAAAACCGGTATTTCCAGCCCAATGCCGGCATCCGTACTAAACAGCAGGAAACTTCGTCTAAAACTCAGGAGAAACGTTTCCTTGAAACTGCTCTGCTGTGCGTTCGTTCACCTAAGAGAGTTGAATCTATGTTGAGATTCAGCGAGTCAGAAACACGTTTCTTCTAGGACCTGCGTTGGGATATTCCCGAGTGAATGGGACCATAGGCTGTACAGATAAATATCTGCTTCTGAAACCAAAACGGAGCTATCTAACTGAATGGTTGTCAATGTGTGCATTCAACTGACAGAGTTAAACTCACGTGTGGATTCAGCGGTTTGCAAACCCTTTCTGTGCAGAATCCCAAAACCGGTATTTCCAGCCCAATGCCGGCATACGTACTAAACAGCAGGAAACTTCGTCTAAAACTCAGGAGAAACGTTTCCTTGAAACTGCTCTGCTGTGCGTTCGTTCACCTAAGAGAGTTGAATCTATGTTGAGATTCAGCGAGTCAGAAACACGTTTCTTCCAGGAGCTGCGTTGGGATATTCCCGAGTGAATGGGACCATTGGCTGTACAGAGAAATATCTGCTTCTAAAACCAAAACGGAGCTATCTAACTGAATGGTTGTCAATGTGTGCATTCAACTGACGGAGTGAAACTCACGTGTGGATTCAGCGGTTTGCAAACCCTTTCTGTGCAGAATCCCAAAACCGGTATTTCCAGCCCAATGCCGGCATACGTACTAAACAGCAGGAAACTTCGTCTAAAACTCAGGAGAAACGTTTCCTTGAAACTGCTCTGCTGTGCGTTCGTTCACCTAAGAGAGTTGAATCTATGTTGAGATTCAGCGAGTCAGAAACACGTTTCTTCTAGGAGTTGCGTTGGGATATTCCCGAGTGAATGGGACCATAGGCTGTACAGAGAAATATGTGCTTCTAAAACCAAAACGGAGCTATCTAACTAGATTGTTGTCAATGTGTGCATTCAACTGACCGAGTCAAACTCACGTGTGGATTCAGCGGTTTGCAAACCCTTTCTGTGCAGAATCCCAAAACCGGTATTTCCAGCCCAATGCCGGCATACGTACTAAACAGCAGGAAACTTCGTCTAAAACTCAGGAGAAACGTTTCCTTGAAACTGCTCTGCTGTGCGTTCGTTCACCTAAGAGAGTTGAATCTATGTTGAGATTCAGCGAGTCAGAAACACGTTTCTTCCAGGAGCTGCGTTGGGATATTCCCGAGTGAATGGGACCATAGGCTGTACAGAGAAATATCTGCTTCTAAAACCAAAAGGGTGTTATCAAACTGAATGGTTGTCAATGTGTGCATTCAACTGACAGAGTTAAACTCACGTGTGGATTCAGCGGTTTGCAAACCCTTTCTGTGCAGAATCCCAAAACCGGTATTTCCAGCCCAATGCCGGCATATGTACTAAACAGCAGGAAACTTCGTCTAAAACTCAGGAGAAACGTTTCCTTGAAACTGCTCTGCTGTGCGTTCGTTCACCTAAGAGAGTTGAATCTATGTTGAGATTCAGCGAGTCAGAAACACGTTTCTTCCAGGAGCTGCTTTGGGATATTCCCGAGTGAATGGGACCATAGGCTGTACAGAGAAATATCTACTTCTAAAACCAAAACGGAGCTATCTAACTGGATGGTTGTGAATGTGTGCATTCAACTCACAAAGTTAAACTCACTTGTGGATTCAGCGGTTTGCAAACCCTTTCTGTGCAGAATCCCAAAACCGGTATTTCCAGCCCAATGCCGGCATCCGTACTAAGCAGCACGAAACTTCGTCTAAAACTCAGGAGAAACGTTTCCTTGAAACTGCTCTGCTGTGCGTTTGCTCACCTAAGAGAGTTGAATCTATGTTGAGATTCAGCGAGTCAGAAACACGTTTCTTCTAGGAGTTGCGTTGGGATATTCCCGAGTGAATGGGACCATAGGCTGTACAGAGAAATATGTGCTTCTAAAACCAAAACGGAGCAATCTAACTGGATTGTTGTCAATGTGTGCATTCAACTGACAGAGTCAAACTCACGTGTGGATTCAGCGGTTTGCAAACCCTTTCTGTGCAGAATCCCAAAACCGGTATTTCCAGCCCAATGCCGGCATACGTACTAAACAGCAGGAAACTTCGTCTAAAACTCAGGAGAAACGTTTCCTTGAAACTGCTCTGCTGTGCGTTCGTTCACCTAAGAGAGTTGAATCTATGTTGAGATTCAGCGAGTCAGAAACACGTTTCTTCCAGGAGCTGCGTTGGGATATTCCCGAGTGAATGGGACCATAGGCTTTACAGAGAAATATCTGCTTCTAAAACCAAAAGGGTGTTATCAAACTGAATGGTTGTCAATGTGTGCATTCAACTGACAGAGTTAAACTCACGTGTGGATTCAGCGGTTTGCAAACCCTTTCTGTGCAGAATCCCAAAACCGGTATTTCCAGCCCAATGCCGGCATACGTCCTAAACAGCAGTAAACTTCATCTAAAACTCAGGAGATACGTTTGCTTGAAACTGCTCTGCTGTGCGTTCCTTCACATAAGAGAGTTGAGTGTATGCTGAGATTCAGCGAGTCAGAAACACGTTTCTTCTAGGAGCTGCGTTGGGATCTTCCCGAGAGAATGGGACCAAAGGTTGTACAGAGAAATATCTGCTTCTAAAACCAAAAAGGTGTTATCACACTGAATGGTTGTCAATGTGTGCATTCAACTGACAGAGTTAAACTCACGTGTGGATTCAGCGGTTTGCAAACACTTTCTGTGCAGAATCCCAAAACCGGTATTTCCAGCCCAATGCCGGCATACGTACTAAACAGCAGGAAACTTCGTCTAAAACTCAGGAGAAACGTTTCCTTGAAACTGCTCTGCTGTGCGTTCGTTCACCTAAGAGAGTTGAATCTATGTTGAGATTCAGCGAGTCAGAAACACGTTTCTTCCAGGAGCTGCGTTGGGATATTCCCGAGTGAATGGGACCATAGGCTGTACAGAGAAATATCTGCTTCTAAAACCAAAACGGAGCTGTCTAACTGAATGGTTGTCAATGTGTGCATTCAACTGACGGAGTTAAACTCACGTGTGGATTCAGTGGTTTGCAAACCCTTTCTGTGCAGAATCCCAAAACCGGTATTTCCAGCCCAATGCCGGGAGACGTACTTAACTGCAGGTAACTTCGTCTAAAACTCAGGAGAAACGTTTCCTTGAAACTGCTCTGCTGTGCGTTCGTTCACCTAAGAGAGTTGAATCTACGTTGAGATTCAGCGAGTCAGAAACACGTTTCTTCTAGGAGCTGCGTTGGGATATTCCCGAGTGAATGGGACCATAGGCTGTACAGAGAAATATCAGCTTCTAAAACCAAAACGGAGCTATCTAACTGGATGGTTGTGAATGTGTGCATTCAACTCACAAAGTTAAACTCACTTGTGGATTCAGCGGTTTGCAAACCCTTTCTGTGCAGAATCCCAAAACCGGTATTTCCAGCCCAATGCCGGCATACGTACTAAACAGCAGGAAACTTCGTCTAAAACTCAGGAGAAACGTTTCCTTGAAACTGCTCTGCTGTGCGTTCGTTCACCTAAGAGAGTTGAATCTATGTTGAGATTCAGCGAGTCAGAAACACGTTTCTTCCAGGAGCTGCGTTGGGATATTCCCGAGTGAATGGGACCATAGGCTGTACAGAGAAATATCTGCTTCTGAAACCAAAACGGAGCTATCTAACTGAATGGTTGTCAATGTGTGCATTCAACTGACAGAGTTAAACTCACGTGTGGATTCAGCGGTTTGCAAACCCTTTCTGTGCAGAATCCCAAAACCGGTATTTCCAGGCCAATGCCGGCATCCGTACTAAACAGCAGGAAACTTCGTCTAAAACTCAGGAGAAACGTTTCCTTGAAACTGCTCTGCTGTGCGTTCGTTCACCTAAGAGAGTTGAATCTACGTTGAGATTCAGCGAGTCAGAAACACGTTTCTTCTAGGAGCTGCGTTGGGATATTCCCGAGTGAATGGGACCATAGGCTGTACAGAGAAATATCTGCTTCTAAAACCAAAACGGAGCTATCTAACTGGATGGTTGTGAATGTGTGCATTCAACTCACAAAGTTAAACTCACTTGTGGATTCAGCGGTTTGCAAACCCTTTCTGTGCAGAATCCCAAAACCGGTATTTCCAGCCCAATGCCGGCATCCGTACTAAACAGCAGGAAACTTCGTCTAAAACTCAGGAGAAACGTTTCCTTGAAACTGCTCTGCTGTGCGTTCGTTCACCTAAGAGAGTTGAATCTATGTTGAGATTCAGCGAGTCAGAAACACGTTTCTTCTAGGACCTGCGTTGGGATATTCCCGAGTGAATGGGACCATAGGCTGTACAGATAAATATCTGCTTCTGAAACCAAAACGGAGCTATCTAACTGAATGGTTGTCAATGTGTGCATTCAACTGACAGAGTTAAACTCACGTGTGGATTCAGCGGTTTGCAAACCCTTTCTGTGCAGAATCCCAAAACCGGTATTTCCAGCCCAATGCCGGCATACGTACTAAACAGCAGGAAACTTCGTCTAAAACTCAGGAGAAACGTTTCCTTGAAACTGCTCTGCTGTGCGTTCGTTCACCTAAGAGAGTTGAATCTATGTTGAGATTCAGCGAGTCAGAAACACGTTTCTTCCAGGAGCTGCGTTGGGATATTCCCGAGTGAATGGGACCATTGGCTGTACAGAGAAATATCTGCTTCTAAAACCAAAACGGAGCTATCTAACTGAATGGTTGTCAATGTGTGCATTCAACTGACGGAGTGAAACTCACGTGTGGATTCAGCGGTTTGCAAACCCTTTCTGTGCAGAATCCCAAAACCGGTATTTCCAGCCCAATGCCGGCATACGTACTAAACAGCAGGAAACTTCGTCTAAAACTCAGGAGAAACGTTTCCTTGAAACTGCTCTGCTGTGCGTTCGTTCACCTAAGAGAGTTGAATCTATGTTGAGATTCAGCGAGTCAGAAACACGTTTCTTCTAGGAGTTGCGTTGGGATATTCCCGAGTGAATGGGACCATAGGCTGTACAGAGAAATATGTGCTTCTAAAACCAAAACGGAGCTATCTAACTAGATTGTTGTCAATGTGTGCATTCAACTGACCGAGTCAAACTCACGTGTGGATTCAGCGGTTTGCAAACCCTTTCTGTGCAGAATCCCAAAACCGGTATTTCCAGCCCAATGCCGGCATACGTACTAAACAGCAGGAAACTTCGTCTAAAACTCAGGAGAAACGTTTCCTTGAAACTGCTCTGCTGTGCGTTCGTTCACCTAAGAGAGTTGAATCTATGTTGAGATTCAGCGAGTCAGAAACACGTTTCTTCCAGGAGCTGCGTTGGGATATTCCCGAGTGAATGGGACCATAGGCTGTACAGAGAAATATCTGCTTCTAAAACCAAAAGGGTGTTATCAAACTGAATGGTTGTCAATGTGTGCATTCAACTGACAGAGTTAAACTCACGTGTGGATTCAGCGGTTTGCAAACCCTTTCTGTGCAGAATCCCAAAACCGGTATTTCCAGCCCAATGCCGGCATATGTACTAAACAGCAGGAAACTTCGTCTAAAACTCAGGAGAAACGTTTCCTTGAAACTGCTCTGCTGTGCGTTCGTTCACCTAAGAGAGTTGAATCTATGTTGAGATTCAGCGAGTCAGAAACACGTTTCTTCCAGGAGCTGCTTTGGGATATTCCCGAGTGAATGGGACCATAGGCTGTACAGAGAAATATCTACTTCTAAAACCAAAACGGAGCTATCTAACTGGATGGTTGTGAATGTGTGCATTCAACTCACAAAGTTAAACTCACTTGTGGATTCAGCGGTTTGCAAACCCTTTCTGTGCAGAATCCCAAAACCGGTATTTCCAGCCCAATGCCGGCATCCGTACTAAGCAGCACGAAACTTCGTCTAAAACTCAGGAGAAACGTTTCCTTGAAACTGCTCTGCTGTGCGTTTGCTCACCTAAGAGAGTTGAATCTATGTTGAGATTCAGCGAGTCAGAAACACGTTTCTTCTAGGAGTTGCGTTGGGATATTCCCGAGTGAATGGGACCATAGGCTGTACAGAGAAATATGTGCTTCTAAAACCAAAACGGAGCAATCTAACTGGATTGTTGTCAATGTGTGCATTCAACTGACAGAGTCAAACTCACGTGTGGATTCAGCGGTTTGCAAACCCTTTCTGTGCAGAATCCCAAAACCGGTATTTCCAGCCCAATGCCGGCATACGTACTAAACAGCAGGAAACTTCGTCTAAAACTCAGGAGAAACGTTTCCTTGAAACTGCTCTGCTGTGCGTTCGTTCACCTAAGAGAGTTGAATCTATGTTGAGATTCAGCGAGTCAGAAACACGTTTCTTCCAGGAGCTGCGTTGGGATATTCCCGAGTGAATGGGACCATAGGCTTTACAGAGAAATATCTGCTTCTAAAACCAAAAGGGTGTTATCAAACTGAATGGTTGTCAATGTGTGCATTCAACTGACAGAGTTAAACTCACGTGTGGATTCAGCGGTTTGCAAACCCTTTCTGTGCAGAATCCCAAAACCGGTATTTCCAGCCCAATGCCGGCATACGTCCTAAACAGCAGTAAACTTCATCTAAAACTCAGGAGATACGTTTGCTTGAAACTGCTCTGCTGTGCGTTCCTTCACATAAGAGAGTTGAGTGTATGCTGAGATTCAGCGAGTCAGAAACACGTTTCTTCTAGGAGCTGCGTTGGGATCTTCCCGAGAGAATGGGACCAAAGGTTGTACAGAGAAATATCTGCTTCTAAAACCAAAAAGGTGTTATCACACTGAATGGTTGTCAATGTGTGCATTCAACTGACAGAGTTAAACTCACGTGTGGATTCAGCGGTTTGCAAACACTTTCTGTGCAGAATCCCAAAACCGGTATTTCCAGCCCAATGCCGGCATACGTACTAAACAGCAGGAAACTTCGTCTAAAACTCAGGAGAAACGTTTCCTTGAAACTGCTCTGCTGTGCGTTCGTTCACCTAAGAGAGTTGAATCTATGTTGAGATTCAGCGAGTCAGAAACACGTTTCTTCCAGGAGCTGCGTTGGGATATTCCCGAGTGAATGGGACCATAGGCTGTACAGAGAAATATCTGCTTCTAAAACCAAAACGGAGCTGTCTAACTGAATGGTTGTCAATGTGTGCATTCAACTGACGGAGTTAAACTCACGTGTGGATTCAGTGGTTTGCAAACCCTTTCTGTGCAGAATCCCAAAACCGGTATTTCCAGCCCAATGCCGGGAGACGTACTTAACTGCAGGTAACTTCGTCTAAAACTCAGGAGAAACGTTTCCTTGAAACTGCTCTGCTGTGCGTTCGTTCACCTAAGAGAGTTGAATCTACGTTGAGATTCAGCGAGTCAGAAACACGTTTCTTCTAGGAGCTGCGTTGGGATATTCCCGAGTGAATGGGACCATAGGCTGTACAGAGAAATATCAGCTTCTAAAACCAAAACGGAGCTATCTAACTGGATGGTTGTGAATGTGTGCATTCAACTCACAAAGTTAAACTCACTTGTGGATTCAGCGGTTTGCAAACCCTTTCTGTGCAGAATCCCAAAACCGGTATTTCCAGCCCAATGCCGGCATACGTACTAAACAGCAGGAAACTTCGTCTAAAACTCAGGAGAAACGTTTCCTTGAAACTGCTCTGCTGTGCGTTCGTTCACCTAAGAGAGTTGAATCTATGTTGAGATTCAGCGAGTCAGAAACACGTTTCTTCCAGGAGCTGCGTTGGGATATTCCCGAGTGAATGGGACCATAGGCTGTACAGAGAAATATCTGCTTCTGAAACCAAAACGGAGCTATCTAACTGAATGGTTGTCAATGTGTGCATTCAACTGACAGAGTTAAACTCACGTGTGGATTCAGCGGTTTGCAAACCCTTTCTGTGCAGAATCCCAAAACCGGTATTTCCAGGCCAATGCCGGCATCCGTACTAAACAGCAGGAAACTTCGTCTAAAACTCAGGAGAAACGTTTCCTTGAAACTGCTCTGCTGTGCGTTCGTTCACCTAAGAGAGTTGAATCTATGTTGAGATTCAGCGAGTCAGAAACACGTTTCTTCCAGGAGCTGCGTTGGGATATTCCCGAGTGAATGGGACCATAGGCTGTACAGAGAAATATCTGCTTCTAAAACCAAAACGGAGCTATCTAACTGAATGGTTGTCAATGTGTGCATTCAACTGACGGAGTGAAACTCACGTGTGGATTCAGTGGTTTGCAAACCCTTTCTGTGCAGAATCCCAAAACCGGTATTTCCAGCCCAATGCCGGCATACGTACTAAACAGCAGGAAACTTCGTCTAAAACTCAGGAGAAACGTTTCCTTGAAACTGCTCTGCTGTGCGTTCGTTCACCTAAGAGAGTTGAATCTAAGTTGAGATTCAGCGAGTCAGAAACACGTTTCTTCCAGGAGCTGCGTTGGGATATTCCCGAGTGAATGGGACCATAGGCTGTACAGAGAAATATCTGCTTCTAAAACCAAAACGGAGCTGTCTAACTGAATGGTTGTCAATGTGTGCATTCAACTGACAGAGTTAAACTCACGTGTGGATTCAGTGGTTTGCAAACCCTTTCTGTGCAGAATCCCAAAACCGGTATTTCCAGCCCAATGCCGGGAGACGTACTTAACTGCAGGTAACTTCGTCTAAAACTCAGGAGAAACGTTTCCTTGAAACTGCTCTGCTGTGCGTTCGTTCACCTAAGAGAGTTGAATCTACGTTGAGATTCAGCGAGTCAGAAACACGTTTCTTCTAGGAGCTGCGTTGGGATATTCCCGAGTGAATGGGACCATAGGCTGTACAGAGAAATATCTGCTTCTAAAACCAAAACGGAGCTATCTAACTGGATGGTTGTGAATGTGTGCATTCAACTCACAAAGTTAAACTCACTTGTGGATTCAGCGGTTTGCAAACCCTTTCTGTGCAGAATCCCAAAACCGGTATTTCCAGCCCAATGCCGCAACCGTACTAAACAGCAGGAAACTTTGTCTAAAACTCAGGAGAAACGTTTCCTTGAAACTGCTCTGCTGTGCGTTCGTTCACCTAAGAGAGTTGAATCTATGTTGAGATTCAGCGAGTCAGAAACACGTTTCTTCCAGGAGCTGCGTTGGGATATTCCCGAGTGAATGGGACCATAGGCTGTACAGAGAAATATCTGCTTCTAAAACCAAAAGGGTGTTATCAAACTGAATGGTTGTCAATGTGTGCATTCAACTGACAGAGTTAAACTCACGTGTGGATTCAGCGGTTTGCAAACCCTTTCTGTGCAGAATCCCAAAACCGGTATTTCCAGCCCAATGCCGGCATACGTACTAAACAGCAGGAAACTTCGTCTAAAACTCAGGAGAAACGTTTCCTTGAAACTGCTCTGCTGTGCGTTCGTTCACCTAAGAGAGTTCAATCTATGTTGAGATTCAGCGAGTCAGAAACACGTTTCTTCCAGGAGCTACGTTGGGATATTCCCGAGTGAATGGGACCATAGGCTGTACAGAGAAATATCTGCTTCTAAAACCAAAAGGGTGTTATCAAACTGAATGGTTGTCAATGTGTGCATTCAACAGACAGAGTTAAACTCACGTGTGGATTCAGCGGTTTGCAAACCCTTTCTGTGCAGAATCCCAAAACCGGTATTTCCAGCCCAATGCCGGCATCCGTACTAAACAGCAGGAAACTTCGTCTAAAACTCAGGAGAAAAGTTTCCTTGAAACTGCTCTGCTGTGCGATCGTTCACCTAAGAGAGTTGAATCTATGTTGAGATTCAGCGAGTCAGAAACACGTTTCTTCCAGGAGCTGCGTTGGGATATTCCCGAGTGAATGGGACCATAGGCTGTAGAGAGAAATATCTGCTTCTAAAACCAAAAGGGTGTTTTCAAACTGAATGGTTGTCAATGTGTGCATTCAGCTGACAGAGTTAAACTCACGTGTGGATTCAGCGGTTTGCAAATCCTTTCTGTGCAGAATCCCAAAACCGGTAATTCCAGCCTAATGCCGGCATACGTCCTAAACAGCAGTAAACTTCATCTAAAACTCAGGAGATACGTTTGCTTGAAACTGCTCTGCTGTGCGTTCCTTCACATAAGAGAGTTGAGTGTATGCTGAGATTCAGCGAGTCAGAAACACGTTTCTTCTAGGAGCTGCGTTGGGATCTTCCCGAGAGAATGGGACCATAGGTTGTACAGAGAAATATCTGCTTCTAAAACCAAAAGGGTGTTATCACACTGAATGGTTGTCAATGTGTGCATTCAACTGACAGAGTTAAACTCACGTGTGGATTCAGCGGTTTGCAAACACTTTCTGTGCAGAATCCCAAAACCGGTATTTCCAGCCCAATGCCGGCATACGTACTAAACAGCAGGAAACTTCGTCTAAAACTCAGGAGAAACGTTTCCTTGAAACTGCTCTGCTGTGCGTTCGTTCACCTAAGAGAGTTGAATCTATGTTGAGATTCAGCGAGTCAGAAACACGTTTCTTCCAGGAGCTGCGTTGGGATATTCCCGAGTGAATGGGACCATAGGCTGTACAGAGAAATATCTGCTTCTAAAACCAAAACGGAGCTATCTAACTGAATGGTTGTCAATGTGTGCATTCAACTGACAGAGTTAAACTCACGTGTGGATTCAGTGGTTTGCAAACCCTTTCTGTGCAGAATCCCAAAACCGGTATTTCCAGCCCAATGCCGGGAGACGTACTTAACTGCAGGTAACTTCGTCTAAAACTCAGGAGAAACGTTTCCTTGAAACTGCTCTGCTGTGCGTTCGTTCACCTAAGAGAGTTGAATCTACGTTGAGATTCAGCAAGTCAGAAACACGTTTCTTCTAGGAGCTGCGTTGGGATATTCCCGAGTGAATGGGACAATAGGCTGTACAGAGAAATATCTGCTTCTAAAACCAAAACGGAGCTATCTAACTGGATGGTTGTGAATGTGTGCTTTCAACTCACAATGTTAAACTCACTTGTGGATTCAGCGGTTTGCAAACCCTTTCTGTGCAGAATCCCAAAACCGGTATTTCCAGCCCAATGCCGGCATCCGTACTAAACAGCAGGAAACTTCGTCTAAAACTCAGGAGAAACGTTTCCTTGAAACTGCTCTGCTGTGCGTTCGTTCACCTAAGAGAGTTGAATCTATGTTGAGATTCAGCGAGTCAGAAACACGTTTCTTCTAGGACCTGCGTTGGGATATTCCCGAGTGAATGGGACCATAGGCTGTACAGATAAATATCTGCTTCTAATACCAAAACGGAGCTATCTAACTGAATGGTTGTCAATGTGTGCATTCAACTGACAGAGTTAAACTCACGTGTGGATTCAGCGGTTTGCAAACCCTTTCTGTGCAGAATTCCAAAACCGGTATTTCCAGCCCAATGCCAGCATACGTACTAAACAGCAGGAAACTTCGTCTAAATCTCAGGAGAAACGTTTCCTTGAAACTACTCTGCTGTGCGTTCGTTCACCTAAGAGAGTTGAATCTATGTTGAGATTCAGCGAGTCAGAAACACGTTTCTTCCAGGAGCTGCGTTGGGATATTCCCGAGTGAATGGGACCATAGGCTGTACAGAGAAATATCTGCTTCTGAAACCAAAACGGAGCTATCTAACTGAATGGTTGTCAATGTGTGCATTCAACTGACAGAGTTAAACTCACGTGTGGATTCAGTGGTTTGCAAACCCTTTCTGTGCAGAATCCCAAAACCGGTATTTCCAGCCCAATGCCGGCATACGTAGTAAACAGCAGGAAACTTCGTCTAAAACTCAGGAGAAACGTTTCCTTGAAACTGCTCTGCTGTGCGTCCGTTCACCTAAGAGAGTTGAATCTATGTTGAGATTCAGCGAGTCAGAAACACGTTTCTTCTAGGAGTTGCGTTGGGATATTCCCGAGTGAATGGGACCATAGGCTGTACAGCGAAATACGTGCTTCTAAAACCAAAACGGAGCTATCTAACTGGATTGTTGTCAATGTGTGCATTCAACTGACAAAGTCAAACTCACGTGTGGATTCAGCGGTTTGCAACCCCTTTCTGTGCAGAATCCCAAAACCGGTATTTCCAGCCCAATGCCAGCATACGTACTAAACAGCAGGAAACTTCGTCTAAAACTCAGGAGAAACGTTTCCTTGAAACTGCTCTGCTGTGCGTTCGTTCACCTAAGAGAGTTGAATCTATGTTGAGATTCAGCGAGTCAGAAACACGTTTCTTCCAGGAGCTGCGTTGGGACATTCCCGAGTGAATGGGACCATAGGCTGTACAGAGAAATATCTGTTTCTAAAACCAAAAGGGTGTTATCAAACTGAATGGTTGTCAATGTGTGCATTCAACTGACAGAGTTAAACTCACGTGTGGATTCAGCGGTTTGCAAACCCTTTCTGTGCAGAATCCCAAAACCGGTATTTCCAGCCCAATGCCGGCATACGTACTAAACAGCAGGAAACTTCGTCTAAAACTCAGGAGAAACGTTTCCTTGAAACTGCTCTGCTGTGCGTTCGTTCACCTAAGAGAGTTCAATCTATGTTGAGATTCAGCGAGTCAGAAACACGTTTCTTCCAGGAGCTACGTTGGGATATTCCCGAGTGAATGGGACCATAGGCTGTACAGAGAAATATCTGCTTCTAAAACCAAAAGGGTGTTATCAAACTGAATGGTTGTCAATGTGTGCATTCAACAGACAGAGTTAAACTCACGTGTGGATTCAGCGGTTTGCAAACCCTTTCTGTGCAGAATCCCAAAACCGGTATTTCCAGCCCAATGCCGGCATCCGTACTAAACAGCAGGAAACTTCGTCTAAAACTCAGGAGAAAAGTTTCCTTGAAACTGCTCTGCTGTGCGATCGTTCACCTAAGAGAGTTGAATCTATGTTGAGATTCAGCGAGTCAGAAACACGTTTCTTCCAGGAGCTGCGTTGGGATATTCCCGAGTGAATGAGACCATAGGCTGTAGAGAGAAATATCTGCTTCTAAAACCAAAAGGGTGTTTTCAAACTGAATGGTTGTCAATGTGTGCATTCAGCTGACAGAGTTAAACTCACGTGTGGATTCAGCGGTTTGCAAATCCTTTCTGTGCAGAATCCCAAAACCGGTAATTCCAGCCTAATGCCGGCATACGTCCTAAACAGCAGTAAACTTCATCTAAAACTCAGGAGATACGTTTGCTTGAAACTGCTCTGCTGTGCGTTCCTTCACATAAGAGAGTTGAGTGTATGCTGAGATTCAGCGAGTCAGAAACACGTTTCTTCTAGGAGCTGCGTTGGGATCTTCCCGAGAGAATGGGACCATAGGTTGTACAGAGAAATATCTGCTTCTAAAACCAAAAGGGTGTTATCACACTGAATGGTTGTCAATGTGTGCATTCAACTGACAGAGTTAAACTCACGTGTGGATTCAGCGGTTTGCAAACACTTTCTGTGCAGAATCCCAAAACCGGTATTTCCAGCCCAATGCCGGCATACGTACTAAACAGCAGGAAACTTCGTCTAAAACTCAGGAGAAACGTTTCCTTGAAACTGCTCTGCTGTGCGTTCGTTCACCTAAGAGAGTTGAATCTATGTTGAGATTCAGCGAGTCAGAAACACGTTTCTTCCAGGAGCTGCGTTGGGATATTCCCGAGTGAATGGGACCATAGGCTGTACAGAGAAATATCTGCTTCTAAAACCAAAACGGAGCTATCTAACTGAATGGTTGTCAATGTGTGCATTCAACTGACAGAGTTAAACTCACGTGTGGATTCAGTGGTTTGCAAACCCTTTCTGTGCAGAATCCCAAAACCGGTATTTCCAGCCCAATGCCGGGAGACGTACTTAACTGCAGGTAACTTCGTCTAAAACTCAGGAGAAACGTTTCCTTGAAACTGCTCTGCTGTGCGTTCGTTCACCTAAGAGAGTTGAATCTACGTTGACATTCAGCAAGTCAGAAACACGTTTCTTCTAGGAGCTGCGTTGGGATATTCCCGAGTGAATGGGACAATAGGCTGTACAGAGAAATATCTGCTTCTAAAACCAAAACGGAGCTATCTAACTGGATGGTTGTGAATGTGTGCTTTCAACTCACAATGTTAAACTCACTTGTGGATTCAGCGGTTTGCAAACCCTTTCTGTGCAGAATCCCAAAACCGGTATTTCCAGCCCAATGCCGGCATCCGTACTAAACAGCAGGAAACTTCGTCTAAAACTCAGGAGAAACGTTTCCTTGAAACTGCTCTGCTGTGCGTTCGTTCACCTAAGAGAGTTGAATCTATGTTGAGATTCAGCGAGTCAGAAACACGTTTCTTCTAGGACCTGCGTTGGGATATTCCCGAGTGAATGGGACCATAGGCTGTACAGATAAATATCTGCTTCTAATACCAAAACGGAGCTATCTAACTGAATGGTTGTCAATGTGTGCATTCAACTGACAGAGTTAAACTCACGTGTGGATTCAGCGGTTTGCAAACCCTTTCTGTGCAGAATTCCAAAACCGGTATTTCCAGCCCAATGCCGGCATACGTACTAAACAGCAGGAAACTTCGTCTAAAACTCAGGAGAAACGTTTCCTTGAAACTACTCTGCTGTGCGTTCGTTCACCTAAGAGAGTTGAATCTATGTTGAGATTCAGCGAGTCAGAAACACGTTTCTTCCAGGAGCTGCGTTGGGATATTCCCGAGTGAATGGGACCATAGGCTGTACAGAGAAATATCTGCTTCTGAAACCAAAACGGAGCTATCTAACTGAATGGTTGTCAATGTGTGCATTCAACTGACAGAGTTAAACTCACGTGTGGATTCAGTGGTTTGCAAACCCTTTCTGTGCAGAATCCCAAAACCGGTATTTCCAGCCCAATGCCGGCATACGTAGTAAACAGCAGGAAACTTCGTCTAAAACTCAGGAGAAACGTTTCCTTGAAACTGCTCTGCTGTGCGTCCGTTCACCTAAGAGAGTTGAATCTATGTTGAGATTCAGCGAGTCAGAAACACGTTTCTTCTAGGAGTTGCGTTGGGATATTCCCGAGTGAATGGGACCATAGGCTGTACAGCGAAATACGTGCTTCTAAAACGAAAACGGAGCTATCTAACTGGATTGTTGTCAATGTGTGCATTCAACTGACAAAGTCAAACTCACGTGTGGATTCAGCGGTTTGCAACCCCTTTCTGTGCAGAATCCCAAAACCGGTATTTCCAGCCCAATGCCAGCATACGTACTAAACAGCAGGAAACTTCGTCTAAAACTCAGGAGAAACGTTTCCTTGAAACTGCTCTGCTGTGCGTTCGTTCACCTAAGAGAGTTGAATCTATGTTGAGATTCAGCGAGTCAGAAACACGTTTCTTCCAGGAGCTGCGTTGGGACATTCCCGAGTGAATGGGACCATAGGCTGTACAGAGAAATATCTGTTTCTAAAACCAAAAGGGTGTTATCAAACTGAATGGTTGTCAATGTGTGCATTCAGCTGACAGAGTCAAACTCACGTGTGGATTCAGCGGTTTGCAAACCCTTTCTGTGCAGAATCCCAAAACCGGTATTTCCAGCCCAATGCCGGCATACGTACTAAACAGCAGGAAACTTCGTCTAAAAGTCAGGAGAAACGTTTCCTTGAAACTGCTCTGCTGTGCGTTCGTTCACCTAAGAGAGTTGAATCTATGTTGAGATTCAGCGAGTCAGAAACACGTTTCTTCCAGGAGCTGCGTTGGGATATTCCCGAGTGAATGGGACCAAGGGCTGTACAGAGAAATATCTGCTTCTAAAACCAAAAGGGTGTTATCACACTGAATGGTTGTCAATGTGTGCATTCAACTGACAGAGTTAAACTCACGTGTGGATTCAGCGGTTTGCAATCACTTTCTGTGCAGAATCCCAAAACCGGTATTTCCAGCCCAATGCCGGCATACGCACTAAACAGCAGGAAACTTCGTCTAAAACTCAGGAGAAACGTTTCCTTGAAACTGCTCTGCTGTGCGTTCGTTCACCTAAGAGAGTTGAATCTACGTTGAGATTCAGCGAGTCAGAAACACGTTTCTTCTAGGATCTGTGTTGGGATATTCCCGAGTGAATGGGACCATAGGCTGTACAGAGAAATATCTGCTTCTAATACCATAACGGAGCTATCTAACTGAATGGTTATCAATGTGTGCATTCAACTGACAGAGTTAAACTCACGTGTGGATTCAGCGGTTTGCAAACCCTTTCTGTGCAGAATCCCAAAACCGGTATTTCCAGTCCAATGCCGGCATCCGTACTAAACAGCAGGAAACTTCGTCTAAAACTCAGGAGAAACGTTTCCTTGAAACTGCTCTGCTGTGCGTTCGTTCACCTAAGAGAGTTGAATCTATGTTGAGATTCAGCGAGTCAGAAACACGTTTCTTCTAGGAGTTGCGTTGGGATATTCCCGAGTGAATGGGACCATAGGCTGTACAGAGAAATATGTGCTTCAAAACCAAAACGGAGCTATCTAACTGGATTGTTGTCAATGTGTGCATTCAACTGACAGAGTTAAACTCACGTGTGGATTCAGCGGTTTGCAAACCCTTTCTGTGCAGAATCCCAAAACCGGTATTTCCAGCCCAATGCCGGCATCCGTACTAAACAGCAGGAAACTTCGTCTAAAACTCAGGAGAAAAGTTTCCTTGAAACTGCTCTGCTGTACGATCGTTCACCTAAGAGAGTTGAATCTATGTTGAGATTCAGCGAGTCAGAAACACGTTTCTTCTAGGAGCTGCGTTGGGATATTCCCGAGAGAATGGGACCATAGGTTGTACAGAGAATTATCTGCTTCTAAAACCAAAAGGGTGTTATCACACTGAATGGTTGTCAATGTGTGCATTCAACTGACAGAGTTAAACTCACGTGTGGATTCAGCGGTTTGCAAACACTTTCTGTGCAGAATCCCAAAACCGGTATTTCCAGCCCAATGCCGGCATACGTACTAAACAGCAGGAAACTTCGTCTAAAACTCAGGAGAAACGTTTCCTTGAAACTGCTCTGCTGTGCGTTCGTTCACCTAAGAGAGTTGAATCTATGTTGAGATTCAGCGAGTCAGAAACACGGTTCTTCTAGGAGCTGCGTTGGAATATTCCCGAGTGAATGGGACCATAGCCTGCACAGAGAAATATCTGCTTCTAAAATCAAAACGGAGCTATCTAACTGAATGGTTGTCAATGTGTGCATTCAACTGACAGAGTTAAACTCACGTGTGGATTCAGCGGTTTGCAAACCCTTTCTGTGCAGAATCCCAAAACCGGTATTTCCAGCCCAATGCCGGCATATGTACTAAACAGCAGGAAACTTCGTCTAAAACTCAGGAGAAACGTTTGCTTGAAACTGCTCTGCTATGCGTTCGTTCAACTAAGAGAGTTGAATCTATGTTGAGATTCAGCGAGTCAGAAACACGTTTCTTCTAGGAGCTGCGTTGGGATATTCCCGAGTGAATGGGACCATAGGCTGTACAGAGAAATATCTGCTTCTAAAACCAAAACGGAGCTATCTAACTGGATGGTTGTCAATGTGTGCATTCAACTCACAAAGGTAAACTCACGTGTGGATTCAGCGGTTTGCAAACCCTTTCTGTGCAGAATCCCAAAACCGGTATTTCCAGCCCAATGCCGGCATCCGTACTAAACAGCAGGAAACTTCGTCTAAAACTCAGGAGAAAAGTTTCCTTGAAACTGCTCTGCTGTGCGATCGTTCACCTAAGAGAGTTGAATCTATGTTGAGATTCAGCGAGTCAGAAACACGTTTCTTCCAGGAGCTGCGTTGGGATATTCCCGAGTGAATGGGACCATAGGCTGTAGAGAGAAATATCTGCTTCTAAAACCAAAAGGGTGTTTTCAAACTGAATGGTTGTCAATGTGTGCATTCAACTGACAGAGTTAAACTCACGTGTGGATTCAGCGGTTTGCAAATCCTTTCTGTGCAGAATCCCAAAACCGGTATTTCCAGCCCAATGCCGGCATACGTCCTAAACAGCAGTAAACTTCATCTAAAACTCAGGAGATACGTTTGCTTGAAACTGCTCTGCTGTGCGTTCCTTCACATAAGAGAGTTGAGTGTATGCTGAGATTCAGCGAGTCAGAAACACGTTTCTTCTAGGAGCTGCGTTGGGATCTTCCCGAGAGAATGGGACCATAGGTTGTACAGAGAAATATCTGCTTCTAAAACCAAAAGGGTGTTATCACACTGAATGGTTGTCAATGTGTGCATTCAACTGACAGAGTTAAACTCACGTGTGGATTCAGCGGTTTGCAAACACTTTCTGTGCAGAATCCCAAAACCGGTATTTCCAGCCCAATGCCGGCATACGTACTAAACAGCAGGAAACTTCGTCTAAAACTCAGGAGAAACGTTTCCTTGAAACTGCTCTGCTGTGCGTTCGTTCACCTAAGAGAGTTGAATCTATGTTGAGATTCAGCGAGTCAGAAACACGTTTCTTCCAGGAGCTGCGTTGGGATATTCCCGAGTGAATGGGACCATAGGCTGTACAGAGAAATATCTGCTTCTAAAACCAAAACGGAGCTATCTAACTGAATGGTTGTCAATGTGTGCATTCAACTGACAGAGTTAAACTCACGTGTGGATTCAGTGGTTTGCAAACCCTTTCTGTGCAGAATCCCAAAACCGGTATTTCCAGCCCAATGCCGGGAGACGTACTTAACTGCCGGTAACTTCGTCTAAAACTCAGGAGAAACGTTTCCTTGAAACTGCTCTGCTGTGCGTTCGTTCACCTAAGAGAGTTGAATCTACGTTGAGATTCAGCAAGTCAGAAACACGTTTCTTCTAGGAGCTGCGTTGGGATATTCCCGAGTGAATGGGACAATAGGCTGTACAGAGAAATATCTGCTTCTAAAACCAAAACGGAGCTATCTAACTGGATGGTTGTGAATGTGTGCTTTCAACTCACAATGTTAAACTCACTTGTGGATTCAGCGGTTTGCAAACCCTTTCTGTGCAGAATCCCAAAACCGGTATTTCCAGCCCAATGCCGGCATCCGTACTAAACAGCAGGAAACTTCGTCTAAAACTCAGGAGAAACGTTTCCTTGAAACTGCTCTGCTGTGCGTTCGTTCACCTAAGAGAGTTGAATCTATGTTGAGATTCAGCGAGTCAGAAACACGTTTCTTCTAGGACCTGCGTTGGGATATTCCCGAGTGAATGGGACCATAGGCTGTACAGATAAATATCTGCTTCTAATACCAAAACGGAGCTATCTAACTGAATGGTTGTCAATGTGTGCATTCAACTGACAGAGTTAAACTCACGTGTGGATTCAGCGGTTTTGAAACCCTTTCTGTGCAGAATCCCAAAGCCGGTATTTCCAGCCCAATGCCGGCATACGTACTAAACAGCAGGAAACTTCGTCTAAAAGTCAGGAGAAACGTTTCCTTGAAACTGCTCTGCTGTGCGTTCGTTCACCTAAGAGAGTTGAATCTATGTTGAGATTCAGCGAGTCAGAAACACGTTTCTTCCAGGAGCTGCGTTGGGACATTCCCGAGTGAATGGGACCATAGGCTGTACAGAGAAATATCTGTTTCTAAAA
Organism: Aotus nancymaae; assembly: GCF_030222135.1. Taxonomy (NCBI): domain Eukaryota; kingdom Metazoa; phylum Chordata; class Mammalia; order Primates; family Aotidae; genus Aotus; species Aotus nancymaae. The sequence goes on from NW_026988587.1 coordinate 1,303,335, forward strand.
CCAAAACGGTGTTATCAAACTGAATGGTTGTCAATGTGTGCATTCAGCTGACAGAGTCAAACTCACGTGTGGATTCAGCGGTTTTCAAACCCTTTCTGTGCAGAATCCCAAAACCGGTATTTCCAGCCCAATGCCGGCATACGTACTAAACAGCAGGAAACTTCGTCTAAAAGTCAGGAGAAACGTTTCCTTGAAACTGCTCTGCTGTGCGTTCGTTCACCTAAGAGAGTTGAATCTATGTTGAGATTCAGCGAGTCAGAAACACGTTTCTTCCAGGAGCTGCGTTGGGATATTCCCGAGTAAATGGGACCATGGGCTGTACAGAGAAATATCTGCTTCTAAAACCAAAAGGGTGTTATCACACTGAATGGTTGTCAATGTGTGCATTCAACTGACAGAGTTAAACTCACGTGTGGATTCAGCGGTTTGCAATCACTTTCTGTGCAGAATCCCAAAACCGGTATTTCCAGCCCAATGCCGGCATACGCACTAAACAGCAGGAAACTTCGTCTAAAACTCAGGAGAAACGTTTCCTTGAAACTGCTCTGCTGTGCGTTCGTTCACCTAAGAGAGTTGAATCTACGTTGAGATTCAGCGAGTCAGAAACACGTTTCTTCTAGGATCTGCGTTGGGATATTCCCGAGTGAATGGGACCATAGGCTGTACAGAGAAATATCTGCTTCTAATACCATAACGGAGCTATCTAACTGAATGGTTATCAATGTGTGCATTCAACTGACAGAGTTAAACTCACGTGTGGATTCAGCGGTTTGCAAACCCTTTCTGTGCAGAATCCCAAAACCGGTATTTCCAGTCCAATGCCGGCATCCGTACTAAACAGCAGGAAACTTCGTCTAAAACTCAGGAGAAACGTTTCCTTGAAACTGCTCTGCTGTGCGTTCGTTCACCTAAGAGAGTTGAATCTATGTTGAGATTCAGCGAGTCAGAAACACGTTTCTTCTAGGAGTTGCGTTGGGATATTCCCGAGTGAATGGGACCATAGGCTGTACAGAGAAATATGTGCTTCAAAACCAAAACGGAGCTATCTAACTGGATTGTTGTCAATGTGTGCATTCAACTGACAAAGTCAAACTCACGTGTGGATTCAGCGGTTTGCAAACCCTTTCTGTGCAGAATCCCAAAACCGGTATTTCCAGCCCAATGCCGGCATACGTACTAAACAGCAGGAAACTTCGTCTAAAACTCAGGAGAAACGTTTCCTTGAAACTGCTCTGCTGTGCGTTCGTTCACCTAAGAGAGTTGAATCTATGTTGAGATTCAGCGAGTCAGAAACACGTTTCTTCCAGGAGCTGCGTTGGGATATTCCCGAGTGAATGGGACCATAGGCTGTACAGAGAAATATCTGCTTCTAAAACCAAAAGGGTGTTATCAAACTGAATGGTTGTCAATGTGTGCATTCAACTGACAGAGTTAAACTCACGTGTGGATTCAGCGGTTTGCAAACCCTTTCTGTGCAGAATCCCAAAACCGGTATTTCCAGCCCAATGCCGGCATCCGTACTAAACAGCAGGAAACTTCGTCTAAAACTCAGGAGAAAAGTTTCCTTGAAACTGTTCTGCTGTACGATCGTTCACCTAAGAGAGTTGAATCTATGTTGAGATTCAGCGAGTCAGAAACACGTTTCTTCTAGGAGCTGCGTTGGGATATTCCCGAGAGAATGGGACCATAGGTTATACAGAGAATTATCTGCTTCTAAAACCAAAAGGGTGTTATCACACTGAATGGTTGTCAATGTGTGCATTCAACTGACAGAGTTAAACTCACGTGTGGATTCAGCGGTTTGCAAACACTTTCTGTGCAGAATCCCAAAACCGGTATTTCCAGCCCAATGCCGGCATATGTACTAAACAGCAGGAAACTTCGTCTAAAACTCAGGAGAAACGTTTGCTTGAAACTGCTCTGCTATGCGTTCGTTCAACTAAGAGAGTTGAATCTATGTTGAGATTCAGCGAGTCAGAAACACGTTTCTTCTAGGAGCTGCGTTGGGATATTCCCGAGTGAATGGGACCATAGGCTGTACAGAGAAATATCTGCTTCTAAAACCAAAACGGAGCTATCTAACTGGATGGTTGTCAATGTGTGCATTCAACTCACAAAGGTAAACTCACGTGTGGATTCAGCGGTTTGCAAACCCTTTCTGTGCAGAATCCCAAAACCGGTATTTCCAGCCCAATGCCGGCATCCGTGCTAAACAGCAGGAAACTTCGTCTAAAACTCAGGAGAAACGTTTCCTTGAAACTGCTCTGCTGTGCGTTCGTTCACCTAAGACAGTTGAATCTATGTTGAGATTCAGCGAGTCAGAAACACGTTTCTTCTAGGATCTGCGTTGGGATATTCCCGAGTGAATGGGACCATAGGCTGTACAGAGAAATATCTGCTTCTAATACCAAAACGGAGCTATCTAACTGAATGGTTGTCAATGTGTGCATTCAACTGACAGAGTTAAACTCACGTGTGGATTCAGCGGTTTGCAAACCCTTTCTGTGCAGAATCCCAAAACCGGTATTTCCAGCCCAATGCCGGCATCCGTACTAAACAGCAGGAAACTTCGTCTAAAACTCAGGAGAAACGTTTCCTTCAGACTGCTCTGCTGTGCGTTCGTTCACCTAAGAGAGTTGAATCTACGTTGAGATTCAGCACGTCAGAAACACGTTTCTTCTAGGAGCTGCGTTGGGATATTCCCGAGTGAATGGGACCATAGGCTGTACAGAGAAATATCTGCTTCTAAAACCAAAACGGAGCTATCTAACTGGATGGTTTTGAATGTGTGCATTCAACTCACAAAGTTAAACTCACTTGTGGATTCAGCGGTTTGCAAACCCTTTCTGTGCAGAATCCCAAAAGCGGTATTTCCAGCCCAATGCCGGCATACGTACTAAACAGCAGGAAACTTCGTCTAAAAGTCAGGAGAAACGTTTCCTTGAAACTGCTCTGCTGTGCGTTCGTTCACCTAAGAGAGTTGAATCTATGTTGAGATTCAGCGAGTCAGAAACACGTTTCTTCCAGGAGCTGCGTTGGGATATTCCCGAGTGAATGGGACCATGGGCTGTACAGAGAAATATCTGCTTCTAAAGCCAAAAGGGTGTTATCACACTGAATGGTTGTCAATGTGTGCATTCAACTGACAGAGTTAAACTCACGTGTGGATTCAGCGGTTTGCAATCACTTTCTGTGCAGAATCCCAAAACCGGTATTTCCAGCCCAATGCCGGCATACGCACTAAACAGCAGGAAACTTCGTCTAAAACTCAGGAGAAACGTTTCCTTGAAACTGCTCTGCTGTGCGTTCGTTCACCTAAGAGAGTTGAATCTACGTTGAGATTCAGCGAGTCAGAAACACGTTTCTTCTAGGATCTGCGTTGGGATATTCCCGAGTGAATGGGACCATAGGCTGTACAGAGAAATATCTGCTTCTAATACCATAACGGAGCTATCTAACTGAATGGTTATCAATGTGTGCATTCAACTGACAGAGTTAAACTCACGTGTGGATTCAGCGGTTTGCAAACCCTTTCTGTGCAGAATCCCAAAACCGGTATTTCCAGTCCAATGCCGGCATCCGTACTAAACAGCAGGAAACTTCGTCTAAAACTCAGGAGAAACGTTTCCTTGAAACTGCTCTGCTGTGCGTTCGTTCACCTAAGAGAGTTGAATCTATGTTGAGATTCAGCGAGTCAGAAACACGTTTCTTCTAGGAGTTGCGTTGGGATATTCCCGAGTGAATGGGACCATAGGCTGTACAGAGAAATATGTGCTTCAAAACCAAAACGGAGCTATCTAACTGGATTGTTGTCAATGTGTGCATTCAACTGACAGAGTTAAACTCACGTGTGGATTCAGCGGTTTGCAAACCCTTTCTGTGCAGAATCCCAAAACCGGTATTTCCAGCCCAATGCCGGCATATGTACTAAACAGCAGTAAACTTCGTCTAAATCTCAGGAGAAACGTTTCCTTGAAACTGCTCTGCTGTGCGTTCGTTCACCTAAGAGAGTTGAATCTATGTTGAGATTCAGCGAGTCAGAAACACGTTTCTTCCAGGAGCTGCGTTGGGATATTCCCGAGTGAATGGGACCATAGCCTGCACAGAGAAATATCTGCTTCTAAAATCAAAACGGAGCTATCTAACTGAATGGTTGTCAATGTGTGCATTCAACTGACAGAGTTAAACTCACGTGTGGATTCAGCGGTTTGCAAACCCTTTCTGTGCAGAATCCCAAAACCGGTATTTCCAGCCCAATGCCGGCATATGTACTAAACAGCAGGAAACTTCGTCTAAAACTCAGGAGAAACGTTTGCTTGAAACTGCTCTGCTATGCGTTCGTTCAACTAAGAGAGTTGAATCTATGTTGAGATTCAGCGAGTCAGAAACACGTTTCTTCTAGGAGCTGCGTTGGGATATTCCCGAGTGAATGGGACCATAGGCTGTACAGAGAAATATCTGCTTCTAAAACCAAAACGGAGCTATCTAACTGGATGGTTGTCAATGTGTGCATTCAACTCACAAAGGTAAACTCACGTGTGGATTCAGCGGTTTGCAAACCCTTTCTGTGCAGAATCCCAAAACCGGTATTTCCAGCCCAATGCCGGCATCCGTACTAAACAGCAGGAAACTTCGTCTAAAACTCAGGAGAAAAGTTTCCTTGAAACTGCTCTGCTGTGCGATCGTTCACCTAAGAGAGTTGAATCTATGTTGAGATTCAGCGAGTCAGAAACACGTTTCTTCCAGGAGCTGCGTTGGGATATTCCCGAGTGAATGGGACCATAGGCTGTAGAGAGAAATATCTGCTTCTAAAACCAAAAGGGTGTTTTCAAACTGAATGGTTGTCAATGTGTGCATTCAACTGACAGAGTTAAACTCACGTGTGGATTCAGCGGTTTGCAAATCCTTTCTGTGCAGAATCCCAAAACCGGTATTTCCAGCCCAATGCCGGCATACGTCCTAAACAGCAGTAAACTTCATCTAAAACTCAGGAGATACGTTTGCTTGAAACTGCTCTGCTGTGCGTTCCTTCACATAAGAGAGTTGAGTGTATGCTGAGATTCAGCGAGTCAGAAACACGTTTCTTCTAGGAGCTGCGTTGGGATCTTCCCGAGAGAATGGGACCATAGGTTGTACAGAGAAATATCTGCTTCTAAAACCAAAAGGGTGTTATCACACTGAATGGTTGTCAATGTGTGCATTCAACTGACAGAGTTAAACTCACGTGTGGATTCAGCGGTTTGCAAACACTTTCTGTGCAGAATCCCAAAACCGGTATTTCCAGCCCAATGCCGGCATACGTACTAAACAGCAGGAAACTTCGTCTAAAACTCAGGAGAAACGTTTCCTTGAAACTGCTCTGCTGTGCGTTCGTTCACCTAAGAGAGTTGAATCTATGTTGAGATTCAGCGAGTCAGAAACACGTTTCTTCCAGGAGCTGCGTTGGGATATTCCCGAGTGAATGGGACCATAGGCTGTACAGAGAAATATCTGCTTCTAAAACCAAAACGGAGCTATCTAACTGAATGGTTGTCAATGTGTGCATTCAACTGACAGAGTTAAACTCACGTGTGGATTCAGTGGTTTGCAAACCCTTTCTGTGCAGAATCCCAAAACCGGTATTTCCAGCCCAATGCCGGGAGACGTACTTAACTGCAGGTAACTTCGTCTAAAACTCAGGAGAAACGTTTCCTTGAAACTGCTCTGCTGTGCGTTCGTTCACCTAAGAGAGTTGAATCTACGTTGAGATTCAGCAAGTCAGAAACACGTTTCTTCTAGGAGCTGCGTTGGGATATTCCCGAGTGAATGGGACAATAGGCTGTACAGAGAAATATCTGCTTCCAAACCAAAACGGAGCTATCTAACTGGATGGTTGTGAATGTGTGCTTTCAACTCACAATGTTAAACTCACTTGTGGATTCAGCGGTTTGCAAACCCTTTCTGTGCAGAATCCCAAAACCGGTATTTCCAGCCCAATGCCGGCATCCGTACTAAACAGCAGGAAACTTCGTCTAAAACTCAGGAGAAAAGTTTCCTTGAAACTGCTCTGCTGTACGATCGTTCACCTAAGAGAGTTGAATCTATGTTGAGATTCAGCGAGTCAGAAACACGTTTCTTCTAGGAGCTGCGTTGGGATATTCCCGAGAGAATGGGACCATAGGTTGTACAGAGAATTATCTGCTTCTAAAACCAAAAGGGTGTTATCACACTGAATGGTTGTCAATGTGTGCATTCAACTGACAGAGTTAAACTCACGTGTGGATTCAGCGGTTTGCAAACACTTTCTGTGCAGAATCCCAAAACCGGTATTTCCAGCCCAATGCCGGCATATGTACTAAACAGCAGGAAACTTCGTCTAAAACTCAGGAGAAACGTTTGCTTGAAACTGCTCTGCTATGCGTTCGTTCAACTAAGAGAGTTGAATCTATGTTGAGATTCAGCGAGTCAGAAACACGTTTCTTCTAGGAGCTGCGTTGGGATATTCCCGAGTGAATGGGACCATAGGCTGTACAGAGAAATATCTGCTTCTAAAACCAAAACGGAGCTATCTAACTGGATGGTTGTCAATGTGTGCATTCAACTCACAAAGGTAAACTCACGTGTGGATTCAGCGGTTTGCAAACCCTTTCTGTGCAGAATCCCAAAACCGGTATTTCCAGCCCAATGCCGGCATCCGTGCTAAACAGCAGGAAACTTCGTCTAAAACTCAGGAGAAACGTTTCCTTGAAACTGCTCTGCTGTGCGTTCGTTCACCTAAGAGAGTTGAATCTATGTTGAGATTCAGCGAGTCAGAAACACGTTTCTTCTAGGATCTGCGTTGGGATATTCCCGAGTGAATGGGACCATAGGCTGTACAGAGAAATATCTGCTTCTAATACCAAAACGGAGCTATCTAACTGAATGGTTGTCAATGTGTGCATTCAACTGACAGAGTTAAACTCACGTGTGGATTCAGCGGTTTGCAAACCCTTTCTGTGCAGAATCCCAAAACCGGTATTTCCAGCCCAATGCCGGCATACGTACTAAACAGCAGGAAACTTCGTCTAAAACTCAGGAGAAACGTTTCCTTCAGACTGCTCTGCTGTGCGTTCGTTCACCTAAGAGAGTTGAATCTACGTTGAGATTCAGCACGTCAGAAACACGTTTCTTCTAGGAGCTGCGTTGGGATATTCCCGAGTGAATGGGACCATAGGCTGTACAGAGAAATATCTGCTTCTAAAACCAAAACGGAGCTATCTAACTGGATGGTTTTGAATGTGTGCATTCAACTCACAAAGTTAAACTCACTTGTGGATTCAGCGGTTTGCAAACCCTTTCTGTGCAGAATCCCAAAACCGGTATTTCCAGCCCAATGCCGGCATCCGTACTAAACAGCAGGAAACTTCGTCTAAAACTCAGGAGAAACGTTTCCTTGAAACTGCTCTGCTGTGCGTTCGTTCACCTAAGAGAGTTGAATCTATGTTGAGATTCAGCGAGTCAGAAACACGTTTCTTCTAGGACCTGCGTTGGGATATTCCCGAGTGAATGGGACCATAGGCTGTACAGATAAAGATCTGCTTCTAATACCAAAACGGAGCTATCTAACTGAATGGTTGTCAATGTGTGCATTCAACTGACAGATTTAAACTCACGTGTGGATTCAGCGGTTTGCAAACCCTTTCTGTGCAGAATCCCAAAACCGGTATTTCCAGCCCAATGCTGGCATACGTACTAAACAGCAGGAAACTTCGTCTAAAACTCAGGAGAAACGTTTCCTTGAAACTGCTCTGCTGTGCGTTCGTTCACCTAAGAGAGTTGAATCTATGTTGAGATTCAGCGAGTCAGAAACACGTTTCTTCTAGGAGCTGCGTTGGGATATTCCCGAGTGAATGGGACCATAGGCTGTACAGAGAAATATCTGTTTCTAAAACCAAAAGGGTGTTATCAAACTGAATGGTTGTCAATGTGTGCATTCAACTGACAGAGTCAAACTCACGTGTGGATTCAGCGGTTTGCAAACCCTTTCTGTGCAGAATCCCAAAACCGGTATTTCCAGCCCAATGCCGGCATACGTACTAAACAGCAGGAAACTTCGTCTAAAACTCAGGAGAAACGTTTCCTTGAAACTGCTCTGCTGTGCGTTCGTTCACCTAAGAGAGTTGAATCTATGTTGAGATTCAGCGAGTCAGAAACACGTTTCTTCCAGGAGCTGCGTTGGGATATTCCCGAGTGAATGGGACCATAGGCTGTACAGAGAAATATCTGCTTCTAAAACCAAAAGAGTGTTATCAAACTGAATGGTTGTCAATGAGTGCATTCAACTGACAGAGTTAAACTCACGTGTGGATTCAGCGGTTTGCAAACCCTTTCTGTGCAGAATCCCAAAACCGGTATTTCCAGCCCAATGCCGGCATCCGTACTAAACAGCAGGAAACTTCGTCTAAAACTCAGGAGAAACGTTTCCTTGAAACTGCTCTGCTGTGCGTTCGTTCACCTAAGAGAGTTGAATCTATGTTGAGATTCAGCGAGTCAGAAACACGTTTCTTCCAGGAGCTGCGTTGGGATATTCCCGAGTGAATGGGACCATAGGCTGTACAGAGAAATATCTGCTTCTAAAACCAAAAGGGTGTTATCAAACTGAATGGTTGTCAATGTGTGCATTCAACTGACCGAGTTAAACTCACGTGTGGATTCAGCGGTTTGCAAACCCTTTCTGTGCAGAATCCCAAAACCGGTATTTCCAGCCCAATGCCGGCATCCGTACTAAACAGCAGGAAACTTCGTCTAAAACTCAGGAGAAAAGTTTCCTTGAAACTGCTCTGCTGTACGATCGTTCACCTAAGAGAGTTGAATCTATGTTGAGATTCAGCGAGTCAGAAACACGTTTCTTCTAGGAGCTGCGTTGGGATATTCCCGAGAGAATGAGACCATAGGTTGTACAGAGAATTATCTGCTTCTAAAACCAAAAGGATGTTATCACACTGAATGGTTGTCAATGTGTGCATTCAACTGACAGAGTTAAACTCACGTGTGGATTCATCGGTTTGCAAACCCTTTCTGTGCAGAATCCCAAAACCGGTATTTCCAGCCCAATGCCGGCATACGTACTAAACAGCAGGAAACTTCGTCTAAAACTCAGGAGAAACGTTTCCTTGAAACTGCTCTGCTGTGCGTTCGTTCACCTAAGAGAGTTGAATCTATGTTGAGATTCAGCGAGTCAGAAACACGTTTCTTCCAGGAGCTGCGTTGGGATATTCCCGAGTGAATGGGACCATAGGCTGTACAGAGAAATATCTGCTTCTAAAACCAAAAGGGTGTTATCAAACTGAATGGTTGTCAATGTGTGCATTCAACTGACAGAGTTAAACTCACGTGTGGATTCAGCGGTTTGCAAACCCTTTCTGTGCAGAATCCCAAAACCGGTATTTCCAGCCCAATGCCGGCATACGTACTAAACAGCAGGAAACGTCGTCTAAAACTCAGGAGAAAAGTTTCCTTGAAACTGCTCTGCTGTGCGATCGTTCAACTAAGAGAGTTGAATCTATGTTGAGATTCAGCGAGTCAGAAACACGTTTCTTCTAGGAGCTGCGTTGGGATATTCCCGAGAGAATGGGACCATAGGTTGTACAGAGAATTCTCTGCTTCTAAAACCAAAAGGGTGTTATCACACTGAATGGTTGTCAATGTGTGCATTCAACTGACAGAGTTAAACTCACGTGTGGATTCAGCGGTTTGCAAACACATTCTGTGCACTATCCCAAAACCGGTATTTCCAGCCCAATGCCGGCATACGTACTAAACAGCAGGAAACTTCGTCTAAAACTCAGGAGAAACGTTTCCTTGAAACTGCTCTGCTGTGCGTTCGTTCACCTAAGAGAGTTGAATCTATGTTGAGATTCAGCGAGTCAGAAACACGTTTCTTCCAGGAGCTGCGTTGGGATATTCCCGAGTGAATGGGACCATAGGCTGTACAGAGAAATATCTGCTTCTAAAACCAAAAGAGTGTTATCAAACTGAATGGTTGTCAATGAGTGCATTCAACTGACAGAGTTAAACTCACGTGTGGATTCAGCGGTTTGCAAACCCTTTCTGTGCAGAATCCCAAAACCGGTATTTCCAGCCCAATGCCGGCATCCGTACTAAACAGCAGGAAACTTCGTCTAAAACTCAGGAGAAACGTTTCCTTGAAACTGCTCTGCTGTGCGTTCGTTCACCTAAGAGAGTTGAATCTATGTTGAGATTCAGCGAGTCAGAAACACGTTTCTTCCAGGAGCTGCGTTGGGATATTCCCGAGTGAATGGGACCATAGGCTGTACAGAGAAATATCTGCTTCTAAAACCAAAAGGGTGTTATCAAACTGAATGGTTGTCAATGTGTGCATTCAACTGACCGAGTTAAACTCACGTGTGGATTCAGCGGTTTGCAAACCCTTTCTGTGCAGAATCCCAAAACCGGTATTTCCAGCCCAATGCCGGCATCCGTACTAAACAGCAGGAAACTTCGTCTAAAACTCAGGAGAAAAGTTTCCTTGAAACTGCTCTGCTGTACGATCGTTCACCTAAGAGAGTTGAATCTATGTTGAGATTCAGCGAGTCAGAAACACGTTTCTTCTAGGAGCTGCGTTGGGATATTCCCGAGAGAATGAGACCATAGGTTGTACAGAGAATTATCTGCTTCTAAAACCAAAAGGATGTTATCACACTGAATGGTTGTCAATGTGTGCATTCAACTGACAGAGTTAAACTCACGTGTGGATTCATCGGTTTGCAAACCCTTTCTGTGCAGAATCCCAAAACCGGTATTTCCAGCCCAATGCCGGCATACGTACTAAACAGCAGGAAACTTCGTCTAAAACTCAGGAGAAACGTTTCCTTGAAACTGCTCTGCTGTGCGTTCGTTCACCTAAGAGAGTTGAATCTATGTTGAGATTCAGCGAGTCAGAAACACGTTTCTTCCAGGAGCTGCGTTGGGATATTCCCGAGTGAATGGGACCATAGGCTGTACAGAGAAATATCTGCTTCTAAAACCAAAAGGGTGTTATCAAACTGAATGGTTGTCAATGTGTGCATTCAACTGACAGAGTTAAACTCACGTGTGGATTCAGCGGTTTGCAAACCCTTTCTGTGCAGAATCCCAAAACCGGTATTTCCAGCCCAATGCCGGCATACGTACTAAACAGCAGGAAACGTCGTCTAAAACTCAGGAGAAAAGTTTCCTTGAAACTGCTCTGCTGTGCGATCGTTCAACTAAGAGAGTTGAATCTATGTTGAGATTCAGCGAGTCAGAAACACGTTTCTTCTAGGAGCTGCGTTGGGATATTCCCGAGAGAATGGGACCATAGGTTGTACAGAGAATTCTCTGCTTCTAAAACCAAAAGGGTGTTATCACACTGAATGGTTGTCAATGTGTGCATTCAACTGACAGAGTTAAACTCACGTGTGGATTCAGCGGTTTGCAAACACATTCTGTGCACTATCCCAAAACCGGTATTTCCAGCCCAATGCCGGCATACGTACTAAACAGCAGGAAACTTCGTCTAAAACTCAGGAGAAACGTTTCCTTGAAACTGCTCTGCTGTGCGTTCGTTCACCTAAGAGAGTTGAATCTATGTTGAGATTCAGCGAGTCAGAAACACGTTTCTTCCAGGAGCTGCGTTAGGATATTCCCGAGTGAATGGGACCATAGGCTGTACAGAGAAATATCTGCTTCTAAAACCAAAACGGAGCTATCTAACTGAATGGTTGTCAACGTGTGCATTCAACTGACAGAGTTAAACTCACGTGTGGATTCAGCGGTTTGTAAAAACTTTCTGTTCAGAATCCCAAATCCGGTATTTCCAGCCCAATGCCGGGATACGTACTTAACTGAAGGTAACTTCGTCTAAAACTCAGGAGAAACGTTTCCTTGAAACTGATCTGCTGTGCGTTCGTTCACCTAAGAGAGTTGAATCTACGTTGAGTTTCAGCGAGTCAGAAACACGTTTCTTCTAGGAGCTGCGTTGGGATATTCCCGAGTGAATGGGACCATAGGCTGTACAGAGAAATATCTGCTTCTAAAACCAAAACGGAGCTATCTAACTGGATGGTTGTCAATGTGTGCATTCAACTCACAAAGCTAAACTCACGTGTGGATTCAGCGGTTTGCAAACCCTTTCTGTGCAGAATCCCAAAACCGCTATTTCCAGCCCAATGCAGGCATCCGTACTAAACAGCAGGAAACTTCGTCTAAAACTCAGGAGAAACGTTTCCTTGAAACTGCTCTGCTGTGCGTTCGTTCACCTAAGAGAGTTGAATCTATGTTGAGATTCAGCGAGTCAGAAACACGTTTCTTCTAGGACCTGCGTTGGGATATTCCCGAGTGAATGGGACCATAGGCTGTACAGATAAATATCTGCTTCTAAAACCAAAACGGAGCTATCTAACTGGATTGTTGTCAATGTGTGCATTCAACTGACAAAGTCAAACTCACGTGTGGATTCAGCGGTTTGCAACCCCTTTCTGTGCAGAATCCCAAAACCGGTATTTCCAGCCCAATGCCGGCATACGTACTAAACAGCAGGAAACTTCGTCTAAAACTCAGGAGAAACGTTTCCTTGAAAATGCTCTGCTGTGCGTTCGTTCACCTAAGAGAGTTGAATCTATGTTGAGATTCAGCGAGTCAGAAACACGGTTCTTAGAGGAGCTGCGTTGGGATATTCCCGAGTGAATGGGACCATAGGCTGTACATAGAAATATCTGCTTCTAAAACCAAAAGGGTGTTATCAAACTGAATGGTTGTCAATGTGTGCATTCAACTGACAGAGTCAAACTCACGTGTGGATTCAGCGGTTTGCAAACCCTTTCTGTGCAGAATCCCAAAACCGGTATTTCCAGCCCAATGCCGGCATACGTACTAAACAGCAGGAAACTTCGTCTAAAACTCAGGAGAAACGTTTCCTTGAAACTGCTCTGCTGTGCGTTCGTTCACCTAAGAGAGTTGAATCTATGTTGAGATTCAGCGAGTCAGAAACACGTTTCTTCCAGGAGCTGCGTTGGGATATTCCGGAGTGAATGGGACCATAGGCTGTACAGAGAAATATCTGCTTCTAAAACCAAAACGGAGCTATCTAACTGAATGGTTGTCAATGTGTGCATTCAACTGACAGAGTTAAACTCACGTGTGGATTCAGCGGTTTGCAAACACTTTCTGTGCAGAATCCCAAAACCGGTATTTCCAGCCCAATGCCGGGATACGTACTTAAATGCAGGTAACTTCGTCTAAAACTCAGGAGAAACGTTTCCTTGAAACTGCTCTGCTGTGCGTTCGTTCACCTAAGAGAGTTGAATCTACGTTGAGATTCAGCGAGTCAGAAACACGTTTCTTCTAGGAGCTGCGTTGGGATATTCCCGAGTGAATGGGACCATAGGCTGTACAGAGAAATATCTGCTTCTAAAACCAAAACGGAGCTATCTAACTGGATGGTTGTCAATGTGTGCATTCAACTCACAAAGTTAAACTCACGTGTGGATTCAGCGGTTTGCAAACCCTTTCTGTGCAGAATACCAAAACCGGTATTTCCAGCCCAATGCCGGCATACGTACTAAACAGCAGGAAACTTCGTCTAAAACTCAGGAGAAACGTTTCCTGGAAACTGCTCTGCTGTGCGTTCGTTCACCTAAGAGAGTTGAATCTATGTTGAGATTCAGCGAGTCAGAAACACGTTTCTTCTAGGACCTGCGTTGGGATATTCCCGAGTGAATGGGACCATAGGCTGTACAGAGAAATATCTGCTTCTAATACCAAAACGGAGCTATCTAACTGAATGGTTGTCAATGTGTGCATTCAACTGACAGAGTTAAACTCACGTGTGGATTCAGCGGTTTGCAAAACCTTTCTGTGCAGAATCCCAAAACCGGTATTTCCAGCCCAATGCCGGCATACGTACTAAACAGAAGGAAACTTCGTCTAAAACTCAGGAGAAACGTTTCCTTGAAACTGCTCTGCTGTGCGTTCGTTCACCTAAGAGAGTTGAATCTATGTTGAGATTCAGCGAGTCAGAAACACGTTTCTTCCAGGAGCTGCGTTGGGATATTCCCGAGTGAATGGGACCATAGGCTGTACAGAGAAATATCTGCTTCTAAAACCAAAACGGAGCTATCTAACTGAATGGTTGTCAATGTGTGCATTCAACTGACAGAGTTAAACTCACGTGTGGATTCAGCGGTTTGCAAACCCTTTCTGTGCAGAATCCCAAAACTGGTGTTTCCAGCCCAATGCCGGCATACGTACTAAACAGAAGGAAACTTCGTCTAAAACTCAGGAGAAACGTTTCCTTGAAACTGCTCTGCTGTGCGTTCGTTCACCTAAGAGAGGTGAATCTATGTTGAGATTCAGCGAGTCAGAAACACGTTTCTTCCAGGAGCTGCGTTGGGATATTCCCGAGTGAATGGGACCATAGGCTGTACAGAGAAATATCTGCTTCTAAAACCAAAAGGGTGTTATCAAACTGAATGGTTGTCAATGTGTGCATTCAACTGACAGAGTTAAACTCACGTGTGGATTCAGCGGTTTGGAAACCCTTTCTGTGCAGAATCCCAAAACCGGTATTTCCAGCCCAATGCCGGCATACGTACTAAACAGCAGGAAACTTCGTCTAAAACTCAGGAGAAAAGTTTCCTTGAAACTGCTCTGCTGTGCGTTCGTTCAACTAAGAGAGTTGAATCTATGTTGAGATTCAGCGAGTCAGAAACACGTTTCTTCTAGGAGCTGCGTTGGGATATTCCCGAGAGAATGGGACCATAGGTTGTACAGAGAAATATCTGCTTCTAAAACCAAAACGGAGCTATCTAACTGAATGGTTGTCAATGTGTGCATTCAACTGACAGAGTTAAACTCACGTGTGGATTCAGCGGTTTGCAAACCCTTTCTGTGCAGAATCCCAAAACTGGTGTTTCCAGCCCAATGCCGGCATACGTACTAAACAGAAGGAAACTTCGTCTAAAACTCAGGAGAAACGTTTCCTTGAAACTGCTCTGCTGTGCGTTCGTTCACCTAAGAGAGGTGAATCTATGTTGAGATTCAGCGAGTCAGAAACACGTTTCTTCCAGGAGCTGCGTTGGGATATTCCCGAGTGAATGGGACCATAGGCTGTACAGAGAAATATCTGCTTCTAAAACCAAAAGGGTGTTATCAAACTGAATGGTTGTCAATGTGTGCATTCAACTGACAGAGTTAAACTCACGTGTGGATTCAGCGGTTTGGAAACCCTTTCTGTGCAGAATCCCAAAACCGGTATTTCCAGCCCAATGCCGGCATACGTACTAAACAGCAGGAAACTTCGTCTAAAACTCAGGAGAAAAGTTTCCTTGAAACTGCTCTGCTGTGCGTTCGTTCAACTAAGAGAGTTGAATCTATGTTGAGATTCAGCGAGTCAGAAACACGTTTCTTCTAGGAGCTGCGTTGGGATATTCCCGAGAGAATGGGACCATAGGTTGTACAGAGAAATATCTGCTTCTAAAACCAAAAGGGTGTTATCACACTGAATGGTTGTCAATGTGTGCATTCAACTGACAGAGTTAAACTCACGTGTGGATTCATCGGTTTGCAAACCCTTTCTGTGCAGAATCCCAAAACCGGTATTTCCAGCCCAATGCCGGCATACGTACTAAACAGCAGGAAACTTCGTCTAAAACTCTGGAGAAACGTTTCCTTGAAACTGCTCTGCTGTGCGTTCGTTCACCTAAGAGAGTTGAATCTATGTTGAGATTCAGCGAGTCAGAAACACGTTTCTTCCAGGAGCTGCGTTGGGATATTCCCGAGTGAATGGGACCATAGGCTGTACAGAGAAATATCTGCTTCTAAAACCAAAAGGGTGTTATCAAACTGAATGGTTGTCAATGTGTGCATTCAACTGACAGAGTTAAACTCACGTGTGGATTCAGCGGTTTGCAAACCCTTTCTGTGCAGAATCCCAAAACCGGTATTTCCAGCCCAATGCCGGCATACGTACTAAACAGCAGGAAACGTCGTCTAAAACTCAGGAGAAAAGTTTCCTTGAAACTGCTCTGCTGTGCGATCGTTCAACTAAGAGAGTTGAATCTATGTTGAGATTCAGCGAGTCAGAAACACGTTTCTTCTAGGAGCTGCGTTGGGATATTCCCGAGAGAATGGGACCATAGGTTGTACAGAGAATTCTCTGCTTCTAAAACCAAAAGGGTGTTATCACACTGAATGGTTGTCAATGTGTGCATTCAACTGACAGAGTTAAACTCACGTGTGGATTCAGCGGTTTGCAAACACATTCTGTGCACTATCCCAAAACCGGTATTTCCAGCCCAATGCCGGCATACGTACTAAACAGCAGGAAACTTCGTCTAAAACTCAGGAGAAACGTTTCCTTGAAACTGCTCTGCTGTGCGTTCGTTCACCTAAGAGAGTTGAATCTATGTTGAGATTCAGCGAGTCAGAAACACGTTTCTTCCAGGAGCTGCGTTAGGATATTCCCGAGTGAATGGGACCATAGGCTGTACAGAGAAATATCTGCTTCTAAAACCAAAACGGAGCTATCTAACTGAATGGTTGTCAACGTGTGCATTCAACTGACAGAGTTAAACTCACGTGTGGATTCAGCGGTTTGTAAAAACTTTCTGTTCAGAATCCCAAATCCGGTATTTCCAGCCCAATGCCGGGATACGTACTTAACTGAAGGTAACTTCGTCTAAAACTCAGGAGAAACGTTTCCTTGAAACTGATCTGCTGTGCGTTCGTTCACCTAAGAGAGTTGAATCTACGTTGAGTTTCAGCGAGTCAGAAACACGTTTCTTCTAGGAGCTGCGTTGGGATATTCCCGAGTGAATGGGACCATAGGCTGTACAGAGAAATATCTGCTTCTAAAACCAAAACGGAGCTATCTAACTGGATGGTTGTCAATGTGTGCATTCAACTCACAAAGCTAAACTCACGTGTGGATTCAGCGGTTTGCAAACCCTTTCTGTGCAGAATCCCAAAACCGCTATTTCCAGCCCAATGCAGGCATCCGTACTAAACAGCAGGAAACTTCGTCTAAAACTCAGGAGAAACGTTTCCTTGAAACTGCTCTGCTGTGCGTTCGTTCACCTAAGAGAGTTGAATCTATGTTGAGATTCAGCGAGTCAGAAACACGTTTCTTCTAGGACCTGCGTTGGGATATTCCCGAGTGAATGGGACCATAGGCTGTACAGATAAATATCTGCTTCTAAAACCAAAACGGAGCTATCTAACTGGATTGTTGTCAATGTGTGCATTCAACTGACAAAGTCAAACTCACGTGTGGATTCAGCGGTTTGCAACCCCTTTCTGTGCAGAATCCCAAAACCGGTATTTCCAGCCCAATGCCGGCATACGTACTAAACAGCAGGAAACTTCGTCTAAAACTCAGGAGAAACGTTTCCTTGAAAATGCTCTGCTGTGCGTTCGTTCACCTAAGAGAGTTGAATCTATGTTGAGATTCAGCGAGTCAGAAACACGGTTCTTAGAGGAGCTGCGTTGGGATATTCCCGAGTGAATGGGACCATAGGCTGTACATAGAAATATCTGCTTCTAAAACCAAAAGGGTGTTATCAAACTGAATGGTTGTCAATGTGTGCATTCAACTGACAGAGTCAAACTCACGTGTGGATTCAGCGGTTTGCAAACCCTTTCTGTGCAGAATCCCAAAACCGGTATTTCCAGCCCAATGCCGGCATACGTACTAAACAGCAGGAAACTTCGTCTAAAACTCAGGAGAAACGTTTCCTTGAAACTGCTCTGCTGTGCGTTCGTTCACCTAAGAGAGTTGAATCTATGTTGAGATTCAGCGAGTCAGAAACACGTTTCTTCTAGGACCTGCGTTGGGATATTCCCGAGTGAATGGGACCATAGGCTGTACAGAGAAATATCTGCTTCTAATACCAAAACGGAGCTATCTAACTGAATGGTTGTCAATGTGTGCATTCAACTGACAGAGTTAAACTCACGTGTGGATTCAGCGGTTTGCAAAACCTTTCTGTGCAGAATCCCAAAACCGGTATTTCCAGCCCAATGCCGGCATACGTACTAAACAGAAGGAAACTTCGTCTAAAACTCAGGAGAAACGTTTCCTTGAAACTGCTCTGCTGTGCGTTCGTTCACCTAAGAGAGTTGAATCTATGTTGAGATTCAGCGAGTCAGAAACACGTTTCTTCCAGGAGCTGCGTTGGGATATTCCCGAGTGAATGGGACCATAGGCTGTACAGAGAAATATCTGCTTCTAAAACCAAAACGGAGCTATCTAACTGAATGGTTGTCAATGTGTGCATTCAACTGACAGAGTTAAACTCACGTGTGGATTCAGCGGTTTGCAAACCCTTTCTGTGCAGAATCCCAAAACTGGTGTTTCCAGCCCAATGCCGGCATACGTACTAAACAGAAGGAAACTTCGTCTAAAACTCAGGAGAAACGTTTCCTTGAAACTGCTCTGCTGTGCGTTCGTTCACCTAAGAGAGGTGAATCTATGTTGAGATTCAGCGAGTCAGAAACACGTTTCTTCCAGGAGCTGCGTTGGGATATTCCCGAGTGAATGGGACCATAGGCTGTACAGAGAAATATCTGCTTCTAAAACCAAAAGGGTGTTATCAAACTGAATGGTTGTCAATGTGTGCATTCAACTGACAGAGTTAAACTCACGTGTGGATTCAGCGGTTTGGAAACCCTTTCTGTGCAGAATCCCAAAACCGGTATTTCCAGCCCAATGCCGGCATACGTACTAAACAGCAGGAAACTTCGTCTAAAACTCAGGAGAAAAGTTTCCTTGAAACTGCTCTGCTGTGCGTTCGTTCAACTAAGAGAGTTGAATCTATGTTGAGATTCAGCGAGTCAGAAACACGTTTCTTCTAGGAGCTGCGTTGGGATATTCCCGAGAGAATGGGACCATAGGTTGTACAGAGAAATATCTGCTTCTAAAACCAAAACGGAGCTATCTAACTGAATGGTTGTCAATGTGTGCATTCAACTGACAGAGTTAAACTCACGTGTGGATTCAGCGGTTTGCAAACCCTTTCTGTGCAGAATCCCAAAACTGGTGTTTCCAGCCCAATGCCGGCATACGTACTAAACAGAAGGAAACTTCGTCTAAAACTCAGGAGAAACGTTTCCTTGAAACTGCTCTGCTGTGCGTTCGTTCACCTAAGAGAGGTGAATCTATGTTGAGATTCAGCGAGTCAGAAACACGTTTCTTCCAGGAGCTGCGTTGGGATATTCCCGAGTGAATGGGACCATAGGCTGTACAGAGAAATATCTGCTTCTAAAACCAAAAGGGTGTTATCAAACTGAATGGTTGTCAATGTGTGCATTCAACTGACAGAGTTAAACTCACGTGTGGATTCAGCGGTTTGGAAACCCTTTCTGTGCAGAATCCCAAAACCGGTATTTCCAGCCCAATGCCGGCATACGTACTAAACAGCAGGAAACTTCGTCTAAAACTCAGGAGAAAAGTTTCCTTGAAACTGCTCTGCTGTGCGTTCGTTCAACTAAGAGAGTTGAATCTATGTTGAGATTCAGCGAGTCAGAAACACGTTTCTTCTAGGAGCTGCGTTGGGATATTCCCGAGAGAATGGGACCATAGGTTGTACAGAGAAATATCTGCTTCTAAAACCAAAAGGGTGTTATCACACTGAATGGTTGTCAATGTGTGCATTCAACTGACAGAGTTAAACTCACGTGTGGATTCATCGGTTTGCAAACCCTTTCTGTGCAGAATCCCAAAACCGGTATTTCCAGCCCAATGCCGGCATACGTACTAAACAGCAGGAAACTTCGTCTAAAACTCTGGAGAAACGTTTCCTTGAAACTGCTCTGCTGTGCGTTCGTTCACCTAAGAGAGTTGAATCTATGTTGAGATTCAGCGAGTCAGAAACACGTTTCTTCCAGGAGCTGCGTTGGGATATTCCCGAGTGAATGGGACCATAGGCTGTACAGAGAAATATCTGCTTCTAAAACCAAAAGGGTGTTATCAAACTGAATGGTTGTCAATGTGTGCATTCAACTGACAGAGTTAAACTCACGTGTGGATTCAGCGGTTTGCAAACCCTTTCTGTGCAGAATCCCAAAACCGGTATTTCCAGCCCAATGCCGGCATACGTACTAAACAGCAGGAAACGTCGTCTAAAACTCAGGAGAAAAGTTTCCTTGAAACTGCTCTGCTGTGCGATCGTTCAACTAAGAGAGTTGAATCTATGTTGAGATTCAGCGAGTCAGAAACACGTTTCTTCTAGGAGCTGCGTTGGGATATTCCCGAGAGAATGGGACCATAGGTTGTACAGAGAATTCTCTGCTTCTAAAACCAAAAGGGTGTTATCACACTGAATGGTTGTCAATGTGTGCATTCAACTGACAGAGTTAAACTCACGTGTGGATTCAGCGGTTTGCAAACACATTCTGTGCACTATCCCAAAACCGGTATTTCCAGCCCAATGCCGGCATACGTACTAAACAGCAGGAAACTTCGTCTAAAACTCAGGAGAAACGTTTCCTTGAAACTGCTCTGCTGTGCGTTCGTTCACCTAAGAGAGTTGAATCTATGTTGAGATTCAGCGAGTCAGAAACACGTTTCTTCCAGGAGCTGCGTTAGGATATTCCCGAGTGAATGGGACCATAGGCTGTACAGAGAAATATCTGCTTCTAAAACCAAAACGGAGCTATCTAACTGAATGGTTGTCAACGTGTGCATTCAACTGACAGAGTTAAACTCACGTGTGGATTCAGCGGTTTGTAAAAACTTTCTGTTCAGAATCCCAAATCCGGTATTTCCAGCCCAATGCCGGGATACGTACTTAACTGAAGGTAACTTCGTCTAAAACTCAGGAGAAACGTTTCCTTGAAACTGATCTGCTGTGCGTTCGTTCACCTAAGAGAGTTGAATCTACGTTGAGTTTCAGCGAGTCAGAAACACGTTTCTTCTAGGAGCTGCGTTGGGATATTCCCGAGTGAATGGGACCATAGGCTGTACAGAGAAATATCTGCTTCTAAAACCAAAACGGAGCTATCTAACTGGATGGTTGTCAATGTGTGCATTCAACTCACAAAGCTAAACTCACGTGTGGATTCAGCGGTTTGCAAACCCTTTCTGTGCAGAATCCCAAAACCGCTATTTCCAGCCCAATGCAGGCATCCGTACTAAACAGCAGGAAACTTCGTCTAAAACTCAGGAGAAACGTTTCCTTGAAACTGCTCTGCTGTGCGTTCGTTCACCTAAGAGAGTTGAATCTATGTTGAGATTCAGCGAGTCAGAAACACGTTTCTTCTAGGACCTGCGTTGGGATATTCCCGAGTGAATGGGACCATAGGCTGTACAGATAAATATCTGCTTCTAAAACCAAAACGGAGCTATCTAACTGGATTGTTGTCAATGTGTGCATTCAACTGACAAAGTCAAACTCACGTGTGGATTCAGCGGTTTGCAACCCCTTTCTGTGCAGAATCCCAAAACCGGTATTTCCAGCCCAATGCCGGCATACGTACTAAACAGCAGGAACTCAGGAGAAACGTTTCCTTGAAAATGCTCTGCTGTGCGTTCGTTCACCTAAGAGAGTTGAATCTATGTTGAGATTCAGCGAGTCAGAAACACGGTTCTTAGAGGAGCTGCGTTGGGATATTCCCGAGTGAATGGGGACCATAGGCTGTACATAGAAATATCTGCTTCTAAAACCCAAAAGGGTGTTATCAAACTGAATGGTTGTCAATGTGTGCATTCAACTGACAGAGTCAAACTCACGTGTGGATTCAGCGGTTTTGCAAACCCTTTCTGTGCAGAATCCCAAAACCGGTATTTCCAGCCCAATGCCGGCATACGTACTAAACAGCAGGAAACTTCGTCTAAAACTCAGGAGAAACGTTTCCTTGAAACTGCTCTGCTGTGCGTTCGTTCACCTAAGAGAGTTGAATCTATGTTGAGATTCAGCGAGTCAGAAACACGTTTCTTCCAGGAGCTGCGTTGGGATATTCCGGAGTGAATGGGACCATAGGGCTGTACAGAGAAATATCTGCTTCTAAAACCAAAACGGAGCTATCTAACTGAATGGTTGTCAATGTGTGCATTCAACTGACAGAGTTAAACTCACGGTGTGGATTCAGCGGTTTGCAAACACTTTCTGTGCAGAATCCCAAAACCGGTATTTCCAGCCCAATGCCGGGATACGTACTTAAATGCAGGTAACTTCGTCTAAAACTCAGGAGAAACGTTTCCTTGAAACTGCTCTGCTGTGCGTTCGTTCACCTAAGAGAGTTGAATCTACGTTGAGATTCAGCGAGTCAGAAACACGTTTCTTCTAGGAGCTGCGTTGGGATATTCCCGAGTGAATGGGACCATAGGCTGTACAGAGAAATATCTGCTTCTAAAACCAAAACGGAGCTATCTAACTGGATGGTTGTCAATGTGTGCATTCAACTCACAAAGTTAAAACTCACGTGTGGATTCAGCGGTTTGCAAACCCTTTCTGTGCAGAATACCAAAACCGGTATTTCCAGCCCAATGCCGGCATACGTACTAAACAGCAGGAAACTTCGTCTAAAACTCAGGAGAAAACGTTTCCTGGAAACTGCTCTGCTGTGCGTTCGTTCACCTAAGAGAGTTGAATCTATGTTGAGATTCAGCGAGTCAGAAACACGTTTCTTCTAGGACCTGCGTTTGGGATATTCCCGAGTGAATGGGGACCATAGGCTGTACAGAGAAATATCTGCTTCTAATACCAAAACGGAGCTATCTAACTGAATGGTTGTCAATGTGTGCATTCAACTGACAGAGTTAAACTCACGTGTGGATTCAGCGGTTTGCAAAACCTTTCTGTGCAGAATCCCAAAACCGGTATTTCCAGCCCAATGCCGGCATACGTACTAAACAGAAGGGAAACTTCGTCTAAAACTCAGGAGAAACGTTTCCTTGAAAACTGCTCTGCTGTGCGTTCGTTCACCTAAGAGAGTTGAATCTATGTTGAGATTCAGCGAGTCAGAAACACGTTTCTTCCAGGAGCTGCGTTGGGATATTCCCGAGTGAATGGGGACCATAGGCTGTACAGAGAAATATCTGCTTCTAAAACCAAAACGGAGCTATCTAACTGAATGGTTGTCAATGTGTGCATTCAACTGACAGAGTTAAACTCACGGTGTGGATTCAGCGGTTTTGCAAACCCTTTCTGTGCAGAATCCCAAAACTGGTGTTTCCAGCCCAATGCCGGCAATACGTACTAAACAGAAGGAAACTTCGTCTAAAACTCAGGAGAAACGTTTCCTTGAAACTGCTCTGCTGTGCGTTCGTTCACCTAAGAGAGGTGAATCTATGTTGAGATTCAGCGAGTCAGAAACACGTTTCTTCCAGGAGCTGCGTTGGGATATTCCCGAGTGAATGGGACCATAGGCTGTACAGAGAAATATCTGCTTCTAAAACCAAAAGGGTGTTATCAAACTGAATGGTTGTCAATGTGTGCATTCAACTGACAGAGTTAAACTCACGTGTGGATTCAGCGGTTTGGAAACCCTTTCTGTGCAGAATCCCAAAACCGGTATTTCCAGCCCAATGCCGGCATACGTACTAAACAGCAGGAAACTTCGTCTAAAACTCAGGAGAAAAGTTTCCTTGAAACTGCTCTGCTGTGCGTTCGTTCAACTAAGAGAGTTGAATCTATGTTGAGATTCAGCGAGTCAGAAACACGTTTCTTCTAGGAGCTGCGTTGGGATATTCCCGAGAGAATGGGACCATAGGTTGTACAGAGAAATATCTGCTTCTAAAACCAAAAGGGTGTTATCACACTGAATGGTTGTCAATGTGTGCATTCAACTGACAGAGTTAAACTCACGTGTGAATTCAGCGGTTTGCAAACACTTTCTGTGCAGAATCCCAAAACCGGTATTTCCAGCCCAATGCCGGCATATGTACTAAACAGCAGGAAACTTCGTCTAAAACTCAGGAGAAACGTTTCCTTGAAACTGCTCTGCTGTGCGTTCGTTCACCTAAGAGAGTTGAATCTATGTTGAGATTCAGCGAGTCAGAAACACGTTTCTTCCAGGAGCTGCGTTGGGATATTCCCGAGTGTATGGGACCATAGGCTGTACAGAGGAAATATCTGCTTCTAAAACCAAAACGGAGCTATCTAACTGAATGGTTGTCAATGTGTGCATTCAACTGACAAAGTCAAACTCACGTGTGGATTCAGCGGTTTGCAAACCCTTTCTGTGCAGAATCCCAAAACCGGTATTTCCAGCCCAATGCCGGCATACGTACTAAACAGCAGGAAACTTCGTCTAAAACTCAGGAGAAACGTTTCCTTGAAACTGCTCTGCTGTGCGTTCGTTCACCTAAGAGAGTTGAATCTATGTTGAGATTCAGCGAGTCAGAAAACACGTTTCTTCCAGGAGCTGCGTTGGGATATTCCCGAGTGAATGGGGACCATAGGCTGTACAGAGAAATATCTGCTTCTAAAACCAAAAGGGTGTTATCAAACTGAATGGTTGTCAATGTGTGCATTCAACTGACAGAGTTAAACTCACGTGTGGATTCAGCGGTTTGCAAACCCTTTCTGTGCAGAATCCCAAAACCGGTATTTCCAGCCCAATGCCGGCATCCGTACTA
The DNA here is from genome assembly GCF_030222135.1 of Aotus nancymaae. Classification (NCBI taxonomy): domain Eukaryota; kingdom Metazoa; phylum Chordata; class Mammalia; order Primates; family Aotidae; genus Aotus; species Aotus nancymaae. The sequence continues at coordinate 1,327,909 of NW_026988587.1, forward strand.
AACAGCAGGAAACTTCGTCTAAAACTCAGGAGAAAAAGTTTCCTTGAAACTGCTCTGCTGTACGATCGTTCACCTAAGAGAGTTGAATCTATGTTGAGATTCAGCGAGTCAGAAACACGTTTCTTCTAGGAGCTGCGTTGGGATATTCCCGAGAGAATGGGACCATAGGTTGTACAGAGAATTATCTGCTTCTAAAACCAAAAGGGTGTTATCACACTGAATGGTTGTCAATGTGTGCATTCAACTGACAGAGTTAAACTCACGTGTGGATTCAGCGGTTTGCAAACACTTTCTGTGCAGAATCCCAAAACCGGTATTTCCAGCCCAATGCCGGCGTATGTACTAAACAGCAGGAAACTTCGTCTAAAACTCAGGAGAAACGTTTGCTTGAAACTGCTCTGCTATGCGTTCGTTCAACTAAGAGAGTTGAATCTATGTTGAGATTCAGCGAGTCAGAAACACGTTTCTTCTAGGAGCTGCGTTGGGATATTCCCGAGTGAATGGGACCATAGGCTGTACAGAGAAATATCTGCTTCTAAAACCAAAACGGAGCTATCTAACTGGATGGTTGTCAATGTGTGCAATCAACTCACAAAGGTAAACTCACGTGTGGATTCAGCGGTTTGCAAACCCTTTCTGTGCAGAATCCCAAAACCGGTATTTCCAGCCCAATGCCGGCATCCGTACTAAACAGCAGGAAACTTCGTCTAAAACTCAGGAGAAACGTTTCCTTGAAACTGCTCTGCTGTGCGTTCGTTCACCTAAGAGAGTTGAATCTATGTTGAGATTCAGCGAGTCAGAAACACGTTTCTTCCAGGAGCTGCGTTGGGATATTCCCGAGTGAATGGGACCATAGGCTGTACAGAGAAATATCTGTTTCTAAAACCAAAAGGGTGTTATCAAACTGAATGGTTGTCAATGTGTGCATTCAACTGACAGAGTCAAACTCACGTGTGGATTCAGCGGTTTGCAAACCCTTTCTGTGCAGAATCCCAAAACCGGTATTTGCAGCCCAATGCCGGCATACGTACTAAACAGCAGGAAACTTCGTCTAAAACTCAGGAGAAACGTTTCCTTGAAACTGCTCTGCTGTGCGTTCGTTCACCTAAGAGAGTTGAATCTATGTTGAGATTCAGCGAGTCAGAAACACGTTTCTTCCAGGAGCTGCGTTGGGATATTCCCGAGTGAATGGGACCATAGGCTGTACAGAGAAATATCTGCTTCTAAAACCAAAAGTGTGTTATCAAACTGAATGGTTGTCAATGAGTGCATTCAACTGACAGAGTTAAACTCACGTGTGGATTCAGCGGTTTGCAAACCCTTTCTGTGCAGAATCCCAAAACCGGTATTTCCAGCCCAATGCCGGCATCCGTACTAAACAGCAGGAAACTTCGTCTAAAACTCAGGAGAAACGTTTCCTTGAAACTGCTCTGCTGTGCGTTCGTTCACCTAAGAGAGTTGAATCTACGTTGAGATTCAGCGAGTCAGAAACACGTTTCTTCCAGGAGCTGCGTTGGGATATTCCCGAGTGAATGGGACCATAGGCTGTACAGAGAAATATCTGCTTCTAAAACCAAAAGGGTGTTATCAAACTGAATGGTTGTCAATGTGTGCATTCAACTGACAGAGTTAAACTCACGTGTGGATTCAGCGGTTTGCAAACCCTTTCTGTGCAGAATCCCAAAACCGGTATTTCCAGCCCAATGCCGGCATCCGTACTAAACAGCAGGAAACTTCGTCTAAAACTCAGGAGAAAAGTTTCCTTGAAACTGCTCTGCTGTACGATCGTTCACCTAAGAGAGTTGAATCTATGTTGAGATTCAGCGAGTCAGAAACACGTTTCCTCTAGGAGCTGCGTTGGGATATTCCCGAGAGAATGAGACCATAGGTTGTACAGAGAATTATCTGCTTCTAAAACCAAAAGGATGTTATCACACTGAATGGTTGTCAATGTGTGCATTCAACTGACAGAGTTAAACTCACGTGTGGATTCATCGGTTTGCAAACCCTTTCTGTGCAGAATCCCAAAACCGGTATTTCCAGCCCAATGCCGGCATACGTACTAAACAGCAGGAAACTTCGTCTAAAACTCAGGAGAAACGTTTCCTTGAAACTGCTCTGCTGTGCGTTCGTTCACCTAAGAGAGTTGAATCTATGTTGAGATTCAGCGAGTCAGAAACACGTTTCTTCCAGGAGCTGCGTTGGGATATTCCCGAGTGAATGGGACCATAGGCTGTACAGAGAAATATCTGCTTCTAAAACCAAAAGGGTGTTATCAAACTGAATGGTTGTCAATGTGTGCATTCAACTGACAGAGTTAAACTCACGTGTGGATTCAGCGGTTTGCAAACCCTTTCTGTGCAGAATCCCAAAACCGGTATTTCCAGCCCAATGCCGGCATACGTACTAAACAGCAGGAAACTTCGTCTAAAACTCAGGAGAAAAGTTTCCTTGAAACTGCTCTGCTGTGCGATCGTTCAACTAAGAGAGTTGAATCTATGTTGAGATTCAGCGAGTCAGAAACACGTTTCTTCTAGGAGCTGCGTTGGGATATTCCCGAGAGAATGGGACCATAGGTTGTACAGAGAATTCTCTGCTTCTAAAACCAAAAGGGTGTTATCACACTGAATGGTTGTCAATGTGTGCATTCAACTGACAGAGTTAAACTCACGTGTGGATTCAGCGGTTTGCAAACACATTCTGTGCACTATCCCAAAACCGGTATTTCCAGCCCAATGCCGGCATACGTACTAAACAGCAGGAAACTTCGTCTAAAACTCAGGAGAAACGTTTCCTTGAAACTGCTCTGCTGTGCGTTCGTTCACCTAAGAGAGTTGAATCTATGTTGAGATTCAGCGAGTCAGAAACACGTTTCTTCCAGGAGCTGCGTTAGGATATTCCCGAGTGAATGGGACCATAGGCTGTACAGAGAAATATCTGCTTCTAAAACCAAAACGGAGCTATCTAACTGAATGGTTGTCAACGTGTGCATTCAACTGACAGAGTTAAACTCACGTGTGGATTCAGCGGTTTGTAAAAACTTTCTGTTCAGAATCCCAAATCCGGTATTTCCAGCCCAATGCCGGGATACGTACTTAACTGAAGGTAACTTCGTCTAAAACTCAGGAGAAACGTTTCCTTGAAACTGATCTGCTGTGCGTTCGTTCACCTAAGAGAGTTGAATCTACGTTGAGTTTCAGCGAGTCAGAAACACGTTTCTTCTAGGAGCTGCGTTGGGATATTCCCGAGTGAATGGGACCATAGGCTGTACAGAGAAATATCTGCTTCTAAAACCAAAACGGAGCTATCTAACTGGATGGTTGTCAATGTGTGCATTCAACTCACAAAGCTAAACTCACGTGTGGATTCAGCGGTTTGCAAACCCTTTCTGTGCAGAATCCCAAAACCGCTATTTCCAGCCCAATGCAGGCATCCGTACTAAACAGCAGGAAACTTCGTCTAAAACTCAGGAGAAACGTTTCCTTGAAACTGCTCTGCTGTGCGTTCGTTCACCTAAGAGAGTTGAATCTATGTTGAGATTCAGCGAGTCAGAAACACGTTTCTTCTAGGACCTGCGTTGGGATATTCCCGAGTGAATGGGACCATAGGCTGTACAGATAAATATCTGCTTCTAAAACCAAAACGGAGCTATCTAACTGGATTGTTGTCAATGTGTGCATTCAACTGACAAAGTCAAACTCACGTGTGGATTCAGCGGTTTGCAACCCCTTTCTGTGCAGAATCCCAAAACCGGTATTTCCAGCCCAATGCCGGCATACGTACTAAACAGCAGGAAACTTCGTCTAAAACTCAGGAGAAACGTTTCCTTGAAAATGCTCTGCTGTGCGTTCGTTCACCTAAGAGAGTTGAATCTATGTTGAGATTCAGCGAGTCAGAAACACGGTTCTTAGAGGAGCTGCGTTGGGATATTCCCGAGTGAATGGGACCATAGGCTGTACATAGAAATATCTGCTTCTAAAACCAAAAGGGTGTTATCAAACTGAATGGTTGTCAATGTGTGCATTCAACTGACAGAGTCAAACTCACGTGTGGATTCAGCGGTTTGCAAACCCTTTCTGTGCAGAATCCCAAAACCGGTATTTCCAGCCCAATGCCGGCATACGTACTAAACAGCAGGAAACTTCGTCTAAAACTCAGGAGAAACGTTTCCTTGAAACTGCTCTGCTGTGCGTTCGTTCACCTAAGAGAGTTGAATCTATGTTGAGATTCAGCGAGTCAGAAACACGTTTCTTCCAGGAGCTGCGTTGGGATATTCCGGAGTGAATGGGACCATAGGCTGTACAGAGAAATATCTGCTTCTAAAACCAAAACGGAGCTATCTAACTGAATGGTTGTCAATGTGTGCATTCAACTGACAGAGTTAAACTCACGTGTGGATTCAGCGGTTTGCAAACACTTTCTGTGCAGAATCCCAAAACCGGTATTTCCAGCCCAATGCCGGGATACGTACTTAAATGCAGGTAACTTCGTCTAAAACTCAGGAGAAACGTTTCCTTGAAACTGCTCTGCTGTGCGTTCGTTCACCTAAGAGAGTTGAATCTACGTTGAGATTCAGCGAGTCAGAAACACGTTTCTTCTAGGAGCTGCGTTGGGATATTCCCGAGTGAATGGGACCATAGGCTGTACAGAGAAATATCTGCTTCTAAAACCAAAACGGAGCTATCTAACTGGATGGTTGTCAATGTGTGCATTCAACTCACAAAGTTAAACTCACGTGTGGATTCAGCGGTTTGCAAACCCTTTCTGTGCAGAATACCAAAACCGGTATTTCCAGCCCAATGCCGGCATACGTACTAAACAGCAGGAAACTTCGTCTAAAACTCAGGAGAAACGTTTCCTGGAAACTGCTCTGCTGTGCGTTCGTTCACCTAAGAGAGTTGAATCTATGTTGAGATTCAGCGAGTCAGAAACACGTTTCTTCTAGGACCTGCGTTGGGATATTCCCGAGTGAATGGGACCATAGGCTGTACAGAGAAATATCTGCTTCTAATACCAAAACGGAGCTATCTAACTGAATGGTTGTCAATGTGTGCATTCAACTGACAGAGTTAAACTCACGTGTGGATTCAGCGGTTTGCAAAACCTTTCTGTGCAGAATCCCAAAACCGGTATTTCCAGCCCAATGCCGGCATACGTACTAAACAGAAGGAAACTTCGTCTAAAACTCAGGAGAAACGTTTCCTTGAAACTGCTCTGCTGTGCGTTCGTTCACCTAAGAGAGTTGAATCTATGTTGAGATTCAGCGAGTCAGAAACACGTTTCTTCCAGGAGCTGCGTTGGGATATTCCCGAGTGAATGGGACCATAGGCTGTACAGAGAAATATCTGCTTCTAAAACCAAAACGGAGCTATCTAACTGAATGGTTGTCAATGTGTGCATTCAACTGACAGAGTTAAACTCACGTGTGGATTCAGCGGTTTGCAAACCCTTTCTGTGCAGAATCCCAAAACTGGTGTTTCCAGCCCAATGCCGGCATACGTACTAAACAGAAGGAAACTTCGTCTAAAACTCAGGAGAAACGTTTCCTTGAAACTGCTCTGCTGTGCGTTCGTTCACCTAAGAGAGGTGAATCTATGTTGAGATTCAGCGAGTCAGAAACACGTTTCTTCCAGGAGCTGCGTTGGGATATTCCCGAGTGAATGGGACCATAGGCTGTACAGAGAAATATCTGCTTCTAAAACCAAAAGGGTGTTATCAAACTGAATGGTTGTCAATGTGTGCATTCAACTGACAGAGTTAAACTCACGTGTGGATTCAGCGGTTTGGAAACCCTTTCTGTGCAGAATCCCAAAACCGGTATTTCCAGCCCAATGCCGGCATACGTACTAAACAGCAGGAAACTTCGTCTAAAACTCAGGAGAAAAGTTTCCTTGAAACTGCTCTGCTGTGCGTTCGTTCAACTAAGAGAGTTGAATCTATGTTGAGATTCAGCGAGTCAGAAACACGTTTCTTCCAGGAGCTGCGTTGGGATATTCCCGAGAGAATGGGACCATAGGTTGTACAGAGAAATATCTGCTTCTAAAACCAAAAGGGTGTTATCACACTGAATGGTTGTCAATGTGTGCATTCAACTGACAGAGTTAAACTCACGTGTGAATTCAGCGGTTTGCAAACACTTTCTGTGCAGAATCCCAAAACCGGTATTTCCAGCCCAATGCCGGCATATGTACTAAACAGCAGGAAACTTCGTCTAAAACTCAGGAGAAACGTTTCCTTGAAACTGCTCTGCTGTGCGTTCGTTCACCTAAGAGAGTTGAATCTATGTTGAGATTCAGCGAGTCAGAAACACGTTTCTTCCAGGAGCTGCGTTGGGATATTCCCGAGTGTATGGGACCATAGGCTGTACAGAGAAATATCTGCTTCTAAAACCAAAACGGAGCTATCTAACTGAATGGTTGTCAATGTGTGCATTCAACTGACAAAGTCAAACTCACGTGTGGATTCAGCGGTTTGCAAACCCTTTCTGTGCAGAATCCCAAAACCGGTATTTCCAGCCCAATGCCGGCATACGTACTAAACAGCAGGAAACTTCGTCTAAAACTCAGGAGAAACGTTTCCTTGAAACTGCTCTGCTGTGCGTTCGTTCACCTAAGAGAGTTGAATCTATGTTGAGATTCAGCGAGTCAGAAACACGTTTCTTCCAGGAGCTGCGTTGGGATATTCCCGAGTGAATGGGACCATAGGCTGTACAGAGAAATATCTGCTTCTAAAACCAAAAGGGTGTTATCAAACTGAATGGTTGTCAATGTGTGCATTCAACTGACAGAGTTAAACTCACGTGTGGATTCAGCGGTTTGCAAACCCTTTCTGTGCAGAATCCCAAAACCGGTATTTCCAGCCCAATGCCGGCATCCGTACTAAACAGCAGGAAACTTCGTCTAAAACTCAGGAGAAAAGTTTCCTTGAAACTGCTCTGCTGTACGATCGTTCACCTAAGAGAGTTGAATCTATGTTGAGATTCAGCGAGTCAGAAACACGTTTCTTCTAGGAGCTGCGTTGGGATATTCCCGAGAGAATGGGACCATAGGTTGTACAGAGAATTATCTGCTTCTAAAACCAAAAGGGTGTTATCACACTGAATGGTTGTCAATGTGTGCATTCAACTGACAGAGTTAAACTCACGTGTGGATTCAGCGGTTTGCAAACACTTTCTGTGCAGAATCCCAAAACCGGTATTTCCAGCCCAATGCCGGCATATGTACTAAACAGCAGGAAACTTCGTCTAAAACTCAGGAGAAACGTTTGCTTGAAACTGCTCTGCTATGCGTTCGTTCAACTAAGAGAGTTGAATCTATGTTGAGATTCAGCGAGTCAGAAACACGTTTCTTCTAGGAGCTGCGTTGGGATATTCCCGAGTGAATGGGACCATAGGCTGTACAGAGAAATATCTGCTTCTAAAACCAAAACGGAGCTATCTAACTGGATGGTTGTCAATGTGTGCAATCAACTCACAAAGGTAAACTCACGTGTGGATTCAGCGGTTTGCAAACCCTTTCTGTGCAGAATCCCAAAACCGGTATTTCCAGCCCAATGCCGGCATCCGTACTAAACAGCAGGAAACTTCGTCTAAAACTCAGGAGAAACGTTTCCTTGAAACTGCTCTGCTGTGCGTTCGTTCACCTAAGAGAGTTGAATCTATGTTGAGATTCAGCGAGTCAGAAACACGTTTCTTCCAGGAGCTGCGTTGGGATATTCCCGAGTGAATGGGACCATAGGCTGTACAGAGAAATATCTGTTTCTAAAACCAAAAGGGTGTTATCAAACTGAATGGTTGTCAATGTGTGCATTCAACTGACAGAGTCAAACTCACGTGTGGATTCAGCGGTTTGCAAACCCTTTCTGTGCAGAATCCCAAAACCGGTATTTGCAGCCCAATGCCGGCATACGTACTAAACAGCAGGAAACTTCGTCTAAAACTCAGGAGAAACGTTTCCTTGAAACTGCTCTGCTGTGCGTTCGTTCACCTAAGAGAGTTGAATCTATGTTGAGATTCAGCGAGTCAGAAACACGTTTCTTCCAGGAGCTGCGTTGGGATATTCCCGAGTGAATGGGACCATAGGCTGTACAGAGAAATATCTGCTTCTAAAACCAAAAGTGTGTTATCAAACTGAATGGTTGTCAATGAGTGCATTCAACTGACAGAGTTAAACTCACGTGTGGATTCAGCGGTTTGCAAACCCTTTCTGTGCAGAATCCCAAAACCGGTATTTCCAGCCCAATGCCGGCATCCGTACTAAACAGCAGGAAACTTCGTCTAAAACTCAGGAGAAACGTTTCCTTGAAACTGCTCTGCTGTGCGTTCGTTCACCTAAGAGAGTTGAATCTACGTTGAGATTCAGCGAGTCAGAAACACGTTTCTTCCAGGAGCTGCGTTGGGATATTCCCGAGTGAATGGGACCATAGGCTGTACAGAGAAATATCTGCTTCTAAAACCAAAAGGGTGTTATCAAACTGAATGGTTGTCAATGTGTGCATTCAACTGACAGAGTTAAACTCACGTGTGGATTCAGCGGTTTGCAAACCCTTTCTGTGCAGAATCCCAAAACCGGTATTTCCAGCCCAATGCCGGCATCCGTACTAAACAGCAGGAAACTTCGTCTAAAACTCAGGAGAAAAGTTTCCTTGAAACTGCTCTGCTGTACGATCGTTCACCTAAGAGAGTTGAATCTATGTTGAGATTCAGCGAGTCAGAAACACGTTTCCTCTAGGAGCTGCGTTGGGATATTCCCGAGAGAATGAGACCATAGGTTGTACAGAGAATTATCTGCTTCTAAAACCAAAAGGATGTTATCACACTGAATGGTTGTCAATGTGTGCATTCAACTGACAGAGTTAAACTCACGTGTGGATTCATCGGTTTGCAAACCCTTTCTGTGCAGAATCCCAAAACCGGTATTTCCAGCCCAATGCCGGCATACGTACTAAACAGCAGGAAACTTCGTCTAAAACTCAGGAGAAACGTTTCCTTGAAACTGCTCTGCTGTGCGTTCGTTCACCTAAGAGAGTTGAATCTATGTTGAGATTCAGCGAGTCAGAAACACGTTTCTTCCAGGAGCTGCGTTGGGATATTCCCGAGTGAATGGGACCATAGGCTGTACAGAGAAATATCTGCTTCTAAAACCAAAAGGGTGTTATCAAACTGAATGGTTGTCAATGTGTGCATTCAACTGACAGAGTTAAACTCACGTGTGGATTCAGCGGTTTGCAAACCCTTTCTGTGCAGAATCCCAAAACCGGTATTTCCAGCCCAATGCCGGCATACGTACTAAACAGCAGGAAACTTCGTCTAAAACTCAGGAGAAAAGTTTCCTTGAAACTGCTCTGCTGTGCGATCGTTCAACTGAGAGAGTTGAATCTATGTTGAGATTCAGCGAGTCAGAAACACGTTTCTTCTAGGAGCTGCGTTGGGATATTCCCGAGAGAATGGGACCATAGGTTGTACAGAGAATTATCTGCTTCTAAAACCAAAAGGGTGTTATCACACTGAATGGTTGTCAATGTGTGCATTCAACTGACAGAGTTAAACTCACGTGTGGATTCAGCGGTTTGCAAACACATTCTGTGCACTATCCCAAAACCGGTATTTCCAGCCCAATGCCGGCATACGTACTAAACAGCAGGAAACTTCGTCTAAAACTCAGGAGAAACGTTTCCTTGAAACTGCTCTGCTGTGCGTTCGTTCACCTAAGAGAGTTGAATCTATGTTGAGATTCAGCGAGTCAGAAACACGTTTCTTCCAGGATCTGCGTTAGGATATTCCCGAGTGAATGGGACCATAGGCTGTACAGAGAAATATCTGCTTCTAAAACCAAAACGGAGCTATCTAACTGAATGGTTGTCAACATGTGCATTCAACTGACAGAGTTAAACTCACGTGTGGATTCAGCGGTTTGTAAAAACTTTCTGTTCAGAATCCCAAATCCGGTATTTCCAGCCCAATGCCGGGATACGTACTTAACTGAAGGTAACTTCGTCTAAAACTCAGGAGAAACGTTTCCTTGAAACTGATCTGCTGTGCGTTCGTTCACCTAAGAGACTTGAATCTACGTTGAGTTTCAGCGAGTCAGAAACACGTTTCTTCTAGGAGCTGCGTTGGGATATTCCCGAGTGAATGGAACCATAGGCTGTACAGAGAAATATCTGCTTCTAAAACCAAAACGGAGCTATCTAACTGGATGGTTGTCAATGTGTGCATTCAACTCACAAAGCTAAACTCACGTGTGGATTCAGCGGTTTGCAAACCCTTTCTGTGCAGAATCCCAAAACCGCTATTTCCAGCCCAATGCAGGCATCCGTACTAAACAGCAGGAAACTTCGTCTAAAACTCAGGAGAAACGTTTCCTTGAAACTGCTCTGCTGTGCGTTCGTTCACCTAAGAGAGTTGAATCTATGTTGAGATTCAGCGAGTCAGAAACACGTTTCTTCTAGGACCTGCGTTGGGATATTCCCGAGTGAATGGGACCATAGGCTGTACAGATAAATATCTGCTTCTAAAACCAAAACGGAGCTATCTAACTGGATTGTTGTCAATGTGTGCATTCAAATGACAAAGTCAAACTCACGTGTGGATTCAGCGGTTTGCAACCCCTTTCTGTGCAGAATCCCAAAACCGGTATTTCCAGCCCAATGCCGGCATACGTGCTAAACAGCAGGAAATTTCGTCTAAAACTCAGGAGAAACGTTTCCTTGAAACTGCTCTGCTGTGCGTTCGTTCACCTAAGAGAGTTGAATCTATGTTGAGATTCAGCGAGTCAGAAACACGTTTCTTAGAGGAGCTGCGTTGGGATATTCCCGAGTGAATGGGACCATAGGCTGTACATAGAAATATCTGCTTCTAAAACCAAAAGGGTGTTATCAAACTGAATGGTTGTCAATGTGTGCATTCAACTGACAGAGTCAAACTCACGTGTGGATTCAGCGGTTTGCAAACCCTTTCTGTGCAGAATCCCAAAACCGGTATTTCCAGCCCAATGCCGGCATACGTTCTAAACAGCAGGAAACTTCGTCTAAAACTCAGGAGAAACGTTTCCTTGAAACTGCTCTGCTGTGCGTTCGTTCACCTAAGAGAGTTGAATCTATGTTGAGATTCAGCGAGTCAGAAACACGTTTCTTCCAGGAGCTGCGTTGGGATATTCCGGAGTGAATGGGACCATAGGCTGTACAGAGAAATATCTGCTTCTAAAACCAAAACGGAGCTATCTAACTGAATGGTTGTCAATGTGTGCATTCAACTGACAGAGTTAAACTCACGTGTGGATTCAGCGGTTTGCAAACACTTTCTGTGCAGAATCCCAAAACCGGTATTTCCAGCCCAATGCCGGGATACGTACTTAAATGCAGGTAACTTCGTCTAAAACTCAGGAGAAACGTTTCCTTGAAACTCCTCTGCTGTGCGTTCGTTCACCTAAGAGAGTTGAATCTACGTTGAGATTCAGCGAGTCAGAAACACGTTTCTTCTAGGAGCTGCGTTGGGATATTCCCGAGTGAATGGGACCATAGGCTGTACAGAGAAATATCTGCTTCTAAAACCAAAACGGAGCTATCTAACTGGATGGTTGTCAATGTGTGCATTCAACTCACAAAGTTAAACTCACGTGTGGATTCAGCGGTTTGCAAACCCTTTCTGTGCAGAATACCAAAACCGGTATTTCCAGCCCAATGCCGGCATACGTACTAAACAGCAGGAAACTTCGTCTAAAACTCAGGAGAAACGTTTCCTGGAAACTGCTCTGCTGTGCGTTCGTTCACCTAAGAGAGTTGAATCTATGTTGAGATTCAGCGAGTCAGAAACACGTTTCTTCTAGGACCTGCGTTGGGATATTCCCGAGTGAATGGGACCATAGGCTGTACAGAGAAATATCTGCTTCTAATACCAAAACGGAGCTAGCTAACTGAATGGTTGTCAATGTGTGCATTCAACTGACAGAGTTAAACTCACGTGTGGATTCAGCGGTTTGCAAAACCTTTCTGTGCAGAATCCCAAAACCGGTATTTCCAGCCCAATGCCGGCATACGTACTAAACAGAAGGAAACTTCGTCTAAAACTCAGGAGAAACGTTTCCTTGAAACTGCTCTGCTGTGCGTTCGTTCACCTAAGAGAGTTGAATCTATGTTGAGATTCAGCGAGTCAGAAACACGTTTCTTCCAGGAGCTGCGTTGGGATATTCCCGAGTGAATGGGACCATAGGCTGTACAGAGAAATATCTGCTTCTAAAACCAAAACGGAGCTATCTAACTGAATGGTTGTCAATGTGTGCATTCAACTGACAGAGTTAAACTCACGTGTGGATTCAGCGGTTTGCAAACCCTTTCTGTGCAGAATCCCAAAACTGGTGTTTCCAGCCCAATGCCGGCATACGTACTAAACAGAAGGAAACTTCGTCTAAAACTCAGGAGAAACGTTTCCTTGAAACTGCTCTGCTGTGCGTTCGTTCACCTAAGAGAGGTGAATCTATGTTGAGATTCAGCGAGTCAGAAACACGTTTCTTCCAGGAGCTGCGTTGGGATATTCCCGAGTGAATGGGACCATAGGCTGTACAGAGAAATATCTGCTTCTAAAACCAAAAGGGTGTTATCAAACTGAATGGTTGTCAATGTGTGCATTCAACTGACAGAGTTAAACTCACGTGTGGATTCAGCGGTTTGCAAACCCTTTCTGTGCAGAATCCCAAAACCGGTATTTCCAGCCCAATGCCGGCATACGTACTAAACAGCAGGAAACTTCGTCTAAAACTCAGGAGAAAAGTTTCCTTGAAACTGCTCTGCTGTGCGTTCGTTCAACTAAGAGAGTTGAATCTATGTTGAGATTCAGCGAGTCAGAAACACGTTTCTTCTAGGAGCTGCGTTGGGATATTCCCGAGAGAATGGGACCATAGGTTGTACAGAGAAATATCTGCTTCTAAAACCAAAAGGGTGTTATCACACTGAATGGTTGTCAATGTGTGCATTCAACTGACAGAGTTAAACTCACGTGTGAATTCAGCGGTTTGCAAACACTTTCTGTGCAGAATCCCAAAACCGGTATTTCCAGCCCAATGCCGGCATATGTACTAAACAGCAGGAAACTTCGTCTAAAACTCAGGAGAAACGTTTCCTTGAAACTGCTCTGCTGTGCGTTCGTTCACCTAAGAGAGTTGAATCTATGTTGAGATTCAGCGAGTCAGAAACACGTTTCTTCCAGGAGCTGCGTTGGGATATTCCCGAGTGAATGGGACCATAGGCTGTACAGAGAAATATCTGCTTCTAAAACCAAAACGGAGCTATCTAACTGAATGGTTGTCAATGTGTGCATTCAACTGACAGAGTTAAACTCACGTTTGGATTCAGCGGTTTGCAAACACTTTCTGTGCAGAATCCCAAAACCGGTACTTCCAGCCCAATGCCGGCATACGTACTAAACAGCAGGAAACTTCGTCTAAAACTCAGGATAAACGTTTCCTTGAAACTGCTCTGCTGTGCGTTCATTCACCTAAGAGAGTTGAATCTATGTTGAGATTCTGCGAGTCAGGAACACGTTTCTTCTAGGAGTTGCGTTGGGATATTCCCGAGTGAATGGGACCATAGGCTGTACAGAGAAGTATGTGCTTCTAAAACCAAAACGGAGCTATCTAACTGTATTGTTGTCAATGTGTGCATTCAACTGACAAAGTCAAACTCACGTGTGGATTCAGCGGTTTGCAAACCCTTTCTGTGCAGAAACCCAAAACCGGTATTTCCAGCCCAATGCCGTCATCCGTACTAAACAGCAGGAAACTTCGTCTAAAACTCAGGAGAAACGTTTCCTTGAAACTGCTCTGCTGTGCGTTCGTTCACCTAAGAGAGTTGAATCTATGTTGAGATTCAGCGAGTCAGAAACACGTTTCTTCCAGGAGCTGCGCTGGGATATTCCCGAGTGAATGGGACCATAGGCTGTACAGAGAAATATCTGCTTCTAAAACCAAAAGGGTGTTATCAAACTGAATGGTTGTCAACGTGTGCATTCAACTGACAGAGTTAAACTCACGTGTGGATTCAGCGGTTTGCAAAACCTTTCTGTGCAGAATCCCAAAACCGGTATTTCCAGCCCAATGCCGGCATACGTACTAAACAGCAGGAAACTTCGTCTAAAACTCAGGAGAAACGTTTCCTTGAAACTGCTCTGCTGTGCGTTCGTTCACCTAAGAGAGTTGAATCTATGTTGAGATTCAGCGAGTCAGAAACACGTTTCTTCCAGGAGCTGCGTTGGGATATTCCCGAGTGAATGGGACCATAGGCTGTACAGAGAAATATCTGCTTCTAAAACCAAAACGGAGCTATCTAACTGAATGGTTGTCAATGTGTGCATTCAACTGACGGAGTTAAACTCACGTGTGGATTCAGTGGTTTGCAAACCCTTTCTGTGCAGAATCCCAAAACCGGTATTTCCAGCCCAATGCCGGCATACGTACTAAACAGCAGGAAACTTCGTCTAAAACTCAGGAGAAACGTTTCCTTGAAACTGCTCTGCTGTGCGTTCGTTCACCTAAGAGAGTTGAATCTATGTTGAGATTCAGCGAGTCAGAAACACGTTTCTTCCAGGAGCTGCGCTGGGATATTCCCGAGTGAATGGGACCATAGGCTGTACAGAGAAATATCTGCTTCTAAAACCAAAAGGGTGTTATCAAACTGAATGGTTGTCAATGTGTGCATTCAACTGACAGAGTTAAACTCACGTGTGGATTCAGCGGTTTGCAAACCCTTTCTGTGCAGAATCCCAAAACCGGTATTTCCAGCCCAATGCCGGCATACGTACTAAACAGCAGGAAACTTCGTCTAAAACTCAGGAGAAACGTTTCCTTGAAACTGCTCTACTGTGCGTTCGTTCACCTAAGAGAGTTGAATCTATGTTGAGATTCAGCGAGTCAGAAACACGTTTCTTCCAGGAGCTGCGTTGGGATATTCCCGAGTGAATGGGACCATAGGCTGTACAGAGAAATATCTGCTTCTAAAACCAAAACGGAGCTATCTAACTGAATGGTTGTCAATGTGTGCATTCAACTGACAGAGTTAAACTCAGGTGTTGATTCATTGGTTTGCAAACCCTTTCTGTGCAGAATCCCAAAACCGGTATTTCCAGCCCAATGCCGGGATACGTACTTAACTGCAGGAAACTTCGTCTAAAACTCAGGACAAACGTTTCCGTGAAACTGCTCTGCTGTCCGTTCGTTCACCTAACAGAGTTGAATCGACGTTGAGATTCAGCGAGTCAGAAACACGTTTCTTCTAGGAGCTGCGTTGGGATATTCCCGAGTGAATGGGACCACAGGCTGTACAGAGAAATATCTGCTTCTAAAACCAAAACGGACCTATCTAACTGGAAGGTTGTCAATGTGTGCATTCAACTCACAAAGTTAAACTCACGTGTGGATTCAGCGGTTTGCAAACCCTTTCTGTGCAGAAACCCAAAACCGGTATTTCCAGCCCAATGCCGTCATCCGTACTAAACAGCAGGAAACTTCGTCTAAAAGGAGAAACGTTTCCTTGAAACTGCTCTGCTGTGCGTTCGTTCACCTAAGAGAGTTGAATCTATGTTGAGATTCAGCGAGTCAGAAACAAGTTTCTTCTAGGACCTGCGTTGGGATATTCCCGAGTGAATGGGACCATAGGCTGTACAGAGAAATATGTGCTTCTAATACCAAAACGGAGCTATCTAACTGAATGGTTTTCAATGTGTGCATTCAACTGACAGAGTTAAACTCACGTGTGGATTCAGCGGTTTGCAAACCCTTTCTGTGCAGAATCCCAAAATCCGCATTTCCAGCCCAATGCCGGCATCCGTACAAAACAGCAGGAAACTTCGTCTAAAACTCAGGAGAAAAGTTTCCTTGAAACTGCTCTGCTGTGCGTTCGTTCACCTAAGAGAGTTGAATCTATGTTGAGATTCAGCGAGTCAGAAACACCTTTCTTCTAGGAGCTGCGTTGGGATATTTCCGAGTGAATGGGACCATAGGCTGTACAGAGAAATATCTGCTTCTAAAACCAAAAGGGTGCTATCAAACTGAATGGTTGTCAATGTGTGCATTCAACTGACAGAGTTAAACTCACGTGTGGATTCAGCGGTTTGCAAACCCTTTCTGTGCAGAATCCCAAAACCGGTATTTATAGCCCAATGCCGGCATCCGTACTAAACAGCAGGAAAGTTCGTCTAAAACTCAGGAGAAACGTTTCCTTGAAACTGCTCTGCTGTGCGTTCGTTCACCTAAGGGAGTTGAATCTATGTTGAGATTCAGCGAGTCAGAAACACGTTTCTTCCAGGAGCTGCGTTGGGATATTCCAGAGTGAATGGGACCATAGGCTGTACAGAGAAATATCTGCTTCTAAAACCAAAAGGGTGTTATCAAACTGAATGGTTGTCAATGTGTGCATTCAACTGACAGAGTTAAACTCACGTGTGGATTCAGCGGTTTGCAAACCCTTTCTGTGCAGAATCCCAAAACCGGTATTTCCAGCCCAATGCTGGCATACGTACTAAACAGCAGGAAACTTCGTCTAAAACTCAGGAGAAACGTTTCGTTGAAACTGCTCTGCTGTGCGTTCGTTCACCTAAGAGAGTTGAATCTATGTTGAGATTCAGCGAGTCAGAAACACGTTTCTTCCAGGAGCTGCGCTGGGATATTCCCGAGTGAATGGGACCATAGGCTGTACAGAGAAATATCTGCTTCTACAACCAAAAGGGTGTTATCAAACTGAATGGTTGTCAATGTGTGCATTCAACTGACAGAGTTAAACTCACGTGTGGATTCAGCAGTTTGCAAACCCTTTCTGTGCAGAATCCCAAAACCGGTATTTCCAGCCCAATGCCGGCATACGTACTAAACAGCAGGAAACTTCGTCTAAAACTCAGGAGAAACGTTTCCTTGAAACTGCTCTACTGTGCGTTCGTTCACCTAAGAGAATTGAATCTATGTTGAGATTCAGCGAGTCAGAAACACGTTTCTTCCAGGAGCTGCGTTGGGATATTCCCGAGTGAATGGGACCATAGGCTGTACAGAGAAATATCTGCTTCTAAAACCAAAACGGAGCTATCTTACTGAATGGTTGTCAATGTGTGCATTCAACTGACAGAGTTAAACTCAGGTGTTGATTCATTGGTTTGCAAACCCTTTCTGTGCAGAATCCCAAAACCGGTATTTCCAGCCCAATGCCGGGATACGTACTTAACTGCAGGAGACTTCGTCTAAAACTCAGGAGAAACGTTTCCTTGAAACTGCTCTGCTGTGCGTTCGTTCACCTAACAGAGTTGAATCGACGTTGAGATTCAGCGAGTCAGAAACACGTTTCTTCTAGGAGCTGCGTTGGGATATTCCCGAGTGAATGGGACCACAGGCTGTACAGGGAAATATCTGCTTCTAAAACCAAAACGGACTTATCTAACTGTATGGTTGTCAATGTGTGCATTCAACTCACAAAGTTAAACTCACGTGTGGATTCAGCGGTTTGCAAACCCTTTCTGTGCAGAAACCCAAAACCGGTATTTCCAGCCCAATGCCGTCATCCGTACTAAACAGCAGGAAACTTCGTCTAAAAGGAGAAACGTTTCCTTGAAACTGCTCTGCTGTGCGTTCGTTCACCTAAGAGAGTTGAATCTATGTTGAGATTCAGCGAGTCAGAAACACGTTTCTTCTAGGACCTGCGTTGGGATATTCCCGAGTGAATGGGACCATAGGCTGTACAGAGAAATATGTGCTTCTAATACCAAAACGGAGCTATCTAACTGAATGGTTTTCAATGTGTGCATTCAACTGACAGAGTTAAACTCACGTGTGGATTCAGCGGTTTGCAAACCCTTTCTGTGCAGAATCCCAAAATCCGCATTTCCAGCCCAATGCCGGCATCCGTACAAAACAGCAGGAAACTTCGTCTAAAACTCAGGAGAAAAGTTTCCTTGAAACTGCTCTGCTGTGCGTTCGTTCACCTAAGAGAGTTGAATCTATGTTGAGATTCAGCGAGTCAGAAACACCTTTTTTCTAGGAGCTGCGTTGGGATATTTCCGAGTGAATGGGACCATAGGCTGTACAGAGAAATATCTGCTTCTAAAACCAAAAGGGTGCTATCAAACTGAATGGTTGTCAATGTGTGCATTCAACTGACAGAGTTAAACTCACGTGTGGATTCAGCGGTTTGCAAACCCTTTCTGTGCAGAATCCCAAAACCGGTATTTATAGCCCAATGCCGGCATCCGTACTAAACAGCAGGAAACTTCGTCTAAAACTCAGGAGAAACGTTTCCTTGAAACTGCTCTGCTGTGCGTTCGTTCACCTAAGAGAGTTGAATCTATGTTGAGATTCAGCGAGTCAGAAACACGTTTCTTCCAGGAGCTGCGTTGGGATATTTCCGAGTGAATGGGACCATAGGCTGTACAGAGAAATATCTGCTTCTAAAACCAAAACGGAGCTATCTAACTGAATGGTTGTCAATGTGTGCATTCAACTGACGGAGTTAAACTCACGTGTGGATTCAGTGGTTTGCAAACCCTTTCTGTGCAGAATCCCAAAACCAGTATTTCCAGCCCAATGCCGGCATACGTACTAAACAGCAGGAAACTTCGTCTAAAACTCAGGAGAAACGTTTCCTTGAAACTGCTCTGCTGTGCGTTCGTTCACCTAAGAGAGTTGAATCTATGTTGAGATTCAGCGAGTCAGAAACACGTTTCTTCTAGGAGTTGCGTTGGGATATTCCCGAGTGAATGGGACCATAGGCTGTACAGAGAAATATCTGCTTCTAAAACCAAAACGGAGCTATCTAACTGGATTGTTGTCAATGTGTGCATTCAACTGAGAAAGTCAAACTCACGTGTGGATTCAGCGGTTTGCAAACCCTTTCTGTGTAGAATCCCAAAACCGGTATTTACAGCCCAATGCCGGCATCCGTACTAAACAGCAGGAAACTTCGTCTAAAACTCAGGAGAAACGTTTCCTTGAAACTGCTCTGCTGTGCGTTCGTTCACCTAAGAGAGTTGAATCTATGTTGAGATTCAGCGAGTCAGAAACACGTTTCTTCCAGGAGCTGCGTTGGGATATTTCCGAGTGAATGGGACCATAGGCTGTACAGAGAAATATCTGCTTCTAAAACCAAAACGGAGCTATCTAACTGAATGGTTGTCAATGTGTGCATTCAACTGACGGAGTTAAACTCACGTGTGGATTCAGTGGTTTGCAAACCCTTTCTGTGCAGAATCCCAAAACCAGTATTTCCAGCCCAATGCCGGCATACGTACTAAACAGCAGGAAACTTCGTCTAAAACTCAGGAGAAACGTTTCCTTGAAATGGCTCTGCTGTGCGTTCGTTCACCTAAGAGAGTTGAATCTATGTTGAGATTCAGCGAGTCAGAAACACGTTTCTTCTAGGAGTTGCGTTGGGATATTCCCGAGTGAATGGGACCATAGGCTGTACAGAGAAATATCTGCTTCTAAAACCAAAACGGAGCTATCTAACTGGATTGTTGTCAATGTGTGCATTCAACTGAGAAAGTCAAACTCACGTGTGGATTCAGCGGTTTGCAAACCCTTTCTGTGTAGAATCCCAAAACCGGTATTTACAGCCCAATGCCGGCATCCGTACTAAACAGCAGGAAACTTCGTCTAAAACTCAGGAGAAACGTTTCCTTGAAACTGCTCTGCTGTGCGTTCGTTCACCTAAGAGAGTTGAATCTATGTTGAGATTCAGCGAGTCAGAAACACGTTTCTTCTAGGACCTGCGTTGGGATATTCCCGAGTGAATAGGACCATAGGCTGTACAGAGAAATATCTGCTTCTAATACCAAAACGGAGCTATTAAACTGAATGGTTGTCAATGTGTGCATTCAACTGACAGAGTTAAACTCACGTGTGGATTCAGCGGTTTGCAAACCCTTTCTGTGCAGAATCCCAAAACCGGTATTTCCAGCCCAATGCCGGCATACGTACTAAACAGCAGGAAACTTCGTCTAAAACTCAGGAGAAACGTTTCCTTGAAACTGCTCTACTGTGCGTTCGTTCACCTAAGAGAGTTGAATCTATGTTGAGATTCAGCGAGTCAGAAACACGTTTCTTCCAGGAGCTGCGTTGGGATATTCCCGAGTGAATGGGACCATAGGCTGTACAGAGAAATATCTGCTTCTAAAACCAAAACGGAGCTATCTAACTGAATGGTTGTCAATGTGTGCATTCAACTGACAGAGTTAAACTCAGGTGTTGATTCATTGGTTTGCAAACCCTTTCTGTGCAGAATCCCAAAACCGGTATTTCCAGCCCAATGCCGGGATACGTACTTAACTGCAGGAAACTTCGTCTAAAACTCAGGAGAAACGTTTCCTTGAAACTGCTCTGCTGTGCGTTCGTTCACCTAACAGAGTTGAATCGACGTTGAGATTCAGCGAGTCAGAAACACGTTTCTTCTAGGAGCTGCGTTGGGATATTCCCGAGTGAATGGGACCACAGGCTGTACAGAGAAATATCTGCTTCTAAAACCAAAACGGACCTATCTAACTGGATGGTTGTCAATGTGTGTATTCAACTGACGGAGTGAAACTCACGTGTGGATTCAGCGGTTTGCAAACCCTTTCTGTGCAGAAACCCAAAACCGGTATTTCCAGCCCAATGCCATCATCCGTACTAAACAGCAGGAAACTTCGTCTAAAAGGAGAAACGTTTCCTTGAAACTGCTCTGCTGTGCGTTCGTTCACCTAAGAGAGTTGAATCTATGTTGAGATTCAGCGAGTCAGAAACACGTTTCTTCCAGGAGCTGCGTTGGGATATTCCCGAGTGAATGGGACCATAGGCTGTACAGAGAAATATCTGCTTCTAAATCCAAAACGGAGCTATCTAACTGAATGGTTGTCAATGTGTGCATTCAACTGACAGAGTTAAACTCACGTGTGGATTCAGCGGTTTGCAAACCCTTTCTGTGCAGAATCCCAAAACCGGTATTTCCAGCCCAATGCCGGCATACGTACTAAACAGCAGGAAACTTCGTCTAAAACTCAGGAGAAACGTTTCCTTGAAACTGCTCTGCTGTGCGTTCGTTCACCTAAGAGAGTTGAATCTATGTTGAGATTCAGCGAGTCAGAAACACGTTTCTTCTAGGAGCTGCGTTGGGATATTCCCGAGTGAATGGGACCATAGGCTGTACAGAGAAATATCTGCTTCTAAAACCAAAACGGAGCTATCTAACTGAATGGTTGTCAATGTGTGCATTCAACTGACGGAGTTAAACTCACGTGTGGATTCAGTGGTTTGCAAACCCTTTCTGTGCAGAATCCCAAAACCGGTATTTCCAGCCCAATGCCGGCATACGTACTAAACAGCAGGAAACTTCGTCTAAAACTCAGGAGAAACGTTTCCTTGAAACTGCTCTACTGTGCGTTCGTTCACCTAAGAGAGTTGAATCTATGTTGAGATTCAGCGAGTCAGAAACACGTTTCTTCCAGGAGCTGCGCTGGGATATTCCCGAGTGAATGGGACCATAGGCTGTACAGAGAAATATCTGCTTCTACAACCAAAAGGGTGTTATCAAACTGAATGGTTGTCAATGTGTGCATTCAACTGACAGAGTTAAACTCACGTGTGGATTCAGCGGTTTGCAAACCCTTTCTGTGCAGAATCCCAAAACCGGTATTTCCAGCCCAATGCCGGCATACGTACTAAACAGCAGGAAACTTCGTCTAAAACTCAGGAGAACCGTTTCCTTGAAACTGCTCTACTGTGCGTTCGTTCACCTAAGAGAGTTGAATCTATGTTGAGATTCAGCGAGTCAGAAACACGTTTCTTCCAGGAGCTGCGTTGGGATATTCCCGAGTGAATGGGACCATAGGCTGTACAGAGAAATATCTGCTTCTAAAACCAAAACGGAGCTATCTAACTGAATGGTTGTCAATGTGTGCATTCAACTGACAGAGTTAAACTCAGGTGTTGATTCATTGGTTTGCAAACCCTTTCTGTGCAGAATCCCAAAACCGGTATTTCCAGCCCAATGCCGGCATACGTACTAAACAGCAGGAAACTTCGTCTAAAACTCAGGAGAAACGTTTCCTTGAAACTGCTCTGCTGTGCGTTCGTTCACCTAAGAGAGTTGAATCTATGTTGAGATTCAGCGAGTCAGAAACACGTTTCTTCCAGGAGCTGCGCTGGGATATTCCCGAGTGAATGGGACCATAGGCTGTACAGAGAAATATCTGCTTCTAAAACCAAAAGGGTGTTATCAAACTGAATGGTTGTCAATGTGTGCATTCAACTGACAGAGTTAAACTCACGTGTGGATTCAGCGGTTTGCAAACCCTTTCTGTGCAGAATCCCAAAACCGGTATTTCCAGCCCAATGCCGGCATACGTACTAAACAGCAGGAAACTTCGTCTAAAACTCAGGAGAAACGTTTCCTTGAAACTGCTCTACTGTGCGTTCGTTCACCTAAGAGAGTTGAATCTATGTTGAGATTCAGCGAGTCAGAAACACGTTTCTTCCAGGAGCTGCGTTGGGATATTCCCGAGTGAATGGGACCATAGGCTGTACAGAGAAATATCTGCTTCTAAAACCAAAACGGAGCTATCTAACTGAATGGTTGTCAATGTGTGCATTCAACTGACAGAGTTAAACTCAGGTGTTGATTCATTGGTTTGCAAACCCTTTCTGTGCAGAATCCCAAAACCGGTATTTCCAGCCCAATGCCGGGATACGTACTTAACTGCAGGAAACTTCGTCTAAAACTCAGGACAAACGTTTCCGTGAAACTGCTCTGCTGTCCGTTCGTTCACCTAACAGAGTTGAATCGACGTTGAGATTCAGCGAGTCAGAAACACGTTTCTTCTAGGAGCTGCGTTGGGATATTCCCGAGTGAATGGGACCACAGGCTGTACAGAGAAATATCTGCTTCTAAAACCAAAACGGACCTATCTAACTGGAAGGTTGTCAATGTGTGCATTCAACTCACAAAGTTAAACTCACGTGTGGATTCAGCGGTTTGCAAACCCTTTCTGTGCAGAAACCCAAAACCGGTATTTCCAGCCCAATGCCGTCATCCGTACTAAACAGCAGGAAACTTCGTCTAAAAGGAGAAACGTTTCCTTGAAACTGCTCTGCTGTGCGTTCGTTCACCTAAGAGAGTTGAATCTATGTTGAGATTCAGCGAGTCAGAAACAAGTTTCTTCTAGGACCTGCGTTGGGATATTCCCGAGTGAATGGGACCATAGGCTGTACAGAGAAATATGTGCTTCTAATACCAAAACGGAGCTATCTAACTGAATGGTTTTCAATGTGTGCATTCAACTGACAGAGTTAAACTCACGTGTGGATTCAGCGGTTTGCAAACCCTTTCTGTGCAGAATCCCAAAATCCGCATTTCCAGCCCAATGCCGGCATCCGTACAAAACAGCAGGAAACTTCGTCTAAAACTCAGGAGAAAAGTTTCCTTGAAACTGCTCTGCTGTGCTTTCGTTCACCTAAGAGAGTTGAATCTATGTTGAGATTCAGCGAGTCAGAAACACCTTTCTTCTAGGAGCTGCGTTGGGATATTTCCGAGTGAATGGGACCATAGGCTGTACAGAGAAATATCTGCTTCTAAAACCAAAAGGGTGCTATCAAACTGAATGGTTGTCAATGTGTGCATTCAACTGACAGAGTTAAACTCACGTGTGGATTCAGCGGTTTGCAAACCCTTTCTGTGCAGAATCCCAAAACCGGTATTTATAGCCCAATGCCGGCATCCGTACTAAACAGCAGGAAAGTTCGTCTAAAACTCAGGAGAAACGTTTCCTTGAAACTGCTCTGCTGTGCGTTCGTTCACCTAAGGGAGTTGAATCTATGTTGAGATTCAGCGAGTCAGAAACACGTTTCTTCCAGGAGCTGCGTTGGGATATTCCAGAGTGAATGGGACCATAGGCTGTACAGAGAAATATCTGCTTCTAAAACCAAAAGGGTGTTATCAAACTGAATGGTTGTCAATGTGTGCATTCAACTGACAGAGTTAAACTCACGTGTGGATTCAGCGGTTTGCAAACCCTTTCTGTGCAGAATCCCAAAACCGGTATTTCCAGCCCAATGCTGGCATACGTACTAAACAGCAGGAAACTTCGTCTAAAACTCAGGAGAAACGTTTCGTTGAAACTGCTCTGCTGTGCGTTCGTTCACCTAAGAGAGTTGAATCTATGTTGAGATTCAGCGAGTCAGAAACACGTTTCTTCCAGGAGCTGCGCTGGGATATTCCCGAGTGAATGGGACCATAGGCTGTACAGAGAAATATCTGCTTCTAAAACCAAAACGGAGCTATCTAACTGGATTGTTGTCAATGTGTGCATTCAACTGAGAAAGTCAAACTCACGTGTGGATTCAGCGGTTTGCAAACCCTTTCTGTGTAGAATCCCAAAACCGGTATTTACAGCCCAATGCCGGCATCCGTACTAAACAGCAGGAAACTTCGTCTAAAACTCAGGAGAAACGTTTCCTTGAAACTGCTCTGCTGTGCGTTCGTTCACCTAAGAGAGTTGAATCTATGTTGAGTTTCAGCGAGTCAGAAACACGTTTCTTCCAGGAGCTGCGTTGGGATATTCCCGAGTGAATGGGACCATAGGCTGTACAGAGAAATATCTGCTTCTAAAACCAAAACGGAGCTATCTAACTGAATGGTTGTCAATGTGTGCATTCAACTGACAGAGTTAAACTCAGGTGTTGATTCATTGGTTTGCAAACCCATTCTGTGCAGAATCCCAAAACCGGTATTTCCAGCCCAATGCCGGGATACGTACTTAACTGCAGGAAACTTCGTCTAAAACTCAGGACAAACGTTTCCTTGAAACTGCTCTGCTGTCCGTTCGTTCACCTAACAGAGTTGAATCGACGTTGAGATTCAGCGAGTCAGAAACACGTTTCTTCTAGGAGCTGCGTTGGGATATTCCCGAGTGAATGGGACCACAGGCTGTACAGAGAAATATCTGCTTCTAAAACCAAAACGGACCTATCTAACTGGAAGGTTGTCAATGTGTGCATTCAACTCACAAAGTTAAACTCACGTGTGGATTCAGCGGTTTGCAAACCCTTTCTGTGCAGAAACCCAAAACCGGTATTTCCAGCCCAATGCCGTCATCCGTACTAAACAGCAGGAAACTTCGTCTAAAAGGAGAAACGTTTCCTTGAAACTGCTCTGCTGTGCGTTCGTTCACCTAAGAGAGTTGAATCTATGTTGAGATTCAGCGAGTCAGAAACACGTTTCTTCTAGGACCTGCGTTGGGATATTCCCGAGTGAATGGGACCACAGGCTGTACAGAGAAATAAGTGCTTCTAATACCAAAACGGAGCTATCTAACTGAATGGTTTTCAATGTGTGCATTCAACTGACAGAGTTAAACTCACGTGTGGATTCAGCGGTTTGCAAACCCTTTCTGTGCAGAATCCCAAAATCCGCATTTCCAGCCCAATGCCGGCATCCGTACAAAACAGCAGGAAACTTCGTCTGAAACTCAGGAGAAACATTTCCTTGAAACTGCTCTGCTGTGCGTTCGTTCACCTAAGGGAGTTGAATCTATGTTGAGATTCAGTGAGTCTGAAACACGTTTCTTCCAGGAGCTGCGTTGGGATATTCCAGAGTGAATGGGACCATAGGCTGTACAGAGAAATATCTGCTTCTAAAACCAAAACGGAGCTATCTAACTGAATGGTTGTCAATGTGTGCATTCAACTGACAGAGTTAAACTCAGGTGTTGATTCATTGGTTTGCAAACCCTTTCTGTGCAGAATCCCAAAACCGGTATTTCCAGCCCAATGCCGGGATACGTACTTAACTGCAGGAAACTTCGTCTAAAACTCAGGAGAAACGTTTCCTTGAAACTGCTCTGCTGTGCGTTCGTTCACCTAACAGAGTTGAATCGACGTTGAGATTCAGCGAGTCAGAAACACGTTTCTTCTAGGAGCTGCGTTGGGATATTCCCGAGTGAATGGGACCACAGGCTGTACAGAGAAATATCTGCTTCTAAAACCAAAACGGACCTATCTAACTGGATGGTTGTCAATGTGTGCATTCAACTCACAAAGTTAAACTCACGTGTGGATTCAGCGGTTTGCAAACCCTTTCTGTGCAGAAACCCAAAACCGGTATTTCCAGCCCAATGCCGGCATACGTACTAAACAGCAGGAAACTTCGTCTAAAACTCAGGAGAAACGTTTCCTTGAAACTGCTCTGCTGTGCGTTCGTTCACCTAAGAGAGTTGAATCTATGTTGAGATTCAGCGAGTCAGAAACACGTTTCTTCTAGGAGTTGCGTTGGGATATTCCCGAGTGAATGGGACCATAGGCTGTACAGAGAAATATCTGCTTCTAAAACCAAAACGGAGCTATCTAACTGGATTGTTGTCAATGTGTGCATTCAACTGAGAAAGTCAAACTCACGTGTGGATTCAGCGATTTGCAAACCCTTTCTGTGTAGAATCCCAAAACCGGTATTTACAGCCCAATGCCGGCATCCGTACTAAACAGCAGGAAACTTCATCTAAAACTCAGGAGAAACGTTTCCTTGAAACTGCTCTGCTGTGCGTTCGTTCACCTAAGAGAGTTGAATCTATGTTGAGATTCAGCGAGTCAGAAACACGTTTCTTCCAGGAGCTGCGCTGGGATATTCCCGAGTGAATGGGACCATAGGCTGTACAGAGAAATATCTGCTTCTAAAACCAAAAGGGTGTTATCAAACTGAATGGTTGTCAATGTGTGCATTCAACTGACAGAGTTAAACTCACGTGTGGATTCAGCGGTTTGCAAACCCTTTCTGTGCAGAATCCCAAAACCGGTATTTCCAGCCCAATGCCGGGATACGTACTTAACTGCAGGAAACTTCGTCTAAAACTCAGGACAAACGTTTCCTTGAAACTGCTCTGCTGTGCGTTCGTTCACCTAACAGAGTTGAATCGACGTTGAGATTCAGCGAGTCAGAAACACGTTTCTTCTAGGAGCTGCGTTGGGATATTCCCGAGTGAATGGGACCACAGGCTGTACAGAGAAATATCTGCTTCTAAAACCAAAAGGGTGTTATCAAACTGAATGGTTGTCAATGTGTGCATTCAACTCACAAAGTTAAACTCACGTGTGGATTCAGCGGTTTGCAAACCCTTTCTGTGCAGAAACCCAAAACCGGTATTTCCAGCCCAATGCCGTCATCCGTACTAAACAGCAGGAAACTTCGTCTAAAAGGAGAAACGTTTCCTTGAAACTGCTCTGCTGTGCGTTCGTTCACCTAAGAGAGTTGAATCTATGTTGAGATTCAGCGAGTCAGAAACACGTTTCTTCTAGGACCTGCGTTGGGATATTCCCGAGTGAATGGGACCATAGGCTGTACAGAGAAATATGTGCTTCTAATACCAAAACGGAGCTATCTAACTGAATGGTTTTCAATGTGTGCATTCAACTGACAGAGTTAAACTCACGTGTGGATTCAGCGGTTTGCAAACCCTTTCTGTGCAGAATCCCAAAATCCGCATTTCCAGCCCAATGCCGGCATCCGTACAAAACAGCAGGAAACTTCGTCTAAAACTCAGGAGAAAAGTTTCCTTGAAACTGCTCTGCTGTGCGTTCGTTCACCTAAGAGAGTTGAATCTATGTTGAGATTCAGCGAGTCAGAAACACCTTTCTTCTAGGAGCTGCGTTGGGATATTTCCGAGTGAATGGGACCATAGGCTGTACAGATAAATATCTGCTTCTAAAACCAAAAGGGTGCTATCAAACTGAATGGTTGTCAATGTGTGCATTCAACTGACAGAGTTAAACTCACGTGTGGATTCAGCAGTTTGCAAACCCTTTCTGTGCAGAATCCCAAAACCGGTATTTCCAGCCCAATGCCGGCATACGTACTAAACAGCAGGAAACTTCGTCTAAAACTCAGGAGAAACGTTTCCTTGAAACTGCTCTGCTGTGCGTTCATTCACCTAAGAGAGTTGAATCCATGTTGAGATTCAGCGAGTCAGGAACACGTTTCTTCTAGGAGTCGCGTTGGGATATTCCCGAGTGAATGGGACCATAGGCTGTACAGAGAAATATGTGCTTCTAAAACCAAAACGGAGCTATCTAACTGGATTGTTGTCAATGTGTGCATTCAACTGACAAAGTCAAACTCACGTGTGGATTCAGCGGTTTGCAAACCCTTTCTGTGCAGAATCCCAAAACCGGTATTTCCAGCCCTATGCCGGCATACATACTAAACAGCAGGAAACTTCGTCTAAAACTCAGGAGAAACGTTTCCTTGAAACTGCTCTGCTGTGCGTTCGTTCACCTAAGAGAGTTGAATCTATGTTGAGATTCAGCGAGTCAGAAACACGTTTCTTCCAGGAGCTGCGTTGGGATATTCCCGAGTGAATGGGACCATAGGCTGTACAGAGAAATATCTGCTTCTAATACCAAAACGGAGCTATTTAACTGAATGGTTGTCAATGTGTGCATTCAACTGACAGAGTTAAACTCACGTGTGGATTCAGCGGTTTGCAAACCCTTTCTGTGCAGAATCCCAAAACCGGTATTTCCAGCCCAATGCCGGCATACGTACTAAACAGCAGGAAACTTCGTCTAAAACTCAGGAGAAACGTTTCCTTGAAACTGCTCTGCTGTGCGTTCGTTCACCTAAGAGAGTTGAATCTATGTTGAGATTCAGCGAGTCAGAAACACGTTTCTTCCAGGAGCTGCGTTGGGATATTCCCGAGTGAATGGGACCATAGGCTGTACAGAGAAATATCTGCTTCTAAAACCAAAAGGGTGTTATCAAACTGAATGGTTGTCAATGTGTGCATTCAACTGACAGAGTTAAACTCACGTGTGGATTCAGCGGTTTGCAAACCCTTTCTGTGCAGAATCCCAAAACCGGTATTTCCAGCCCAATGCCGGCATACGTACTAAACAGCAGGAAACTTCGTCTAAAACTCAGGAGAAACGTTTCCTTGAAACTGCTCTGCTGTGCGTTCGTTCACCTAAGAGAGTTGAATCTATGTTGAGATTCAGCGAGTCAGAAACACGTTTCTTCTAGGACCTGCGTTGGGATATTCCCGAGTGAATGGGACCATAGGCTGTACAGAGAAATATCTGCTTCTAAAACCAAAACGGAGCTATCTAACTGAATGGTTGTCAATGTGTGCATTCAACTGACAGAGTGAAACTCACGTGTGGATTCAGCGGTTTGCAAACCCTTTCTGTGCAGAATCCCAAAACCGGTATTTCCAGCCCAATGCCGGCATACGTACTAAACAGCAGGAAACTTCGTCTAAAACTCAGGAGAAAAGTTTCCTTGAAACTGCTCTGCTGTGCGATCGTTCACCTAAGAGAGTTGAATCTATGTTGAGATTCAGCGAGTCAGAAACACGTTTCTTCTAGGAGCTGCGTTGGGATATTCCCGAGAGAATGGGACCATAGGTTGTACAGAGAAATATCTGCTTCCAAAACCAAAAGGGTGTTATCACACTGAATGGTTGTCAATGTGTGCATTCAATTGACAGAGTTAAACTCACGTGTGGATTCAGCGGTTTGCAAACACTTTCTGTGCAGAATCCCAAAACCGGTATTTCCAGCCCTATGCCGGCATACGTACTAAACAGCAGGAAACTTCGTCTAAAACTCAGGAGAAAAGTTTCCTTGAAACTGCTCTGCTGTGCGATCGTTCACCTAAGAGAGTTGAATCTATGTTGAGATTCAGCGAGTCAGAAACACGTTTCTTCTAGGAGTCGCGTTGGGATATTCCCGAGTGAATGGGACCATAGGCTGTACAGAGAAATATGTGCTTCTAAAACCAAAACGGAGCTATCTAACTGGATTGTTGTCAATGTGTGCATTCAACTGACAAAGTCAAACTCACGTGTGGATTCAGCGGTTTGCAAACCCTTTCTGTGCAGAATCCCAAAACCGGTATTTCCAGCCCTATGCCGGCATACATACTAAACAGCAGGAAACTTCGTCTAAAACTCAGGAGAAACGTTTCCTTGAAACTGCTCTGCTGTGCGTTCGTTCACCTAAGAGAGTTGAATCTATGTTGAGATTCAGCGAGTCAGAAACACGTTTCTTCCAGGAGCTGCGTTGGGATATTCCCGAGTGAATGGGACCATAGGCTGTACAGAGAAATATCTGCTTCTAATACCAAAACGGAGCTATTTAACTGAATGGTTGTCAATGTGTGCATTCAACTGACAGAGTTAAACTCACGTGTGGATTCAGCGGTTTGCAAACCCTTTCTGTGCAGAATCCCAAAACCGGTATTTCCAGCCCAATGCCGGCATACGTACTAAACAGCAGGAAACTTCGTCTAAAACTCAGGAGAAACGTTTCCTTGAAACTGCTCTGCTGTGCGTTCGTTCACCTAAGAGAGTTGAATCTATGTTGAGATTCAGCGAGTCAGAAACACGTTTCTTCCAGGAGCTGCGTTGGGATATTCCCGAGTGAATGGGACCATAGACTGTACAGAGAAATATCTGCTTCTAAAACCAAAAGGGTGTTATCAAACTGAATGGTTGTCAATGTGTGCATTCAACTGACAGAGTTAAACTCACGTGTGGATTCAGCGGTTTGCAAACCCTTTCTGTGCAGAATCCCAAAACCGGTATTTCCAGCCCAATGCCGGCATACGTACTAAACAGCAGGAAACTTCGTCTAAAACTCAGGAGAAACGTTTCCTTGAAACTGCTCTGCTGTGCGTTCGTTCACCTAAGAGAGTTGAATCTATGTTGAGATTCAGTGAGTCAGAAACACGTTTCTTCTAGGACCTGCGTTGGGATATTCCCGAGTGAATGGGACCATAGGCTGTACAGAGAAATATCTGCTTCTAAAACCAAAACGGAGCTATCTAACTGAATGGTTGTCAATGTTTGCATTCAACTGACAGAGTTAAACTCACGTGTGGATTCAGCGGTTTGCAAACCCTTTCTGTGCAGAATCCCAAAACCGGTATTTCCAGCCCAATGCCGGCATACGTACTAAACAGCAGGAAACTTCGTCTAAAACTCAGGAGAAAAGTTTCCTTGAAACTGCTCTGCTGTGCGATCGTTCACCTAAGAGAGTTGAATCTATGTTGAGATTCAGCGAGTCAGAAACACGTTTCTTCCAGGAGCTGCGTTGGGATATTCCCGAGTGAATGGGACCATAGGCTGTACAGAGAAATATCTGCTTCTAAAACCAAAACGGAGCTATCTAACTGAATGGTTGTCAATGTGTGCATTCAACTGACAGAGTTAAACTCACGTGTGGATTCAGCGGTTTGCAAACCCTTTCTGTGCAGAATCCCAAAACCGGTATTTCCAGCCCAATGCCGGCGTACGTACTAAACAGCAGGAAACTTCGTCTAAAACTCAGGAGAAACGTTTCCTTGAAACTGCTCTGCTGTGCGTTCGTTCATCTAAGAGAGTTGAATCTATGTTGAGATTCAGCGAGTCAGAAACACGTTTCTTCCAGGAGCTGCGTTGGGATATTCCCGAGTGAATGGGACCATAGGCTGTACAGAGAAATATCTGCTTCTAAAACCAAAACGGAGCTATCTAACTGAATGGTTGTCAATGTGTGCATTCAACTGACAGAGTTAAACTCACGTGTGGATTCAGCGGTTTGCAAACCCTTTCTGTGCAGAATCTCAAAACCGGTATTTCCAGCCCAATGCCGGCATACGTACTAAACAGCAGGAAACTTCGTCTAAAACTCAGGAGAAAAGTTTCCTTGAAACTGCTCTGCTGTGCGATCGTTCACCTAAGAGAGTTGAATCTATGTTGAGATTCAGCGAGTCAGAAACACGTTTCTTCTAGGAGCTGCGTTGGGATATTCCCGAGAGAATGGGACCATAGGTTGTACAGAGAAATATCTGCTTCCAAAACCAAAAGGGTGTTATCACACTGAATGGTTGTCAATGTGTGCATTCAATTGACAGAGTTAAACTCACGTGTGGATTCAGCGGTTTGCAAAAACTTTCTGTGCAGAATCCCAAAACCGGTATTTCCAGCCCAATGCCGGCATACGTATTAAACAGCAGGAAACTTCGTCTAAAACTCAGGAGAAACGTTTCCTTGAAACTGCTCTGCTGTGCGTTCGTTCACCTAAGAGAGTTGAATCAATGTGGAGATTCAGCGAGTCAGAAACACGTTTCTTCCAGGAGCTGCGTTGGGATATTCCCGAGTGAATGGGACCATAGGCTGTACAGAGAAATATCTGCTTCTAAAACCAAAACGGAGCTATCTAACTGGATTGTTGTCAATGTGTGCATTCAACTGACAAAGTCAAACTCACGTGTGGATTCAGCGGTTTGCAAACCCTTTCTGTGCAGAATCCCAAAACCGGTATTTCCAGCCCAATGTCGGCATCCGTACTAAACAGCAGGAAACTTCGTCTAAAACTCAGGAGAAACGTTTCCTTGAAACTGCTCTGCTGTGCGTTCGTTCACCTAAGAGAGTTGAATCTATGTTGAGATTCAGCGAGTCAGAAACACGTTTCTTCCAGGAGCTGCGTTGGGATATTCCCGAGAGAATGGGACCATAGGTTGTACAGAGAAATATCTGCTTCTAAAACCAAAAGGGTGTTATCACACTGAATGGTTGTCAATGTGTGCATTCAATTGACAGAGTTAAACTCACGTGTGGATTCAGCGGTTTGCATACACTTTCTGTGCAGAATCCCAAAACCGGTATTTCCAGCCCAATGCCGGCATACGTATTAAACAGCAGGAAACTTCGTCTAAAACTCAGGAGAAACGTTTCCTTGAAACTGCTCTGCTGTGCGTTCGTTCACCTAAGAGAGTTGAATCAATGTGGAGATTCAGCGAGTCAGAAACACGTTTCTTCCAGGAGCTGCGTTGGGATATTCCCGAGTGAATGGGACCATAGGCTGTACAGAGAAATATCTGCTTCTAAAACCAAAACGGAGCTATCTAACTGGATTGTTGTCAATGTGTGCATTCAACTGACAAAGTCAAACTCACGTGTGGATTCAGCGGTTTGCAAACCCTTTCTGTGCAGAATCCCAAAACCGGTATTTCCAGCCCAATGCCGGCATACGTATTAAACAGCAGGAAACTTCGTCTAAAACTCAGGAGAAACGTTTCCTTGAAACTGCTCTGCTGTGCGTTCGTTCACCTAAGAGAGTTGAATCTATGTTGAGATTCAGCGAGTCAGAAACACGTTTCTTCCAGGAGCTGCGCTGGGATATTCCCGAGTGAATGGGACCATAGGCTGTACAGAGAAATATCTGCTTCTAAAACCAAAAGGGTGTTATCAAACTGAATGGTTGTCAATGTGTGCATTCAACTGACAGAGTTAAACTCACGTGTGGATTCAGCGGTTTGCAAACCCTTTCTGTGCAGAATCCCAAAACCGGTATTTCCAGCCCAATGCCGGCATACGTACTAAACAGCAGGAAACTTCGTCTAAAACTCAGGAGAAACGTTTCCTTGAAACTGCTCTGCTGTGCGTTCGTTCACCTAAGAGAGTTGAATCTATGTTGAGATTCAGCGAGTCAGAAACACGTTTCTTCCAGGAGCTGCGTTGGGATATTCCCGAGTGAATGGGACCATAGGCTGTACAGAGAAATATCTGCTTCTAAAACCAAAAGGGTGTTATCAAACTGAATGGTTGTCAATGTGTGCATTCAACTGACAGAGTTAAACTCACGTGTGGATTCAGCGGTTTGCAAACCCTTTCTGTGCAGAATCCCAAAACCGGTATTTCCAGCCCAATGCCGGCATACGTACTAAACATCAGGAAACTTCGTCTAAAACTGAGGAGAAACGTTTCCTTGAAACTGCTCTGCTGTGCGTTCGTTCACCTAAGAGAGTTGAATCTATGTTGAGATTCAGCGAGTCAGAAACACGTTTCTTCCAGGAGCTGCGTTGGGATATTCCCGAGTGAATGGGACCATAGGCTGTACAGAGAAATATCTGCTTCTAAAACCAAAACGGAGCTATCTAACTGAATGGTTGTCAATGTGTGCATTCAACTGACAGAGTTAAACTCACGTGTGGATTCAGCGGTTTGCAAACCCTTTCTGTGCAGAATCCCAAAACCGGTATTTCCAGCCCAATGCCGGCATACGTACTAAACAGCAGGAAACTTCGTCTAAAACTCAGGAGAAACGTTTCCTTGAAACTGCTCTGCTGTGCGTTCGTTCACCTAAGAGAGTTGAATCTATGTTGAGATTCAGCGAGTCAGAAACACGTTTCTTCCTGGAGCTGTGCTGGGATATTCCCGAGTGAGTGGGACCATAGGCTGTACAGAGAAATATCTGCTTCTAAAACCAAAAGGGTGTTATCAAACTGAATGGTTGTCAATGTGTGCATTCAACTGACAGAGTGAAACTCACGTGTGGGTTCAGCGGTTTGCAAACCCTTTCTGTGCAGAATCCCAAAACCGGTATTTCCAGCCCAATGCCGGCATACGTACTAAACAGCAGGAAACTTCGTCTAAAACTCAGGAGAAACGTTTCCTTGAAACTGCTCTGCTGTGCGTTCATTCACCTAAGAGAGTTGAATCTATGTTGAGATTCAGCGAGTCAGAAACACGTTTCTTCCAGGAGCTGCGTTGGGATATTCCCGAGTGAATGGGACCATAGGCTGTACAGAGAAATATCTGCTTCTAAAACCAAAAGGGTGTTATCAAACTGAATGGTTGTCAATGTGTGCATTCAACTGACAGAGTTAAACTCACGTGTGGATTCAGCGGTTTGCAAACCCTTTCTGTGCAGAATCCCAAAACCGGTATTTCCAGCCCAATGCCGGCATACGTACTAAACAGCAGGAAACTTCGTCTAAAACTCAGGAGAAAAGTTTCCTTGAAACTGCTCTGCTGTGCGATCGTTCACGTAAGAGAGTTGAATCTATGTTGAGATTCAGCGAGTCAGAAACACGTTTCTTCTAGGAGCTGCGTTGGGATATTCCCGAGAGAATGGGACCATAGGTTGTACAGAGAAATATCTGCTTCTAAAACCAAAAGGGTGTTATCACACTGAATGGTTGTCAATGTGTGCATTCAACTGACAAAGTTAAACTCACGTGTGGATTCAGCGGTTTGCAAACACTTTCTGTGCAGAATCCCAAAACCGGTATTTCCAGCCCAATGCCGGCATACGTACTAAACAGCAGGAAACTTCGTCTAAAACTCAGGAGAAAAGTTTCCTTGAAACTGCTCTGCTGTGCGTTCGTTCACCTAAGAGAGTTGAATCCATGTTGAGATTCAGCGAGTCAGAAACACCTTTCTTCTAGGAGCTGCGTTGGGATATTCCCGAGTGAATGGGACCATAGGCTGTACAGAGAAATATCTGCTTCTAAAACCAAAACGGAGCTATCTAACTGAATGGTTGTCAATGTGTGCATTCAACTGACAGAGTTAAACTCACGTGTGGATTCAGCGGTTTGCAAACCCTTTCTGTGCAGAATCCCAAAACCGGTATTTCCAGCCCAATGCCGGCATTCGTACTAAGCAGCAGGAAACTTCGTCTAAAGCTCAGGAGAAACGTTTCCTTGAAACTGCTCTGCTGTGCGTTCGTTCACCTAAGAGAGTTGAATCTATGTTGAGATTCAGCGAGTCAGAAACACGTTTCTTCTAGGAGCTGCGTTGGGATATTCCCGAGTGAATGGGACCATAGGCTGTACAGAGAAATATCTGCTTCTAAAACCAAAACGGAGCTATCTAACTGAATGGTTGTCAATGTGTGCATTCAACTGACGGAGTTAAACTCACGTGTGGATTCAGTGGTTTGCAAACCCTTTCTGTGCAGAATCCAAAAACCGGTATTTCCAGTCCAATGCCGGCATACGTACTAAACAGCAGGAAACTTCGTCTAAAACTCAGGAGAAACGTTTCCTTGAAACTGCTCTGCTGTGCGTTCGTTCACCTAAGAGAGTTGAATCTATGTTGAGATTCAGCGAGTCAGGAACACGTTTCTTCTAGGAGTTGCGTTGGGATATTCCCGAGTGAATGGGACCATAGGCTGTACAGAGAAATATGTGCTTCTAAAACCAAAACGGAGCTATCTAACTGGATTGTTGTCAATGTGTGCATTCAACTGACAAAGTCAAACTCACGTGTGGATTCAGCGGTTTGCAAACCCTTTCTGTGCAGAATCCCAAAACCGGTATTTCCAGCCCAATGCCGGCATACGTACTAAACAGCAGGAAACTTCGTCTAAAACTCAGGAGAAACGTTTCCTTGAAACTGCTCTGCTGTGCGTTCGTTCACCTAAGAGAGTTGAATCTATGTTGAGATTCAGCGAGTCAGAAACACGTTTCTTCCAGGAGCTGCGCTGGGATATTCCCGAGTGAATGGGACCATACGCTGTACAGAGAAATATCTGCTTCTAAAATCAAAAGGGTGTTATCAAACTGAATGGTTGTCAATGTGTGCATTCAACTGACAGAGTTAAACTCACGTGTGGATTCAGCGGTTTGCAAACCCTTTCTGTGCAGAATCCCAAAACCGGTATTTCCAGCCCAATGCCGGCATCCGTACTAAACAGCAGGAAACTTCGTCTAAAACTCAGGAGAAACGTTTCCTTGAAACTGCTCTGCTGTGCGTTCGTTCACCTAAGAGAGTTGAATCTATGTTGAGATTCAGCGAGTCAGAAACACGTTTCTCCAGGAGCTGCGTTGGGATATTCCCGAGTGAATGGGACCATAGGCTGTACAGAGAAATATCTGCTTCTAAAACCAAAAGGGTGTTATCAAACTGAATGGTTGTCAATGTGTGCATTCAACTGACAGAGTTAAACTCACGTGTGGATTCAGCGGTTTGCAAACCCTTTCTGTGCAGAATCCCAAAACCGGTATTTCCAGACCAATGCCGGCATACGTACTAAACAGCAGGAAACTTCGTCTAAAACTCAGGAGAAAAGTTTCCTTGAAACTGCTCTGCTGTGCGATCGTTCACCTAAGAGAGTTGAATCTATGTTGAGATTCAGCGAGTCAGAAACACGTTTCTTCTAGGAGCTGCGTTGGGATATTCCCGAGAGAACGGGACCATAGGTTGTACAGAGAAATATCTGCTTCTAAAACCAAAAGGGTGTTATCACACTGAATGGTTGTCAATGTGTGCATTCAACTGACAGAGTTAAACTCACGTGTGGATTCAGCGGTTTGCAAACACTTTCTGTGCAGAATCCCAAAACCGGTATTTCCAGCCCAATGCCGGCATACGTACTAAACAGCAGGAAACTTCGTCTAAAACTGAGGAGAAACGTTTCCTTGAAACTGCTCTGCTGTGCGTTCGTTCACCTAAGAGAGTTGAATCTATGTTGAGATTCAGCGAGTCAGAAACACGTTTCTTCCAGGAGCTGCGTTGGGATATTCCCGAGTGAATGGGACCATAGGCTGTACAGAGAAATATCTGCTTCTAAAACCAAAACGGAGCTATCTAACTGAATGGTTGTCAATGTGTGCATTCAACTGACAGAGTTAAACTCACGTGTTGATTCATTGGTTTGCAAACCCTTTCTGTGCAGAATCCCAAAACCGGTATTTCCAGCCCAATGCCGGGATACGTACTTAACTGCAGGAAACTTCGTCTAAAACTCAGGAGAAACGTTTCCTTGAAACTGCTCTGCTGTGCGTTCGTTCACCTAACAGAGTTGAATCTACGTTGAGATTCAGCGAGTCAGAAACACGTTTCTTCTAGGAGCTGGGTTGGGATATTCCCGAGTGAATGGGACCATAGACTGTACAGAGAAATATCTGCTTCTACAACCAAAACGGACCTATCTAACTGGATGGTTGTCAATGTGTGCATTCAACTCACAAAGTTAAACTCACGTGTGGATTCAGCGGTTTGCAAACCCTTTCTGTGCAGAAACCCAAAACCGGTATTTCCAGCCCAATGCCGTCATCCATACTAAACAGCAGGAAACTTCGTCTAAAACTCAGGAGAAACGTTTCCTTGAAACTGCTCTGCTGTGCGTTCGTTCATCTAAGAGAGTTGAATCTATGTTGAGATTCAGCGAGTCAGAAACACGTTTCTTCCAGGAGCTGCGTTGGGATATTCCCGAGTGAATGGGACCATAGGCTGTACAGAGAAATATCTGCTTCTAAAACCAAAAGGGTGTTATCACACTGAATGGTTGTCAATGTGTGCATTCAACTGACAGAGTTAAACTCACGTGTGGATTCAGCGGTTTGCAAACCCTTTCTGTGCAGAATCCCAAAACCGGTATTTCCAGCCCAATGCCGGCATCCGTACTAAACAGCAGGAAACTTCGTCTAAAACTCAGGAGAAAAGTTTCCTTGAAACTGCTCTGCTGTGCGATGGTTCACCTAAGAGAGTTGAATCTATGTTGAGATTCAGCGAGTCAGAAACACGTTTCTTCTAGGAGCTGCGTTGGGATATTCCCGAGAGAATGGGACCATAGGTTGTACAGAGAAATATCTGCTTCTAAAACCAAAAGGGTGTTATCACACTGAATGGTTGTCAATGTGTGCATTCAATTGACAGAGTTAAACTCACGTGTGGATTCAGCGGTTTGCAAACACTTTCTGTGCAGAATCCCAAAACCGGTATTTCCAGCCCAATGCCGGCATACGTATTAAACAGCAGGAAACTTCGTCTAAAACTCAAGAGAAACGTTTCCTTGAAACTGCTCTGCTGTGCGTTCGTTCACCTAAGAGAGTTGAATCTATGTTGAGATTCAGCGAGTCAGAAACACGTTTCTTCCAGGAGCTGCGTTGGGATATTCCCGAGTGAATGGGACCATAGGCTGTACAGAGAAATATCTGCTTCTAACACCAAAAGGGTGTTATCTAACTGTATGGTTGTAAATGTGTGCATTCAACTGACAGAGTTAAACTCACGTGTGGATTCAGCGGTTTGCAAACCCTTTCCGTGCAAAATCCCAAAACCGGTATTTCCAGCCCAATGCCGGCATACGTACTAAACAGCAGGAAACTTCCTCTAAAACTCAGGAGAAACGTTTCCTTGAAACTGCTCTGCTGTGCGTTCGTTCACCTAAGAGAGTTGAATCTATGTTGAGATTCAGCGAGTCAGGAACACGTTTCTTCTAGGAGTTGCGTTGGGATATTCCCGAGTGAATGGGACAATAGGTTGTACAGAGAATTATGTGCTTCTAAAACCAAAACGGAGCTATCTAACTGGATTGTTGTCAATGTGTGCATTCAACTGACAGAGTCAAACTCACGTGTGGATTCAGCGGTTTGCAAACCCTTTCTGTGCAGAATCCCAAAACCGGTATTTCCAGCCCAATGCCGGCATACGTACTAAACAGCAGGAAACTTCGTCTAAAACTCAGGAGAAACGTTTCCTTGAAACTGCTCTGCTGTGCGTTCGTTCACCTAAGAGAGTTGAATCTATGTTGAGATTCAGCGAGTCAGAAACACGTTTCTCCAGGAGCTGCGTTGGGATATTCCCGAGTGAATGGGACCATAGGCTGTACAGAGAAATATCTGCTTCTAAAACCAAAAGGGTGTTATCAAACTGAATGGTTGTCAATGTGTGCATTCAACTGACAGAGTTAAACTCACGTGTGGATTCAGCGGTTTGCAAACCCTTTCTGTGCAGAATCCCAAAACCGGTATTTCCAGACCAATGCCGGCATACGTACTAAACAGCAGGAAACTTCGTCTAAAACTCAGGAGAAAAGTTTCCTTGAAACTGCTCTGCTGTGCGATCGTTCACCTAAGAGAGTTGAATCTATGTTGAGATTCAGCGAGTCAGAAACACGTTTCTTCTAGGAGCTGCGTTGGGATATTCCCGAGAGAACGGGACCATAGGTTGTACAGAGAAATATCTGCTTCTAAAACCAAAAGGGTGTTATCACACTGAATGGTTGTCAATGTGTGCATTCAACTGACAGAGTTAAACTCACGTGTGGATTCAGCGGTTTGCAAACACTTTCTGTGCAGAATCCCAAAACCGGTATTTCCAGCCCAATGCCGGCATACGTACTAAACAGCAGGAAACTTCGTCTAAAACTGAGGAGAAACGTTTCCTTGAAACTGCTCTGCTGTGCGTTCGTTCACCTAAGAGAGTTGAATCTATGTTGAGATTCAGCGAGTCAGAAACACGTTTCTTCCAGGAGCTGCGTTGGGATATTCCCGAGTGAATGGGACCATAGGCTGTACAGAGAAATATCTGCTTCTAAAACCAAAACGGAGCTATCTAACTGAATGGTTGTCAATGTGTGCATTCAACTGACAGAGTTAAACTCACGTGTTGATTCATTGGTTTGCAAACCCTTTCTGTGCAGAATCCCAAAACCGGTATTTCCAGCCCAATGCCGGGATACGTACTTAACTGCAGGAAACTTCGTCTAAAACTCAGGAGAAACGTTTCCTTGAAACTGCTCTGCTGTGCGTTCGTTCACCTAACAGAGTTGAATCTACGTTGAGATTCAGCGAGTCAGAAACACGTTTCTTCTAGGAGCTGGGTTGGGATATTCCCGAGTGAATGGGACCATAGACTGTACAGAGAAATATCTGCTTCTACAACCAAAACGGACCTATCTAACTGGATGGTTGTCAATGTGTGCATTCAACTCACAAAGTTAAACTCACGTGTGGATTCAGCGGTTTGCAAACCCTTTCTGTGCAGAAACCCAAAACCGGTATTTCCAGCCCAATGCCGTCATCCATACTAAACAGCAGGAAACTTCGTCTAAAACTCAGGAGAAACGTTTCCTTGAAACTGCTCTGCTGTGCGTTCGTTCATCTAAGAGAGTTGAATCTATGTTGAGATTCAGCGAGTCAGAAACACGTTTCTTCCAGGAGCTGCGTTGGGATATTCCCGAGTGAATGGGACCATAGGCTGTACAGAGAAATATCTGCTTCTAAAACCAAAAGGGTGTTATCACACT
The DNA here is from genome assembly GCF_030222135.1 of Aotus nancymaae. NCBI lineage: Eukaryota > Metazoa > Chordata > Mammalia > Primates > Aotidae > Aotus > Aotus nancymaae. The sequence continues at coordinate 1,368,693 of NW_026988587.1, forward strand.
GAATGGTTGTCAATGTGTGCATTCAACTGACAGAGTTAAACTCACGTGTGGATTCAGCGGTTTGCAAACCCTTTCTGTGCAGAATCCCAAAACCGGTATTTCCAGCCCAATGCCGGCATCCGTACTAAACAGCAGGAAACTTCGTCTAAAACTCAGGAGAAAAGTTTCCTTGAAACTGCTCTGCTGTGCGATGGTTCACCTAAGAGAGTTGAATCTATGTTGAGATTCAGCGAGTCAGAAACACGTTTCTTCTAGGAGCTGCGTTGGGATATTCCCGAGAGAATGGGACCATAGGTTGTACAGAGAAATATCTGCTTCTAAAACCAAAAGGGTGTTATCACACTGAATGGTTGTCAATGTGTGCATTCAATTGACAGAGTTAAACTCACGTGTGGATTCAGCGGTTTGCAAACACTTTCTGTGCAGAATCCCAAAACCGGTATTTCCAGCCCAATGCCGGCATACGTATTAAACAGCAGGAAACTTCGTCTAAAACTCAAGAGAAACGTTTCCTTGAAACTGCTCTGCTGTGCGTTCGTTCACCTAAGAGAGTTGAATCTATGTTGAGATTCAGCGAGTCAGAAACACGTTTCTTCCAGGAGCTGCGTTGGGATATTCCCGAGTGAATGGGACCATAGGCTGTACAGAGAAATATCTGCTTCTAACACCAAAAGGGTGTTATCTAACTGTATGGTTGTAAATGTGTGCATTCAACTGACAGAGTTAAACTCACGTGTGGATTCAGCGGTTTGCAAACCCTTTCCGTGCAAAATCCCAAAACCGGTATTTCCAGCCCAATGCCGGCATACGTACTAAACAGCAGGAAACTTCCTCTAAAACTCAGGAGAAACGTTTCCTTGAAACTGCTCTGCTGTGCGTTCGTTCACCTAAGAGAGTTGAATCTATGTTGAGATTCAGCGAGTCAGGAACACGTTTCTTCTAGGAGTTGCGTTGGGATATTCCCGAGTGAATGGGACAATAGGTTGTACAGAGAATTATGTGCTTCTAAAACCAAAACGGAGCTATCTAACTGGATTGTTGTCAATGTGTGCATTCAACTGACAGAGTCAAACTCACGTGTGGATTCAGCGGTTTGCAAACCCTTTCTGTGCAGAATCCCAAAACCGGTATTTCCAGCCCAATGCCGGCATACGTACTAAACAGCAGGAAACTTCCTCTAAAACTCAGGAGAAACGTTTCCTTGAAACTGCTCTGCTGTGCGTTCGTTCACCTAAGAGAGTTGAATCTATGTTGAGATTCAGCGAGTCAGAAACACGTTTCTTCCAGGAGCTGCGTTGGGATATTTCCGAGTGAATGGGACCATAGGCTGTACAGAGAAATATCTGCTTCTAAAATCAAAAGGGTGTTATCAAACTGAATGGTTGTCAATGTGTGCATTCAACTGACAGAGTTAAACTCACGTGTGGATTCAGCGGTTTGCAAACCCTTTCTGTGCAGAATCCCAAAACCGGTATTTCCAGCCCAATGCCGGCATCCGTACTAAACAGCAGGAAACTTCGTCTAAAACTCAGGAGAAACGTTTCCTTGAAACTGCTCTGCTGTGCGTTCGTTCACCTAAGAGAGTTGAATCTATGTTGAGATTCAGCGAGTCAGAAACACGTTTCTTCCAGGAGCTGCGTTGGGATATTCCCGAGTGAATGGGACCATAGGCTGTACAGAGAAATATCTGCTTCTAAAACCAAAAGGGTGTTATCAAACTGAATGGTTGTCAATGTGTGCATTCAACTGACAGAGTTAAACTCACGTGTGGATTCAGCGGTTTGCAAACCCTTTCTGTGCAGAATCCAAAAACCAGTATTTCCAGCCCAATGCCGGCATACGTACTAAACAGCAGGAAACTTCGTCTAAAACTCAGGAGAAAGGTTTCCTTGAAACTGCTCTGCTGTGCGTTCGTTCACCTAAGAGAGTTGAATCTATGTTGAGATTCAGCGAGTCAGAAACACGTTTCTTCTAGGAGCTGCGTTGGGATATTCCCGAGAGAATGGGACCATAGGTTGTACAGAGAAATATCTGCTTCTAAAACCAAAAGGGTGTTATCACACTGAATGGTTGTCAATGTGTGCATTCAACTGACAGAGTTAAACTCACGTGTGGATTCAGCGGTTTGCAAACCCTTTCTGTGCAGAATCCCAAAACCGGTATTTCCAGCCCAATGCTGGCATACGTACTAAACAGCAGGAAACTTCGTCTAAAACTCAGGAGAAACGTTTCCTTGAAACTGCTCTGCTGTGCGTTCGTTCACCTAAGAGAGTTGAATCTATGTTGAGATTCAGCGAGTCAGAAACACGTTTCTTCCAGGAGCTGCGTTGGGATATTCCCGAGTGAATGGGACCATAGGCTGTACAGAGAAATATCTGCTTCTAAAACCAAAACGGAGCTATATAACTGAATGGTTGTCAATGTGTGCATTCAACGGACAGAGTTAAACTCACGTGTGGATTCAGCGGTTTGCAAACCCTTTCTGTGCAGAATCCCAAAACCGGTATTTCCAGCCCAATGCCGGCATATGTACTAAACAGCAGGAAACTTCGTTTAAAACTCAGGAGAAACGTTTCCTTGAAACTGCTCTGCTGTGCGTTCGTTCACCTAAGAGAGTTGAATCTATGTTGAGATTCAGCGAGTCAGAAACACGTTTCTTCTAGGAGCTGCGTTGGGATATTCCCGAGTGAATGGGACCATAGGCTGTACAGAGAAATATCTGCTTCTAAAACCGAAACGGAGCTATCTAACTGAATGGTTGTCAATGTGTGCATTCAACTGACGGAGTTAAACTCACGTGTGGATTCAGTGGTTTGCAAACCCTTTCTGTGCAGAATCCCAAAACCGGTATTTCCAGCCCAATGCCGGCATACGTACTAAACAGCAGGAAACTTCGTCTAAAACTCAGGAGAAACGTTTCCTTGAAACTGCTCTGCTGTGCGTTCGTTCACCTAAGAGAGTTGAATCTATGTTGAGATTCAGCGACTCAGGAACACGTTTCTTCTAGGAGTTGCGTTGGGATATTCCCGAGTGAATGGGACCATAGGCTGTACAGAGAATTATGTGCTTCTAAAACCAAAACGGAGCTATCTAACTGGATTGTTGTCAATGTGTGCATTCAACTGACAAAGTCAAACTCACGTGTGGATTCAGCGGTTTGCAAACCCTTTCTGTGCAGAATCCCAAAACCGGTATTTCCAGCCCAATGCCGGCATACGTACTAAACAGCAGGAAACTTCGTCTAAAACTCAGGAGAAACGTTTCCTTGAAACTGCTCTGCTGTGCGTTCGTTCACCTAAGAGAGTTGAATCTATGTTGAGATTCAGCGAGTCAGAAACACGTTTCTTCCAGGAGCTGTGCTGGGATGTTCCCGAGTGAATGGGACCATAGGCTGTACAGAGAAATATCTGCTTCTAAAACCAAAAGGGTGTTATCAAACTGAATGGTTGTCAATGTGTGCATTCAACTGACAGAGTTAAACTCACGTGTGGATTCAGCGGTTTGCAAACCCTTTCTGTGCAGAATCCCAAAACCGGTATTTCCAGCCCAATGCCGGCATCCGTACTAAACAGCAGGAAACTTCGTCTAAAACTCAGGAGAAACGTTTCCTTGAAACTGCTCTGCTGTGCGTTCGTTCACCTAAGAGAGTTGAATCTATGTTGAGATTCAGCGAGTCAGAAACACGTTTCTTCCAGGAGCTGCGTTGGGATATTCCCGAGTGAATGGGACCATAGGCTGTACAGAGAAATATCTGCTTCTAAAACCAAAAGGGTGTTATCAAACTGAATGGTTGTCAATGTGTGCATTCAACTGACAGAGTTAAACTCACGTGTGGATTCAGCGGTTTGCAAACCCTTTCTGTGCAGAATCCCAAAACCGGTATTTCCCGCCCAATGCCGGCATACGTACTAAACAGCAGGAAACTTCGTCTAAAACTCAGGAGAAAAGTTTCCTTGAAACTGCTCTGCTGTGCGATCGTTCACCTAAGAGAGTTGAATCTATGTTGAGATTCAGCGAGTCAGAAACACGTTTCTTCTAGGAGCTGCGTTGGGATATTCCCGAGAGAATGGGACCATAGGTTGTACAGAGAAATATCTGCTTCTAAAACCAAAAGGGTGTTATCACACTGAATGGTTGTCAATGTGTGCATTCAACTGACAGAGTTAAACTCACGTGTGGATTCAGCGGTTTGCAAACACTTTCTGTGCAGAATCCCAAAACCGGTATTTCCAGCCCAATGCCGGCATACGTACTAAACAGCAGGAAACTTCGTCTAAAACTGAGGAGAAACGTTTCCTTGAAACTGCTCTGCTGTGCGTTCGTTCACCTAAGAGAGTTGAATCTATGTTGAGATTCAGCGAGTCAGAAACACGTTTCTTCTTGGAGCTGCGCTGGGATATTCCCGAGTGAATGGGACCATAGGCTGTACAGAGAAATATCTGCTTCTAAAACCAAAACGGACCTATCTAACTGGATGGTTGTCAATGTGTGCATTCAACTCACAAAGTTAAACTCACGTGTGGATTCAGCGGTTTGCAAACCCTTTCTGTGCAGAAACCCAAAACCGGTGTTTCCAGCCCAATGCCGGCATACGTACTAAACAGCAGGAAACTTCGTCTAAAAGGAGAAACGTTTCCTTGAAACTGCTCTGCTGTGCGTTCGTTCACCTAAGAGAGTTGAATCTATGTTGAGATTCAGCGAGTCAGAAACACGTTTCTTCTAGGACCTGCGTTGGGATATTCCCGAGTGAATGGGACCATAGGCTGTACAGAGAAATATGTGCTTCTAATACCAAAACGGAGCTATCTAACTGAATGGTTGTCAATGTGTGCATTCAACTGACAGAGTTAAACTCACGTGTGGATTCAGCGGTTTGCAAACCCTTTCTGTGCAGAATCCCAAAATCCGTATTTCCAGCCCAATGCCGGCATCCGTACAAAACAGCAGGAAACTTCGTCTAAAACTCAGGAGAAAAGTTTCCTTGAAACTGCTCTGCTGTGCGTTCGTTCACCTAAGAGAGTTGAATCTATGTTGAGATTCAGCGAGTCAGAAACACCTTTCTTCTAGGAGCTGCGTTGGTATATTTCCGAGTGAATGGGACCATAGGCTGTACAGAGAAATATCTGCTTCTAAAACCAAAAGGGTGCTATCAAACTGAATGGTTGTCAATGTGTGCATTCAACTGACAGAGTTAAACTCACGTGTGGATTCAGCGGTTTGCAAACCCTTTCTGTGCAGAATCCCAAAACCGGTATTTCCAGCCCAATGCCGGCATCCGTACTAAACAGCAGGAAACTTCCTCTAAAACTCAGGAGAAACGTTTCCTTGAAACTGCTCTGCTGTGCGTTCGTTCACCTAAGAGAGTTGAATCTATGTTGAGATTCAGCGAGTCAGAAACACGTTTCTTCCAGGAGCTGCGTTGGGATATTCCCGAGTGAATGGGACCATAGGCTGTACAGAGAAATATCTGCTTCTAAAACCAAAACGGAGCTATCTAACTGAATGGTTGTCAATGTGTGCATTCAACTGACAGAGTTAAACTCACGTGTGGATTCAGCGGTTTGCAAACCCTTTCTGTGCAGAATCCCAAAACCGGTATTTCCAGCCCAATGCCGGCATCCGTACTAAACAGCAGGAAACTTCGTCTAAAACTCAGGAGAAACGTTTCCTTGAAACTGCTCTGCTGTGCGTTCGTTCACCTAAGAGAGTTGAATCTATGTTGAGATTCAGCGAGTCAGAAACACGTTTCTTCCAGGAGCTGCGTTGGGATATTCCCGAGTGAATGGGACCATAGGCTGTACAGAGAAATATCTGCTTCTAAAAGCAAAAGGGTGTTATCAAACTGAATGGTTGTCAATGTGTGCATTCAACTGACAGAGTTAAACTCACGTGTGGATTCAGCGGTTTGCAAACCCTTTCTGTGCAGAATCCCAAAACCGGTATTTCCAGCCCAATGCCGGCATACGTACTAAACAGCAGGAAACTTCGTCTAAAACTCAGGAGAAAAGTTTCCTTGAAACTGCTCTGCTGTGCGATCGTTCACCTAAGAGAGTTGAATCTATGTTGAGATTCAGCGAGTCAGAAACACGTTTCTTCTAGGAGCTGCGTTGGGATATTCCCGAGAGAATGGGACCATAGGTTGTACAGAGAAATATCTGCTTCTAAAACCAAAAGGGTGTTATCACACTGAATGGTTGTCAATGTGTGCATTCAACTGACAGAGTTAAACTCACGTGTGGATTCAGCGGTTTGCAAACACTTTCTGTGCAGAATCCCAAAACCGGTATTTCCAGCCCAATGCCGGCATACGTACTAAACAGCAGGAAACTTCGTCTAAAACTCAGGAGAAACGTTTCCTTGAAACTGCTCTGCTGTGCGTTCGTTCACCTAAGAGAGTTGAATCTATGTTGAGATTCAGCGAGTCAGAAACACGTTTCTTCTTGGAGCTGCGCTGGGATATTCCCGAGTGAATGGGACCATAGGCTGTACAGAGAAATATCTGCTTCTAAAACCAAAACGGACCTATCTAACTGGATGGTTGTCAATGTGTGCATTCAACTCACAAAGTTAAACTCACGTGTGGATTCAGCGGTTTGCAAACCCTTTCTGTGCAGAAACCCAAAACCGGTGTTTCCAGCCCAATGCCGGCATACGTACTAAACAGCAGGAAACTTCGTCTAAAAGGAGAAACGTTTCCTTGAAACTGCTCTGCTGTGCGTTCGTTCACCTAAGAGAGTTGAATCTATGTTGAGATTCAGCGAGTCAGAAACACGTTTCTTCCAGGAGCTGCGTTGGGATATTCCCGAGTGAATGGGACCATAGGCTGTACAGAGAAATATCTGCTTCTAAAACCAAAAGGGTGTTATCAAACTGAATGGTTGTCAATGTGTGCATTCAACTGACAGAGTTAAACTCACGTGTGGATTCAGCGGTTTGCAAACCCTTTCTGTGCAGAATCCCAAAACCGGTATTTCCAGCCCAATGCCGGCATACGTACTAAACAGCAGGAAACTTCGTCTAAAACTCAGGAGAAAAGTTTCCTTGAAACTGCTCTGCTGTGCGATCGTTCACCTAAGAGAGTTGAATCTATGTTGAGATTCAGCGAGTCAGAAACACGTTTCTTCTAGGAGCTGCGTTGGGATATTCCCGAGAGAATGGGACCATAGGTTGTACAGAGAAATATCTGCTTCTAAAACCAAAAGGGTGTTATCACACTGAATGGTTGTCAATGTGTGCATTCAACTGACAGAGTTAAACTCACGTGTGGATTCAGCGGTTTGCAAACACTTTCTGTGCAGAATCCCAAAACCGGTATTTCCAGCCCAATGCCGGCATACGTACTAAACAGCAGGAAACTTCGTCTAAAACTCAGGAGAAACGTTTCCTTGAAACTGCTCTGCTGTGCGTTCGTTCACCTAAGAGAGTTGAATCTATGTTGAGATTCAGCGAGTCAGAAACACGTTTCTTCTTGGAGCTGCGCTGGGATATTCCCGAGTGAATGGGACCATAGGCTGTACAGAGAAATATCTGCTTCTAAAACCAAAACGGACCTATCTAACTGGATGGTTGTCAATGTGTGCATTCAACTCACAAAGTTAAACTCACGTGTGGATTCAGCGGTTTGCAAACCCTTTCTGTGCAGAAACCCAAAACCGGTGTTTCCAGCCCAATGCCGGCATACGTACTAAACAGCAGGAAACTTCGTCTAAAAGGAGAAACGTTTCCTTGAAACTGCTCTGCTGTGCGTTCGTTCACCTAAGAGAGTTGAATCTATGTTGAGATTCAGCGAGTCAGAAACACGTTTCTTCTAGGACCTGCGTTGGGATATTCCCGAGTGAATGGGACCATAGGCTGTACAGAGAAATATGTGCTTCTAGTACCAAAACGGAGCTATCTAACTGAATGGTTGTCAATGTGTGCATTCAACTGACAGAGTTAAACTCACGTGTGGATTCAGCGGTTTGCAAACCCTTTCTGTGCAGAATCCCAAAATCCGTATTTCCAGCCCAATGCCGGCATCTGTACAAAACAGCAGGAAACTTCGTCCAAAACTCAGGAGAAAAGTTTCCTTGAAACTGCTCTGCTGTGCGTTCGTTCACCTAAGAGAGTTGAATCTATGTTGAGATTCAGCGAGTCAGAAACACCTTTCTTCTAGGAGCTGCGTTGGTATATTTCCTAGTGAATGGGACCATAGGCTGTACAGAGAAATATCTGCTTCTAAAACCAAAAGGGTGCTATCAAACTGAATGGTTGTCAATGTGTGCATTCAACTGACAGAGTTAAACTCACGTGTGGATTCAGCGGTTTGCAAACCCTTTCTGTGCAGAATCCCAAATCCGGTATTTCCAGCCCAATGCCGGCATCCGTACTAAACAGCAGGAAACTTCGTCTAAAACTCAGGAGAAACGTTTCCTTGAAACTGCTCTGCTGTGCGTTCGTTCACCTAAGAGAGTTGAATCTATGTTGAGATTCAGCGAGTCAGAAACACGTTTCTTCCAGGAGCTGCGTTGGGATATTCCCGAGTGAATGGGACCATAGGCTGTACAGAGAAATATCTGCTTCTAAAACCAAAACGGAGCTATCTAACTGAATGGTTGTCAATGTGTGCATTCAACTGACAGAGTTAAACTCACGTGTGGATTCAGCGGTTTGCAAACCCTTTCTGTGCAGAATCCCAAAACCGGTATTTCCAGCCCAATGCCGGCATCCGTACTAAACAGCAGGAAACTTCGTCTAAAACTCAGGAGAAACGTTTCCTTGAAACTGCTCTGCTGTGCGTTCGTTCACCTAAGAGAGTTGAATCTATGTTGAGATTCAGCGAGTCAGAAACACGTTTCTTCTAGGAGCTGCGTTGGGATATTCCCGAGTGAATGGGACCATAGGCTGTACAGAGAAATATCTGCTTCTAAAACAAAAACGGAGCTATCTAACTGAATGGTTGTCAATGTGTGCATTCAACTGACGGAGTTAAACTCACCTGTGGATTCAGTGGTTTGCAAACCCTTTCTGTGCAGAATCCCAAAACCGGTATTTCCAGCCCAATGCCGGCATACGTACTAAACAGCAGGAAACTTCGTCTAAAACTCAGGAGAAACGTTTCCTTGAAACTGCTCTGCTGTGCGTTCGTTCACCTAAGAGAGTTGAATCTATGTTGAGATTCAGCGAGTCAGGAACACGTTTCTTCTAGGAGTTGCGTTGGGATATTCCCGAGTGAATGGGACCATAGGCTGTACAGAGAAATATGTGCTTCTAAAACCAAAACGGAGCTATCTAACTGGATTGTTGTCAATGTGTGCATTCAACTGACAAAGTCAAACTCACGTGTGGATTCAGCGGTTTGCAAACCCTTTCTGTGCAGAATCCCAAAACCGGTATTTCCAGCCCAATGCCGGCATACGTACTAAACAGCAGGAAACTTCGTCTAAAACTCAGGAGAAACGTTTCCTTGAAACTGCTCTGCTGTGCGTTCGTTCACCTAAGAGAGTTGAATCTATGTTGAGATTCAGCGAGTCAGAAACACGTTTCTTCCAGGAGCTGCGTTGGGATATTCCCGAGTGAATGGGACCATAGGCTGTACAGAGAAATATCTGCTTCTAAATCCAAAAGGGTGATATCAAACTGAATGGTTGTCAATATGTGCATTCAACTGACAGAGTTAAACTCACGTGTGGATTCAGCGGTTTGCAAACCCTTTCTGTGCAGAATCCCAAAACCGGTATTTCCAGCCCAATGCCGGCATACGTACTAAACAGCAGGAAACTTCGTCTAAAACTCAGGAGAAACGTTTCCTTGAAACTGCTCTGCTGTGCGTTCGTTCACCTAAGAGAGTTGAATCTATGTTGAGATTCAGCGAGTCAGAAACACGTTTCTTCCAGGAGCTGCGTTGGGATATTCCCGAGTGAATGGGACCATAGGCTGTACAGAGAAATATCTGCTTCTAAAACCAAAAGGGTGTTATCAAACTGAATGGTTGTCAATGTGTGCATTCAACTGACAGAGTTAAACTCACGTGTGGATTCAGCGGTTTGCAAACCCTTTCTGTGCAGAATCCCAAAACCGGTATTTCCAGCCCAATGCCGGCGTACGTACTAAACAGCAGGAAACTTCGTCTAAAACTCAGGAGAAAAGTTTCCTTGAAACTGCTCTGCTGTGCGATCGTTCACCTAAGAGAGTTGAATCTATGTTGAGATTCAGCGAGTCAGAAACACGTTTCTTCTAGGAGCTGCGTTGGGATATTCCCGAGAGAATGGGACCATAGGTTGTACAGAGAAATATCTGCTTCTAAAACCAAAAGGGTGTTATCACACTGAATGGTTGTCAATGTGTGCATTCAACTGACAGAGTTAAACTCACGTGTGGATTCAGCGGTTTGCAAACACTTTCTGTGCAGAATCCCAAAACCGGTATTTCCAGCCCAATGCCGGCATACGTACTAAACAGCAGGAAACTTCGTCTAAAACTCAGGAGAAACGTTTCCTTGAAACTGCTCTGCTGTGCGTTCGTTCACCTAAGAGAGTTGAATCTATGTTGAGATTCAGCGAGTCAGAAACACGTTTCTTCCAGGAGCTGCGTTGGGATATTCCCGAGTGAATGGGACCATAGGCTGTACAGAGAAATATCTGCTTCTAAAACCAAAACGGAGCTATCTAACTGAATGTTTGTCAGTGTGTGCATTCAACTGACGGAGTTAAACTCACGTGTGGATTCAGTGGTTTGCAAACACTTTCTGTGCAGAATCCCAAAACCGGTATTTCCAGCCCAATGCCGGCATACGTACTAAACAGCAGGAAACTTCGTCTAAAACTCAGGAGAAACGTTTCCTTGAAACTGCTCTGCTGTGCGTTCGTTCACCTAAGAGAGTTGAATCTATGTTGAGATTCAGCGAGTCAGAAACACGTTTCTTCCAGGAGCTGCGTTGGGATATTCCCGAGTGAATGGGACCATAGGCTGTACAGAGAAATATCTGCTTCTAAAACCAAAACGGACCTATCTAACTGGATGGTTGTCAATGTGTGCATTCAACTCACAAAGTTAAACTCACGTGTGGATTCAGCGGTTTGCAAACCCTTTCTGTGCAGAAACCCAAAACCGGTGTTTCCAGCCCAATGCCGGCATACGTACTAAACAGCAGGAAACTTCGTCTAAAAGGAGAAACGTTTCCTTGAAACTGCTCTGCTGTGCGTTCGTTCACCTAAGAGAGTTGAATCTATGTTGAGATTCAGCGAGTCAGAAACACGTTTCTTCTAGGACCTGCGTTGGGATATTCCCGAGTGAATGGGACCATAGGCTGTACAGAGAAATATGTGCTTCTAATACCAAAACGGAGCTATCTAACTGAATGGTTGTCAATGTGTGCATTCAACTGACAGAGTTAAACTCACGTGTGGATTCAGCAGTTTGCAAACCCTTTCTGTGCAGAATCCCAAAATCCGTATTTCCAGCCCAATGCCGGCATCCGTACAAAACAGCAGGAAACTTCGTCTAAAACTCAGGAGAAAAGTTTCCTTGAAACTGCTCTGCTGTGCGTTCGTTCACCTAAGAGAGTTGAATCTATGTTGAGATTCAGCGAGTCAGAAACACCTTTCTTCTAGGAGCTGCGTTGGTATATTTCCGAGTGAATGGGACCATAGGCTGTACAGAGAAATATCTGCTTCTAAAACCAAAAGGGTGCTATCAAACTGAATGGTTGTCAATGTGTGCATTCAACTGACAGAGTTAAACTCACGTGTGGATTCAGCGGTTTGCAAACCCTTTCTGTGCAGAATCCCAAAACCGGTATTTCCAGCCCAATGCCGGCATCCGTACTAAACAGCAGGAAACTTCCTCTAAAACTCAGGAGAAACGTTTCCTTGAAACTGCTCTGCTGTGCGTTCGTTCACCTAAGAGAGTTGAATCTATGTTGAGATTCAGCGAGTCAGAAACACGTTTCTTCCAGGAGCTGCGTTGGGATATTCCCGAGTGAATGGGACCATAGGCTGTACAGAGAAATATCTGCTTCTAAAACCAAAACGGAGCTATCTAACTGAATGGTTGTCAATGTGTGCATTCAACTGACAGAGTTAAACTCACGTGTGGATTCAGCGGTTTGCAAACCCTTTCTGTGCAGAATCCCAAAACCGGTATTTCCAGCCCAATGCCGGCATCCGTACTAAACAGCAGGAAACTTCGTCTAAAACTCAGGAGAAACGTTTCCTTGAAACTGCTCTGCTGTGCGTTCGTTCACCTAAGAGAGTTGAATCTATGTTGAGATTCAGCGAGTCAGAAACACGTTTCTTCCAGGAGCTGCGTTGGGATATTCCCGAGTGAATGGGACCATAGGCTGTACAGAGAAATATCTGCTTCTAAAACCAAAAGGGTGTTATCAAACTGAATGGTTGTCAATGTGTGCATTCAACTGACAGAGTTAAACTCACGTGTGGATTCCGCGGTTTGCAAACCCTTTCTGTGCAGAATCCCAAAACCGGTATTTCCAGCCCAATGCCGGCATACGTACTAAACAGCAGGAAACTTCGTCTAAAACTCAGGAGAAAAGTTTCCTTGAAACTGCTCTGCTGTGCGATCGTTCACCTAAGAGAGTTGAATCTATATTGAGATTCAGCGAGTCAGAAACACGTTTCTTCTAGGAGCTGCGTTGGGATATTCCCGAGAGAATGGGACCATAGGTTGTACAGAGAAATATCTGCTTCTAAAACCAAAAGGGTGTTATCACACTGAATGGTTGTCAATGTGTGCATTCAACTGACAGAGTTAAACTCACGTGTGGATTCAGCGGTTTGCAAACACTTTCTGTGCAGAATCCCAAAACCGGTATTTCCAGCCCAATGCCGGCATACGTACTAAACAGCAGGAAACTTCGTCTAAAACTCAGGAGAAACGTTTCCTTGAAACTGCTCTGCTGTGCGTTCGTTCACCTAAGAGAGTTGAATCTATGTTGAGATTCAGCGAGTCAGAAACACGTTTCTTCTTGGAGCTGCGCTGGGATATTCCCGAGTGAATGGGACCATAGGCTGTACAGAGAAATATCTGCTTCTAAAACCAAAACGGACCTATCTAACTGGATGGTTGTCAATGTGTGCATTCAACTCACAAAGTTAAACTCACGTGTGGATTCAGCGGTTTGCAAACCCTTTCTGTGCAGAAACCCAAAACCGGTGTTTCCAGCCCAATGCCGGCATACGTACTAAACAGCAGGAAACTTCGTCTAAAAGGAGAAACGTTTCCTTGAAACTGCTCTGCTGTGCATTCGTTCACCTAAGAGAGTTGAATCTATGTTGAGATTCAGCGAGTCAGAAACACGTTTCTTCTAGGACCTGCGTTGGGATATTCCCGAGTGAATGGGACCATAGGCTGTACAGAGAAATATGTGCTTCTAGTACCAAAACGGAGCTATCTAACTGAATGGTTGTCAATGTGTGCATTCAACTGACAGAGTTAAACTCACGTGTGGATTCAGCGGTTTGCAAACCCTTTCTGTGCAGAATCCCAAAATCCGTATTTCCAGCCCAATGCCGGCATCCGTACAAAACAGCAGGAAACTTCGTCCAAAACTCAGGAGAAAAGTTTCCTTGAAACTGCTCTGCTGTGCGTTCGTTCACCTAAGAGAGTTGAATCTATGTTGAGATTCAGCGAGTCAGAAACACCTTTCTTCTAGGAGCTGCGTTGGTATATTTCCGAGTGAATGGGACCATAGGCTGTACAGAGAAATATCTGCTTCTAAAACCAAAAGGGTGCTATCAAACTGAATGGTTGTCAATGTGTGCATTCAACTGACAGAGTTAAACTCACGTGTGGATTCAGCGGTTTGCAAACCCTTTCTGTGCAGAATCCCAAATCCGGTATTTCCAGCCCAATGCCGGCATCCGTACTAAACAGCAGGAAACTTCGTCTAAAACTCAGGAGAAACGTTTCCTTGAAACTGCTCTGCTGTGCGTTCGTTCACCTAAGAGAGTTGAATCTATGTTGAGATTCAGCGAGTCAGAAACACGTTTCTTCTAGGAGCTGCGTTGGGATATTCCCGAGTGAATGGGACCATAGGCTGTACAGAGAAATATCTGCTTCTAAAACCAAAACGGAGCTATCTAACTGAATGGTTGTCAATGTGTGCATTCAACTGACGGAGTTAAACTCACGTGTGGATTCAGTGGTTTGCAAACCCTTTCTGTGCAGAATCCCAAAACCGGTATTTCCAGCCCAATGCCGGCATCCGTACTAAACAGCAGGAAACTTCGTCTAAAACTCAGGAGAAACGTTTCCTTGAAACTGCTCTGCTGTGCGTTCGTTCACCTAAGAGAGTTGAATCTATGTTGAGATTCAGCGAGTCAGGAACACGTTTCTTCTAGGAGTTGCGTTGGGATATTCCCGAGTGAATGGGACCATAGGCTGTACAGAGAAATATGTGCTTCTAAAACCAAAACGGAGCTATCTAACTGGATTGTTGTCAATGTGTGCATTCAACTGACAAAGTCAAACTCACGTGTGGATTCAGCGGATTGCAAACCCTTTCTGTGCAGAATCCCAAAACCGGTATTTCCAGCCCAATGCCGGCATACGTACTAAACAGCAGGAAACTTCGTCTAAAACTCAGGAGAAACGTTTCCTTGAAACTGCTCTGCTGTGCGTTCGTTCACCTAAGAGAGTTGAATCTATGTTGAGATTCAGCGAGTCAGAAACACGTTTCTTCCAGGAGCTGCGTTGGGATATTCCCGAGTGAATGGGACCATAGGCTGTACAGAGAAATATCTGCTTCTAAATCCAAAAGGGTGTTATCAAACTGAATGGTTGTCAATGTGTGCATTCAACTGACAGAGTTAAACTCACGTGTGGATTCAGCGGTTTGCAAACCCTTTCTGTGCAGAATCCCAAAACCGGTATTTCCAGCCCAATGCCGGCATCCGTACTAAACAGCAGGAAACTTCGTCTAAAACTCAGGAGAAACGTTTCCTTGAAACTGCTCTGCTGTGCGTTCGTTCACCTAAGAGAGTTGAATCTATGTTGAGATTCAGCGACTCAGAAACACGTTTCTTCCAGGAGCTGCGTTGGGATATTCCCGAGTGAATGGGACCATAGGCTGTACAGAGAAATATCTGCTTCTAAAACCAAAAGGGTGTTATCAAACTGAATGGTTGTCAATGTGTGCATTCAACTGACAGAGTTAAACTCACGTGTGGATTCAGCGGTTTGCAAACCCTTTCTGTGCAGAATCCCAAAACCGGTATTTCCAGCCCAATGCCGGCGTACGTACTAAATAGCAGGAAACTTCGTCTAAAACTCAGGAGAAAAGTTTCCTTGAAACTGCTCTGCTGTGCGATCGTTCACCTAAGAGAGTTGAATCTATGTTGAGATTCAGCGAGTCAGAAACACGTTTCTTCTAGGAGCTGCGTTGGGATATTCCCGAGAGAATGGGACCATAGGTTGTACAGAGAAATATCTGCTTCTAAAACCAAAAGGGTGTTATCACACTGAATGGTTGTCAATGTGTGCATTCAACTGACAGAGTTAAACTCACGTGTGGATTCAGCGGTTTGCAAACACTTTCTGTGCAGAATCCCAAAACCGGTATTTCCAGCCCAATGCCGGCATACGTACTAAACAGCAGGAAACTTCGTCTAAAACTCAGGAGAAACGTTTCCTTGAAACTGCTCTGCTGTGCGTTCGTTCACCTAAGAGAGTTGAATCTATGTTGAGATTCAGCGAGTCAGAAACACGTTTCTTCCAGGAGCTGCGTTGGGATATTCCCGAGTGAATGGGACCATAGGCTGTACAGAGAAATATCTGCTTCTAAAACCAAAAGGGTGTTATCAAACTGAATGGTTGTCAATGTGTGCATTCAACTGACAGAGTTAAACTCACGTGTGGATTCAGCGGTTTGCAAACCCTTTCTGTGCAGAATCCCAAAACCGGTATTTCCAGCCCAATGCCGGCATACGTACTAAACAGCAGGAAACTTCGTCTAAAACTCAGGAGAAAAGTTTCCTTGAAACTGCTCTGCTGTGCGATCGTTCACCTAAGAGAGTTGAATCTATGTTGAGATTCAGCGAGTCAGAAACACGTTTCTTCTAGGAGCTGCGTTGGGATATTCCCGAGAGAATGGGACCATAGGTTGTACAGAGAAATATCTGCTTCTAAAACCAAAAGGGTGTTATCACACTGAATGGTTGTCAATGTGTGCATTCAACTGACAGAGTTAAACTCACGTGTGGATTCAGCGGTTTGCAAACACTTTCTGTGCAGAATCCCAAAACCGGTATTTCCAGCCCAATGCCGGCATACGTACTAAACAGCAGGAAACTTCGTCTAAAACTCAGGAGAAACGTTTCCTTGAAACTGCTCTGCTGTGCGTTCGTTCACCTAAGAGAGTTGAATCTATGTTGAGATTCAGCGAGTCAGAAACACGTTTCTTCTTGGAGCTGCGCTGGGATATTCCCGAGTGAATGGGACCATAGGCTGTACAGAGAAATATCTGCTTCTAAAACCAAAACGGACCTATCTAACTGGATGGTTGTCAATGTGTGCATTCAACTCACAAAGTTAAACTCACGTGTGGATTCAGCGGTTTGCAAACCCTTTCTGTGCAGAAACCCAAAACCGGTGTTTCCAGCCCAATGCCGGCATACGTACTAAACAGCAGGAAACTTCGTCTAAAAGGAGAAACGTTTCCTTGAAACTGCTCTGCTGTGCGTTCGTTCACCTAAGAGAGTTGAATCTATGTTGAGATTCAGCGAGTCAGAAACACGTTTCTTCTAGGACCTGCGTTGGGATATTCCCGAGTGAATGGGACCATAGGCTGTACAGAGAAATATGTGCTTCTAATACCAAAACGGAGCTATCTAACTGAATGGTTGTCAATGTGTGCATTCAACTGACAGAGTTAAACTCACGTGTGGATTCAGCGGTTTGCAAACCCTTTCTGTGCAGAATCCCAAAATCCGTATTTCCAGCCCAATGCCGGCATCCGTACAAAACAGCAGGAAACTTCGTCTAAAACTCAGGAGAAAAGTTTCCTTGAAACTGCTCTGCTGTGCGTTCGTTCACCTAAGAGAGTTGAATCTATGTTGAGATTCAGCGAGTCAGAAACACCTTTCTTCTAGGAGCTGCGTTGGTATATTTCCGAGTGAATGGGACCATAGGCTGTACAGAGAAATATCTGCTTCTAAAACCAAAAGGGTGCTATCAAACTGAATGGTTGTCAATGTGTGCATTCAACTGACAGAGTTAAACTCACGTGTGGATTCAGCGGTTTGCAAACCCTTTCTGTGCAGAATCCCAAATCCGGTATTTCCAGCCCAATGCCGGCATCCGTACTAAACAACAGTAAACTTCCTCTAAAACTCAGGAGA
The DNA here is from genome assembly GCF_030222135.1 of Aotus nancymaae. Classification (NCBI taxonomy): domain Eukaryota; kingdom Metazoa; phylum Chordata; class Mammalia; order Primates; family Aotidae; genus Aotus; species Aotus nancymaae. The sequence continues at coordinate 1,386,029 of NW_026988587.1, forward strand.
AACGTTTCCTTGAAACTGCTCTGCTGTGCGTTCGTTCACCTAAGAGAGTTGAATCTATGTTGAGATTCAGCGAGTCAGAAACACGTTTCTTCCAGGAGCTGCGTTGGGATATTCCCGAGTGAATGGGACCATAGGCTGTACAGAGAAATATCTGCTTCTAAAACCAAAACGGAGCTATCTAACTGAATGGTTGTCAATGTGTGCATTCAACTGACAGAGTTAAACTCACGTGTGGATTCAGCGGTTTGCAAACCCTTTCTGTGCAGAATCCCAAAACCGGTATTTCCAGCCCAATGCCGGCATCCGTACTAAACAGCAGGAAACTTCGTCTAAAACTCAGGAGAAACGTTTCCTTGAAACTGCTCTGCTGTGCGTTCGTTCACCTAAGAGAGTTGAATCTATGTTGAGATTCAGCGAGTCAGAAACACGTTTCTTCCAGGAGCTGCGTTGGGATATTCCCGAGTGAATGGGACCATAGGCTGTACAGAGAAATATCTGCTTCTAAAACCAAAAGGGTGTTACCAAACTGAATGGTTGTCAATGTGTGCATTCAACTGACAGAGTTAAACTCACGTGTGGATTCAGCGGTTTGCAAACCCTTTCTGTGCAGAATCCCAAAACCGGTATTTCCAGCCCAATGCCGGCATACGTACTAAACAGCAGGAAACTTCGTCTAAAACTCAGGAGAAAAGTTTCCTTGAAACTGCTCTGCTGTGCGTTCGTTCACCTAAGAGAGTTGAATCTATGTTGAGATTCAGCGAGTCAGAAACACGTTTCTTCTAGGAGCTGCGTTGGGATATTCCCGAGAGAATGGGACCATAGGTTGTACAGAGAAATATCTGCTTCTAAAACCAAAAGGGTGTTATCACACTGAATGGTTGTCAATGTGTGCATTCAACTGACAGAGTTAAACTCACGTGTGGATTCACCGGTTTGCAAACACTTTCTGTGCAGAATCCCAAAACCGGTATTTCCAGCCCAATGCCGGCATACGTACTAAACAGCAGGAAACTTCGTCTAAAACTCAGGAGAAACGTTTCCTTGAAACTGCTCTGCTGTGCGTTCGTTCACCTAAGAGAGTTGAATCTATGTTGAGATTCAGCGAGTCAGAAACACGTTTCTTCTTGGAGCTGCGCTGGGATATTCCCGAGTGAATGGGACCATAGGCTGTACAGAGAAATATCTGCTTCTAAAACCAAAACGGACCTATCTAACTGGATGGTTGTCAATGTGTGCATTCAACTCACAAAGTTAAACTCACGTGTGGATTCAGCGGTTTGCAAACCCTTTCTGTGCAGAAACCCAAAACCGGTGTTTCCAGCCCAATGCCGGCATACGTACTAAACAGCAGGAAACCTCGTCTAAAAGGAGAAACGTTTCCTTGAAACTGCTCTGCTGTGCGTTCGTTCACCTAAGAGAGTTGAATCTATGTTGAGATTCAGCGAGTCAGAAACACGTTTCTTCTAGGACCTGCCTTGGGATATTCCCGAGTGAATGGGACCATAGGCTGTACAGAGAAATATGTGCTTCTAATACCAAAACGGAGCTATCTAACTGAATGGTTGTCAATGTGTGCATTCAACTGACAGAGTTAAACTCACGTGTGGATTCAGCGGTTTGCAAACCCTTTCTGTGCAGAATCCCAAAATCCGTATTTCCAGCCCAATGCCGGCATCCGTACAAAACAGCAGGAAACTTCGTCTAAAACTCAGGAGAAAAGTTTCCTTGAAACTGCTCTGCTGTGCGTTCGTTCACCTAAGAGAGTTGAATCTATGTTGAGATTCAGCGAGTCAGAAACACCTTTCTTCTAGGAGCTGCGTTGGTATATTTCCGAGTGAATGGGACCATAGGCTGTACAGAGAAATATCTGCTTCTAAAACCAAAAGGGTGCTATCAAACTGAATGGTTGTCAATGTGTGCATTCAACTGACAGAGTTAAACTCACGTGTGGATTCAGCGGTTTGCAAACACTTTCTGTGCAGAATCCCAAAACCGGTATTTCCAGCCCAATGCCGGCATCCGTACTAAACAGCAGGAAACTTCCTCTAAAACTCAGGAGAAACGTTTCCTTGAAACTGCTCTGCTGTGCGTTCGTTCACCTAAGAGAGTTGAATCTATGTTGAGATTCAGCGAGTCAGAAACACGTTTCTTCCAGGAGCTGCGTTGGGATATTCCCGAGTGAATGGGACCATAGGCTGTACAGAGAAATATCTGCTTCTAAAACCAAAACGGAGCTATCTAACTGAATGGTTGTCAATGTGTGCATTCAACTGACAGAGTTAAACTCACGTGTGGATTCAGCGGTTTGCAAACCCTCTCTGTGCAGAATCCCAAAACCGGTATTTCCAGCCCAATGCCGGCATCCGTACTAAACAGCAGGAAACTTCGTCTAAAACTCAGGAGAAACGTTTCCTTGAAACTGCTCTGCTGTGCGTTCGTTCACCTAAGAGAGTTGAATCTATGTTGAGATTCAGCGAGTCAGAAACACGTTTCTTCCAGGAGCTGCGTTGGGATATTCCCGAGTGAATGGGACCATAGGCTGTACAGAGAAATATCTGCTTCTAAAACCAAAAGGGTGTTATCAAACTGAATGGTTGTCAATGTGTGCATTCAACTGACAGAGTTAAACTCACGTGTGGATTCAGCGGTTTGCAAACCCTTTCTGTGCAGAATCCCAAAACCGGTATTTCCAGCCCAATGCCGGCATACGTACTAAACAGCAGGAAACTTCGTCTAAAACTCAGGAGAAAAGTTTCCTTGAAACTGCTCTGCTGTGCGATCGTTCACCTAAGAGAGTTGAATCTATGTTGAGATTCAGCGAGTCAGAAACACGTTTATGCTAGGAGCTGCGTTGGGATATTCCCGAGAGAATGGGACCATAGGTTGTACAGAGAAATATCTGCTTCTAAAACCAAAAGGGTGTTATCACACTGAATGGTTGTCAATGTGTGCATTCAACTGACAGAGTTAAACTCACGTGTGGATTCAGCGGTTTGCAAACACTTTCTGTGCAGAATCCCAAAACCGGTATTTCCAGCCCAATGCCGGCATACGTACTAAACAGCAGGAAACTTCGTCTAAAACTCAGGAGAAACGTTTCCTTGAAACTGCTCTGCTGTGCGTTCGTTCACCTAAGAGAGTTGAATCTATGTTGAGATTCAGCGAGTCAGAAACACGTTTCTTCTTGGAGCTGCGCTGGGATATTCCCGAGTGAATGGGACCATAGGCTGTACAGAGAAATATCTGCTTCTAAAACCAAAACGGACCTATCTAACTGGATGGTTGTCAATGTGTGCATTCAACTCACAAAGTTAAACTCACGTGTGGATTCAGCGGTTTGCAAACCCTTTCTGTGCAGAAACCCAAAACCGGTGTTTCCAGCCCAATGCCGGCATACGTACTAAACAGCAGGAAACTTCGTCTAAAAGGAGAAACGTTTCCTTGAAACTGCTCTGCTGTGCGTTCGTTCACCTAAGAGAGTTGAATCTATGTTGAGATTCAGCGAGTCAGAAACACGTTTCTTCTAGGACCTGCGTTGGGATATTCCCGAGTGAATGGGACCATAGGCTGTACAGAGAAATATGTGCTTCTAATACCAAAACGGAGCTATCTAACTGAATGGTTGTCAATGTGTGCATTCAACTGACAGAGTTAAACTCACGTGTGGATTCAGCGGTTTGCAAACCCTTTCTGTGCAGAATCCCAAAATCCGTATTTCCAGCCCAATGCCGGCATCCGTACAAAACAGCAGGAAACTTCGTCCAAAACTCAGGAGAAAAGTTTCCTTGAAACTGCTCTGCTGTGCGTTCGTTCACCTAAGAGAGTTGAATCTATGTTGAGATTCAGCGAGTCAGAAACACCTTTCTTCTAGGAGCTGCGTTGGTATATTTCCGAGTGAATGGGACCATAGGCTGTACAGAGAAATATCTGCTTCTAAAACCAAAAGGGTGCTATCAAACTGAATGGTTGTCAATGTGTGCATTCAACTGACAGAGTTAAACTCACGTGTGGATTCAGCGGTTTGCAAACCCTTTCTGTGCAGAATCCCAAATCCGGTATTTCCAGCCCAATGCCGGCATCCGTACTAAACAGCAGGAAACTTCGTCTAAAACTCAGGAGAAAAGTTTCCTTGAAACTGCTCTGCTGTGCGTTCGTTCACCTAAGAGAGTTGAATCTATGCTGAGATTCAGCGAGTCAGAAACACGTTTCTTCTAGGAGCTGCGTTGGGATATTCCCGAGTGAATGGGACCATAGGCTGTACAGAGAAATATCTGCTTCTAAAACCAAAACGGAGCTATCTAACTGAATGGTTGTCAATGTGTGCATTCAACTGACGGAGTTAAACTCACGTGTGGATTCAGTGGTTTGCAAACCCTTTCTGTGCAGAATCCCAAAACCGGTATTTCCAGCCCCATGCCCGCATCCGTACTAAACAGCAGGAAACTTCGTCTAAAACTCAGGAGAAACGTTTCCTTGAAACTGCTCTGCTGTGCGTTCGTTCACCTAAGAGAGTTGAATCTATGTTGAGATTCAGCGAGTCAGGAACACGTTTCTTCTAGGAGTTGCGTTGGGATATTCCCGAGTGAATGGGACCATAGGCTGTACAGAGAAATATCTGCTTCTAAATCCAAAAGGGTGTTATCAAACTGAATGGTTGTCAATGTGTGCATTCAACTGACAGAGTTAAACTCACGTGTGGATTCAGCGGTTTGCAAACCCTTTCTGTGCAGAATCCCAAATCCGGTATTTCCAGCCCAATGCCGGCATCCGTACTAAACAGCAGGAAACTTCGTCTAAAACTCAGGAGAAAAGTTTCCTTGAAACTGCTCTGCTGTGCGTTCGTTCACCTAAGAGAGTTGAATCTATGCTGAGATTCAGCGAGTCAGAAACACGTTTCTTCTAGGAGCTGCGTTGGGATATTCCCGAGTGAATGGGACCATAGGCTGTACAGAGAAATATCTGCTTCTAAAACCAAAACGGAGCTATCTAACTGAATGGTTGTCAATGTGTGCATTCAACTGACGGAGTTAAACTCACGTGTGGATTCAGTGGTTTGCAAACCCTTTCTGTGCAGAATCCCAAAACCGGTATTTCCAGCCCAATGCCCGCATCCGTACTAAACAGCAGGAAACTTCGTCTAAAACTCAGGAGAAACGTTTCCTTGAAACTGCTCTGCTGTGCGTTCGTTCACCTAAGAGAGTTGAATCTATGTTGAGATTCAGCGAGTCAGGAACACGTTTCTTCTAGGAGTTGCGTTGGGATATTCCCGAGTGAATGGGACCATAGGCTGTACAGAGAAATATCTGCTTCTAAATCCAAAAGGGTGTTATCAAACTGAATGGTTGTCAATGTGTGCATTCAACTGACAGAGTTAAACTCACGTGTGGATTCAGCGGTTTGCAAACCCTTTCTGTGCAGAATCCCAAAACCGGTATTTCCAGCCCAATGCCGGCATCCGTACTAAACAGCAGGAAACTTCGTCTAAAACTCAGGAGAAACGTTTCCTTGAAACTGCTCTGCTGTGCGTTCGTTCACCTAAGAGAGTTGAATCTATGTTGAGATTCAGCGAGTCAGAAACACGTTTCTTCCAGGAGCTGCGTTGGGATATTCCCGAGTGAATGGGACCATAGGCTGTACAGAGAAATATCTGCTTCTAAAACCAAAAGGGTGTTATCAAACTGAATGGTTGTCAATGTGTGCATTCAACTGACAGAGTTAAACTCACGTGTGGATTCAGCGCTTTGCAAACTCTTTCTGTGCAGAATCCCAAAACCGGTATTTCCAGCCCAATGCCGGCGTACGTACTAAACAGCAGGAAACTTCGTCTAAAACTCAGGAGAAAAGTTTCCTTGAAACTGCTCTGCTGTGCGATCGTTCACCTAAGAGAGTTGAATCTATGTTGAGATTCAGCGAGTCAGAAACACGTTTCTTCTAGGAGCTGCGTTGGGATATTCCCGAGAGAATGGGACCATAGGTTGTACAGAGAAATACCTGCTTCTAAAACCAAAAGGGTGTTATCACACTGAATGGTTGTCAATGTGTGCATTCAACTGACAGAGTTAAACTCACGTGTGGATTCAGCGGTTTGCAAACACTTTCTGTGCAGAATCCCAAAACCGGTATTTCCAGCCCAATGCCGGCATACGTACTAAACAGCAGGAAACTTCGTCTAAAACTCAGGAGAAACGTTTCCTTGAAACTGCTCTGCTGTGCGTTCGTTCACCTAAGAGAGTTGAATCTATGTTGAGATTCAGCGAGTCAGAAACACGTTTCTTCCAGGAGCTGCGTTGGGATATTCCCGAGTGAATGGGACCATAGGCTGTACAGAGAAATATCTGCTTCTAAAACCAAAACGGAGCTATCTAACTGAATGTTTGTCAGTGTGTGCATTCAACTGACGGAGTTAAACTCACGTGTGGATTCAGTGGTTTGCAAACACTTTCTGTGCAGAATCCCAAAACCGGTATTTCCAGCCCAATGCCGGCATACGTACTAAACAGCAGGAAACTTCGTCTAAAACTCAGGAGAAACGTTTCCTTGAAACTGCTCTGCTGTGCGGTCGTTCACCTAAGAGAGTTGAATCTATGTTGAGATTCAGCGAGTCAGAAACACGTTTCTTCCAGGAGCTGCGTTGGGATATTCCCGAGTGAATGGGACCATAGACTGTACAGAGAAATATCTGCTTCTAAAACCAAAACGGAGCTATCTAACTGAATGGTTGTCAATGTGTGCATTCAACTGACAGAGTTAAACTCACGTGTTGATTCATTGGTTTGCAAACCCTTTCTGTGCAGAATCCCAAAACCGGTATTTCCAGCCCAATGCCGGGATACGTACTTAACTGCAGGAAACTTCGTCTAAAACTCAGGAGAAACGTTTCCTTGAAACTGCTCTGCTGTGCGTTCGTTCACCTAACAGAGTTGAATCTACGTTGAGATTCAGCGAGTCAGAAACACGTTTCTTCTAGGAGCTGCGTTGGGATATTCCCGAGTGAATGGGAACATAGGCTGTACAGAGAAATATCTGCTTCTAAAACCAAAACGGACCTATCTAACTGGATGGTTGTCAATGTGTACATTCAACTCACAAAGTTAAACTCACGTGTGGATTCAGCGGTTTGCAAACCCTTTCTGTGCAGAATCCCAAAACCGGTATTTCCAGCCCAATGCCGGCATACGTACTAAACAGCAGGAAACTTCGTCTAAAAAGAGAAACGTTTCCTTGAAACTGCTCTGCTGTGCGTTCGTTCACCTAAGAGAGTTGAATCTATGTTGAGATTCAGCGAGTCAGAAACACGTTTCTTCTAGGACCTGCGTTGGGATATTCCCGAGTGAATGGGACCATAGGCTGCACAGAGAAATATGTGCTTCTAATACCAAAACGGAGCTATCTAACTGAATGGTTGTCAATGTGTGCATTCAACTGACAGAGTTAAACTCACGTGTGGATTCAGCGGTTTGCAAACCCTTTCTGTGCAGAATCCCAAAACCGGTATTTCCAGCCCAATGCCGGCATACGTACTAAACAGCAGGAAACTTCGTGTAAAACTCAGGAGAAACGTTTCCTTGAAACTGCTCTGCTGTCCGTTCGTTCACCTAAGAGAGTTGAATCTATGTTGAGATTCAGCGAGTCAGAAACACGTTTCTTCCAGGAGCTGCGTTGGGATATTCCCGAGTGAATGGGACCATAGGCTGTACAGAGAAATATCTGCTTCTAAAACCAAAAGGGTGTCATCAAACTGAATGGTTGTCAATGTGTGCATTCAACTGACAGAGTTAAACTCACGTGTGGATTCAGTGGTTTGCAAACCCTTTCTGTGCAGAATCCCAAAACCGGTATTTCCAGCCCAATGCCGGCATACGTACTAAACAGCAGGAAACTTCGTCTAAAACTCAGGAGAAACGTTTCCTTGAAACTGCTCTGCTGTGCGTTCGTTCACGTAAGAGAGTTGAATCTATGTTGAGATTCAGCGAGTCAGAAACACGTTTCTTCTAGGAGCTGCGTTGGGATATTCCCGAGTGAATGGGACCATAGGCTGTACGGAGAAATATCTGCTCCTAAAACCAAAAGGGTGCAATCTAACTGAATGGTTGTCCATGTGTGCATTCAACTGACAGAGTTAAACTCACGTTTGGATTCAGCGGTTTACAAACCCTTTCTGTGCAGAATCCCAAAACCGGTATTTCCAGCCCAATGCCGGCATATGTACTAAACAGCAGGAAACTTCGTCTAAAACTCAGGAGAAACGTTTCCTTGAAACTGCTCTGCTGTGCGTTCGTTCACCTAAGAGAGTTTAATCTATGTTGAGATTCAGCGAGTCAGAAACACGTTTCTTCTAGGAGCTGCGTTGGGATATTCCCGAGTGAATGGGACCATAGGCTGTACAGAGAAACATCTGCTTCTAAAACCAAAACGGAGCTATCTAACTGAATGGTTGTCAAAGTGTGCATTCAACTGACAGAGTTAAACTCACGTGTGGATTCAGCGGTTTGCAAACCCTTTCTGTGCAGAATCCCAAAACCGGTATTTCCAGCCCAATGCCGGCATACGTACTAAACAGCAGGAAACTTCGTCTAAAACTCAGGAGAAAAGTTTCCTTGAAACTGCTCTGCTGTGCGTTCGTTCACCTAAGAGAGTTGAATCTATGTTGAGATTCAGCGAGTCAGAAACACGTTTCTTCTAGGAGCTGCGTTGGGATATTCCCGAGTGAATGGGACCATAGGCTGTACAGAGAAATATCTGCTTCTAAAACCAAAACGGAGCTATCTAACTGAATGGTTGTCAAAGTGTGCATTCAACTGACAGAGTTAAACTCACGTGTGGATTCAGCGGTTTGCAAACCCTTTCTGTGCAGAATCCCAAAACCGGTATTTCCAGCCCAATGCCGGCATCCGTACTAAACAGCAGGAAACTTCGTCTAAAACTCAGGAGAAACGTTTCCTTGAAACTGCTCTGCTGTGCGTTCGTTCACCTAAGAGAGTTGAATCTATGTTGAGATTCAGCGAGTCAGAAACACGTTTCTTCCAGGAGCTGCGTTGGGATATTCCCGAGTGAATGGGACCATAGGCTGTACAGAGAAATATCTGCTTCTAAAACCAAAAGGGTGTTATCAAACTGAATGGTTGTCAATGTGTGCATTCAACTGACAGAGTTAAACTCACGTGTGGATTCAGCGGTTTGCAAACCCTTTCTGTGCAGAATCCCAAAACCGGTATTTCCAGCCCAATGCCGGCATACGTACTAAACAGCAGGAAACTTCGTCTAAAACTCAGGAGAAAAGTTTCCTTGAAACTGCTCTGCTGTGCGATCGTTCACCTAAGAGAGTTGAATCTATGTTGAGATTCAGCGAGTCAGAAACACGTTTATGCTAGGAGCTGCGTTGGGATATTCCCGAGAGAATGGGACCATAGGTTGTACAGAGAAATATCTGCTTCTAAAACCAAAAGGGTGTTATCACACTGAATGGTTGTCAATGTGTGCATTCAACTGACAGAGTTAAACTCACGTGTGGATTCAGCGGTTTGCAAACACTTTCTGTGCAGAATCCCAAAACCGGTATTTCCAGCCCAATGCCGGCATACGTACTAAACAGCAGGAAACTTCGTCTAAAACTCAGGAGAAACGTTTCCTTGAAACTGCTCTGCTGTGCGTTCGTTCACCTAAGAGAGTTGAATCTATGTTGAGATTCAGCGAGTCAGAAACACGTTTCTTCTTGGAGCTGCGCTGGGATATTCCCGAGTGAATGGGACCATAGGCTGTACAGAGAAATATCTGCTTCTAAAACCAAAACGGACCTATCTAACTGGATTGTTGTCAATGTGTGCATTCAACTCACAAAGTTAAACTCACGTGTGGATTCAGCGGTTTGCAAACCCTTTCTGTGCAGAAACCCAAAACCGGTGTTTCCAGCCCAATGCCGGCATACGTACTAAACAGCAGGAAACTTCGTCTAAAAGGAGAAACGTTTCCTTGAAACTGCTCTGCTGTGCGTTCGTTCACCTAAGAGAGTTGAATCTATGTTGAGATTCAGCGAGTCAGAAACACGTTTCTTCTAGGACCTGCGTTGGGATATTCCCGAGTGAATGGGACCATAGGCTGTACAGAGAAATATGTGCTTCTAATACCAAAACGGAGCTATCTAACTGAATGGTTGTCAATGTGTGCATTCAACTGACAGAGTTAAACTCACGTGTGGATTCAGCGGTTTGCAAACCCTTTCTGTGCAGAATCCCAAAATCCGTATTTCCAGCCCAATGCCGGCATCCGTACAAAACAGCAGGAAACTTCGTCCAAAACTCAGGAGAAAAGTTTCCTTGAAACTGCTCTGCTGTGCGTTCGTTCACCTAAGAGAGTTGAATCTATGTTGAGATTCAGCGAGTCAGAAACACCTTTCTTCTAGGAGCTGCGTTGGTATATTTCCGAGTGAATGGGACCATAGGCTGTACAGAGAAATATCTGCTTCTAAAACCAAAAGGGTGCTATCAAACTGAATGGTTGTCAATGTGTGCATTCAACTGACAGAGTTAAACTCACGTGTGGATTCAGCGGTTTGCAAACCCTTTCTGTGCAGAATCCCAAATCCGGTATTTCCAGCCCAATGCCGGCATCCGTACTAAACAGCAGGAAACTTCGTCTAAAACTCAGGAGAAAAGTTTCCTTGAAACTGCTCTGCTGTGCGTTCGTTCACCTAAGAGAGTTGAATCTATGCTGAGATTCAGCGAGTCAGAAACACGTTTCTTCTAGGAGCTGCGTTGGGATATTCCCGAGTGAATGGGACCATAGGCTGTACAGAGAAATATCTGCTTCTAAAACCAAAACGGAGCTATCTAACTGAATGGTTGTCAATGTGTGCATTCAACTGACGGAGTTAAACTCACGTGTGGATTCAGTGGTTTGCAAACCCTTTCTGTGCAGAATCCCAAAACCGGTATTTCCAGCCCAATGCCCGCATCCGTACTAAACAGCAGGAAACTTCGTCTAAAACTCAGGAGAAACGTTTCCTTGAAACTGCTCTGCTGTGCGTTCGTTCACCTAAGAGAGTTGAATCTATGTTGAGATTCAGCGAGTCAGGAACACGTTTCTTCTAGGAGTTGCGTTGGGATATTCCCGAGTGAATGGGACCATAGGCTGTACAGAGAAATATGTGCTTCTAAAACCAAAACGGAGCTATCTAACTGGATTGTTGTCAATGTGTGCATTCAACTGACAAAGTCAAACTCACGTGTGGATTCAGCGGTTTGCAAACCCTTTCTGTGCAGAATCCCAAAACCGGTATTTCCAGCCCAATGCCGGCATACGTACTAAACAGCAGGAAACTTCGTCTAAAACTCAGGAGAAACGTTTCCTTGAAACTGCTCTGCTGTGCGTTCGTTCACCTAAGAGAGTTGAATCTATGTTGAGATTCAGCGAGTCAGAAACACGTTTCTTCCAGGAGCTGCGTTGGGATATTCCCGAGTGAATGGGACCATAGGCTGTACAGAGAAATATCTGCTTCTAAATCCAAAAGGGTGTTATCAAACTGAATGGTTGTCAATGTGTGCATTCAACTGACAGAGTTAAACTCACGTGTGGATTCAGCGGTTTGCAAACCCTTTCTGTGCAGAATCCCAAAACCGGTATTTCCAGCCCAATGCCGGCATCCGTACTAAACAGCAGGAAACTTCGTCTAAAACTCAGGAGAAACGTTTCCTTGAAACTGCTCTGCTGTGCGTTCGTTCACCTAAGAGAGTTGAATCTATGTTGAGATTCAGCGAGTCAGAAACACGTTTCTTCCAGGAGCTGCGTTGGGATATTCCCGAGTGAATGGGACCATAGGCTGTACAGAGAAATATCTGCTTCTAAAACCAAAAGGGTGTTATCAAACTGAATGGTTGTCAATGTGTGCATTCAACTGACAGAGTTAAACTCACGTGTGGATTCAGCGCTTTGCAAACTCTTTCTGTGCAGAATCCCAAAACCGGTATTTCCAGCCCAATGCCGGCGTACGTACTAAACAGCAGGAAACTTCGTCTAAAACTCAGGAGAAAAGTTTCCTTGAAACTGCTCTGCTGTGCGATCGTTCACCTAAGAGAGTTGAATCTATGTTGAGATTCAGCGAGTCAGAAACACGTTTCTTCTAGGAGCTGCGTTGGGATATTCCCGAGAGAATGGGACCATAGGTTGTACAGAGAAATATCTGCTTCTAAAACCAAAAGGGTGTTATCACACTGAATGGTTGTCAATGTGTGCATTCAACTGACAGAGTTAAACTCACGTGTGGTTTCAGCGGTTTGCAAACACTTTCTGTGCAGAATCCCAAAACCGGTATTTCCAGCCCAATGCCGGCATACGTACTAAACAGCAGGAAACTTCGTCTAAAACTCAGGAGAAACGTTTCCTTGAAACTGCTCTGCTGTGCGTTCGTTCACCTAAGAGAGTTGAATCTATGTTGAGATTCAGCGAGTCAGAAACACGTTTCTTCCAGGAGCTGCGTTGGGATATTCCCGAGTGAATGGGACCATAGGCTGTACAGAGAAATATCTGCTTCTAAAACCAAAACGGAGCTATCTAACTGAATGTTTGTCAGTGTGTGCATTCAACTGACGGAGTTAAACTCACGTGTGGATTCAGTGGTTTGCAAACACTTTCTGTGCAGAATCCCAAAACCGGTATTTCCAGCCCAATGCCGGCATACGTACTAAACAGCAGGAAACTTCGTCTAAAACTCAGGAGAAACGTTTCCTTGAAACTGCTCTGCTGTGCGGTCGTTCACCTAAGAGAGTTGAATCTATGTTGAGATTCAGCGAGTCAGAAACACGTTTCTTCCAGGAGCTGCGTTGGGATATTCCCGAGTGAATGGGACCATAGACTGTACAGAGAAATATCTGCTTCTAAAACCAAAACGGAGCTATCTAACTGAATGGTTGTCAATGTGTGCATTCAACTGACAGAGTTAAACTCACGTGTTGATTCATTGGTTTGCAAACCCTTTCTGTGCAGAATCCCAAAACCGGTATTTCCAGCCCAATGCCGGGATACGTACTTAACTGCAGGAAACTTCGTCTAAAACTCAGGAGAAACGTTTCCTTGAAACTGCTCTGCTGTGCGTTCGTTCACCTAACAGAGTTGAATCTACGTTGAGATTCAGCGAGTCAGAAACACGTTTCTTCTAGGAGCTGCGTTGGGATATTCCCGAGTGAATGGGAACATAGGCTGTACAGAGAAATATCTGCTTCTAAAACCAAAACGGACCTATCTAACTGGATGGTTGTCAATGTGTACATTCAACTCACAAAGTTAAACTCACGTGTGGATTCAGCGGTTTGCAAACCCTTTCTGTGCAGAATCCCAAAACCGGTATTTCCAGCCCAATGCCGGCATACGTACTAAACAGCAGGAAACTTCGTCTAAAAAGAGAAACGTTTCCTTGAAACTGCTCTGCTGTGCGTTCGTTCACCTAAGAGAGTTGAATCTATGTTGAGATTCAGCGAGTCAGAAACACGTTTCTTCTAGGACCTGCGTTGGGATATTCCCGAGTGAATGGGACCATAGGCTGCACAGAGAAATATGTGCTTCTAAAACCAAAACGGAGCTATCTAACTGAATGGTTGTCAATGTGTGCATTCAACTGACGGAGTTAAACTCACGTGTGGATTCAGTGGTTTGCAAACCCTTTCTGTGCAGAATCCCAAAACCGGTATTTCCAGCCCAATGCCCGCATCCGTACTAAACAGCAGGAAACTTCGTCTAAAACTCAGGAGAAACGTTTCCTTGAAACTGCTCTGCTGTGCGTTCGTTCACCTAAGAGAGTTGAATCTATGTTGAGATTCAGCGAGTCAGGAACACGTTTCTTCTAGGAGTTGCGTTGGGATATTCCCGAGTGAATGGGACCATAGGCTGTACAGAGAAATATGTGCTTCTAAAACCAAAACGGAGCTATCTAACTGGATTGTTGTCAATGTGTGCATTCAACTGACAAAGTCAAACTCACGTGTGGATTCAGCGGTTTGCAAACCCTTTCTGTGCAGAATCCCAAAACCGGTATTTCCAGCCCAATGCCGGCATACGTACTAAACAGCAGGAAACTTCGTCTAAAACTCAGGAGAAACGTTTCCTTGAAACTGCTCTGCTGTGCGTTCGTTCACCTAAGAGAGTTGAATCTATGTTGAGATTCAGCGAGTCAGAAACACGTTTCTTCCAGGAGCTGCGTTGGGATATTCCCGAGTGAATGGGACCATAGGCTGTACAGAGAAATATCTGCTTCTAAATCCAAAAGGGTGTTATCAAACTGAATGGTTGTCAATGTGTGCATTCAACTGACAGAGTTAAACTCACGTGTGGATTCAGCGGTTTGCAAACCCTTTCTGTGCAGAATCCCAAAACCGGTATTTCCAGCCCAATGCCGGCATCCGTACTAAACAGCAGGAAACTTCGTCTAAAACTCAGGAGAAACGTTTCCTTGAAACTGCTCTGCTGTGCGTTCGTTCACCTAAGAGAGTTGAATCTATGTTGAGATTCAGCGAGTCAGAAACACGTTTCTTCCAGGAGCTGCGTTGGGATATTCCCGAGTGAATGGGACCATAGGCTGTACAGAGAAATATCTGCTTCTAAAACCAAAAGGGTGTTATCAAACTGAATGGTTGTCAATGTGTGCATTCAACTGACAGAGTTAAACTCACGTGTGGATTCAGCGCTTTGCAAACTCTTTCTGTGCAGAATCCCAAAACCGGTATTTCCAGCCCAATGCCGGCGTACGTACTAAACAGCAGGAAACTTCGTCTAAAACTCAGGAGAAAAGTTTCCTTGAAACTGCTCTGCTGTGCGATCGTTCACCTAAGAGAGTTGAATCTATGTTGAGATTCAGCGAGTCAGAAACACGTTTCTTCTAGGAGCTGCGTTGGGATATTCCCGAGAGAATGGGACCATAGGTTGTACAGAGAAATATCTGCTTCTAAAACCAAAAGGGTGTTATCACACTGAATGGTTGTCAATGTGTGCATTCAACTGACAGAGTTAAACTCACGTGTGGATTCAGCGGTTTGCAAACACTTTCTGTGCAGAATCCCAAAACCGGTATTTCCAGCCCAATGCCGGCATACGTACTAAACAGCAGGAAACTTCGTCTAAAACTCAGGAGAAACGTTTCCTTGAAACTGCTCTGCTGTGCGTTCGTTCACCTAAGAGAGTTGAATCTATGTTGAGATTCAGCGAGTCAGAAACACGTTTCTTCCAGGAGCTGCGTTGGGATATTCCCGAGTGAATGGGACCATAGGCTGTACAGAGAAATATCTGCTTCTAAAACCAAAACGGAGCTATCTAACTGAATGTTTGTCAGTGTGTGCATTCAACTGACGGAGTTAAACTCACGTGTGGATTCAGTGGTTTGCAAACACTTTCTGTGCAGAATCCCAAAACCGGTATTTCCAGCCCAATGCCGGCATACGTACTAAACAGCAGGAAACTTCGTCTAAAACTCAGGAGAAACGTTTCCTTGAAACTGCTCTGCTGTGCGGTCGTTCACCTAAGAGAGTTGAATCTATGTTGAGATTCAGCGAGTCAGAAACACGTTTCTTCCAGGAGCTGCGTTGGGATATTCCCGAGTGAATGGGACCATAGACTGTACAGAGAAATATCTGCTTCTAAAACCAAAACGGAGCTATCTAACTGAATGGTTGTCAATGTGTGCATTCAACTGACAGAGTTAAACTCACGTGTTGATTCATTGGTTTGCAAACCCTTTCTGTGCAGAATCCCAAAACCGGTATTTCCAGCCCAATGCCGGGATACGTACTTAACTGCAGGAAACTTCGTCTAAAACTCAGGAGAAACGTTTCCTTGAAACTGCTCTGCTGTGCGTTCGTTCACCTAACAGAGTTGAATCTACGTTGAGATTCAGCGAGTCAGAAACACGTTTCTTCTAGGAGCTGCGTTGGGATATTCCCGAGTGAATGGGAACATAGGCTGTACAGAGAAATATCTGCTTCTAAAACCAAAACGGACCTATCTAACTGGATGGTTGTCAATGTGTACATTCAACTCACAAAGTTAAACTCACGTGTGGATTCAGCGGTTTGCAAACCCTTTCTGTGCAGAATCCCAAAACCGGTATTTCCAGCCCAATGCCGGCATACGTACTAAACAGCAGGAAACTTCGTCTAAAAAGAGAAACGTTTCCTTGAAACTGCTCTGCTGTGCGTTCGTTCACCTAAGAGAGTTGAATCTATGTTGAGATTCAGCGAGTCAGAAACACGTTTCTTCTAGGACCTGCGTTGGGATATTCCCGAGTGAATGGGACCATAGGCTGCACAGAGAAATATGTGCTTCTAATACCAAAACGGAGCTATCTAACTGAATGGTTGTCAATGTGTGCATTCAACTGACAGAGTTAAACTCACGTGTGGATTCAGCGGTTTGCAAACCCTTTCTGTGCAGAATCCCAAAACCGGTATTTCCAGCCCAATGCCGGCATACGTACTAAACAGCAGGAAACTTCGTGTAAAACTCAGGAGAAACGTTTCCTTGAAACTGCTCTGCTGTCCGTTCGTTCACCTAAGAGAGTTGAATCTATGTTGAGATTCAGCGAGTCAGAAACACGTTTCTTCCAGGAGCTGCGTTGGGATATTCCCGAGTGAATGGGACCATAGGCTGTACAGAGAAATATCTGCTTCTAAAACCAAAAGGGTGTCATCAAACTGAATGGTTGTCAATGTGTGCATTCAACTGACAGAGTTAAACTCACGTGTGGATTCAGTGGTTTGCAAACCCTTTCTGTGCAGAATCCCAAAACCGGTATTTCCAGCCCAATGCCGGCATACGTACTAAACAGCAGGAAACTTCGTCTAAAACTCAGGAGAAACGTTTCCTTGAAACTGCTCTGCTGTGCGTTCGTTCACGTAAGAGAGTTGAATCTATGTTGAGATTCAGCGAGTCAGAAACACGTTTCTTCTAGGAGCTGCATTGGGATATTCCCGAGTGAATGGGACCATAGGCTGTACGGAGAAATATCTGCTCCTAAAACCAAAAGGGTGCAATCTAACTGAATGGTTGTCCATGTGTGCATTCAACTGACAGAGTTAAACTCACGTTTGGATTCAGCGGTTTACAAACCCTTTCTGTGCAGAATCCCAAAACCGGTATTTCCAGCCCAATGCCGGCATATGTACTAAACAGCAGGAAACTTCGTCTAAAACTCAGGAGAAACGTTTCCTTGAAACTGCTCTGCTGTGCGTTCGTTCACCTAAGAGAGTTTAATCTATGTTGAGATTCAGCGAGTCAGAAACACGTTTCTTCTAGGAGCTGCGTTGGGATATTCCCGAGTGAATGGGACCATAGGCTGTACAGAGAAACATCTGCTTCTAAAACCAAAACGGAGCTATCTAACTGAATGGTTGTCAAAGTGTGCATTCAACTGACAGAGTTAAACTCACGTGTGGATTCAGCGGTTTGCAAACCCTTTCTGTGCAGAATCCCAAAACCGGTATTTCCAGCCCAATGCCGGCATCCGTACTAAAGAGCAGGAAACGTCGTCTAAAACTCAGGAGAAACGTTTCCTTGAAACTGCTCTGCTGTGCGTTCGTTCACCTAAGAGAGTTGAATCTATGTTGAGATTCAGCGAGTCAGAAACACGTTTCTTCCAGGAGCTGCGTTGGGATATTCCCAAGTGAATGGGACCATAGGCTGTACAGAGAAATATCTGCTTCTGAAACCAAAACGGAGCTATCTAACTGAATGGTTGTCAATGTGTGCATTCAACTGACAGAGTTAAACTCACGTGTGGATTCAGTGGTTTGCAAACCCTTTCTGTGCAGAATCCCAAAACCGGTATTTCCAGCCCAATGCCGGCATACGTACTAAACAGCAGGAAACTTCGTCTAAAACTCAGGAGAAACGTTTCCTTGAAACTGCTCTGCTGTGCGTTCGTTCACCTAAGAGAGTTGAATCTATGTTGAGATTCAGCGAGTCAGAAACACGTTTCTTCTAGGAGCTGCGTTGGGATATTCCCGAGTGAATGGGACCATAGGCTGTACAGAGAAATATCTGCTCCTAAAACCAAAATGGTGCAATCTAACTGAATGGTTGTCAATGTGTGCATTCAACTGACAGAGTTAAACTCACGTGTGGATTCAGCGGTTTGCAAACCCTTTCTGTGCAGAATCCCAAAACCGGTATTTCCAGCCCAATGCTGGCATACGTACTAAACAGCAGGAAACTTCGTCTAAAACTCAGGAGAAACGTTTCCTTGAAACTGCTCTGCTGTGCGTTCGTTCACCTAAGAGAGTTGAATCTATGTTGAGATTCAGCGAGTCAGAAACACGTTTCTTCTAGGAGTTGCGTTGGGATATTCCGGAGTGAATGGGACCATAGGCTGTACAGAGAAATACGTGCTTCTAAAACCAAAACGGAGTTATCTAACTGGATTGTTGTCAATGTGTGCATTCAACTGACAAAGTCAAACTCACGTGTGGATTCGGCGGTATGCAAACCCTTTCTGTGCAGAATCCCAAAACCGGTATTTCCAGCCCAATGCCGGCATACGAACTAAACAGCAGGAAACTTCGTCTAAAACTCAGGAGAAACGTTTAATTGAAACTGCTCTGCTGTGCGTTCGTTCACCTAAGAGAGTTGAATCTATGTTGAGATTCAGCGAGTCAGAAACACGTTTCTTCTAGGAGCTGCGTTGGGATATTTCCGAGTGAATGGGACCATAGGCTGTACAGAGAAATATCTGCTTCTAAAACCAAAAGGGTGCTATCAAACTGAATGGTTGTCAATGTGTGCATTCAACTGACAGAGTTAAACTCACGTGTGGATTCAGCGGTTTGCAAACCCTTTCTGTGCAGAATCCCAAAACAGGTATTTCCAGCCCAATGCCGGCATCCGTACTAAACAGCAGGAAACTTAGTCTAAAAC
This sequence comes from Aotus nancymaae, assembly GCF_030222135.1. Taxonomy (NCBI): domain Eukaryota; kingdom Metazoa; phylum Chordata; class Mammalia; order Primates; family Aotidae; genus Aotus; species Aotus nancymaae. Next base: position 1,404,917 of record NW_026988587.1, read on the forward strand.
TCAGGAGAAACGTTTCCTTGAAACTGCTCTGCTGTGCGTTCGTTCACCTAAGAGAGTTGAATCTATGTTGAGATTCAGCGAGTCAGAAACACGTTTCTTCCAGGAGCTGCGTTGGGATATTCCCGAGTGAATGGGACCATAGGCTGCACAGAGAAATATCTGCTTCTAAAACCAAAAGGGTGTTATCAAACTGAATGGTTGTCAATGTGTGCATTCAACTGACGGAGTTAAACTCACGTGTGGATTCAGCGGTTTGCAAACCGTTTCTGTGCAGAATCCCAAAACCGGTATTTCTAGCCCAATGCCGGCATACGTACTAAACAGCAGGAAACTTCGTCTAAAACTCAGGAGAAACGTTTCCTTGAAACTGCTCTGCTGTGCGTTCCTTCACCTAAGAGAGATGAATCTATGTTGAGATTCAGCGAGTCAGAAACACGTTTCTTCCAGGAGCTGCGTTGGGATATTCCCGAGTGAATGGGACCATAGGCTGTACAGAGAAATATCTGCTTCTGAAACCAAAACGGAGCTATCTAACTGAATGGTTGTCAATGTGTGCATTCAACTGACAGAGTTAAACTCACGTGTGGATTCAGTGGTTTGCAAACCCTTTCTGTGCAGCATCCCAAAACCGGTATTTCCAGCATAATGCCGGCATACGTACTAAACAGCAGGAAACTTCGTCTAAAACTCAGGAGAAACGTTTCCTTGAAACTGCCCTGCTGTGCGTTCGTTCACGTAAGAGAGTTGAATCTATGTTGAGATTCAGCGAGTCAGAAACACGTTTCTTCTAGGAGCTGCATTGGGATATTCCCGAGTGAATGGGACCATAGGCTGTACGGAGAAATATCTGCTCCTAAAACCAAAAGGGTGCAATCTAACTGAATGGTTGTCAATGTGTGCATTCAACTGACAGAGTTAAACTCACGTTTGGATTCAGCGGTTTACAAACCCTTTCTGTGCAGAATCCCAAAACCGGTATTTCCAGGCCAATGCCGGCATACGTACTAAACAGCAGGAAACTTCGTCTAAAACTCAGGAGAAACGTTTCCTTGAAACTGCTCTGCTGTGCGTTCGTTCACCTAAGAGAGTTGAATCTATGTTGAGATTCAGCGAGTCAGAAACACGTTTCTTCCAGGAGATGCGTTGGGATATTCCCGAGTGAATGGGACCATAGGCTGTACAGAGAAATATCTGCTTCTAAAACCAAAAGGGTGCTATCAAACTGAATGGTTGTCAATGTGTGCATTCAACTGACAGAGTTAAACTCACGTGTGGATTCAGCGGTTTGCAAACCCTTTCTGTGCAGAATCCCAAAACCGGTATTTCCAGCCCAATGCCGGCATCCGTACTAAACAGCAGGAAACTTCGTCTAAAACTCAGGAGAAAAGTTTCCTTGAAACTGCTGTGCTGTGCGTTCGTTCACCTAATAGAGTTGAATCTATGTTGAGATTCAGCGAGTCAGAAACACGTTTCTTCTAGGAGCTGCGTTGGGATATTCCCGAGTGAATGGGACCATAGGCTGTACAGAGAAATATCTGCTTCTAAAACCAAAACGGAGCTATCTAACTGAATGGTTGTCAAAGTGTGCATTCAACTGACAGAGTTAAACTCACGTGTGGATTCAGCGGTTTGCAAACCCTTTCTGTGCAGAATCGCAAAACCGGTATTTCCAGCCCAATGCCGGCATACGTACTAAACAGCAGGAAACTTCGTCTAAAACTCAGGAGAAAAGTTTCCTTGAAACTGCTCTGCTGTGCGTTCGTTCACCTAAGAGAGTTGAATCTATGTTGAGATTCAGCGAGTCAGAAACACGTTTCTTCTAGGAGCTGCGTTGGGATATTCCCGAGTGAATGGGACCATAGGCTGTACAGAGAAATATGTGCTTCTAAAACCAAAACGGAGCTATCTAACTGGATTGTTGTCAATGTGTGCATTCAACTGACAAAGTGAAACTCACGTGTGGATTCAGCGGTATGCAAACCCTTTCTGTGCAGAATCCCAAAACCGGTATTTCCAGCCCAATGCCGGCATACGAACTAAACAGCAGGAAACTTCGTCTAAAACTCAGGAGAAACGTTTAATTGAAACTGCTCTGCTGTGCGTTCGTTCACCTAAGAGAGTTGAATCTATCTTGAGATTCAGCGAGTCAGAAACACGTTTCTTCCAGGAGCTGCGTTGGGATATTCCCGAGTGAATGGGACCATAGGCTGTACAGAGAACTATCTGCTTCTAAAACCAAAAGGGTGTTATCAAACTGAATGGTAGTCAACGTGTGCATTCAACTGACAGAGTTAAACTCACGTGTGGATTCAGCGGTTTGCAAACCCTTTCTGTGCAGAATCCCAAAACCGGTATTTCCAGCCCAATGCCGGCATACGTACTAAACAGCAGGAAACTTCGTCTAAAACTCAGGAGAAACGTTTCCTTGAAACTGCTCTGCTGTGCGTTCGTTCACCTAAGAGAGTTGAATCTATGTTGAGATTCAGCGAGTCAGAAACACGTTTCTTCTAGGAGTTGCGTTGGGATATTCCCGAGTGAATGGGACCATAGGCTGTACAGAGAAATATGTGCTTCTAAAACCAAAACGGAGCTATCTAACTGGATTGTTGTCAATGTGTGCATTCAACTGACAAAGTCAAACTCACGTGTGGATTCAGCGGTTTGCAAACCCTTTCTGTGCAGAATCCCAAAACCGGTATTTCCAGCCCAATGCCGGCATACGAACTAAACAGCAGGAAACTTCGTCTAAAACTCAGGAGAAACGTTTAATTGAAACTGCTCTGCTGTGCGTTCGTTCTCCTAAGAGAGTTGAATCTATGTTGAGATTCAGCGAGTCAGAAACACGTTTCTTCCAGGAGCTGCGTTGGGATATTCCCGAGTGAATGGGACCATAGGCTGTACAGAGAACTATGTGCTTCTAAAACCAAAAGGGTGTTATCAAACTGAATGGTTGTCAACGTGTGCATTCAACTGACAGAGTTAAACTCACGTGTGGATTCAGCGGTTTGCAAACCCTTTCTGTGCAGAATCCCAAAACCGGTATTTCCAGCCCAATGCCGGCATCCGTACTAAACAGCAGGAAACTTCTTCTAAAACTCAGGAGAAACGTTTCCTTGAAACTGCTCTGCTGTGCGTTCGTTCACCTAAGAGAGTTGAATCTATGTTGAGATTCAGCGAGTCAGAAACACGTTTCTTCCAGGAGCTGCGTTGGGATATTCCCGAGTGAATGGGACCATAGGCTGTACAGAGAAATATCTGCTTCTAAAACGAAAAGGGTGTTATCTAACTGAATGGTTGTCAATGTGTGCATTCAACTGACAGAGTTAAACTCACGTGTGGATTCAGCGGTTTGCAAACCCTTTCTGTGCAGAATCCCAAAACCGGTATTTCCAGCCCAATGCCGGCATCCGTACTAAACAGCAGGAAACTTCGTCTAAAACTCAGGAGAAACGTTTCCTTGAAACTGCTCTGCTGTGCGTTCGTTCACCTAAGAGAGTTGAATCTATGTTGAGATTCAGCGAGTCAGAAACACGTTTCTTCTAGGAGCTGCGATGGGATATTCCCGAGAGAATGGGACCATAGGCTGTACAGAGAAATATCTGCTTCTAAAACCAAAAGGGTGTTATCACACTGAATGGTTGTCAATGTGTGCATTCAACTGACAGAGTTAAACTCACGTGTGGATTCAGCGGTTTGCAAACCCTTTCTGTGCAGAATCCCAAAACCGGTATTTCCAGCCCAATGCCGGCATACGTACTAAACAGCAGGAAACTTCGTCTAAAACTCAGGAGAAACGTTTCCTTGAAACTGCTCTGCTGTGCGTTCGTTCACCTAAGAGAATTGAATCTATGTTGAGATTCAGCGAGTCAGAAACACGTTTCTTCCAGGAGCTGCGTTGGGATATTCCCGAGTGAATGGGACCATAGGCTGTACAGAGAAATATCTGCTTCTAAAACCAAAACGGAGCTATCTAACTGAATGGTTGTCAATGTGTGCATTTAACTGACAGAGTTAAACTCACGTGTTGATTCAGTGGTTTGCAAACCCTTTCTGTGCAGAATCCCAAAACCGGTATTTCCAGCCCAATGCCGGGATACGTACTTAACTGCAGGAAACTTCGTCTAAAACTCAGGAGAAACGTTTCCTTGAAACTGCTCTGCTGTGCGTTCGTTCACGTAAGAGAGTTGAATCTATGTTGAGATTCAGCGAGTCAGAAACACGTTTCTTCTAGGAGCTGCGTTGGGATATTCCCGAGTGAATGGGACCATAGGCTGTACAGAGAAATATCTGCTTCTAAAACCAAAACGGAGCTATCTAACTGGATGGTTGTCAAAGTGTGCATTCAACTGACAGAGTTAAACTCACGTGTGGATTCAGCGGTTTGCAAACCCTTTCTGTGCAGAATCCCAAAACCGGTATTTCCAGCCCAATGCCGGCATCCGTACTAAACAGCAGGAAACTTCGTCTAAAAGGAGAAACGTTTCCTTGAAACTGCTCTGCTGTGCGTTCGTTCACCTAAGAGAGTTGAATCTATGTTGAGATTCAGCGAGTCAGAAACACGTTTCTTCCAGGAGCTGCGTTGGGATATTCCCGAGTGAATGGGACCATAGGCTGTACAGAGAAATATCTGCTTCTAAAACCAAAACGGATCTATCTAACTGAATGGTTGTCAATGTGTGCATTCAACTGACAGAGTTAAACTCACGTGTTGATTCAGTGGTTTGCAAACCCTTTCTGTGCAGAATCCCAAAACCGGTATTTCCAGCCCAATGCCGGGATACGTACTTAACTGCAGGAAACTTCGTCTAAAACTCAGGAGAAACGTTTCCTTGAAACTGCTCTGCTGTGCGTTCGTTCACGTAAGAGAGTTGAATCTATGTTGAGATTCAGCGAGTCAGAAACACGTTTCTTCTAGGAGCTGCGTTGGGATATTCCCGAGTGAATGGGACCATAGGCTGTACAGAGAAATATCTGCTTCTAAAACCAAAACGGAGCTATCTAACTGGATGGTTGTCAATGTGTGCATTGAACTGACAGAGTTAAACTCACGTGTGGCTTCAGCGGTTTGCAAACCCTTTCTGTGCAGAATCCCAAAACCGGTATTTCCAGCCCAATGCCGGCATCCGTACTAAACAGCAGGAAACTTCGTCTAAAAGGAGAAACGTTTCCTTGAAACTGCTCTGCTGTGCGTTCGTTCACCTAAGAGAGTTGAATCTATGTTGAGATTCAGCGAGTCAGAAACACGTTTCTTCCAGGAGCTGCGTTGGGATATTCCCGAGTGAATGGGACCATAGGCTGTACAGAGAAATATCTGCTTCTAAAACCAAAAGGGTGTTATCAAACTGAATGGTTGTCAATGTGTGCATTCAACTGACAGAGTTAAACTCACGTGTGGATTCAGCGGTTTGCAAACCCTTTCTGTGCAGAATCCCAAAACCGGTATTTCCAGACCAATGCCGGCATACGTACTAAACAGCAGGAAACTTCGTCTAAAACTCAGGAGAAACGTTTCCTTGAAACTGCTCTGCTGTGCGTTCGTTCACCTAAGAGAGTTGAATCTATGTTGAGATTCAGCGAGTCAGAAACACGTTTCTTCCAGGAGCTGCGTTGGGATATTCCCGAGTGAATGGGACCATAGGCTGTACAGAGAAATATCTGCTTCTAAAACCAAAAGGGTGTTATCAAACTGAATGGTTGTCAATGTGTGCATTCAACTGACAGAGATAAACTCACGTGTGGATTCAGCGGTTTGCAAACCCTTTCTGTGCAGAATCCCAAAACCGGTATTTCCAGCCCAATGCCGGCATACGTACTAAACAGCAGGAAACTTCGTCTAAAACTCAGGAGAAACGTTTCCTTGAAACTGCTCTGCTGTGCGTTCGTTCACCTAAGAGAGTTGAATCTATGTTGAGATTCAGCGAGTCAGAAACACGTTTCTTCCAGGAGCTGCGTTGGGATATTCCCGAGTGAATTGGACCATAGGCTGTACAGAGAAACATCTGCTTCTAAAACCAAAAGGGTTTTATCAAACGGAATGGTTGTCAATGTGTGCATTCAACTGACAGAGTTAAACTCTCGTGTGGATTCAGCGGTTTGCAAACCCTTTCTGTGCAGAATCCCAAAACCGGTATTTCCAGCCCAATGCCGGCATATGTACTTAACAGCAGGTATCTTCGTCTAAATCTCAGGAGAAACGATTCCTTGAAACTGCTCTGCTGTGCGTTCGTTCACCTAAGAGAGATGAATCTATGTTGAGATTCAGCGAGTCAGAAACACGTTTCTTCTAGGAGTTGCGTTGGGATATTCCCAAGTGAATGGGACCATAGGCTGTACAGAGAAATATGTGCTTCTAAAACCAAAACGGAGCTATCTAACTGGATTGTTGTCAATGTGTGCATTCAACTGACAAAGTCAAACTCACGTGTGGATTCAGCGGTTTGCAAACCCTTTCTGTGCAGAATCCCAAAACCGGTATTTCCAGCCCAATGCCGGCATACGTACTAAACAGCAGGAAACTTCGTCTAAAACTCAGGAGAAACGTTTAATTGAAACTGCTCTGCTGTGCGTTCGTTCACCTAAGAGAGTTGAATCTATGTTGAGATTCAGCGAGTCAGAAACACGTTTCTTCCAGGAGCTGCGTTGGGATATTCCCGAGTGAATGGCACAATAGGCTGTACAGAGAACTATCTGCTTCTAAAACCAAAAGGGTGTTATCAAATTGAATGGTTGTCAACGTGTGCATTCAACTGACAGAGTTAAACTCACGTGTGGATTCAGCGGTTTGCAAACCCTTTCTGTGCAGAATCCCAAAACCGGTATTTCCAGCCCAATGCCGGCATACGTACTAAACAGCAGGAAACTTCGTCTAAAACTCAGGAGAAACGTTTCCTTGAAACTGCTCTGCTGTGCGTTCGTTCACCCAAGAGAGTTGAATCTATGTTGAGAATCAGCGAGTCAGAAACACGTTTCTTCCAGGAGCTGCGTTGGGATATTCCCGAGTGAATGGGACCATAGGCTGTACAGAGAAATATCTGCTTTAAAAGCAAAATGGTGTTATCAAACTGAATGGTTGTCAATGTGTGCATTCAACTGACAGAGTTAAACTCACGTGTGGATTCAGCGGTTTGCAAACCCTTTCTGTGCAGAATCCCAAAACCGGTATTTCCAGCCCAATGCCGGCATCCGCACTAAACAGCAGGAAACATCGTCTAAAAGGAGAAACGTTTCCTTGAAACTGCTCTGCTGTGCGTTCGTTCACCTAAGAGAGTTGAATCTATGTTGAGATTCAGCGAGTCAGAAACACGTTTCTTCCAGGAGCGGCGTTGGGATATTCCCGAGTGAATTGGACCATAGGCTGTACAGAGAAATATCTGCTTCTAAAACCAAAAGGGTGTTATCAAACGGAATGGTTGTCATTGTGTGCATTCAACTGACAGAGTTAAACTCACGTGTGGATTCAGCGGTTTGCAAACCCTTTCTGTGCAGAATCCCAAAACCGGTATTTCCAGCCCAATGCCGGCATACGTACTAAACAGCAGGAAACTTCGTCTAAAACTCAGGAGAAACGTTTCCTTGAAACTGCTCTGCTGTGCGTTCGTTCACCTAAGAGAGTTGAATCTATGTTGAGATTCAGCGAGTCAGAAACACGTTTCTTCTAGGAGCTGCGTTGGGATATTCCCGAGTGAATGGGACCATAGGCTGTACAGAGAAATATCTGCTTCTAAAACCAAAAGGGTGCAATCTAACTGAATGGTTGTCAATGTGTGCATTCAACTGACAGAGTTAAACTCACGTGTGGATTCAGCGGTTTGCAAACCCTTTCTGTGCAGAATCCCAAAACCGGTATTTCCAGCCAAATGCCGGCATACGTACTAAACAGCAGGAAACTTCGTCTAAAACTCAGGAGAAACGTTTCCTTGAAACTGCTCTGCTGTGCGTTCGTTCACCTAAGAGAGTTGAATCTATGTTGAGATTCAGCGAGTCAGAAACACGTTTCTTCCAGGAGCTGCGTTGGGATATTCCCAAGTGAATGGGACCATAGGCTGTACAGAGAAATATCTGCTTCTGAAACCAAAACGGAGCTATCTAACTGAATGGTTGTCAATGTGTGCATTCAACTGACAGAGTTAAACTCACGTGTGGATTCAGTGGTTTGCAAACCCTTTCTGTGCAGAATCCCAAAACCGGTATTTCCAGCCCAATGCCGGCATACGTACTAAACAGCAGGAAACTTCGTCTAAAACTCAGGAGAAACGTTTCCTTGAAACTGCTCTGCTGTGCGTTCGTTCACCTAAGAGAGTTGAATCTATGTTGAGATTCAGCGAGTCAGAACCACGTTTCTTCTAGGAGTTGTGTTGGGATATTCCCGAGTGAATGGGACCATAGGCTGTACAGAGAAATATCTGCTCCTAAAACCAAAAGGGTGCAATCTAACTGAATGGTTGTCAATGTGTGCATTCAACTGACAGAGTTAAACTCACGTGTGGATTCAGCGGTTTGCAAACCCTTTCTGTGCAGAATCCCAAAACCGGTATTTCCAGCCCAATGCCGGCATACGTACTAAACAGCAGAAAACTTCGTCTAAAACTCAGGAGAAACGTTTCCTTGAAACTGCTCTGCTGTGCGTTCGTTCACCTAAGAGAGTTGAATCTATGTTGAGATTCAGCGAGTCAGAAACACGTTTCTTCTAGGAGTTGCGTTGGGATATTCCCGAGTGAATGGGACCATAGGCTGTACAGAGAAATATGTGCTTCTAAAACCAAAACGGAGCTATCTAACTGGATTGTTGTCAATGTGTGCATTCAACTGACAAAGTCAAACTCACGTGTGGATTCAGCGGTTTGCAAACCCTTTCTGTGCAGAATCCCAAAACCGGTATTTCCAGCCCAATGCCGGCATACGTACTAAACAGCAGGAAACTTCGTCTAAAACTCAGGAGAAACGTTTAATTGAAACTGCTCTGCTGTTCGTTCGTTCACCTAAGAGAGTTGAATCTATGTTGAGATTCAGCGAGTCAGAAACACGTTTCTTCCAGGAGCTGCGTTGGGATATTCCCGAGTGAATGGGACCATAGGCTGTACAGAGAACTATCTGCTTCTAAAACCAAAAGGGTGTTATCAAACTGAATGGTTGTCAACGTGTGCATTCAACTGACAGAGTTAAACTCACGTGTGGATTCAGCGGTTTGCAAACCCTTTCTGTGCAGAATCCCAAAACCGGTATTTCCAGCCCAATGCCGGCATCCGTACTAAACAGCAGGAAACTTCGTCTAAAACTCAGGAGAAACGTTTCCTTGAAACTGCTCTGCTGTGCGTTCGTTCACCTAAGAGAGTTGAATCTATGTTGAGATTCAGCGAGTCAGAAACACGTTTCTTCCAGGAGCTGCGTTGGGATATTCCCGAGTGAATGGGACCATAGGCTGTACAGAGAAATATCTGCTTCTAAAACCAAAAGGGTGTTATCAAACTGAATGGTTGTCAATGTGTGCATTCAACTGACAGAGTTAAACTCACGTGTGGATTCAGCGGTTTGCAAACCCTTTCTGTGCAGAATCCCAAAACCGGTATTTCCAACCCAATGCCGGCATCCGTACTAAACAGCAGGAAACTTCGTCTAAAACTCAGGAGAAAAGTTTCCTTGAAACTGCTCTGCTGTGCGTTCGTTCACCTAAGAGAGTTGAATCTATGTTGAGATTCAGCGAGTCAGAAACACGTTTCTTGCAGGAGCTGCGTTGGTATATTCCCGAGAGAATGGGACCATAGGCTGTACAGAGAAATATCTGCTTCTAAAACCAAAAGGGTGTTATCACACTGAATGGTTGTCAATGTGTGCATTCAACTGACAGAGTTAAACTCACGTGTGGATTCAGCGGTTTGCAAACCCTTTCTGTGCAGAATCCCAAAACCGGTATTTCCAGCCAAATGCCGGCATACGTACTAAACAGCAGGAAACTTCGTCTAAAACTCAGGAGAAACGTTTCCTTGAAACTGCTCTGCTGTGCGTTCGTTCACCTAAGAGAGTTGAATCTATGTTGAGATTCAGCGAGTCAGAAACACGTTTCTTCCAGGAGCTGCGTTGGGATATTCCCGAGTGAATAGGACCATAGGCTGTACAGAGAAATATCTGCTTCTAAAACCAAAACGGAGCTATCTAACTGAATGGTTGTCAATGTGTGCATTCAACTGACAGAGTTAAACTCACGTGTTGATTCAGTGGTTTGCAAACCCTTTCTGTGCAGAATCCCAAAACCGGTATTTCCAGCCCAATGCCGGCATACGTACTTAACTGCAGGAAACTTCGTCTAAAACTCAGGAGAAACGTTTCCTTGAAACTGCTCTGCTGTGCGTTCGTTCACCTAACAGAGTTGAATCTACGTTGAGATTCAGCGAGTCAGAAACACGTTTCTTCTAGGAGCTGCGTTGGGATATTCCCGAGTGAATGGGACCATAGGCTGTACAGAGAAATATCTGCTTCTAAAACCAAAACGGACCTATCTAACTGGATGGTTGTCAATGTGTGCATTCAACTGACAGAGTTAAACTCACGTGTGGATTCAGCGGTTTGCAAACCCTTTCTGTGCAGAATCCCAAAACCGGTATTTCCAGCCCAATGAAGCCATCCGTACTAAACAGCAGGAAACTTCGTCTAAAAGGAGAAACGTTTCCTTGAAACTGCTCTGCTGTGCGTTCGTTCACCTAAGAGAGTTGAATCTATGTTGAGATACAGCGAGTCAGAAACACGTTTCTTCCAGGAGCTGCGTTGGGATATTCCCGAGTGAATGGGACCATAGGCTGTACAGAGAAATATCTGCTTCTAAAACCAAAACGGAGCTATCTAACTGAATGGTTGACAATGTGTGCATTCAACTGACAGAGTTAAACTCACGTGTGGATTCAGCGGTTTGCAAACCCTTTCTGTGCAGAATCCCAAAACCGGTATTTCCAGCCCAACGCCGGCATCCGCACTAAACAGCAGGAAACTTCGTCTAAAAGGAGAAACGTTTCCTTGAAACTGTTCTGCTGTGCGTTCGTTCACCTAAGAGAGTTGAATCTATGTTGAGATTCAGCGAGTCAGAAACACGTTTCTTCCAGGAGCTGCGTTGGGATATTCCCGAGTGAATGGGACCATAGGCTGTACAGAGAACTATCTGCTTCTAAAACCAAAAGGGTGTTATCAAACTGAATGGTAGTCAACGTGTGCATTCAACTGACAGAGTTAAACTCACGTGTGGATTCAGCGGTTTGCAAACCCTTTCTGTGCAGAATCCCAAAACCGGTATTTCCAGCCCAATGCTGGCATACGTACTAAACAGCAGGAAACTTCGTCTAAAACTCAGGAGAAACGTTTCCTTGAAACTGCTCTGCTGTGCGTTCGTTCACCTAAGAGAGTTGAATCTATGTTGAGATTCAGCGAGTCAGAAACACGTTTCTTCTAGGAGTTGCGTTGGGATATTCCCGAGTGAATGGGACCATAGGCTGTACAGAGAAATATGTGCTTCTAAAACCAAAACGGAGCTATCTAACTGGATTGTTGTCAATGTGTGCATTCAACTGACAAAGTCAAACTCACGTGTGGATTCAGCGGTTTGCAAACCCTTTCTGTGCAGAATCCCAAAACCGGTATTTCCAGCCCAATGCCGGCATACGAACTAAACAGCAGGAAACTTCGTCTAAAACTCAGGAGAAACGTTTAATTGAAACTGCTCTGCTGTGCGTTCGTTCTCCTAAGAGAGTTGAATCTATGTTGAGATTCAGCGAGTCAGAAACACGTTTCTTCCAGGAGCTGCGTTGGGATATTCCCGAGTGAATGGGACCATAGGCTGTACAGAGAACTATGTGCTTCTAAAACCAAAAGGGTGTTATCAAACTGAATGGTTGTCAACGTGTGCATTCAACTGACAGAGTTAAACTCACGTGTGGATTCAGCGGTTTGCAAACCCTTTCTGTGCAGAATCCCAAAACCGGTATTTCCAGCCCAATGCCGGCATCCGTACTAAACAGCAGGAAACTTCTTCTAAAACTCAGGAGAAACGTTTCCTTGAAACTGCTCTGCTGTGCGTTCGTTCACCTAAGAGAGTTGAATCTATGTTGAGATTCAGCGAGTCAGAAACACGTTTCTTCCAGGAGCTGCGTTGGGATATTCCCGAGTGAATGGGACCATAGGCTGTACAGAGAAATATCTGCTTCTAAAACGAAAAGGGTGTTATCTAACTGAATGGTTGTCAATGTGTGCATTCAACTGAAAGAGTTAAACTCACGTGTGGATTCAGCGGTTTGCAAACCCTTTCTGTGCAGAATCCCAAAACCGGTATTTCCAGCCCAATGCCGGCATCCGTACTAAACAGCAGGAAACTTCGTCTAAAACTCAGGAGAAACGTTTCCTTGAAACTGCTCTGCTGTGCGTTCGTTCACCTAAGAGAGTTGAATCTATGTTGAGATTCAGCGAGTCAGAAACACGTTTCTTCCAGGAGCTGCGTTGGGATATTCCCGAGTGAATGGGACCATAGGCTGTACAGAGAAATATCTGCTTCTAAAACCAAAACGGAGCTATCTAACTGAATGGTTGTCAATGTGTGCATTCAACTGACAGAGTTAAACTCACGTGTTGATTCAGTGGTTTGCAAACCCTTTCTGTGCAGAATCCCAAAACCGGTATTTCCAGCCCAATGCCGGGATACGTACTTAACTGCAGGAAACTTCGTCTAAAACTCAGGAGAAACGTTTCCTTGAAACTGCTCTGCTGTGCGTTCGTTCACGTAAGAGAGTTGAATCTATGTTGAGATTCAGCGAGTCAGAAACACGTTTCTTCTAGGAGCTGCGTTGGGATATTCCCGAGTGAATGGGACCATAGGCTGTACAGAGAAATATGTGCTTCTAAAACCAAAACGGAGCTATCTAACTGGATGGTTGTCAATGTGTGCATTCAACTGACAGAGTTAAACTCACGTGTGGCTTCAGCGGTTTGCAAACCCTTTCTGTGCAGAATCCCAAAACCGGTATTTCCAGCCCAATGCCGGCATCCGTACTAAACAGCAGGAAACTTCGTCTAAAAGGAGAAACGTTTCCTTGAAACTGCTCTGCTGTGCGTTCGTTCACCTAAGAGAGTTGAATCTATGTTGAGATTCAGCGAGTCAGAAACACGTTTCTTCCAGGAGCTGCGTTGGGATATTCCCGAGTGAATGGGACCATAGGCTGTACAGAGAAATATCTGCTTCTAAAACCAAAAGGGTGTTATCAAACTGAATGGTTGTCAATGTGTGCATTCAACTGACAGAGTTAAACTCACGTGTGGATTCAGCGGTTTGCAAACCCTTTCTGTGCAGAATCCCAAAACCGGTATTTCCAGCCCAATGCCGGCATACGTACTAAACAGCAGGAAACTTCGTCTAAAACTCAGGAGAAACGTTTCCTTGAAACTGCTCTGCTGTGCGTTCGTTCACCTAAGAGAGTTGAATCTATGTTGAGATTCAGCGAGTCAGAAACACGTTTCTTCCAGGAGCTGCGTTGGGATATTCCCGAGTGAATGGGACCATAGGCTGTACAGAGAAATATCTGCTTCTAAAACCAAAACGGAGCTATCTAACTGAATGGTTGTCAATGTGTGCATTCAACTGACAGAGATAAACTCACGTGTGGATTCAGTGGTTTGCAAACCCTTTCTGTGCAGAATCCCAAAACCGGTATTTCCAGCCCAATGCCGGCATACGTACTAAACAGCAGGAAACTTCGTCTAAAACTCAGGAGAAACGTTTCCTTGAAACTGCTCTGCTGTGCGTTCGTTCACCTAAGAGAGTTGAATCTATGTTGAGATTCAGCGAGTCAGAAACACGTTTCTTCCAGGAGCTGCGTTGGGATATTCCCGAGTGAATTGGACCATAGGCTGTACAGAGAAACATCTGCTTCTAAAACCAAAAGGGTTTTATCAAACGGAATGGTTGTCAATGTGTGCATTCAACTGACAGAGTTAAACTCTCGTGTGGATTCAGCGGTTTGCAAACCCTTTCTGTGCAGAATCCCAAAACCGGTATTTCCAGCCCAATGCCGGCATATGTACTTAACAGCAGGAATCTTCGTCTAAATCTCAGGAGAAACGATTCCTTGAAACTGCTCTGCTGTTCGTTCGTTCACCTAAGAGAGATGAATCTATGTTGAGATTCAGCGAGTCAGAAACACGTTTCTTCTAGGAGTTGCGTTGGGATATTCCCAAGTGAAAGGGACCATAGGCTGTACAGAGAAATATGTGCTTCTAAAACCAAAACGGAGCTATCTAACTGGATTGTTGTCAATGTGTGCATTCAACTGACAAAGTCAAACTCACGTGTGGATTCAGCGGTTTGCAAACCCTTTCTGTGCAGAATCCCAAAACCGGTATTTCCAGCCCAATGCCGGCATACGTACTAAACAGCAGGAAACTTCGTCTAAAACTCAGGAGAAACGTTTAATTGAAACTGCTCTGCTGTGCGTTCGTTCACCTAAGAGAGTTGAATCTATGTTGAGATTCAGCGAGTCAGAAACACGTTTCTTCCAGGAGCTGCGTTGGGATATTCCCGAGTGAATGGGACAATAGGCTGTACAGAGAACTATCTGCTTCTAAAACCAAAAGGGTGTTATCAAACTGAATGGTTGTCAACGTGTGCATTCAACTGACAGAGTTAAACTCACGTGTGGATTCAGCGGTTTGCAAACCCTTTCTGTGCAGAATCCCAAAACCGGTATTTACAGCCCAATGCCGGCATACGTACTAAACAGCAGGAAACTTCGTCTAAAACTCAGGAGAAACGTTTCCTTGAAACTGCTCTGCTGTGCGTTCGTTCACCTAAGAGAGTTGAATCTATGTTGAGAATCAGCGAGTCAGAAACACGTTTCTTCCAGGAGCTGCGTTGGGATATTCCCGAGTGAATGGGACCATAGGCTGTACAGAGAAATATCTGCTTTAAAAGCAAAATGGTGTTATCAAACTGAATGGTTGTCAATGTGTGCATTCAACTGACAGAGTTAAACTCACGTGTGGATTCAGCGGTTTGCAAACCCTTTCTGTGCAGAATCCCAAAACCGGTATTTCCAGCCCAATGCCGGCATCCGCACTAAACAGCAGGAAACTTCGTCTAAAAGGAGAAACGTTTCCTTGAAACTGCTCTGCTGTGCGTTCGTTCACCTAAGAGAGTTGAATCTATGTTGAGATTCAGCGAGTCAGAAACACGTTTCTTCCAGGAGCGGCGTTGGGATATTCCCGAGTGAATTGGACCATAGGCTGTACAGAGAAATATCTGCTTCTAAAACCAAAAGGGTGTTATCAAACGGAATGGTTGTCATTGTGTGCATTCAACTGACAGAGTTAAACTCACGTGTGGATTCAGCGGTTTGCAAACCCTTTCTGTGCAGAATCCCAAAACCGGTATTTCCAGCCCAATGCCGGCATACGTACTAAACAGCAGGAAACTTCGTCTAAAACTCAGGAGAAACGTTTCCTTGAAACTGCTCTGCTGTGCGTTCGTTCACCTAAGAGAGTTGAATCTATGTTGAGATTCAGCGAGTCAGAAACACGTTTCTTCTAGGAGCTGCGTTGGGATATTCCCGAGTGAATGGGACCATAGGCTGTACAGAGAAATATCTGCTTCTAAAACCAAAAGGGTGCAATCTAACTGAATGGTTGTCAATGTGTGCATTCAACTGACAGAGTTAAACTCACGTGTGGATTCAGCGGTTTGCAAACCCTTTCTGTGCAGAATCCCAAAACCGGTATTTCCAGCCAAATGCCGGCATACGTACTAAACAGCAGGAAACTTCGTCTAAAACTCAGGAGAAACGTTTCCTTGAAACTGCTCTGCTGTGCGTTCGTTCACCTAAGAGAGTTGAATCTATGTTGAGTTTCAGCGAGTCAGAAAGACGTTTCTTCCAGGAGCTGCGTTGGGATATTCCCAAGTGAATGGGACCATAGGCTGTACAGAGAAATATCTGCTTCTGAAACCAAAACGGAGCTATCTAACTGAATGGTTGTCAATGTGTGCATTCAACTGACAGAGTTAAACTCATGTGTGGATTCAGTGGTTTGCAAACCCTTTCTGTGCAGAATCCCAAAACCGGTATTTCCAGCCCAATGCCGGCATACGTACTATACAGCAGGAAACTTCGTCTAAAACTCAGGAGAAACGATTCCTTGAAACTGCTCTGCTGTGCGTTCGTTCACCTAAGAGAGTTGAATCTATGTTGAGATTCAGCGAGTCAGAACCACGTTTCTTCTAGGAGTTGCGTTGGGATATTCCCGAGTGAATGGGACCATAGGCTGTACAGAGAAATATCTGCTCCTAAAACCAAAAGGGTGCAATCTAACTGAATGGTTGTCAATGTGTGCATTCAACTGACAGAGTTAAACTCACGTGTGGATTCAGCGGTTTGCAAACCCTTTCTGTGCAGAATCCCAAAACCGGTATTTCCAGCCCAATGCCGGCATACGTACTAAACAGCAGAAAACTTCGTCTAAAACTCAGGAGAAACGTTTCCTTGAAACTGCTCT
The DNA here is from genome assembly GCF_030222135.1 of Aotus nancymaae. Classification (NCBI taxonomy): domain Eukaryota; kingdom Metazoa; phylum Chordata; class Mammalia; order Primates; family Aotidae; genus Aotus; species Aotus nancymaae. The sequence continues at coordinate 1,421,429 of NW_026988587.1, forward strand.
GCTGTGCGTTCGTTCACCTAAGAGAGTTGAATCTATGTTGAGATTCAGCGAGTCAGAAACACGTTTCTTCTAGGAGTTGCGTTGGGATATTCCCGAGTGAATGGGACCATAGGCTGTACAGAGAAATATGTGCTTCTAAAACCAAAACGGAGCTATCTAACTGGATTGTTGTCAATGTGTGCATTCAACTGACAAAGTCAAACTCACGTGTGGATTCAGCGGTTTGCAAACCCTTTCTGTGCAGAATCCCAAAACCGGTATTTCCAGCCCAATGCCGGCATACGTACTAAACAGCAGGAAACTTCGTCTAAAACTCAGGAGAAACGTTTAATTGAAACTGCTCTGCTGTTCGTTCGTTCACCTAAGAGAGTTGAATCTATGTTGAGATTCAGCGAGTCAGAAACACGTTTCTTCCAGGAGCTGCGTTGGGATATTCCCGAGTGAATGGGACCATAGGCTGTACAGAGAACTATCTGCTTCTAAAACCAAAAGGGTGTTATCAAACTGAATGGTTGTCAACGTGTGCATTCAACTGACAGAGTTAAACTCACGTGTGGATTCAGCGGTTTGCAAACCCTTTCTGTGCAGAATCCCAAAACCGGTATTTCCAGCCCAATGCCGGCATCCGTACTAAACAGCAGGAAACTTCGTCTAAAACTCAGGAGAAACGTTTCCTTGAAACTGCTCTGCTGTGCGTTCGTTCACCTAAGAGAGTTGAATCTATGTTGAGATTCAGCGAGTCAGAAACACGTTTCTTCCAGGAGCTGCGTTGGGATATTCCCGAGTGAATGGGACCATAGGCTGTACAGAGAAATATCTGCTTCTAAAACCAAAAGGGTGTTATCAAACTGAATGGTTGTCAATGTGTGCATTCAACTGACAGAGTTAAACTCACGTGTGGATTCAGCGGTTTGCAAACCCTTTCTGTGCAGAATCCCAAAACCGGTATTTCCAACCCAATGCCGGCATCCGTACTAAACAGCAGGAAACTTCGTCTAAAACTCAGGAGAAAAGTTTCCTTGAAACTGCTCTGCTGTGCGTTCGTTCACCTAAGAGAGTTGAATCTATGTTGAGATTCAGCGAGTCAGAAACACGTTTCTTGCAGGAGCTGCGTTGGTATATTCCCGAGAGAATGGGACCATAGGCTGTACAGAGAAATATCTGCTTCTAAAACCAAAAGGGTGTTATCACACTGAATGGTTGTCAATGTGTGCATTCAACTGACAGAGTTAAACTCACGTGTGGATTCAGCGGTTTGCAAACCCTTTCTGTGCAGAATCCCAAAACCGGTATTTCCAGCCCAATGCCGGCATACGTACTAAACAGCAGGAAACTTCGTCTAAAACTCAGGAGAAACGTTTCCTTGAAACTGCTCTGCTGTGCGTTCGTTCACCTAAGAGAGTTGAATCTATGTTGAGATTCAGCGAGTCAGAAACACGTTTCTTCCAGGAGCTGCGTTGGGATATTCCCGAGTGAATAGGACCATAGGCTGTACAGAGAAATATCTGCTTCTAAAACCAAAACGGAGCTATCTAACTGAATGGTTGTCAATGTGTGCATTCAACTGACAGAGTTAAACTCACGTGTTGATTCAGTGGTTTGCAAACCCTTTCTGTGCAGAATCCCAAAACCGGTATTTCCAGCCCAATGCCGGCATACGTACTTAACTGCAGGAAACTTCGTCTAAAACTCAGGAGAAACGTTTCCTTGAAACTGCTCTGCTGTGCGTTCGTTCACCTAACAGAGTTGAATCTACGTTGAGATTCAGCGAGTCAGAAACACGTTTCTTCTAGGAGCTGCGTTGGGATATTCCCGAGTGAATGGGACCATAGGCTGTACAGAGAAATATCTGCTTCTAAAACCAAAACGGACCTATCTAACTGGATGGTTGTCAATGTGTGCATTCAACTGACAGAGTTAAACTCACGTGTGGATTCAGCGGTTTGCAAACCCTTTCTGTGCAGAATCCCAAAACCGGTATTTCCAGCCCAACGCCGGCATCCGCACTAAACAGCAGGAAACTTCGTCTAAAAGGAGAAACGTTTCCTTGAAACTGTTCTGCTGTGCGTTCGTTCACCTAAGAGAGTTGAATCTATGTTGAGATTCAGCGAGTCAGAAACACGTTTCTTCCAGGAGCTGCGTTGGGATATTCCCGAGTGAATTGGACCATAGGCTGTACAGAGAAATATCTGCTTCTAAAACCAAAAGGGTGTTATCAAACGGAATGGTTGTCAATGTGTGCATTCAACTGACAGAGTTAAACTCACGTGTGGATTCAGCGGTTTGCAAACCCTTTCTTTGCAGAATCCCAAAACCGGTATTTCCAGCCCAATGCCGGCATACATACTAAACAGCAGGAAACTTCGTATAAATCTCAGGAGAAACGTTTCCTTGAAACTGCTCTGCTGTGCGTTCGTTCATCTAAGAGAGTTGAATCTATGTTGAGATTCAGCGAGTCAGAAACACGTTTCTTCTAGGAGGTGCATTGGGATATTCCCGAGTGAATGGGACCATAGGCTGTACAGAGAAATATATGCTTCTAAAACCAAAACGGAGCTATCTAACTGAATGGTTGTCAATGTGTGCATTCAACTGACAGAGTTAAACTCACGTGTGGATTCAGCGGTTTGCAAACCCTTTCTGTGCAGAATCCCAAAACCGGTATTTCCAGCCCAATGCCGGCATCCGCACTAAACAGCAGGAAACTTCGTCTAAAAGGAGAAACCTTTCCTTGAAACTGTTCTGCTGTGCGTTCGTTCACCTAAGAGAGTTGAATCTATGTTGAGATTCAGCGAGTCAGAAACACGTTTCTTCCAGGAGCTGCGTTGGGATATTCCCGAGTGAATGGGACCATAGGCTGTACAGAGAAATATCTGCTTCTAAAACCAAAAGGGTGTTATCAAACTGAATGGTTGTCAATGTGTGCATTCAACTGACAGAGTTAAACTCACGTGTGGATTCAGCGGTTTGCAAACCCTTTCTGTGCAGAATCCCAAAACCGGTATTTCCAGCCCAATGCCGGCATCCGTACTAAACAGCAGGAAACTTCGTCTAAAACTCAGGAGAAAAGTTTCCTTGAAACTGCTCTGCTGTGCGTTCGTTCACCTAAGAGAGTTGAATCTATGTTGAGATTCAGCGAGTCAGAAACACGTTTCTTGCAGGAGCTGCGTTGGTATATTCCCGAGAGAATGGGACCATAGGCTGTACAGAGAAATATCTGCTTCTAAAACCAAAAGGGTGTTATCACACTGAATGGTTGTCAACGTGTGCATTCAACTGACAGAGTTAAACTCACGTGTGGATTCAGCGGTTTGCAAACCCTTTCTGTGCAGAATCCCAAAACCGGTATTTCCAGCCCAATGCCGGCATACGTACTAAACAGCAGGAAACTTCGTCTAAAACTCAGGAGAAACGTTTCCTTGAAACTGCTCTGCTGTGCGTTCGTTCACCTAAGAGAGTTGAATCTATGTTGAGATTCAGCGAGTCAGAAACACGTTTCTTCCAGGAGCTGCGTTGGGATATTCCCGAGTGAATGGGACCATAGGCTGTACAGAGAAATATCTGCTTCTAAAACCAAAAGGGTGTTATCAAACTGAATGGTTGTCAATGTGTGCATTCAACTGACAGAGTTAAACTCACGTGTGGATTCAGCGGTTTGCAAACCCTTTCTGTGCAGAATCCCAAAACCGGTATTTCCAGCCCAATGCCGGCATCCGTACTAAACAGCAGGAAACTTCGTCTAAAACTCAGGAGAAAAGTTTCCTTGAAACTGCTCTGCTGTGCGTTCGTTCACCTAAGAGAGTTGAATCTATGTTGAGATTCAGCGAGTCAGAAACACGTTTCTTGCAGGAGCTGCGTTGGTATATTCCCGAGAGAATGGGACCATAGGCTGTACAGAGAAATATCTGCTTCTAAAACCAAAAGGGTGTTATCAAACGGAATGGTTGTCATTGTGTGCATTCAACTGACAGAGTTAAACTCACGTGTGGATTCAGCGGTTTGCAAACCCTTTCTGTGCAGAATCCCAAAACCGGTATTTCCAGCCCAATGCCGGCATACGTACTAAACAGCAGGAAACTTCGTCTAAAACTCAGGAGAAACGTTTCCTTGAAACTGCTCTGCTGTGCGTTCGTTCACCTAAGAGAGTTGAATCTATGTTGAGATTCAGCGAGTCAGAAACACGTTTCTTCTAGGAGCTGCGTTGGGATATTCCCGAGTGAATGGGACCATAGGCTGTACAGAGAAATATCTGCTTCTAAAACCAAAAGGGTGCAATCTAACTGAATGGTTGTCAATGTGTGCATTCAACTGACAGAGTTAAACTCACGTGTGGATTCAGCGGTTTGCAAACCCTTTCTGTGCAGAATCCCAAAACCGGTATTTCCAGCCAAATGCCGGCATACGTACTAAACAGCAGGAAACTTCGTCTAAAACTCAGGAGAAACGTTTCCTTGAAACTGCTCTGCTGTGCGTTCGTTCACCTAAGAGAGTTGAATCTATGTTGAGTTTCAGCGAGTCAGAAAGACGTTTCTTCCAGGAGCTGCGTTGGGATATTCCCGAGTGAATGGGACCATAGGCTGTACAGAGAAATATCTGCTTCTGAAACCAAAACGGAGCTATCTAACTGAATGGTTGTCAATGTGTGCATTCAACTGACAGAGTTAAACTCACGTGTGGATTCAGTGGTTTGCAAACCCTTTCTGTGCAGAATCCCAAAACCGGTATTTCCAGCCCAATGCCGGCATACGTACTAAACAGCAGGAAACTTCGTCTAAAACTCAGGAGAAACGTTTCCTTGAAACTGCTCTGCTGTGCGTTCGTTCACCTAAGAGAGTTGAATCTATGTTGAGATTCAGCGAGTCAGAACCACGTTTCTTCTAGGAGTTGCGTTGGGATATTCCCGAGTGAATGGGACCATAGGCTGTACAGAGAAATATCTGCTCCTAAAACCAAAAGGGTGCAATCTAACTGAATGGTTGTCAATGTGTGCATTCAACTGACAGAGTTAAACTCACGTGTGGATTCAGCGGTTTGCAAACCCTTTCTGTGCAGAATCCCAAAACCGGTATTTCCAGCCCAATGCCGGCATACGTACTAAACAGCAGAAAACTTCGTCTAAAACTCAGGAGAAACGTTTCCTTGAAACTGCTCTGCTGTGCGTTCGTTCACCTAAGAGAGTTGAATCTATGTTGAGATTCAGCGAGTCAGAAACACGTTTCTTCTAGGAGTTGCGTTGGGATATTCCCGAGTGTATGGGACCATAGGCTGTACAGAGAAATATGTGCTTCTAAAACCAAAACGGAGCTATCTAACTGGATTGTTGTCAATGTGTGCATTCAACTGACAAAGTCAAACTCACGTGTGGATTCAGCGGTTTGCAAACCCTTTCTGTGCAGAATCCCAAAACCGGTATTTCCAGCCCAATGCCGGCATACGTACTAAACAGCAGGAAACTTCGTCTAAAACTCAGGAGAAACGTTTAATTGAAACTGCTCTGCTGTTCGTTCGTTCACCTAAGAGAGTTGAATCTATGTTGAGATTCAGCGAGTCAGAAACACGTTTCTTCCAGGAGCTGCGTTGGGATATTCCCGAGTGAATGGGACCATAGGCTGTACAGAGAACTATCTGCTTCTAAAACCAAAAGGGTGTTATCAAACTGAATGGTTGTCAACGTGTGCATTCAACTGACAGAGTTAAACTCACGTGTGGATTCAGCGGTTTGCAAACCCTTTCTGTGCAGAATCCCAAAACCGGTATTTCCAGCCCAATGCCGGCATCCGTACTAAACAGCAGGAAACTTCGTCTAAAACTCAGGAGAAACGTTTCCTTGAAACTGCTCTGCTGTGCGTTCGTTCACCTAAGAGAGTTGAATATATGTTGAGATTCAGCGAGTCAGAAACACGTTTCTTCCAGGAGCTGCGTTGGGATATTCCCGAGTGAATGGGACCATAGGCTGTACAGAGAAATATCTGCTTCTAAAACCAAAAGGGTGTTATCAAACTGAATGGTTGTCAATGTGTGCATTCAACTGACAGAGTTAAACTCACGTGTGGATTCAGCGGTTTGCAAACCCTTTCTGTGCAGAATCCCAAAACCGGTATTTCCAACCCAATGCCGGCATCCGTACTAAACAGCAGGAAACTTCGTCTAAAACTCAGGAGAAAAGTTTCCTTGAAACTGCTCTGCTGTGCGTTCGTTCACCTAAGAGAGTTGAATCTATGTTGAGATTCATCGAGTCAGAAACACGTTTCTTGCAGGAGCTGCGTTGGTATATTCCCGAGAGAATGGGACCATAGGCTGTACAGAGAAATATCTGCTTCTAAAACCAAAAGGGTGTTATCACACTGAATGGTTGTCAATGTGTGTATTCAACTGACAGAGTTAAACTCACGTGTGGATTCAGCGGTTTGCAAACCCTTTCTGTGCAGAATCCCAAAACCGGTATTTCCAGCCCAATGCCGGCATACGTACTAAACAGCAGGAAACTTCGTCTAAAACTCAGGAGAAACGTTTCCTTGAAACTGCTCTGCTGTGCGTTCGTTCACCTAAGAGAGTTGAATCTATGTTGAGATTCAGCGAGTCAGAAACACGTTTCTTCCAGGAGCTGCGTTGGGATATTCCCGAGTGAATAGGACCATAGGCTGTACAGAGAAATATCTGCTTCTAAAACCAAAACGGAGCTATCTAACTGAATGGTTGTCAATGTGTGCATTCAACTGACAGAGTTAAACTCACGTGTTGATTCAGTGGTTTGCAAACCCTTTCGGTGCAGAATCCCAAAACCGGTATTTCCAGCCCAATGCCGGCATACGTACTTAACTGCAGGAAACTTCGTCTAAAACTCAGGAGAAACGTTTCCTTGAAACCGCTCTGCTGTGCGTTCGTTCACCTAACAGAGTTGAATCTACGTTGAGATTCAGCGAGTCAGAAACACGTTTCTTCTAGGAGCTGCGTTGGGATATTCCCGAGTGAATGGGACCATAGGCTGTACAGAGAAATATCTGCTTCTAAAACCAAAACGGACCTATCTAACTGGATGGTTGTCAATGTGTGCATTCAACTGACAGAGTTAAACTCACGTGTGGATTCAGCGGTTTGCAAACCCTTTCTGTGCAGAATCCCAAAACCGGTATTTCCAGCCCAATGAAGCCATCCGTACTAAACAGCAGGAAACTTCGTCTAAAAGGAGAAACGTTTCCTTGAAACTGCTCTGCTGTGCGTTCGTTCACCTAAGAGAGTTGAATCTATGTTGAGATACAGCGAGTCAGAAACACGTTTCTTCCAGGAGCTGCGTTGGGATATTCCCGAGTGAATGGGACCATAGGCTGTACAGAGAAATATCTGCTTCTAAAACCAAAACGGAGCTATCCAACTGAATGGTTGACAATGTGTGCATTCAACTGACAGAGTTAAACTCACGTGTGGATTCAGCGGTTTGCAAACCCTTTCTGTGCAGAATCCCAAAACCGGTATTTCCAGCCCAACGCCGGCATCCGCACTAAACAGCAGGAAACTTCGTCTAAAAGGAGAAACGTTTCCTTGAAACTGTTCTGCTGTGCGTTCGTTCACCTAAGAGAGTTGAATCTATGTTGAGATTCAGCGAGTCAGAAACACGTTTCTTCCAGGAGCTGCGTTGGGATATTCCCGAGTGAATTGGACCATAGGCTGTACAGAGAAATATCTGCTTCTAAAACCAAAAGGGTGTTATCAAACGGAATGGTTGTCAATGTGTGCATTCAACTGACAGAGTTAAACTCACGTGTGGATTCAGCGGTTTGCAAACCCTTTCTTTGCAGAATCCCAAAACCGGTATTTCCAGCCCAATGCCGGCATACATACTAAACAGCAGGAAACTTCGTATAAATCTCAGGAGAAACGTTTCCTTGAAACTGCTCTGCTGTGCGTTCGTTCATCTAAGAGAGTTGAATCTATGTTGAGATTCAGCGAGTCAGAAACACGTTTCTTCTAGGAGCTGCGTTGGGATATTCCCGAGTGAATGGTACCATAGGCTGTACAGAGAAATATATGCTTCTAAAACCAAAACGGAGCTATCTAACTGAATGGTTGTCAATGTGTGCATTCAACTGACAGAGCTAAACTCACGTGTGGATTCAGCGGTTTGCAAACCCTTTCTGTGCAGAATCCCAAAACCGGTATTTCCAGCCCAATGCCGGCATCCGCACTAAACAGCAGGAAACTTCGTCTAAAAGGAGAAACCTTTCCTTGAAACTGTTCTGCTGTGCGTTCGTTCACCTAAGAGAGTTGAATCTATGTTGAGATTCAGCGAGTCAGAAACACGTTTCTTCCAGGAGCTGCGTTGGGATATTCCCGAGTGAATGGGACCATAGGCTGTACAGAGAAATATCTGCTTCTAAAACCAAAAGGGTGTTATCAAACTGAATGGTTGTCAATGTGTGCATTCAACTGACAGAGTTAAACTCACGTGTGGATTCAGCGGTTTGCAAACCCTTTCTGTGCAGAATCCCAAAACCGGTATTTCCAGCCCAATGCCGGCATCCGTACTAAACAGCAGGAAACTTCGTCTAAAACTCAGGAGAAAAGTTTCCTTGAAACTGCTCTGCTGTGCGTTCGTTCACCTAAGAGAGTTGAATCTATGTTGAGATTCAGCGAGTCAGAAACACGTTTCTTGCAGGAGCTGCGTTGGTATATTCCCGAGAGAATGGGACCATAGGCTGTACAGAGAAATATCTGCTTCTAAAACCAAAAGGGTGTTATCACACTGAATGGTTGTCAACGTGTGCATTCAACTGACAGAGTTAAACTCACGTGTGGATTCAGCGGTTTGCAAACCCTTTCTGTGCAGAATCCCAAAACCGGTATTTCCAGCCCAATGCCGGCATACGTACTAAACAGCAGGAAACTTCGTCTAAAACTCAGGAGAAACGTTTCCTTGAAACTGCTCTGCTGTGCGTTCGTTCACCTAAGAGAGTTGAATCTATGTTGAGATTCAGCGAGTCAGAAACACGTTTCTTCCAGGAGCTGCGTTGGGATATTCCCGAGTGAATGGGACCATAGGCTGTACAGAGAAATATCTGCTTCTAAAACCAAAAGGGTGTTATCAAACTGAATGGTTGTCAATGTGTGCATTCAACTGACAGAGTTAAACTCACGTGTGGATTCAGCGGTTTGCAAACCCTTTCTGTGCAGAATCCCAAAACCGGTATTTCCAGCCCAATGCCGGCATACGTACTTAACTGCAGGAAACTTCGTCTAAAACTCAGGAGAAACGTTTCCTTGAAACTGCTCTGCTGTGCGTTCGTTCACCTAACAGAGTTGAATCTACGTTGAGATTCAGCGAGTCAGAAACACGTTTCTTCTAGGAGCTGCGTTGGGATGTTCCCGAGTTAATGGGACCATAGGCTGTACAGAGAAATATCTGCTTCTAAAACCAAAAGGGTGTTATCACACTGAATGGTTGTCAATGTGTGCATTCAACTGACAGAGTTAAACTCACGTGTGGATTCAGCGGTTTGCAAACCCTTTCTGTGCAGAATCCCAAAACCGGTATTTCCAGCCCAATGCCGGCATACGTACTAAACAGCAGGAAACTTCGTCTAAAACTCAGGAGAAACGTTTCCTTGAAACTGCTCTGCTGTGCGTTCGTTCACCTAAGAGAGTTGAATCTATGTTGAGATTCAGCGAGTCAGAAACACGTTTCTTCCAGGAGCTGCGTTGGGATATTCCCGAGTGAATAGGACCATAGGCTGTACAGAGAAATATCTGCTTCTAAAACCAAAACGGAGCTATCTAACTGAATGGTTGTCAATGTGTGCATTCAACTGACAGAGTTAAACTCACGTGTTGATTCAGTGGTTTGCAAACCCTTTCGGTGCAGAATCCCAAAACCGGTATTTCCAGCCCAATGCCGGCATACGTACTTAACTGCAGGAAACTTCGTCTAAAACTCAGGAGAAACGTTTCCTTGAAACCGCTCTGCTGTGCGTTCGTTCACCTAACAGAGTTGAATCTACGTTGAGATTCAGCGAGTCAGAAACACGTTTCTTCTAGGAGCTGCGTTGGGATATTCCCGAGTGAATGGGACCATAGGCTGTACAGAGAAATATCTGCTTCTAAAACCAAAACGGACCTATCTAACTGGATGGTTGTCAATGTGTGCATTCAACTGACAGAGTTAAACTCACGTGTGGATTCAGCGGTTTGCAAACCCTTTCTGTGCAGAATCCCAAAACCGGTATTTCCAGCCCAATGAAGCCATCCGTACTAAACAGCAGGAAACTTCGTCTAAAAGGAGAAACGTTTCCTTGAAACTGCTCTGCTGTGCGTTCGTTCACCTAAGAGAGTTGAATCTATGTTGAGATACAGCGAGTCAGAAACACGTTTCTTCCAGGAGCTGCGTTGGGATATTCCCGAGTGAATGGGACCATAGGCTGTACAGAGAAATATCTGCTTCTAAAACCAAAACGGAGCTATCCAACTGAATGGTTGACAATGTGTGCATTCAACTGACAGAGTTAAACTCACGTGTGGATTCAGCGGTTTGCAAACCCTTTCTGTGCAGAATCCCAAAACCGGTATTTCCAGCCCAACGCCGGCATCCGCACTAAACAGCAGGAAACTTCGTCTAAAAGGAGAAACGTTTCCTTGAAACTGTTCTGCTGTGCGTTCGTTCACCTAAGAGAGTTGAATCTATGTTGAGATTCAGCGAGTCAGAAACACGTTTCTTCCAGGAGCTGCGTTGGGATATTCCCGAGTGAATTGGACCATAGGCTGTACAGAGAAATATCTGCTTCTAAAACCAAAAGGGTGTTATCAAACGGAATGGTTGTCAATGTGTGCATTCAACTGACAGAGTTAAACTCACGTGTGGATTCAGCGGTTTGCAAACCCTTTCTTTGCAGAATCCCAAAACCGGTATTTCCAGCCCAATGCCGGCATACATACTAAACAGCAGGAAACTTCGTATAAATCTCAGGAGAAACGTTTCCTTGAAACTGCTCTGCTGTGCGTTCGTTCATCTAAGAGAGTTGAATCTATGTTGAGATTCAGCGAGTCAGAAACACGTTTCTTCTAGGAGCTGCGTTGGGATATTCCCGAGTGAATGGTACCATAGGCTGTACAGAGAAATATATGCTTCTAAAACCAAAACGGAGCTATCTAACTGAATGGTTGTCAATGTGTGCATTCAACTGACAGAGCTAAACTCACGTGTGGATTCAGCGGTTTGCAAACCCTTTCTGTGCAGAATCCCAAAACCGGTATTTCCAGCCCAATGCCGGCATCCGCACTAAACAGCAGGAAACTTCGTCTAAAAGGAGAAACCTTTCCTTGAAACTGTTCTGCTGTGCGTTCGTTCACCTAAGAGAGTTGAATCTATGTTGAGATTCAGCGAGTCAGAAACACGTTTCTTCCAGGAGCTGCGTTGGGATATTCCCGAGTGAATGGGACCATAGGCTGTACAGAGAAATATCTGCTTCTAAAACCAAAAGGGTGTTATCAAACTGAATGGTTGTCAATGTGTGCATTCAACTGACAGAGTTAAACTCACGTGTGGATTCAGCGGTTTGCAAACCCTTTCTGTGCAGAATCCCAAAACCGGTATTTCCAGCCCAATGCCGGCATCCGTACTAAACAGCAGGAAACTTCGTCTAAAACTCAGGAGAAAAGTTTCCTTGAAACTGCTCTGCTGTGCGTTCGTTCACCTAAGAGAGTTGAATCTATGTTGAGATTCAGCGAGTCAGAAACACGTTTCTTGCAGGAGCTGCGTTGGTATATTCCCGAGAGAATGGGACCATAGGCTGTACAGAGAAATATCTGCTTCTAAAACCAAAAGGGTGTTATCACACTGAATGGTTGTCAACGTGTGCATTCAACTGACAGAGTTAAACTCACGTGTGGATTCAGCGGTTTGCAAACCCTTTCTGTGCAGAATCCCAAAACCGGTATTTCCAGCCCAATGCCGGCATACGTACTAAACAGCAGGAAACTTCGTCTAAAACTCAGGAGAAACGTTTCCTTGAAACTGCTCTGCTGTGCGTTCGTTCACCTAAGAGAGTTGAATCTATGTTGAGATTCAGCGAGTCAGAAACACGTTTCTTCCAGGAGCTGCGTTGGGATATTCCCGAGTGAATGGGACCATAGGCTGTACAGAGAAATATCTGCTTCTAAAACCAAAAGGGTGTTATCAAACTGAATGGTTGTCAATGTGTGCATTCAACTGACAGAGTTAAACTCACGTGTGGATTCAGCGGTTTGCAAACCCTTTCTGTGCAGAATCCCAAAACCGGTATTTCCAGCCCAATGCCGGCATCCGTACTAAACAGCAGGAAACTTCGTCTAAAACTCAGGAGAAAAGTTTCCTTGAAACTGCTCTGCTGTGCGTTCGTTCACCTAAGAGAGTTGAATCTATGTTGAGATTCAGCGAGTCAGAAACACGTTTCTTGCAGGAGCTGCGTTGGTATATTCCCGAGAGAATGGGACCATAGGCTGTACAGAGAAATATCTGCTTCTAAAACCAAAAGGGTGTTATCACACTGAATGGTTGTCAATGTGTGCATTCAACTGACAGAGTTAAACTCACGTGTGGATTCAGCGGTTTGCAAACCCTTTCTGTGCAGAATCCCAAAACCGGTATTTCCAGCCCAATGCCGGCATACGTACTAAACAGCAGGAAACTTCGTCTAAAACTCAGGAGAAACGTTTCCTTGAAACTGCTCTGCTGTGCGTTCGTTCACCTAACAGAGTTGAATCTACGTTGAGATTCAGCGAGTCAGAAACACGTTTCTTCTAGGAGCTGCGTTGGGATATTCCCGAGTGAATGGGACCATAGGCTGTACAGAGAAATATCTGCTTCTAAAACCAAAACGGACCTATCTAACTGGATGGTTGTCAATGTGTGCATTCAACTGACAGAGTTAAACTCACGTGTGGATTCAGCGGTTTGCAAACCCTTTCTGTGCAGAATCCCAAAACCGGTATTTCCAGCCCAATGAAGCCATCCGTACTAAACAGCAGGAAACTTCGTCTAAAAGGAGAAACGTTTCCTTGAAACTGCTCTGCTGTGCGTTCGTTCACCTAAGAGAGTTGAATCTATGTTGAGATACAGCGAGTCAGAAACACGTTTCTTCCAGGAGCTGCGTTGGGATATTCCCGAGTGAATGGGACCATAGGCTGTACAGAGAAATATCTGCTTCTAAAACCAAAACGGAGCTATCTAACTGAATGGTTGACAATGTGTGCATTCAACTGACAGAGTTAAACTCACGTGTGGATTCAGCGGTTTGCAAACCCTTTCTGTGCAGAATCCCAAAACCGGTATTTCCAGCCCAATGCCGGCATCCGCACTAAACAGCAGGAAACTTCGTCTAAAAGGAGAAACGTTTCCTTGAAACTGTTCTGCTGTGCGTTCGTTCACCTAAGAGAGTTGAATCTATGTTGAGATTCAGCGAGTCAGAAACACGTTTCTTCCAGGAGCTGCGTTGGGATATTCCCGAGTGAATTGGACCATAGGCTGTACAGAGAAATATCTGCTTATAAAACCAAAAGGGTGTTATCAAACGGAATGGTTGTCAATGTGTGCATTCAACTGACAGAGTTAAACTCACGTGTGGATTCAGCGGTTTGCAAACCCTTTCTGTGCAGAATCCCAAAACCGGTATTTCCAGCCCAATGCCGGCATACATACTAAACAGCAGGAAACTTCGTATAAATCTCAGGAGAAACGTTTCCTTGAAACTGCTCTGCTGTGCGTTCGTTCATCTAAGAGAGTTGAATCTATGTTGAGATTCAGCGAGTCAGAAACACGTTTCTTCTAGGAGCTGCGTTGGGATATTCCCGAGTGAATGGGACCATAGGCTGTACAGAGAAATATATGCTTCTAAAACCAAAACGGAGCTATCTAACTGAATGGTTGTCAATGTGTGCATTCAACTGACAGAGTTAAACTCACGTGTGGATTCAGCGGTTTGCAAACCCTTTCTGTGCAGAATCCCAAAACCGGTATTTCCAGCCCAATGCCGGCATCCGCACTAAACAGCAGGAAACTTCATCTAAAAGGAGAAACCTTTCCTTGAAACTGTTCTGCTGTGCGTTCGTTCACCTAAGAGAGTTGAATCTATGTTGAGATTCAGCGAGTCAGAAACACGTTTCTTCCAGGAGCTGCGTTGGGATATTCCCGAGTGAATTGGACCATAGGCTGTACAGAGAAATATCTGCTTCTAAAACCAAAAGGGTGTTATCAAACGGAATGGTTGTCAATGTGTGCATTCAACTGACAGAGTTAAACTCACGTGTGGATTCAGCGGTTTGCAAACCCTTTCTGTGCAGAATCCCAAAACCGGTATTTCCAGCCCAATGCCGGCATACGTACTAAACAGCAGGAAACTTCGTCTAAATCTCAGGAGAAACGTTTCCTTGAAACTGCTCTGCTGTGCGTTCGTTCATCTAAGAGAGTTGAATCTATGTTGAGATTCAGCGAGTCAGAAACACGTTTCTTCTAGGAGCTGCGTTGGGATATTCCCGAGTGAATGGGACCATAGGCTGTACAGAGAAATATCTGCTTCTAAAACCAAAACGGAGCTATCTAACTGAATGGTTGTCAATGTGTGCATTCAACTGACAGAGTTAAACTCACGTGTGGATTCAGCGGTTTGCAAACCCTTTCTGTGCAGAATCCCAAAACCGGTATTTCCAGCCCAATGCCGGCATCCGTACTAAACAGCAGGAAACTTCGTCTAAAACTCAGGAGAAACGTTTCCTTGAAACTGCTCTGCTGTGCGTTCGTTCACCTAAGAGAGTTGAATCTATGTTGAGATTCAGCGAGTCAGAAACACGTTTCTTCCATGAGCTGCGTTGGGATATTCCCAAGTGAATGGGACCATAGTCTGTACAGAGAAATATCTGCTTCTGAAACCAAAACGGAGCTATCTAACTGAATGGTTGTCAATGTGTGCATTCAACTGACAGAGTTAAACTCACGTGTGGATTCAGTGGTTTGCAAACACTTTCTGTACAGAATCCCAAAACCGGTATTTCCAGCCCAATGCCGGCATCCGTACTAAACAGCAGGAAACTTCGTCTAAAACTCAGGAGAAACGTTTCCTTGAAACTGCTCTGCTGTGCGTTCGTTCACCTAAGAGAGTTGAATCTATGTTGAGATTCACCGAGTCAGAAACACGTTTCTTCTAGGAGCTGCGTTGGGATATTCCCGAGTGAATGGGACCATAGGCTGTACAGAGAAATATCTGCTCCTAAAACCAAAAGGGTGCAATCTAACTGAATGGTTGTCAATGTGTGCATTCAACTGACAGAGTTAAACTCACGTGTGGATTCAGCGGTTTGCAAACCCTTTCTGTGCAGAATCCCAAAACCGGTATTTCCAGCCCAATGCCGGCATACGTACTAAACAGCAGGAAACTTCGTCTAAATCTCAGGAGAAACGTTTCCTTGAAACTGCTCTGCTGTGCGTTCGTTCATCTAAGAGAGTTGAATCTATGTTGAGATTCAGCGAGTCAGAAACACGTTTCTTCTAGGAGCTGCGTTGGGATATTCCCGAGTGAATGGGACCATAGGCTGTACAGAGAAATATCTGCTTCTAAAACCAAAACGGAGCTATCTAACTGAATGGTTGTCAATGTGTGCATTCAACTGACAGAGTTAAACTCACGTGTGGATTCAGCGGTTTGCAAACCCTTTCTGTGCAGAATCCCAAAACCGGTATTTCCAGCCCAATGCCGGCATCCGTACTAAACAGCAGGAAACTTCGTCTAAAACTCAGGAGAAACGTTTCCTTGAAACTGCTCTGCTGTGCGTTCGTTCACCTAAGAGAGTTGAATCTATGTTGAGATTCAGCGAGTCAGAAACACGTTTCTTCCAGGAGCTGCGTTGGGATATTCCCAAGTGAATGGGACCATAGTCTGTACAGAGAAATATCTGCTTCTGAAACCAAAACGGAGCTATCTAACTGAATGGTTGTCAATGTGTGCATTCAACTGACAGAGTTAAACTCACGTGTGGATTCAGTGGTTTGCAAACACTTTCTGTACAGAATCCCAAAACCGGTATTTCCAGCCCAATGCCGGCATCCGTACTAAACAGCAGGAAACTTCGTCTAAAACTCAGGAGAAACGTTTCCTTGAAACTGCTCTGCTGTGCGTTCGTTCACCTAAGAGAGTTGAATCTATGTTGAGATTCAGCGAGTCAGAAACACGTTTCTTCTAGGAGCTGCGTTGGGATATTCCCGAGTGAATGGGACCATAGGCTGTACAGAGAAATATCTGCTCCTAAAACCAAAAGGGTGCAATCTAACTGAATGGTTGTCAATGTGTGCATTCAACTGACAGAGTTAAACTCACGTGTGGATTCAGCGGTTTGCAAACCCTTTCTGTGCAGAATCCCAAAACCGGTATTTCCAGCCCAATGCCGGCATACGTACTAAACAGCAGGAAACTTCGTCTAAAACTCAGGAGAAACGTTTCCTTGAAACTGCTCTGCTGTGCGTTCGTTCACCTAAGAGAGTTGAATCTATGTTGAGATTCAGCGAGTCAGAAACACGTTTCTTCTAGGAGTTGCGTTGGGATATTCCCGAGTGAATGGGACCATAGGCTGTACAGAGAAATATGTGCTTCTAAAACCAAAACGGAGCTATCTAACTGGATTGTTGTCAATGTGTGCATTCAACTGACAAAGTCAAACTCACGTGTGGATTCAGCGGTTTGCAAACCCTTTCTGTGCAGAATCCCAAAACCGGTATTTCCAGCCCAATGCCGGCATCCGTACTAAACAGCAGGAAACTTCGTCTAAAACTCAGGAGAAACGTTTCCTTGAAACTGCTCTGCTCTGCGTTCGTTCACCTAAGAGAGTTGAATCTATGTTGAGATTCAGCGAGTCAGAAACACGTTTCTTCCAGGAGCTGCGTTGGGATATTTCCGAGTGAATGGGACCATAGGCTGTATAGAGAACTATCTGCTTCTAAAACCAAAAGGGTGTTATCAAACTGAATGGTTGTCAATGTGTGCATTCAACTGACAGAGTTAAACTCACGTGTGGATTCAGCGGTTTGCAAACCGTTTCTGTGCAGAATCCCAAAACCGGTATTTCCAGCCCAATGCCGGCATACGTACTAAACAGCAGGAAACTTCGTCTAAAACTCAGGAGAAACGTTTCCTTGAAACTGCTCTGCTGTGCGTTCGTTCACCTAAGCGAGTTGAATCTATGTTGAGATTCAGCGAGTCAGAAACACGTTTCTTCCAGGAGCTGCGTTGGGATATTCCCGAGTGAATGGGACCATAGGCTGTACAGAGAAACATCTGCTTCTGAAACCAAAACGGAGCTATCTAACTGAATGGTTGTCAATGTGTGCATTCAACTGACAGAGTTAAACTCACGTGTGGATTCAGCGGTTTGCAAACCCTTTCTGTGCAGAATCCCAAAACCGGTATTTCCAGCCCAATGCCGGCATCCGTACTAAACAGCAGGAAACTTCGTCTAAAACTCAGGAGAAACGTTTCCTTGAAACTGATCTGCTGTGCGTTCGTTCACCTAAGAGAGTTGAATCTATGTTGAGATTCAGCGAGTCAGAAACACGTTTCTTCCAGGAGCTGCGTTGGGATATTCCCGAGTGAATGGGACCATAGGCTGCACAGAGAAATATCTGCTTCTAAAACCAAAAGGGTGTTATCAAACTGACTGGTTGTCAATGTGTGCATTCAACTGACAGAGTTAAACTCACGTGTGGATTCAGCGGTTTGCAAACCCTTTCTGTGCAGAATCCCAAAACCGGTATTTCCAGCCCAATGCCGGCATACGTACTAAACAGCAGGAAACTTCGTCTAAAATTCAGGAGAAACGTTTCCTTGAAACTGCTCTGCTGTGCGTTCGTTCACCTAAGAGAGTTGAATCTATGTTGCGATTCAGCGAGTCAGAAACACGTTTCTTCTAGGAGCTGCGTTGGGATATTCCCGAGAGAATGGGACCATAGGCTGTACAGAGAAATATCTGCTTCTAAAACCAAAAGGGTGCAATCTAACTGAATGGTTGTCAATGTGTGCATTCAACTGACAGAGTTAAACTCACGTGTGGATTCAGCGGTTTGCAAACCCTTTCTGTGCAGAATCCCAAAACCGGTATTTCCAGCCCAATGCCGGCATCCGCACTAAACAGCAGGAAACTTCATCTAAAAGGAGAAACCTTTCCTTGAAACTGTTCTGCTGTGCGTTCGTTCACCTAAGAGAGTTGAATCTATGTTGAGATTCAGCGAGTCAGAAACACGTTTCTTCCAGGAGCTGCGTTGGGATATTCCCGAGTGAATTGGACCATAGGCTGTACAGAGAAATATCTGCTTCTAAAACCAAAAGGGTGTTATCAAACGGAATGGTTGTCAATGTGTGCATTCAACTGACAGAGTTAAACTCACGTGTGGATTCAGCGGTTTGCAAACCCTTTCTGTGCAGAATCCCAAAACCGGTATTTCCAGCCCAATGCCGGCATACGTACTAAACAGCAGGAAACTTCGTCTAAATCTCAGGAGAAACGTTTCCTTGAAACTGCTCTGCTGTGCGTTCGTTCATCTAAGAGAGTTGAATCTATGTTGAGATTCAGCGAGTCAGAAACACGTTTCTTCTAGGAGCTGCGTTGGGATATTCCCGAGTGAATGGGACCATAGGCTGTACAGAGAAATATCTGCTTCTAAAACCAAAACGGAGCTATCTAACTGAATGGTTGTCAATGTGTGCATTCAACTGACAGAGTTAAACTCACGTGTGGATTCAGCGGTTTGCAAACCCTTTCTGTGCAGAATCCCAAAACCGGTATTTCCAGCCCAATGCCGGCATCCGTACTAAACAGCAGGAAACTTCGTCTAAAACTCAGGAGAAACGTTTCCTTGAAACTGCTCTGCTGTGCGTTCGTTCACCTAAGAGAGTTGAATCTATGTTGAGATTCAGCGAGTCAGAAACACGTTTCTTCCATGAGCTGCGTTGGGATATTCCCAAGTGAATGGGACCATAGTCTGTACAGAGAAATATCTGCTTCTGAAACCAAAACGGAGCTATCTAACTGAATGGTTGTCAATGTGTGCATTCAACTGACAGAGTTAAACTCACGTGTGGATTCAGTGGTTTGCAAACACTTTCTGTACAGAATCCCAAAACCGGTATTTCCAGCCCAATGCCGGCATCCGTACTAAACAGCAGGAAACTTCGTCTAAAACTCAGGAGAAACGTTTCCTTGAAACTGCTCTGCTGTGCGTTCGTTCACCTAAGAGAGTTGAATCTATGTTGAGATTCACCGAGTCAGAAACACGTTTCTTCTAGGAGCTGCGTTGGGATATTCCCGAGTGAATGGGACCATAGGCTGTACAGAGAAATATCTGCTCCTAAAACCAAAAGGGTGCAATCTAACTGAATGGTTGTCAATGTGTGCATTCAACTGACAGAGTTAAACTCACGTGTGGATTCAGCGGTTTGCAAACCCTTTCTGTGCAGAATCCCAAAACCGGTATTTCCAGCCCAATGCCGGCATACGTACTAAACAGCAGGAAACTTCGTCTAAATCTCAGGAGAAACGTTTCCTTGAAACTGCTCTGCTGTGCGTTCGTTCATCTAAGAGAGTTGAATCTATGTTGAGATTCAGCGAGTCAGAAACACGTTTCTTCTAGGAGCTGCGTTGGGATATTCCCGAGTGAATGGGACCATAGGCTGTACAGAGAAATATCTGCTTCTAAAACCAAAACGGAGCTATCTAACTGAATGGTTGTCAATGTGTGCATTCAACTGACAGAGTTAAACTCACGTGTGGATTCAGCGGTTTGCAAACCCTTTCTGTGCAGAATCCCAAAACCGGTATTTCCAGCCCAATGCCGGCATCCGTACTAAACAGCAGGAAACTTCGTCTAAAACTCAGGAGAAACGTTTCCTTGAAACTGCTCTGCTGTGCGTTCGTTCACCTAAGAGAGTTGAATCTATGTTGAGATTCAGCGAGTCAGAAACACGTTTCTTCCAGGAGCTGCGTTGGGATATTCCCAAGTGAATGGGACCATAGTCTGTACAGAGAAATATCTGCTTCTGAAACCAAAACGGAGCTATCTAACTGAATGGTTGTCAATGTGTGCATTCAACTGACAGAGTTAAACTCACGTGTGGATTCAGTGGTTTGCAAACACTTTCTGTACAGAATCCCAAAACCGGTATTTCCAGCCCAATGCCGGCATCCGTACTAAACAGCAGGAAACTTCGTCTAAAACTCAGGAGAAACGTTTCCTTGAAACTGCTCTGCTGTGCGTTCGTTCACCTAAGAGAGTTGAATCTATGTTGAGATTCAGCGAGTCAGAAACACGTTTCTTCTAGGAGCTGCGTTGGGATATTCCCGAGTGAATGGGACCATAGGCTGTACAGAGAAATATCTGCTCCTAAAACCAAAAGGGTGCAATCTAACTGAATGGTTGTCAATGTGTGCATTCAACTGACAGAGTTAAACTCACGTGTGGATTCAGCGGTTTGCAAACCCTTTCTGTGCAGAATCCCAAAACCGGTATTTCCAGCCCAATGCCGGCATACGTACTAAACAGCAGGAAACTTCGTCTAAAACTCAGGAGAAACGTTTCCTTGAAACTGCTCTGCTGTGCGTTCGTTCACCTAAGAGAGTTGAATCTATGTTGAGATTCAGCGAGTCAGAAACACGTTTCTTCTAGGAGTTGCGTTGGGATATTCCCGAGTGAATGGGACCATAGGCTGTACAGAGAAATATGTGCTTCTAAAACCAAAACGGAGCTATCTAACTGGATTGTTGTCAATGTGTGCATTCAACTGACAAAGTCAAACTCACGTGTGGATTCAGCGGTTTGCAAACCCTTTCTGTGCAGAATCCCAAAACCGGTATTTCCAGCCCAATGCCGGCATCCGTACTAAACAGCAGGAAACTTCGTCTAAAACTCAGGAGAAACGTTTCCTTGAAACTGCTCTGCTGTGCGTTCGTTCACCTAAGAGAGTTGAATCTATGTTGAGATTCAGCGAGTCAGAAACACGTTTCTTCCAGGAGCTGCGTTGGGATATTTCCGAGTGAATGGGACCATAGGCTGTATAGAGAACTATCTGCTTCTAAAACCAAAAGGGTGTTATCAAACTGAATGGTTGTCAATGTGTGCATTCAACTGACAGAGTTAAACTCACGTGTGGATTCAGCGGTTTGCAAACCGTTTCTGTGCAGAATCCCAAAACCGGTATTTCCAGCCCAATGCCGGCATACGTACTAAACAGCAGGAAACTTCGTCTAAAACTCAGGAGAAACGTTTCCTTGAAACTGCTCTGCTGTGCGTTCGTTCACCTAAGCGAGTTGAATCTATGTTGAGATTCAGCGAGTCAGAAACACGTTTCTTCCAGGAGCTGCGTTGGGATATTCCCGAGTGAATGGGACCATAGGCTGTACAGAGAAACATCTGCTTCTGAAACCAAAACGGAGCTATCTAACTGAATGGTTGTCAATGTGTGCATTCAACTGACAGAGTTAAACTCACGTGTGGATTCAGCGGTTTGCAAACCCTTTCTGTGCAGAATCCCAAAACCGGTATTTCCAGCCCAATGCCGGCATCCGTACTAAACAGCAGGAAACTTCGTCTAAAACTCAGGAGAAACGTTTCCTTGAAACTGATCTGCTGTGCGTTCGTTCACCTAAGAGAGTTGAATCTATGTTGAGATTCAGCGAGTCAGAAACACGTTTCTTCCAGGAGCTGCGTTGGGATATTCCCGAGTGAATGGGACCATAGGCTGCACAGAGAAATATCTGCTTCTAAAACCAAAAGGGTGTTATCAAACTGACTGGTTGTCAATGTGTGCATTCAACTGACAGAGTTAAACTCACGTGTGGATTCAGCGGTTTGCAAACCCTTTCTGTGCAGAATCCCAAAACCGGTATTTCCAGCCCAATGCCGGCATACGTACTAAACAGCAGGAAACTTCGTCTAAAATTCAGGAGAAACGTTTCCTTGAAACTGCTCTGCTGTGCGTTCGTTCACCTAAGAGAGTTGAATCTATGTTGCGATTCAGCGAGTCAGAAACACGTTTCTTCTAGGAGCTGCGTTGGGATATTCCCGAGAGAATGGGACCATAGGCTGTACAGAGAAATATCTGCTTCTAAAACCAAAAGGGTGCAATCTAACTGAATGGTTGTCAATGTGTGCATTCAACTGACAGAGTTAAACTCACGTGTGGATTCAGCGGTTTGCAAACCCTTTCTGTGCAGAATCCCAAAACCGGTATTTCCAGCCCAATGCCAGCATACGTACTAAACAGCAGGAAACTTCGTCTAAAACTCAGGAGAAACGTTTCCTTGAAACTGCTCTGCTGTGCGTTCGTTCACCTAAGAGAGTTGAATCTATGTTGAGATTCAGCGAGTCAGAAACACGTTTCTTCTAGGAGTTGCGTTGGGATATTCCCGAGTGAATGGGACCATAGGCTGTACAGAGAAATATGTGCTTCTAAAACCAAAACGGAGCTATCTAACTGGATTGTTGTCAATGTGTGCATTCAACTGACAAAGTCAAACTCACGTGTGGATTCAGCGGTATGCAAACCCTTTCTGTGCAGAATCCCAAAACCGGTATTTCCAGCCCAATGCCGGCATACGTACTAAACAGCAGGAAACTTCGTCTAAAACTCAGGAGAAACGTTTCCTTGAAACTGCTCTGCTGTGCGTTCGTTCACCTAAGAGAGTTGAATCTATGTTGAGATTCAGCGAGTCAGAATCACGTTTCTTCCAGGAGCTGCGTTGGGATATTCCCGAGTGAATGGGACCATAGGCTGTACAGAGAAATATCTGCTTCTAAAACCAAAAGGGTGTTATCAAACTGAATGGTTGTCAACGTGTGCATTCAACTGACAGAGTTAAACTCACGTGTGGATTCAGCGGTTTGCAAACCCTTTCTGTGCAGAATCCCAAAACCGGTATTTCCAGCCCAATGCCGGCATCCGTACTAAACAGCAGGAAACTTCGTCTAAAACTCAGGAGAAACGTTTCCTTGAAACTGCTCTGCTGTGCGTTCGTTCACCTAAGAGAGTTGAATCTATGTTGAGATTCAGCGAGTCAGAAACACGTTTCTTCCAGGAGCTGCGTGGGGATATTCCCAAGTGAATGGGACCATAGTCTGTACAGAGAAATATCTGCTTCTGAAACCAAAACGGAGCTATCTAACTGAATGGTTGTCAATGTGTGCATTCAACTGACAGAGTTAAACTCACGTGTGGATTCAGTGGTTTGCAAACACTTTCTGTGCAGAATCCCAAAACCGGTACTTCCAGCCCAATGCCGGCATCCGTACTAAACAGCAGGAAACTTCGTCTAAAACTCAGGAGAAACGTTTCCTTGAAACTGCTCTGCTGTGCGTTCGTTCACCTAAGAGAGTTGAATCTATGTTGAGATTCAGCGAGTCAGAAACACGTTTCTTCTAGGAGCTGCGTTGGGATATTCCCGTGTGAATGGGACCATAGGCTGTACAGAGAAATATCTGCTTCTAAAACCAAAAGGGTGCAATCTAACTGAATGGTTGTCAATGTGTGCATTCAACTGACAGAGTTAAACTCACGTGTGGATTCAGCGGTTTGCAAACCCTTTCTGTGCAGAATCCCAAAACCGGTATTTCCAGCCCAATGCCGGCATACGTACTAAACAGCAGGAAACTTCGTCTAAAACTCAGGAGAAACGTTTCCTTGAAACTGCTCTGCTGTGCGTTCGTTCACCTAAGAGAGTTGAATCTATGTTGAGATTCAGCGAGTCAGAAACACGTTTCTTCTAGGAGTTGCGTTGGGATATTCCCGAGTGAATGGGACCATAGGCTGTACAGAGAAATATGTGCTTCTAAAACCAAAACGGAGCTATGTAACTGGATTGTTGTCAATGTGTGCATTCAACTGACAAAGTCAAACTCACGTGTGGATTCAGCGGTTTGCAAACCCTTTCTGTGCAGAATGCCAAAACCGGTATTTCCAGCCCAATGCCGGCATACGTACTAAACAGCAGGAAACTTCGTCTAAAACTCAGGAGCAACGTTTCCTTGAAACTGCTCTGCTGTGCGTTCGTTCACCTAAGAGAGTTGAATCTATGTTGAGATTCAGCGAGTCAGAAACACGTTTCTTCCAGGAGCTGCGTTGGGATATTCCCGAGTGAATGGGACCATAGGCTGTATAGAGAACTATCTGCTTCTAAAACCAAAAGGGTGTTATCAAACTGAATGGTTGTCAATGTGTGCATTCAACTGACAGAGTTAAACTCACGTGTGGATTCAGCGGTTTGCAAACCCTTTCTGTGCAGAATCCCAAAACCGGTATTTCCAGCCCAATGCTGGCATCCGTACTAAACAGCAGGAAACTTCGTCTAAAACTCAGGAGAAACGTTTCCTTGAAACTGCTCTGCTGTGCTTTCGTTCAGCTAAGAGAGTTGAATCTATGTTGAGATTCAGCGAGTCAGAAACACGTTTCTTCTAGGACCTGCGTTGGGATATTCCCGAGTGAATGGGACCATAGGCTGTACAGAGAAATATCTGCTTCTAAAACCAAAACGGAGCTATCTAACTGAATGGTTGTCAATGTGTGCATTCAACTGACAGAGTTAAACTCACGTGTGGATTCAGCGGTTTGCAAACCCTTTCTGTGCAGAATCCCAAAATCGGTATTTCCAGCCCAATGCCGGCATCCGTACAAAACAGCAGGAAACTTCGTCTAAAACTCAAGAGAAAAGTTTCCTTGAAACTGCTCTGCTGTGCGTTCGTTCACCTAAGAGAGTTGAATCTATGTTGAGATTCAGCGAGTCAGAAATACGTTTCTTCTAGGAGCTGCGTTGGGATATTCCCGAGTGAATGGGACCATAGGCTGTACAGAGAAATATCTGCTTCTAAAACCAAAAGGGTGCTATCAAACTGAATGATTGTCAATGTGTGCATTCAACTGACAGAGTTAAACTCACGTGTGGATTCAGTGGTTTGCACACCCTTTCTGTGCAGAATCCCAAAACCGGTATTTCCAAACCAATGCCGGCATCCGTACTAAACAGCAGGAAACTTCGTCTAAAACTCAGGAGAAACGTTTCCTTGAAACTGCTCTGCTGTGCGTTCGTTCACCTAAGAGAGTTGAATCTATGTTGAGATTCAGCGAGTCAGAAACACGTTTCTTCCAGGAGCTGCGTTGGGATATTCCCGAGTGAATGGGACCATAGTCTGTACAGAGAAATATCTGCTTCTAAAACCAAAAGGGTGTTATCAAACTGAATTGTTGTCAATGTGTGCATTCAACTGACAGAGTTAAACTCACGTGTGGATTCAGCGGTTTGCACACTCTTTCTGTGCAGAATCCCAAAACAGGTATTTCCAGCCCAATGCCGGCATACGTACTAAATAGCAGGAAACTTCGTCTAAAACTCAGGAGAAACGTTTCCTTGAAACTGCTCTGCTGTGCGTTCGTTCACCTAAGAGAGTTGAATCTATGTTGAGATTCAGCGAGTCAGAAACACGTGTCTTCCAGGAGCTGCGTTGGGATATTCCCGAGTGAATGGGACCATAGGCTGTACAGAGAAATATCTGCTTCTGAAACCAAAACGGAGCTATCTAACTGAATGGTTGTCAATGTGTGCATTCAACTGACAGAGTTAAACTCACGTGTGGATTCAGTGGTTTGCAAACCCTTTCTGTGCAGAATCCCAAAACCGGTATTTCCAGCCCAATGCCGGCATACGTACTAAACAGCAGGAAACTTCGTCTAAAACTCAGGAGAAACGTTTCCTTGAAACTGCTCTGCTGTGCGTTCGTTCACCTAAGAGAGTTGAATCTATGTTGAGATTCAGCGAGTCAGAAACACGTTTCTTCCAGGAGCTGCGTTGGGATATTCCCGAGTGAATGGGACCATAGGCTGTACAGAGAAATATCTGCTTCTAAAACCAAAAGGGTGTTATCAAACTGAATGGTTGTCAATGTGTGCATTCAACTGACAGAGTTAAACTCACGTGTGGATTCAGCGGTTTGCAAACCCTTTCTGTGCAGAATCCCAAAACCGGTATTTCCAGCCCAATGCCGGCATACGTACTAAACAGAAGGAAACTTCGTCTAAAACTCAGGAGAAACGTTTCCTTGAAACTGCTCTGCTGTGCGTTCGTTCACCTAAGAGAGTTGAATCTATGTTGAGATTCAGCGAGTCAGAAACACGTTTCTTCCAGGAGCTGCGTTGGGATATTTCCGAGTGAATGGGACCATAGGCTGTACAGAGAAATATCTGCTTCTAAAACCAAAAGGGTGCTATCAAACTGAATGGTTGTCAATGTGTGCATTCAACTGACAGAGTTAAACTCACGTCTGGATTCATCGGTTTGCAAACCCTTTCTGTGCAGAATCCCAAAACCGGTATTTCCAGCCCAATGCCGGCATCCGTACTAAACAGCAGGAAACTTCGTCTAAAACTCAGGAGAAAAGTTTCCTTGAAACTGCTCTGCTGTGCGTTCGTTCACCTAAGAGAGTTGAATCTATGTTGAGATTCAGCGAGTCAGAAACACGTTTCTTCTAGGAGCTGCGTTGGGATATTCCCGAGTGAATGGGACCATAGGCTGTACAGAGAAATATCTGCTTCTAAAACCAAAACGGAGCTATCTAACTGAATGGTTGTCAATGTGTGCATTCAACTGACAGAGTTAAACTCACGTGTGGATTCAGCGGTTTGCAAACCCTTTCTGTGCAGAATCCCAAAACCGGTATTTCCAGCCCAATGCCGGCATACGTACTAAACAGCAGGAAACTTCGTCTAAAACTCAGGAGAAACGTTTCCTTGAAACTGCTCTGCTGTGCGTTCGTTCACCTAAGAGAGTTGAATCTATGTTGAGATTCAGCGAGTCAGAAACACGTTTCTTCCAGGAGCTGCGTTGGGATATTCCCGAGTGAATTGGACCATAGGCTGTACAGAGAAATATCTGCTTCTAAAACCAAAAGGGTGTTATCAAACGGAATGGTTGTCAATGTGTGCATTCAACTGACAGAGTTAAACTCTCGTGTGGATTCAGCGGTTTGCAAACCCTTTCTGTGCAGAATCCCAAAACCGGTATTTCCAGCCCAATGCCGGCATACGTACTTAACAGCAGGAAACTTCGTCTAAATCTCAGGAGAAACGATTCCTTGAAACTGCTCTGCTGTGCGTTCGTTCACCTAAGAGAGATGAATCTATGTTGAGATTTAGCGAGTCAGAAACACGTTTCTTCTAGGAGCTGCGTTGGGATATTCCCGAGTGAATGGGACCATAGGCTGTACAGAGAAATATCTGCTTCTAAAACCAAAACGGAGCTATCTAACTGAATGGTTGTCAATGTGTGCATTCAACTGACAGAGTTAAACTCACGTGTGGATTCAGCGGTTTGCAAACCCTTTCTGTGCAGAATCCCAAAACCGGTATTTCCAGCCCAATGCCGGCATCCGTACTAAACAGCAGGAAACTTCGTCTAAAACTCAGGAGAAACGTTTCCTTGAAACTGATCTGCTGTGCGTTCGTTCACCTAAGAGAGTTGAATCTATGTTGAGATTCAGCGAGTCAGAAACACGTTTCTTCTAGGAGTTGCGTTGGGATATTCCCGAGTGAATGGGACCATAGGCTGTACAGAGAAATATGTGCTTCTAAAACCAAAACGGAGCTATCTAACTGGATTGTTGTCAATGTGTGCATTCAACTGACAAAGTCAAACTCACGTGTGGATTCAGCGGTTTGCAAACCCTTTCTGTGCAGAATCCCAAAACCGGTATTTCCAGCCCAATGCCGGCATCCGTAGTAAACAGCAGGAAACTTCGTCTAAAACTCAGGAGAAACGTTTAATTGAAACTGCTCTGCTGTGCGTTCGTTCACCTAAGAGAGTTGAATCTATGTTGAGATTCATCGAGACAGAAACACGTTTCTTCCAGGAGCTGCGTTGGGATATTCCCGAGTGAATGGGACAATAGGCTGTACAGAGAACTATCTGCTTCTAAAACCAAAAGGGTGTTATCAAACTGAATGGTTGTCAACGTGTGCATTCAACTGACAGAGTTAAACTCACGTGTGGATTCAGCGGTTTGCAAACCCTTTCTGTGCAGAATCCCAAAACCGGTATTTCCAGCCCAATGCCGGCATACGTACTAAACAGCAGGAAACTTCGTCTAAAACTCAGGAGAAACGTTTCCTTGAAACTGCTCTGCTGTGCGTTCGTTCACCTAAGAGAGTTGAATCTATGTTGAGAATCAGCGAGTCAGAAACACGTTTCTTCCAGGAGCTGCGTTGGGATATTCCCGAGTGAATGGGACCATAGGCTGTACAGAGAAATATCTGCTTCTAAAAGCAAAATGGTGTTATCAAACTGAATGGTTGTCAATGTGTGCATTCAACTGACAGAGTTAAACTCACGTGTGGATTCAGCGGTTTGCAAACCCTTTCTGTGCAGAATCCCAAAACCGGAATTTCCAGCCCAATGCCGGCATCCGCACTAAACAGCAGGAAACTTCGTCTAAAAGGAGAAACGTTTCCTTGAAACTGCTCTGCTGTGCGTTCGTTCACCTAAGAGAGTTGAATCTATGTTGAGATTCAGCGAGTCAGAAACACGTTTCTTCCAGGAGCGGCGTTGGGATATTCCCGAGTGAATTGGACCATAGGCTGTACAGAGAAATATCTGCTTCTAAAACCAAAAGGGTGTTATCAAACGGAATGGTTGTCAATGTGTGCATTGAACTGACAGAGTTAAACTCACGTGTGGATTCAGCGGTTTGCAAACCCTTTCTGTGCAGAATCCCAAAACCGGTATTTCCAGCCCAATGCCGGCATCCGTACTAAACAGCAGGAAACGTCGTCTAAAACTCAGGAGAAACGTTTCCTTGAAACTGCTCTGCTGTGCGTTCGTTCACCTAAGAGAGTTGAATCTATGTTGAGATTCAGCGAGTCAGAAACACGTTTATTCCAGGTGCTGCGTTGGGATATTCCCAAGTGAATGGGACCATTGGCCGTACAGAGAAATATCTGCTTCTGAAACCAAAACGGAGCTATCTAACTGAATGGTTGTCAATGTGTGCATTCAACTGACAGAGTTAAACTCACGTGTGCATTCAGTGGTTTGCAAACCCTTTCTGTGCAGAATCCCAAAACCGGTATTTCCAGCCCAATGCCGGCATCCGTACGAAACAGCAGGAAACTTCGTCTAAAACTCAGGAGAAACGTTTCCTTGAAACTGCTCTGCTGTGCGTTCGTTCACCTAAGAGAGTTGAATCTATGTTGAGATTCAGCGAGTCAGAAACACGTTTCTTCTAGGAGCTGCGTTGGGATATTCCCGAGTGAATGGGACCATAGGCTGTACAGAGAAATATCTGCTTCTAAAACCAAAAGGGTGCAATCTAACTGAATGGTTGTCAACGTGTGCATTCAACTGACAGAGGTAAACTCACGTGTGGATTCAGCGGTTTGCAAACCCTTTCTGTGCAGAATCCCAAAACCGGTATTTCCAGCCCAATGCCGGCATCCGTACTAAACAGCAGGAAACTTCGTCTAAAACTCAGGAGAAACGTTTCCTTGAAACTGCTCTGCTGTGCGTTCGTTCACCTAAGAGAGTTGAATCTATGTTGAGATTCAGCGAGTCAGAAACACGTTTCTTCCAGGAGCTGCGTTGGGATATTCCCGAGTGAATGGGACCATAGGCTGTACAGAGAAATATCTGCTTCTAAAACCAAAAGGGTGCTATCAAACTGAATGGTTGTCAATGTGTGCATTCAACTGACAGAGTTAAACTCACGTGTGGATTCAGCGGTTTGCAAACCCTTTCTGTGCAGAATCCCAAAACCGGTATTTCCAGCCCAATGCCGGCATACGTACTAAACAGCAGGAAACTTCGTCTAAAACTCAGGAGAAACGTTTCCTTGAAACTGCTCTGCTGTGCGTTCGTTCACCTAACAGAGTTGAATCTACGTTGAAAATCAGCGAGTCAGAAACACGTTTCTTCTAGGAGCTGCGTTGGGATATTCCCGAGTTAATGGGACCATAGGCTGTACAGAGAAATATCTGCTTCTAAAACCAAAACGTAGCTATCTAACTGGATGGTTGTCAATGTGTGCATTCAACTGACAGAGTTAAACACACGTGTGGATTCAGCGGTTTGCAAACCCTTTCTGTGCAGAATCCCAAAACCGGTATTTCCAGCCCAATGCCGGCATCCGTACTAAACAGCAGGAAACTTCGTCTAAAACTCAGGAGAAACGTTTCCTTGAAACTGCTCTGCTGTGCGTTCGTTCACTTAAGAGAGTTGAATCTATGTTGAGATTCAGCGAGTCAGAAACACGTTTCTTCTAGGAGCTGCGTTGTGATATTCCCGAGTGAATTGGACCATAGGCTGTACAGAGAAATATCTGCTTCTAAAACCAAAAGGGTGTTATCAAACGGAATGGTTGTCATTGTGTGCATTCAACTGACAGAGTTAAACTCACGTGTGGATTCAGCGGTTTGCAAACCCTTTCTGTGCAGAATCCCAAAACCGGTATTTCCAGCCCAATGCCGGCATCCGTACTAAACAGCAGGAAACTTCGTCTAAAACTCAGGAGAAACGTTTCCTTGAAACTGCTCTGCTGTGCGTTCGTTCACCTAAGAGAGTTGAATCTATGTTGAGATTCAGCGAGTCAGAAACACGTTTCTTCTAGGAGCTGCGTTGGGATATTCCCGAGTGAATGGGACCATAGGCTGTACAGAGAAATATCTGCTTCTAAAACCAAAAGGGTGCAATCTAACTGAACGGTTGTCAATGTGTGCATTCAACTGACAGAGTTAAACTCACGTGTGGATTCAGCGGTTTGCAAACCCTTTCTGTGCAGAATCCCAAAACCGGTATTTCCAGCCAAATGCCGGCATACGTACTAAACAGCAGGAAACTTCGTCTAAAACTCAGGAGAAACGTTTCCTTGAAACTGCTCTGCTGTGCGTTCGTTCACCTAAGAGAGTTGAATCTATGTTGAGATTCAGCGAGTCAGAAACACGTTTCTTCTAGGAGCTGCATTGGGATATTCCCGAGTGAATGGGACCATAGGCTGTACAGAGAAATATCTGCTTCTAAAACCAAAAGGCTGCTATGAAACTGAATGATTGTCAATGTGTGCATTCAACTGACAGAGTTAAACTCACGTGTTGATTCAGTGGTTTGCAAACCCTTTCTGTGCAGAATCCCAAAACCGGTATTTCCAGACCAATGCCGGCATCCGTAGTAAACAGCAGGAAACTTCGTCTAAAACTCAGGAGAAACGTTTCCTTGAAACTGCTCTGCTGTGCGTTCGTTCACCTAAGAGAGTTGAATCTATGTTGAGATTCAGCGAGTCAGAAACAAGTTTCTTGCAGGAGCTGCGTTGGGATATTCCCGAGTGAATGGGACCATAGGCTGTACAGAGAAATATCTGCTTCTAAAACCAAAAGGGTGTTATCAAACTGAATGGTTGTCAATGTGTGCATTCAACTGACAGAGTTAAACTCACGTGTGGATTCAGTGGTTTGCAAACCCTTTCTGTGCAGAATCCCAAAACCGGTATTTCCAGCCCAATGCCGGCATACGTACTAAACAGCAGGAAACTTCGTCTAAAACTCAGGAGAAACGTTTCCTTGAAACTGCTCTGCTGTGCGTTCGTTCACCTAAGAGAGTTGAATCTATGTTGAGATTCAGCGAGTCAGAAACACGTTTGTTCTAGGAGCTGCGTTGGAATATTCCCGAGTGAATGGGACCATAGGCTGTACAGAGAAATATCTGCTTCTAAAACCAAAAGGGTGCAATCTAACTGAATGGTTGTCAATGTGTGCATTCAACTGACAGAGTTAAACTCACGTTTGGATTCAGCGGTTTACAAACCCTTTCTGTGCAGAATCCCAAAACCGGTATTTCCAGCCCAATGCCGGCATACGTACTAAACAGCAGGAAACTTCGTCTAAAACTCAGGAGAAACGTTTCCTTGAAACTGCTGTGCTGTGCGTTCGTTCACCTAAGAGAGTTGAATCTATGTTGAGATTCAGCGAGTCAGAAACACGTTTCTTCCAGGAGCTGCGTTGGGATATTCCCGAGTGAATGGGACCATAGGCTGTACAGAGAAATATCTGCTTCTAAAACCAAAACGGAGCTATCTAACTGAATGGTTGTCAATGTGTGCATTCAACTGACAGAGTTAAACTCACGTGTGGATTCAGCGGTTTGCAAACCCTTTCTGTGCAGAATCCCAAAACCGGTATTTCCAGCCCAATGCCGGCATACGTACTAAACAGCAGGAAACTTCGTCTAAAACTCAGGAGAAACGTTTCCTTGAAACTGCTCTGCTGTGCGTTCGTTCACCTAAGAGAGTTGAATCTATGTTGAGATTCAGCGAGTCAGAAACACGTTTCTTCCAGGAGCTGCGTTGGGATATTCCCGAGTGTATTGGACCATAGGCTGTACAGAGAAATATCTGCTTCTAAAACCAAAAGGGTGTTATCAAACGGAATGGTTGTCAATGTGTGCATTCAACTGACAGAGTTAAACTCACGTGTGGATTCAGCGGTTTGCAAACCCTTTCTGTGCAGAATCCCAAAACCGGTATTTCCAGCCCAATGCCGGCATACGTACTTAACAGCAGGAAACTTCGTCTAAATCTCAGGAGAAACGATTCCTTGAAACTGCTCTGCTGTGCGTTCGTTCACCTAAGAGAAATGAATCTATGTTGAGATTCAGCGAGTTAGAAACACGTTTCTTCTAGGAGCTGCGTTGGGATATTCCCGAGTGAATGGGACCATAGGCTGTACAGAGAAATATCTGCTTCTAAAACCAAAACGGAGCTATCTAACTGAATGGTTGTCAATGTGTGCATTCAACTGACAGAGTTAAACTCACGTTTGGATTCAGCGGTTTGCAAACCCTTTCTGTGCAGAATCCCAAAACCGGTATTTCCAGCCCAATGCCGGCATCCGTACTAAACAGCAGGAAACTTCGTCTAAAACTCAGGAGAAACGTTTCCTTGAAACTGATCTGCTGTGCGTTCGTTCACCTAAGAGAGTTGAATCTATGTTGAGATTCAGCGAGTCAGAAACACGTTTCTTCCAGGAGCTGCGTTGGGATATTCCCCAGTGAATGGGACCATAGGCT
This sequence comes from Aotus nancymaae, assembly GCF_030222135.1. Classification (NCBI taxonomy): domain Eukaryota; kingdom Metazoa; phylum Chordata; class Mammalia; order Primates; family Aotidae; genus Aotus; species Aotus nancymaae. The sequence continues at coordinate 1,454,516 of NW_026988587.1, forward strand.
GTACAGAGAAATATCTGCTTCTAAAACCAAAAGGGTGTTATCAAACTGACTGGTTGTCAATGTGTGCATTCAACTGACAGAGTTAAACTCACGTGTGGATTCAACGGTTTGCAAACCCTTTCTGTGCAGAATCCCAAAACCGGTATTTCCAGCCCAATGCCGGCATACGTACTAAACAGCAGGAAACTTCGTCTAAAATTCAGGAGAAAAGTTCCTTGAAACTGCTCTGCTGTGCGTTCGTTCACCTAAGAGAGTTGAATCTATGTTGAGATTCAGCGAGTCAGAAACACGTTTCTTGCAGGAGCTGCGTTGGGATATTCCCGAGAGAATGGGACCATAGGCTGTACAGAGAAATATCTGCTTCTAAAACCAAAAGGGTGCAATCTAACTGAATGGTTGTCAATGTGTGCATTCAACTGACAGAGTTAAACTCACGTGTGGATTCAGCGGTTTGCAAACCCTTTCTGTGCAGAATCCCAAAACCGGTATTTTCAGCCCAATGCCGGCATACGTACTAAACAGCAGGAAACGTCGTCTAAAACTCAGGAGAAACGTTTCCTTGAAACTGCTCTGCTGTGCGTTCGTTCACCTAAGAGAGTTGAATCTATGTTGAGATTCAGCGAGTCAGAAACACGTTTCTTCCAGGAGTTGCGTTGGGATATTCCCGAGTGAATGGGACCATAGGCTGTACAGAGAAATATGTGCTTCTAAAATCAAAACGGACCTATCTAACTGGATTGTTGTCAATTTGTGCATTCAACTGACAAAGTCAAACTCACGTGTGGATTCAGCGGTTTGCAAACCCTTTCTGTGCAGAATCCCAAAACCGGTATTTCCAGCCCAATGCCGGCATACGTACTAAACAGCAGGAAACTTCGTCTAAAACTCAGGAGAAACGTTTCCTTGAAACTGCTCTGCTGTGCGTTCGTTCACCTAAGAGAGTTGAATCTATGTTGAGATTCAGCGAGTCAGAATCACGTTTCTTCCAGGAGCTGCGTTGGGATATTCCCGAGTGAATGGGACCATAGGCTGTACAGAGAAATATCTGCTTCTAAAACCAAAAGGGTGTTATCAAACTGAATGGTTGTCAACGTGTGCATTCAACTGACATAGTTAAACTCACGTGTGGATTCAGCGGTTTGCAAACCCTTTCTGTGCAGAATCCCAAAACCGGTATTTCCAGCCCAATGCCGGCATACGTACTAAACAGCAGGAAACTTCGTCTAAAACTCAAAAGAACGTTTCCTTGAAACTGCTCTGCTGTGCGTTCGTTCACCTAAGAGAGTTGAATCTATGTTGAGATTCAGCGAGTCAGAAACACGTTTCTTCCAGGAGCTGCGTTGGGATATTCCCGAGTGAATGGGACCATAGGCTGTACAGAGAAATATCTGCCTCTAAAACCAAAAGGGTGTTATCGAACTGAATGGTTGTCAATTTGTGCATTCAACTGACAGAGTTAAACTCACGTGTGGATTCAGCGGTTTTCAAACCCTTTCTGTGCAGAATCCCAAAACCGGTATTTCCAGCCCAATGCCGGCATACGTACTAAACAGCAGGAAACTTCGTCTAAAACTCAGGAGAAACGTTTCCTTGAAACTGCTCTGCTGTGCGTTCGTTCACCTAAGAGAGTTGAATCTATGTTGAGATTCAGCGAGTCAGAAACACGTTTCTTCTAGGAGCTGCGTTGGGATATTCCCGAGAGAATGGGACCATAGGCTGTACAGAGAAATATCTGCTTCTAAAACCAAAAGGGTGTTATCACACTGAATGGTTGTCAATGTGTGCATTCAACTGACAGAGTTAAACTCACCTGTGGATTCAGCGGTTTGCAAACCCTTTCTGTGCAGAATCCCAAAACCGGTATTTCCAGCCCAATGCCGGCATACGTACTAAACAGCAGGAAACTTCGTCTAAAACTCAGGAGAAACGTCTCCTTGAAACTGCTCTGCTGTGCGTTCGTTCACCTAAGAGAGTTGAATCTATGTTGAGATTCAGCGAGTCAGAAACACGTTTCTTCCAGGAGCTGCGTTGGGATATTCCCGAGTGAATGGGACCATAGGCTGTACAGAGAAATATCTGCTTCTAAAACCAAAAGGGTGTTATCAAACGGAATGGTTGTCAATGTGTGCATTCAACTGACAGAGTTAAACTCACGTGTGGATTCAGCGGTTTGCAAACCCTCTCTGTGCAGAATCCCAAAACCGGTATTTCCAGCCCAATGCCGGCATACGTACTAAACAGCAGGAAACTTCGTCTAAAACTCAGGAGAAACGTTTCCTTGAAACTGCTGTGCTGTGCGTTCGTTCACCTAAGAGAGTTGAATCTATGTTGAGATTCAGCGAGTCAGAAACACGTTTCTTCCAGGAGCTGCGTTGGGATATTCCCGAGTGAATGGGACCATAGGCTGTACAGAGAAATATCTGCTTCTAAAACCAAAACGGAGCTATCTAACTGAATGGTTGTCAATGTGTGCATTCAACTGACAGAGTTAAACTCACGTGTGGATTCAGCGGTTTGCAAACCCTTTCTGTGCAGAATCCCAAAACCGGTATTTCCAGCCCAATGCCGGCATACGTACTAAACAGCAGGAAACTTCGTCTAAAACTCAGGAGAAACGTTTCCTTGAAACTGCTCTGCTGTGCGTTCGTTCACCTAAGAGAGTTGAATCTATGTTGAGATTCAGCGAGTCAGAAACACGTTTCTTCCAGGAGCTGCGTTGGGATATTCCCGAGTGTATTGGACCATAGGCTGTACAGAGAAATATCTGCTTCTAAAACCAAAAGGGTGTTATCAAACGGAATGGTTGTCAATGTGTGCATTCAACTGACAGAGTTAAACTCACGTGTGGATTCAGCGGTTTGCAAACCCTTTCTGTGCAGAATCCCAAAACCGGTATTTCCAGCCCAATGCCGGCATACGTACTTAACAGCAGGAAACTTCGTCTAAATCTCAGGAGAAACGATTCCTTGAAACTGCTCTGCTGTGCGTTCGTTCACCTAAGAGAAATGAATCTATGTTGAGATTCAGCGAGTTAGAAACACGTTTCTTCTAGGAGCTGCGTTGGGATATTCCCGAGTGAATGGGACCATAGGCTGTACAGAGAAATATCTGCTTCTAAAACCAAAACGGAGCTATCTAACTGAATGGTTGTCAATGTGTGCATTCAACTGACAGAGTTAAACTCACGTTTGGATTCAGCGGTTTGCAAACCCTTTCTGTGCAGAATCCCAAAACCGGTATTTCCAGCCCAATGCCGGCATCCGTACTAAACAGCAGGAAACTTCGTCTAAAACTCAGGAGAAACGTTTCCTTGAAACTGATCTGCTGTGCGTTCGTTCACCTAAGAGAGTTGAATCTATGTTGAGATTCAGCGAGTCAGAAACACGTTTCTTCCAGGAGCTGCGTTGGGATATTCCCCAGTGAATGGGACCATAGGCTGTACAGAGAAATATCTGCTTCTAAAACCAAAAGGGTGTTATCAAACTGACTGGTTGTCAATGTGTGCATTCAACTGACAGAGTTAAACTCACGTGTGGATTCAACGGTTTGCAAACCCTTTCTGTGCAGAATCCCAAAACCGGTATTTCCAGCCCAATGCCGGCATACGTACTAAACAGCAGGAAACTTCGTCTAAAATTCAGGAGAAAAGTTCCTTGAAACTGCTCTGCTGTGCGTTCGTTCACCTAAGAGAGTTGAATCTATGTTGAGATTCAGCGAGTCAGAAACACGTTTCTTGCAGGAGCTGCGTTGGGATATTCCCGAGAGAATGGGACCATAGGCTGTACAGAGAAATATCTGCTTCTAAAACCAAAAGGGTGCAATCTAACTGAATGGTTGTCAATGTGTGCATTCAACTGACAGAGTTAAACTCACGTGTGGATTCAGCGGTTTGCAAACCCTTTCTGTGCAGAATCCCAAAACCGGTATTTTCAGCCCAATGCCGGCATACGTACTAAACAGCAGGAAACGTCGTCTAAAACTCAGGAGAAACGTTTCCTTGAAACTGCTCTGCTGTGCGTTCGTTCACCTAAGAGAGTTGAATCTATGTTGAGATTCAGCGAGTCAGAAACACGTTTCTTCCAGGAGTTGCGTTGGGATATTCCCGAGTGAATGGGACCATAGGCTGTACAGAGAAATATGTGCTTCTAAAATCAAAACGGACCTATCTAACTGGATTGTTGTCAATTTGTGCATTCAACTGACAAAGTCAAACTCACGTGTGGATTCAGCGGTTTGCAAACCCTTTCTGTGCAGAATCCCAAAACCGGTATTTCCAGCCCAATGCCGGCATACGTACTAAACAGCAGGAAACTTCGTCTAAAACTCAGGAGAAACGTTTCCTTGAAACTGCTCTGCTGTGCGTTCGTTCACCTAAGAGAGTTGAATCTATGTTGAGATTCAGCGAGTCAGAATCACGTTTCTTCCAGGAGCTGCGTTGGGATATTCCCGAGTGAATGGGACCATAGGCTGTACAGAGAAATATCTGCTTCTAAAACCAAAAGGGTGTTATCAAACTGAATGGTTGTCAACGTGTGCATTCAACTGACATAGTTAAACTCACGTGTGGATTCAGCGGTTTGCAAACCCTTTCTGTGCAGAATCCCAAAACCGGTATTTCCAGCCCAATGCCGGCATACGTACTAAACAGCAGGAAACTTCGTCTAAAACTCAAAAGAACGTTTCCTTGAAACTGCTCTGCTGTGCGTTCGTTCACCTAAGAGAGTTGAATCTATGTTGAGATTCAGCGAGTCAGAAACACGTTTCTTCCAGGAGCTGCGTTGGGATATTCCCGAGTGAATGGGACCATAGGCTGTACAGAGAAATATCTGCCTCTAAAACCAAAAGGGTGTTATCGAACTGAATGGTTGTCAATTTGTGCATTCAACTGACAGAGTTAAACTCACGTGTGGATTCAGCGGTTTTCAAACCCTTTCTGTGCAGAATCCCAAAACCGGTATTTCCAGCCCAATGCCGGCATACGTACTAAACAGCAGGAAACTTCGTCTAAAACTCAGGAGAAACGTTTCCTTGAAACTGCTCTGCTGTGCGTTCGTTCACCTAAGAGAGTTGAATCTATGTTGAGATTCAGCGAGTCAGAAACACGTTTCTTCTAGGAGCTGCGTTGGGATATTCCCGAGAGAATGGGACCATAGGCTGTACAGAGAAATATCTGCTTCTAAAACCAAAAGGGTGTTATCACACTGAATGGTTGTCAATGTGTGCATTCAACTGACAGAGTTAAACTCACCTGTGGATTCAGCGGTTTGCAAACCCTTTCTGTGCAGAATCCCAAAACCGGTATTTCCAGCCCAATGCCGGCATACGTACTAAACAGCAGGAAACTTCGTCTAAAACTCAGGAGAAACGTCTCCTTGAAACTGCTCTGCTGTGCGTTCGTTCACCTAAGAGAGTTGAATCTATGTTGAGATTCAGCGAGTCAGAAACACGTTTCTTCCAGGAGCTGCGTTGGGATATTCCCGAGTGAATGGGACCATAGGCTGTACAGAGAAATATCTGCTTCTAAAACCAAAAGGGTGTTATCAAACGGAATGGTTGTCAATGTGTGCATTCAACTGACAGAGTTAAACTCACGTGTGGATTCAGCGGTTTGCAAACCCTCTCTGTGCAGAATCCCAAAACCGGTATTTCCAGCCCAATGCCGGCATACGTACTAAACAGCAGGAAACTTCGTCTAAATCTCAGGAGAAACGATTCCTTGAAACTGCTCTGCTGTGCGTTCGTTCACCTAAGAGAGTTGAATCTATGTTGAGATTCAGCGAGTCAGAAACACGTTTCTTCTAGGAGTTGCGTTGGGATATTCTCGAGTGAATGGGACCATAGGCTGTACAGAGAAATATCTGCTTCTAAAACCAAAACGGAGCTATCTAACTGAATGGTTGTCAATGTGTGCATTCAACTGACAGAGTTAAACTCACGTGTGGATTCAGCGGTTTGCAAACCCTTTCTGTGCAGAATCCCAAAACCGGTATTTCCAGCCCAATGCCGGCATCCGTACTAAACAGCAGGAAACTTCGTCTAAAAGGAGAAACGTTTCCTTGAAACTGCTCTGCTGTGCGATCGTTCACCTAAGAGAGTTGAATCTATGTTGAGATTCAGCGAGTCAGAAACACGTTTCTTCTAGGACATGCGTTGGGATATTCCCGAGTGAATGGGACCATAGGCTGTACAGAGAAATATCTGCTTCTAAAAGCAAAACGGAGCTATCTAACTGAATGGTTGTCAATGTGTGCATTCAACTGACAGAGTTAAACTCACGTGTGGATTCAGCGGTTTGCAAACCCTTTCTGTGCAGAATCCCAAAATCGGTATTTCCAGCCCAATGCCGGCATACGTACTAAACAGCAGGAAACTTCGTCTAAAACTCAGGAGAAAAGTTTCCTTGAAACTGCTCTGCTGTGCTTTCGTTCACCTAAGAGAGTTGAATCTATGTTGAGATTCAGCGAGTCAGAAACACGTTTCTTGCAGGAGCTGCGTTGGGATATTCCCGAGTGAATGGGACCATAGGCTGTACAGAGAAATGTCTGCTTCTAAAACCAGAAGGGTGCAATCAAACTGAATGATTGTCAATGTGTGCATTCAACTGACAGAGTTAAACTCACGTGTGGATTCAGCGGTTTGCAAACCCTTTCTGTGCAGAATCCCAAGACCGGTATTTCCAGTCCAATGCCGGCATACGTACTAAACAGCAGGAAACTTCGTCTAAAACTCAGGAGAAACGTTTCCTTGAAACTGCTCTGCTGTGCGTTCGTTCATCTAAGAGAGTTGAATCTATGTTGAGATTCAGCGAGTCAGAAACAAGTTTCTTCCAGGAGCTGCGTTGGGATATTCCCGAGTGAATTTGACCATAGGCTGTACAGAGAAATATCTGCTTCTAAAACCAAAAGGGTGTTATCAAACGGAATGGTTGTCAATGTGTGCATTCAACTGACAGAGTTAAACTCACGTGTGGATTCAGCGGTTTGCAAACCCTTTCTGTGCAGAATCCCAAAACCGGTATTTCCAGCCCAATGCCGGCATCCGTACTAAACAGCAGGAAACTTCGTCTAAAACTCAGGAGAAACGTTTCCTTGAAACTGCTCTGCTGTGCATTCGTTCACCTAAGAGAGTTGAATCTATGTTGAGATTCAGCGAGTCAGAAACACGTTTCTTCCAGGAGCTGCGTTGGGATATTCCCGAGTGAATGGGACCATAGGCTGTACAGAGAAATATCTGCTTCTGAAACCAAAACGGAGCTATCTAACTGAATGGTTGTCAATGTGTGCATTCAACTGACAGAGTTAAACTCACGTGTGGATTCAGTGGCTTGCAAACCATTTCTGTGCAGAATCCCAAAACCGGTATTTCCAGCCCAATGCCGGCATCCGTACTAAACAGCAGGAAACTTCGTCTAAAACTCAGGAGAAACGTTTCCTTGAAACTGCTCTGCTGTGCGTTCGTTCACATAAGAGAGTTGAATCTATGTTGAGATTCAGCGAGTCAGAAACACGTTTCTTCTAGGAGCTGCGTTGGGATATTCCCGAGTGAATGGGACCATAGGCTGTACAGAGAAATATCTGCTCCTAAAACCAAAAAGGTGCAATCTAACTGAATGGTTGTCAATGTGTGCATTCAACTGACAGAGTTAAACTCACGTTTGGATTCAGCGGTTTACAAACCCTTTCTGTGCAGAATCCCAAAACCGGTATTTCCAGCCCAATGCCGGCATCCGTACTAAACAGCAGGAAACTTCGTCTAAAACTCAGGAGAAACGTTTCCTTGAAACTGCTGTGCTGTGCGTTCGTTCACCTAAGAGAGTTGAATCTATGTTGAGATTCAGCGAGTCAGAAACACGTTTCTTCCAGGAGCTGCGTTGGGATATTCCCGAGTGAATGGGACCATAGGCTGTACAGAGAAATATCTGCTTCTAAAACCAAAACGGAGCTATCTAACTGAATGGTTGTCAATCTGTGCATTCAACTGACAGAGTTAAACTCACGTGTGGATTCAGCGGTTTGCAAACCCTTTCTGTGCAGAATCCCAAAACCGGTATTTCCAGCCCAATGCCGGCATACGTACTAAACATCAGGAAACTTCGTCTAAAACTCAGGAGAAACGTTTCCTTGAAACTGCTCTGCTGTGCGTTCGTTCATCTAAGAGAGTTGAATCTATGTTGAGATTCAGCGAGTCAGAAACAAGTTTCTTCCAGGAGCTGCGTTGGGATATTCCCGAGTGAATTTGACCATAGGCTGTACAGAGAAATATCTGCTTCTAAAACCAAAAGGGTGTTATCAAACGGAATGGTTGTCAATGTGTGCATTCAACTGACAGAGTTAAACTCACGTGTGGATTCAGCGGTTTGCAAACCCTTTCTGTGCAGAATCCCAAAACCGGTATTTCCAGCCCAATGCCGGCATCCGTACTAAACAGCAGGAAACTTCGTCTAAAACTCAGGAGAAACGTTTCCTTGAAACTGCTCTGCTGTGCATTCGTTCACCTAAGAGAGTTGAATCTATGTTGAGATTCAGCGAGTCAGAAACACGTTTCTTCCAGGAGCTGCGTTGGGATATTCCCGAGTGAATGGGACCATAGGCTGTACAGAGAAATATCTGCTTCTGAAACCAAAACGGAGCTATCTAACTGAATGGTTGTCAATGTGTGCATTCAACTGACAGAGTTAAACTCACGTGTGGATTCAGTGGCTTGCAAACCATTTCTGTGCAGAATCCCAAAACCGGTATTTCCAGACCAATGCCGGCATCCGTACTAAACAGCAGGAAACTTCGTCTAAAACTCAGGAGAAACGTTTCCTTGAAACTGCTCTGCTGTGCGTTCGTTCACATAAGAGAGTTGAATCTATGTTGAGATTCAGCGAGTCAGAAACACGTTTCTTCTAGGAGCTGCGTTGGGATATTCCCGAGTGAATGGGACCATAAGCTGTACAGAGAAATATCTGCTCCTAAAACCAAAAGGGTGCAATCTAACTGAATGGTTGTCAATGTGTGCATTCAACTGACAGAGTTAAACTCACGTTTGGATTCAGCGGTTTACAAACCCTTTCTGTGCAGAATCCCAAAACCGGTATTTCCAGCCCAATGCCGGCATCCGTACTAAACAGCAGGAAACTTCGTCTAAAACTCAGGAGAAACGTTTCCTTGAAACTGCTGTGCTGTGCGTTCGTTCACCTAAGAGAGTTGAATCTATGTTGAGATTCAGCGAGTCAGAAACACGTTTCTTCCAGGAGCTGCGTTGGGATATTCCCGAGTGAATGGGACCATAGGCTGTACAGAGAAATATCTGCTTCTAAAACCAAAACGGAGCTATCTAACTGAATGGTTGTCAATCTGTGCATTCAACTGACAGAGTTAAACTCACGTGTGGATTCAGCGGTTTGCAAACCCTTTCTGTGCAGAATCCCAAAACCGGTATTTCCAGCCCAATGCCGGCATACGTACTAAACAGCAGGAAACTTCGTCTAAAACTCAGGAGAAACGTTTCCTTGAAACTGCTCTGCTGTGCGTTCGTTCACCTAAGAGAGTTGAATCTATGTTGAGATTCAGCGAGTCAGAAACACGTTTCTTCCAGGAGCTGCGTTGGGATATTCCCGAGTGTATTGGACCATAGGCTGTACAGAGAAATATCTGCTTCTAAAACCAAAAGGGTGTTATCAAACGGAATGGTTGTCAATGTGTGCATTCAACTGACAGAGTTAAACTCACGTGTGGATTCAGCGGTTTGCAAACCCTTTCTGTGCAGAATCCCAAAACCGGTATTTCCAGCCCAATGCCGGCATACCTACTAAACAGCAGGAAACTTCGTCTAAAACTCAGGAGAAACGTTTCCTTGAAACTGCTCTGCTGTGCGTTCGTTCACCTAAGAGAGTTGAATCTATGTTGAGATTCAGCGAGTCAGAAACACGTTTCTTCCAGGAGCTGCGTTGGGATATTCCCCAGTGAATGGGACCATAGGCTGTACAGAGAAATATCTGCTTCTAAAACCAAAAGGGTGTTATCAAACTGACTGGTTGTCAATGTGTGCATTCAACTGACAGAGTTAAACTCACGTGTGGATTCAGCGGTTTGCAAACCCTTTCTGTGCAGAATCCCAAAACCGGTATTTCCAGCCCAATGCCGGCATACGTACTAAACAGCAGGAAACTTCGTCTAAAATTCAGGAGAAAAGTTCCTTGAAACTGCTCTGCTGTGCGTTCGTTCACCTAAGAGAGTTGAATCTATGTTGAGATTCAGCGAGTCAGAAACACGTTTCTTGCAGGAGCTGCGTTGGGATATTCCCGAGAGAATGGGACCATAGGCTGTACAGAGAAATATCTGCTTCTAAAACCAAAAGGGTGCAATCTAACTGAATGGTTGTCAATGTGTGCATTCAACTGACAGAGTTAAACTCACGTGTGGATTCAGCGGTTTGCAAACCCTTTCTGTGCAGAATCCCAAAACCGGTATTTCCAGCCCAATGCCGGCATACGTACTAAACAGCAGGAAACTTCGTCTAAAACTCAGGAGAAACGTTTCCTTGAAACTGCTCTGCTGTGCGTTCGTTCACCTAAGAGAGTTGAATCTATGTTGAGATTCAGCGAGTCAGAAACACGTTTCTTCCAGGAGCTGCGTTGGGATATTCCCGAGTGAATGGGACCATAGGCTGTACAGAGAAATATCTGCCTCTAAAACCAAAAGGGTGTTATCAAACTGAATGGTTGTCAATGTGTGCATTCAACTGACAGAGTTAAACTCACGTGTGGATTCAGCGGTTTGCAAACACTTTCTGTGCAGAATCCCAAAACCGGTATTTCCAGCCCAATGCCGGCATCCGTACTAAACAGCAGGAAACTTCGTCTAAAACTCAGGAGAAAAGTTTCCTTGAAACTGCTCTGCTGTGCCTTCGTTCACCTAAGAGAGTTGAATCTATGTTGAGATTCAGCGAGTCAGAAACACGTTTCTTCTAGGAGCTGCGTTGGGATATTCCCGAGAGAATGGGACCATAGGCTGTACAGAGAAATATCTGCTTCTAAAACCAAAAGGGTGTTATCACACTGAATGGTTGTCAATGTGTGCATTCAACTGACAGAGTTAAACTCACGTGTGGATTCAGCGGTTTGCAAACCCTTTCTGTGCAGAATCCCAAAACCGGTATTTCCAGCCCAATGCCGGCATCCGTACTAAACAGCAGGAAACTTCGTCTAAATCTCAGGAGAAACGATTCCTTGAAACTGCTCTGCTGTGCGTTCGTTCACCTAAGAGAGTTGAATCTATGTTGAGATTCGGCGAGTCAGAAACACGTTTCTTCTAGGAGTTGCGTTGGGATATTCTCGAGTGAATGGGACCATAGGCTGTACAGAGAAATATCTGCTTCTAAAAGCAAAACGGAGCTATCTAACTGAATGGTTGTCAATGTGTGCATTCAACTGACAGAGTTAAACTCACGTGTGGATTCAGCGGTTTGCAAACCCTTTCTGTGCAGAATCCCAAAACCGGTATTTCCAACCCAATGCCGGCATCCGTACTAAACAGCAGGAAACTTCGTCTAAAAGGAGAAACGTTTCCTTGAAACTGCTCTGCTGTGCGTTCGTTCACCTAAGAGAGTTGAATCTATGTTGAGATTCAGCGAGTCAGAAACACGTTTCTTCTAGGACATGCGTTGGGATATTCCCGAGTGAATGGGACCATAGGCTGTACAGAGAAATATCTGCTTCTAAAAGCAAAACGGAGCTATCTAACTGAATGGTTGTCAATGTGTGCATTCAACTGACAGAGTTAAACTCACGTGTGGATTCAGCGGTTTGCAAACCCTTTCTGTGCAGAATCCCAAAATCGGTATTTCCAGCCCAATGCCGGCATCCGTACTAAACAGCAGGAAACTTCGTCTAAAACTCAGGAGAAACGTTTCCTTGAAACTGCTCTGCTGTGCGTTCGTTCACCTAAGAGAGTTGAATCTATGTTGAGATTCAGCGAGTCAGAAAAACGTTTCTTCCAGGAGCTGCGTTGGGATATTCCCGAGTGAATGGGACCATAGGCTATACAGAGAAATGTCTGCTTCTAAAACCAGAAGGGTGCAATCAAACTGAATGATTGTCAATGTGTGCATTCAACTGACAGAGTTAAACTCACGTGTGGATTCAGCGGTTTGCAAACCCTTTCTGTGCAGAATCCCAAAACCGGTATTTCCAGCCCAATGCCGGCATCCGTACTAAACAGCAGGAAACTTCGTCTAAAACTCAGGAGAAACGTTTCCTTGAAACTGCTCTGCTGTGCGTTCGTTCACCTAAGAGAGTTGAATCTATGTTGAGATTCAGCGAGTCAGAAACAAGTTTCTTCCAGGAGCTGCGTTGGGATATTCCCGAGTGAATTTGACCATAGGCTGTACAGAGAAATATCTGCTTCTAAAACCAAAAGGGTGTTATCAAACGGAATGGTTGTCAATGTGTGCATTCAACTGACAGAGTTAAACTCACGTGTGGATTCAGCGGCTTGCAAACCCTTTCTGTGCAGAATCCCAAAACCGGTATTTCCAGCCCAATGCCGGCATCCGTACTAAACAGCAGGAAACTTCGTCTAAAACTCAGGAGAAACGTTTCCTTGAAACTGCTCTGCTGTGCATTCGTTCACCTAAGAGAGTTGAATCTATGTTGAGATTCAGCGAGTCAGAAACACGTTTCTTCCAGGAGCTGCGTTGGGATATTCCCGAGTGAATGGGACCATAGGCTGTACAGAGAAATATCTGCTTCTGAAACCAAAACGGAGCTATCTAACTGAATGGTTGTCAATGTGTGCATTCAACTGACAGAGTTAAACTCACGTGTGGATTCAGTGGCTTGCAAACCATTTCTGTGCAGAATCCCAAAACCGGTATTTCCAGCCCAATGCCGGCATCCGTACTAAACAGCAGGAAACTTCGTCTAAAACTCAGGAGAAACGTTTCCTTGAAACTGCTCTGCTGTGCGTTCGTTCACCTAAGAGAGTTGAATCTATGTTGAGATTCAGCGAGTCAGAAACACGTTTCTTCCAGGAGCGGCGTTGGGATATTCCCGAGTGAATGGGACCATAGGCTGTACAGAGAAATATCTGCTTCTAAAACCAAAAGGGTGCTATCAAACTGAATGGTTGTCAATGTGTGCATTCAACTGACAGAGTTAAACTCACGTGTGGATTCAGCGCTTTGCAAACCCTTTCTGTGCAGAATCCCAAAACCGGTATTTCCAGCCCAATGCCGGCATACGTACTAAACAGCAGGAAACTTCGTCTAAAACTCAGGAGAAACGTTTCCTTGAAACTGCTCTGCTGTGCGTTCGTTCACCTAACAGAGTTGAATCTACGTTGAGATTCAGCGAGTCAGAAACACGTTTCTTCTAGGAGCTGCGTTGGGATGTTCCCGAGTTAATGGGACCATAGGCTGTACAGAGAAATATCTGCTTCTAAAACCAAAACGTAGCTATCTAACTGGATGGTTGTCAATGTGTGCATTCAACTGACAGAGTTAAACACACGTGTGGATTCAGCGGTTTGCAAACCCTTTCTGTGCAGAATCCCAAAACCGGTATTTCCAGCCCAATGCCGGCATCCGTACTAAACAGCAGGAAACTTCGTCTAAAACTCAGGAGTAACGTTTCCTTGAAACTGCTCTGCTGTGCGTTCGTTCACTTAAGAGAGTTGAATCTATGTTGAGATTCAGCGAGTCAGAAACACGTTTCTTCTAGGAGCTGCGTTGGGATATTCCCGAGTGAATTGGACCATAGGCTGTACAGAGAAATATCTGCTTCTAAAACCAAAACGGAGCTATCTAACTGAATGGTTGTCAATGTGTGCATTCAACTGACAGAGTTAAACTCACGTGTGGATTCAGCGGTTTGCAAACCCTTTCTGTGCAGAATCCCAAAACCGGTATTTCCAGCCCAATGCCGGCATCCGTACTAAACAGCAGGAAACGTCGTCTAAAACTCAGGAGAAACGTTTCCTTGAAACTGCTCTGCTGTGCGTTCGTTCACCTAAGAGAGTTGAATCTATGTTGAGATTCAGCGAGTCAGAAACACGTTTCTTCCAGGAGCTGCGTTGGGATATTCCCAAGTGAATGGGACCATAGGCCGTACAGAGAAATATCTGCTTCTGAAAACAAAACGGAGCTATCTAACTGAATGGTTGTCAATGTGTGCATTCAACTGACAGAGTTAAACTCACGTGTGCATTCAGTGGTTTGCAAACCCTTTCTGTGCAGAATCCCAAAACCGGTATTTCCAGCCCAATGCCGGCATCCGTACGAAACAGCAGGAAACTTCGTCTAAAACTCAGGAGTAACGTTTCCTTGAAACTGCTCTGCTGTGCGTTCGTTCACTTAAGAGAGTTGAATCTATGTTGAGATTCAGCGAGTCAGAAACACGTTTCTTCTAGGAGCTGCGTTGGGATATTCCCGAGTGAATGGGACCATAGGCTGTACAGAGAAATATCTGCTTCTAAAACCAAAACGGAGCTATCTAACTGAATGGTTGTCAATGTGTGCATTCAACTGACAGAGTTAAACTCACGTGTGGATTCAGCGGTTTGCAAACCCTTTCTGTGCAGAATTTCAAAACCGGTATTTCCAGCCCAATGCCGGCATACATACTAAACAGCAGGAAACTTCGTCTAAAACTCAGGAGAAACGTTTCCTTGAAACTGCTCTGCTGTGCGTTCGTTCACCTAAGAGAGTTGAATCTATGTTGAGATTCAGCGAGTCAGAAACACGTTTCTTCCAGGAGCTGCGTTGGGATATTCCCGAATGAATGGGACCATAGGCTGTACAGAGAAATATCTGCTTCTAAAACCAAAAGGGTGTTATCAAACGGAATGGTTGTCAATGTGTGCATTCAACTGACAGAGTTAAACTCACGTGTGGATTCAGCGGTTTGCAAACCCTTTCTGTGCAGAATCCCAAAACCGGTATTTCCAGCCCAATGCCGGCATACGTACTAAACAGCAGGAAACTTCGTCTAAAACTCAGGAGAAACGTTTCCTTGAAACTGATCTGCTGTGCGTTCGTTCACCTAAGAGAGTTGAATCTATGTTGAGATTCAGCGAGTCAGAAACACGTTTCTTCTAGGAGCTGCGTTGGGATATTCCCGAGTGAATGGGACCATAGGCTTTACAGAGAAATATCTGCTTCTAAAACCAAAACGGAGCTATCTAACTGAATGGTTGTCAATGTGTGCATTCAACTGACAGAGTTAAACTCACGTGTGGATTCAGCGGTTTGCAAACCCTTTCTGTGCAGAATCCCAAAACCGGTATTTCCAGCCCAATGCCGGCATCCGTACTAAACAGCAGGAAACTTCGTCTAAAACTCAGGAGAAACGTTTCCTTGAAACTGCTCTGCTGTGCGTTCGTTCACCTAAGAGAGTTGAATCTATGTTGAGATTCAGCGAGTCAGAAACACGTTTCTTCTAGGAGCTGCGTTGGGATATTTCCGAGTGAATGGGACCATAGGCTGTACAGAGAAATATCTGCTTCTAAAACCAAAACGGAGCTATCTAACTGAATGGTTGTCAATGTGTGCATTCAACTGACAGAGTTAAACTCACGTGTGGATTCAGCGGTTTGCAAACCCTTTCTGTGCAGAATCCCAAAACCGGTATTTCCAGCCCAATGCCGGCATACGTACTAAACAGCAGGAAACTTCGTCTAAAACTCAGGAGAAACGTTGACTTGAAACTGCTCTGCTGTGCTTTCGTTCACCTAAGAGAGTTGAATCTATGTTGAGATTCAGCGAGTCAGAAACACGTTTCTTCCAGGAGCTGCGTTGGGATATTCCCGAGTGAATTGGACCATAGGCTGTACAGAGAAATATCTGCTACAAAAACCAAAAGGGTGTTATCAAACGGAATGGTTGTCAATGTGTGCATTCAACTGACAGAGTTAAACTCACGTGTGGATTCAGCGGTTTGCAAACACTTTCTGTGCAGAATCCCAAAACCGGTATTTCCAGCCCAATGCCGGCATACGTACTAAACAGCAGGAAACTTCGTCTAAATCTCAGGAGAAACGATTCCTTGAAACTGCTCTGCTGTGCGTTCGTTCACCTAAGAGAGTTGAATCTATGTTGAGATTCAGCGAGTCAGAAACACGTTTCTTCTAGGAGTTGCGTTGGGATATTCTCGAGTGAATGGGACCATAGGCTGTACAGAGAAATATCTGCTTCTAAAACCAAAACGGAGCTATCTAACTGAATGGTTGTCAATGTGTGCATTCAACTGACAGAGTTAAACTCACGTGTGGATTCAGCGGTTTGCAAACCCTTTCTGTGCAGAATCCCAAAACCGGTATTTCCAGCCCAATGCCGGCATCCGTACTAAACAGCAGGAAACTTCGTCTAAAAGGAGAAACGTTTCCTTGAAACTGCTCTGCTGTGCGTTCGTGCACCTAAGAGAGTTGAATCTATGTTGAGATTCAGCGAGTCAGAAACACGTTTCTTCTAGGACATGCGTTGGGATATTCCCGAGTGAATGGGACCATAGGCTGTACAGAGAAATATCTGCTTCTAAAAGCAAAACGGAGCTATCTAACTGAATGGTTGTCAATGTGTGCATTCAACTGACAGAGTTAAACTCACGTGTGGATTCAGCGGTTTGCAAACCCTTTCTGTGCAGAATCCCAAAATCGGTATTTCCAGCCCAATGCCGGCATCCGTACAAAACAGCAGGAAACTTCGTCTAAAACTCAGGAGAAAAGTTTCCTTGAAACTGCTCTGCTGTGCGTTCGTTCACCTAAGAGAGTTGAATCTATGTTGAGATTCAGCGAGTCAGAAAAACGTTTCTTCCAGGAGCTGCGTTGGGATATTCCCGAGTGAATGGGACCATAGGCTGTACAGAGAAATGTCTGCTTCTAAAACCAGAAGGGTGCAATCAAACTGAATGATTGTCAATGTGTGCATTCAACTGACAGAGTTAAACTCACGTGTGGATTCAGCGGTTTGCAAACCCTTTCTGTGCAGAATCCCAAAACCGGTATTTCCAGCCCAATGCCGGCATACGTACTAAACAGCAGGAAACTTCGTCTAAAACTCAGGAGAAACGTTTCCTTGAAACTGCTCTGCTGTGCGTTCGTTCACCTAAGAGAGTTGAATCTATGTTGAGATTCACGAGTCAGAAACAAGTTTCTTCCAGGAGCTGCGTTGGGATATTCCCGAGTGAATTTGACCATGGGCTGTACAGAGAAATATCTGCTTCTAAAACCAAAAGGGTGTTATCAAACGGAATGGTTGTCAATGTGTGCATTCAACTGACAGAGTTAAACTCACGTGTGGATTCAGCGGTTTGCAAGCCCTTTATGTGCAGAATCCCAAAACCGGTATTTCCAGCCCAATGCCGGCATACGTACTAAACAGCAGGAAACTTCGTCTAAAACTCAGGAGAAACGTTTCCTTGAAACTGCTCTGCTGTGCGTTCGTTCACCTAAGAGAGTTGAATCTATGTTGAGATTCAGCGAGTTAGAAACACGTTTCTTCCAGGAGCGGCGTTGGGATATTCCCGAGTGAATGGGACGATAGGATGTACAGAGAAATATCTGCTTGTAAAACCAAAAGGGTGTTATCAAACGGAATGGTTGTCAATGTGTGCATTCAACTGACAGAGTTAAACTCACGTGTGGATTCAGCGGTTTGCAAACCCTTTCTGTGCAGAATCCCAAAACCGGTATTTCCAGCCCAATGCCGGCATACGTACTAAACAGCAGGAAACTTCGTCTAAACCTCAGGAGAAACGTTTCCTTGAAACTGCACTGCTGTGTGTTCGTTCACCTAAGAGAGTTGAATCTATGTTGAGATTCAGCGAGTCAGAAACACGTTTCTTCTAGGAGCTGCGTTGGGATATTCCCGAGTGAATGGGACCATAGGCTTTACAGAGAAATATCTGCTTCTAAAACCAAAAGGGTGTTATCAAACGGAATGGTTGTCAATGTGTGCATTCAACTGACAGAGTTAAACTCACGTGTGGATTCAGCGGTTTGCAAACCCTTTCTGTGCAGAATCCCAAAACCGGTATTTCCAGCCCAATGCCTGCATCCGTACTAAACAGCAGGAAACTTCGTCTAAAACTCAGGAGAAACGTTTCCTTGAAATGCTCTGCTGTGCGTTCGTTCACTTAAGAGAGTTGAATCTATGTTGAGATTCAGCGAGTCAGAAACACGTTTCTTCTAGGAGCTGCGTTGGGATATTCCCGAGAGAATGGGACCATAGGCTGTACAGAGAAATATCTGCTTCTAAAACCAAAAGGGTGTTATCAAACGGAATGGATGTCAATGTGTGCATTCAACTGACAGAGTTAAACTCACGTGTGGATTCAGCGGTTTGCAAACCATTTCTGTGCAGAATCCCAAAACCGGTATTTCCATCCCAATGCCGGCATACGTACTAAACAGCAGGAAACTTCGTCTAAATCTCAGGAGAAACGTTTCCTTGAAACTGCTCTGCTGTGCGTTCGTTCATCTAAGAGAGTGGAATCTATGTTGAGATTCAGCGAGTCAGAAACACGTTTCTTCTAGGAGCTGCGTTGGGATATTCCCGAGTGAATGGGACCATAGGCTGTACAGAGAAATATCTGCTTCTAAAACCAAAACGGAGCTATCTAACTGAATGGTTGTCAATGTGTGCATTCAACTGACAGAGTTAAACTCACGTGTGGATTCAGCGGTTTGCAAACCCTTTCTGTGCAGAATCCCAAAACCGGTATTTCCAGCCCAATGCCGGCATCCGTACTAAACAGCAGGAAACGTCGTCAAAAACTCAGGAGAAACGTTTCCTTGAAACTGCTCTGCTGTGCGTTCGTTCACCTAAGAGAGTTGAATCTATGTTGAGATTCAGCGAGTCAGAAACACGTTTCTTCCAGGAGCTGCGTTGGGATATTCCCAAGTGAATGGGACCATAGGCCGTACAGAGAAATATCTGCTTCTGAAACCAAAACGCAGCTATCTAACTGAATGGTTGTCAATGTGTGCATTCAACTGACAGAGTTAAACTCACGTGTGCATTCAGTGGTTTGCAAACCCTTTCTGTGCAGAATCCCAAAACCGGTATTTCCAGCCCAATGCCGGCATCCGTACGAAACAGCAGGAAACTTCGTCTAAAACTCAGGAGAAACGTTTCCTTGAAACTGCTCTGCTGTGCGTTCGTTCACCTAAGAGAGTTGAATCTATGTTGAGATTCAGCGAGTCAGAAACACGTTTCTTCTAGGAGCTGCGTTGGGATATTCCCGAGTGAATGGGACCATAGGCTGTACAGAGAAATATCTGCTTCTAAAACCAAAAGGGTGCAATCTAACTGAATGGTTGTCAACGTGTGCATTCAACTGACAGAGTTAAACTCACGTGTGGATTCAGCGGTTTGCAAACCCTTTCTGTGCAGAATCCCAAAACCGGTATTTCCAGCACAATGCTGGCATCCGTACTAAACAGCAGGAAACTTCGTCTAAAACTCAGGAGAAACGTTTCCTTGAAACTGCTCTGCTGTGCTTTCCTTCACCTAAGAGATTTGAATCTATGTTGAGATTCAGCGAGTCAGAAACACGTTTCTTCTAGGACCTGCGTTGGGATATTCCCGAGTGAATGGGACCATAGGCTGTACAGAGAAATATCTGCTTCTAAAACCAAAACGGAGCTATCTAACTGAATGGTTGTCAATGTGTGCATTCAACTGACAGAGTTAAACTCACGTGTGGATTCAGTGGTTTGCAAACCCTTTCTGTGCAGAATCCCAAAACCGGTATTTCCAGCCCAATGCCGGCATACGTACTAAACAGCAGGAAACTTCGTCTAAAACTCAGGAGAAACGTTTCCTTGAAACTGCTCTGCTGTGCGTTCGTTCACCTAAGAGAGTTGAATCTATGTTGATATTCAGCGAGTCAGAAACACGTTTCTTCCAGGAGCTGCGTTGGGATATTCCCGAGTGAATGGGACCATAGGCTGTACAGAGAAATATCTGCTTCTAAAACCAAAAGGGTGTTATCAAACTGAATGGTTGTCAATGTTTGCATTCAACTGACAGAGTTAAACTCACGTGTGGATTCAGCGGTTTGCAAACCCTTTCTGTGCAGAATCCCAAAACCGGTATTTCCAGCCCAATGCCGGCATACGTACTAAACAGCAGGAAACTTCGTCTAAAACTCAGGAGAAACGTTTCCTTGAAACTGCTCTGCTGTGCGTTCGTTCACCTAAGAGAGTTGAATCTATGTTGAGATTCAGCGAGTCAGAAACACGTTTCTTCCAGGAGCTGCGTTGGGATATTTCCGAGTGAATGGGACCATAGGCTGTACAGAGAAATATCTGCTTCTAAAACCAAAAGGGTGCTATCAAACTGAATGGTTGTCAATGTGTGCATTCAACTGACAGAGTTAAACTCACGTCTGGATTCATCGGTTTGCAAACCCTTTCTGTGCAGAATCCCAAAACCGGTATTTCCAGCCCAATGCCGGCATCCGTACTAAACAGCAGGAAACTTCGTCTAAAACTCAGGAGAAAAGTTTCCTTGAAACTGCTCTGCTGTGCGTTCGTTCACCTAAGAGAGTTGAATCTATGTTGAGATTCAGCGAGTCAGAAACACGTTTCTTCTAGGAGCTGCGTTGGGATATTCCCGAGTGAATGGGACCATAGGCTGTACAGAGAAATATCTGCTTCTAAAACCAAAACGGAGCTATCTAACTGAATGGTTGTCAATGTGTGCATTCAACTGACAGAGTTAAACTCACGTGTGGATTCAGCGGTTTGCAAACCCTTTCTGTGCAGAATCCCAAAACCGGTATTTCCAGCCCAATGCCGGCATACGTACTAAACAGCAGGAAACTTCGTCTAAAACTCAGGAGAAACGTTTCCTTGAAACTGCTCTGCTGTGCGTTCGTTCACCTAAGAGAGTTGAATCTATGTTGAGATTCAGCGAGTCAGAAACACGTTTCTTCTAGGAGCTGCGTTGGGATATTCCCGAGTGAATGGGACCATAGGCTGTACAGAGAAATATCTGCTTCTAAAACCAAAACGGAGCTATCTAACTGAATGGTTGTCAATGTGTGCATTCAACTGACAGAGTTAAACTCACGTGTGGATTCAGCGGTTTGCAAACCCTTTCTGTGCAGAATCCCAAAACCGGTATTTCCAGCCCAATGCCGGCATACGTACTAAACAGCAGGAAACTTCGTCTAAAACTCAGGAGAAACGTTTCCTTGAAACTGCTCTGCTGTGCGTTCGTTCACCTAAGAGAGTTGAATCTATGTTGAGATTCAGCGAGTCAGAAACACGTTTCTTCCAGGAGCTGCGTTGGGATATTCCCGAGTGAATTGGACCATAGGCTGTACAGAGAAATATCTGCTTCTAAAACCAAAAGGGTGTTATCAAACGGAATGGTTGTCAATGTGTGCATTCAACTGACAGAGTTAAACTCTCGTGTGGATTCAGCGGTTTGCAAACCCTTTCTGTGCAGAATCCCAAAACCGGTATTTCCAGCCCAATGCCGGCATACGTACTTAACAGCAGGAAACTTCGTCTAAATCTCAGGAGAAACGATTCCTTGAAACTGCTCTGCTGTGCGTTCGTTCACCTAAGAGAGATGAATCTATGTTGAGATTTAGCGAGTCAGAAACACGTTTCTTCTAGGAGCTGCGTTGGGATATTCCCGAGTGAATGGGACCATAGGCTGTACAGAGAAATATCTGCTTCTAAAACCAAAACGGAGCTATCTAACTGAATGGTTGTCAATGTGTGCATTCAACTGACAGAGTTAAACTCACGTGTGGATTCAGCGGTTTGCAAACCCTTTCTGTGCAGAATCCCAAAACCGGTATTTCCAGCCCAATGCCGGCATCCGTACTAAACAGCAGGAAACTTCGTCTAAAACTCAACAGAAACGTTTCCTTGAAACTGATCTGCTGTGCGTTCGTTCACCTAAGAGAGTTGAATCTATGTTGAGATTCAGCGAGACAGAAACACGTTTCTTCCAGGAGCTGCGTTGGGATATTCCCGAGTGAATGGGACAATAGGCTGTACAGAGAACTATCTGCTTCTAAAACCAAAAGGGTGTTATCAAACTGAATGGTTGTCAACGTGTGCATTCAACTGACAGAGTTAAACTCACGTGTGGATTCAGCGGTTTGCAAACCCTTTCTGTGCAGAATCCCAAAACCGGTATTTCCAGCCCAATGCCGGCATACGTACTAAACAGCAGGAAACTTCGTCTAAAACTCAGGAGAAACGTTTCCTTGAAACTGCTCTGCTGTGCGTTCGTTCACCTAAGAGATTTGAATCTATGTTGAGAATCAGCGAGTCAGAAACACGTTTCTTCCAGGAGCTGCGTTGGGATATTCCCGAGTGAATGGGACCATAGGCTGTACAGAGAAATATCTGCTTCTAAAAGCAAAATGGTGTTATCAAACTGAATGGTTGTCAATGTGTGCATTCAACTGACAGAGTTAAACTCACGTGTGGATTCAGCGGTTTGCAAACCCTTTCTGTGCAGAATCCCAAAACCGGTATTTCCAGCCCAATGCCGGCATCCGCACTAAACAGCAGGAAACTTCGTCTAAAAGGAGAAACGTTTCCTTGAAACTGCTCTGCTGTGCGTTCGTTCACCTAAGAGAGTTGAATCTATGTTGAGATTCAGCGAGTCAGAAACACGTTTCTTCCAGGAGCGGCGTTGGGATATTCCCGAGTGAATGGGACCATAGGCTGTACAGAGAAATATCTGCTTCTGAAACCAAAACGGAGCTATCTAACTGAATGGTTGTCAATGTGTGCATTCAACTGACAGAGTTAAACTCACGTGTGGATTCAGTGGTTTGCAAACCCTTTCTGTTCAGAATCCCAAAACCGGTATTTCCAGCCCAATGCCGGCATACGTACTAAAGAGCAGGAAACTTCGTCTAAAACTCAGGAGAAACGTTTCCTTGAAACTGCTCTGCTGTGCGTTCGTTCACCTAAGAGAGTTGAATCTATGTTGATATTCAGCGAGTCAGAAACACGTTTCTTCCAGGAGCTGCGTTGGGATATTCCCGAGTGAATGGGACCATAGGCTGTACAGAGAAATATCTGCTTCTAAAACCAAAAGGGTGTTATCAAACTGAATGGTTGTCAATGTGTGCATTCAACTGACAGAGTTAAACTCACGTGTGGATTCAGCGGTTTGCAAACCCTTTCTGTGCAGAATCCCAAAACCGGTATTTCCAGCCCAATGCCGGCATACGTACTAAACAGCAGGAAACTTCGTCTAAAACTCAGGAGAAACGTTTCCTTGAAACTGCTCTGCTGTGCGTTCGTTCACCTAAGAGAGTTGAATCTATGTTGAGATTCAGCGAGTCAGAAACACGTTTCTTCCAGGAGCTGCGTTGGGATATTTCCGAGTGAATGGGACCATAGGCTGTACAGAGAAATATCTGCTTCTAAAACCAAAAGGGTGCTATCAAACTGAATGGTTGTCAATGTGTGCATTCAACTGACAGAGTTAAACTCACGTCTGGATTCATCGGTTTGCAAACCCTTTCTGTGCAGAATCCCAAAACCGGTATTTCCAGCCCAATGCCGGCATCCGTACTAAACAGCAGGAAACTTCGTCTAAAACTCAGGAGAAAAGTTTCCTTGAAACTGCTCTGCTGTGCGTTCGTTCACCTAAGAGAGTTGAATCTATGTTGAGATTCAGCGAGTCAGAAACACGTTTCTTCTAGGAGCTGCGTTGGGATATTCCCGAGTGAATGGGACCATAGGCTGTACAGAGAAATATCTGCTTCTAAAACCAAAACGGAGCTATCTAACTGAATGGTTGTCAATGTGTGCATTCAACTGACAGAGTTAAACTCACGTGTGGATTCAGCGGTTTGCAAACCCTTTCTGTGCAGAATCCGAAAACCGGTATTTCCAGCCCAATGCCGGCATACGTACTAAACAGCAGGAAACTTCGTCTAAAACTCAGGAGAAACGTTTCCTTGAAACTGCTCTGCTGTGCGTTCGTTCACCTAAGAGAGTTGAATCTATGTTGAGAATCAGCGAGTCAGAAACACGTTTCTTCCAGGAGCTGCGATGGGATATTCCCGAGTGAATGGGACCATAGGCTGTACAGAGAAATATCTGCTTCTAAAAGCAAAATGGTGTTATCAAACTGAATGGTTGTCAATGTGTGCATTCAACTGACACAGTTAAACTCACGTGTGGATTCAGCGGTTTGCAAACCCTTTCTGTGCAGAATCCCAAAACCGGTATTTCCAGCCCAATGCCGGCATCCGCACTAAACAGCAGGAAACTTCGTCTAAAAGGAGAAACGTTTCCTTGAAACTGCTCTGCTGTGCGTTCGTTCACCTAAGAGAGTTGAATCTATGTTGAGATTCAGCGAGTCAGAAACACGTTTCTTCCAGGAGCGGCGTTGGGATATTCCCGAGTGAATTGGACCATAGGCTGTACAGAGAAATATCTGCTTCTAAAACCAAAAGGGTGTTATCAAACGGAATGGTTGTCATTGTGTGCATTCAACTGACAGAGTTAAACTCACGTGTGGATTCAGCGGTTTGCAAACCCTTTCTGTGCAGAATCCCAAAACCGGTATTTCCAGCCCAATGCCGGCATCCGTACTAAACAGCAGGAAACTTCGTCTAAAACTCAGGAGAAACGTTTCCTTGAAACTGCTCTGCTGTGCGTTCGTTCACCTAAGAGAGTTGAATCTATGTTGAGATTCAGCGAGTCAGAAACACGTTTCTTCTAGGAGCTGCGTTGGGATATTCCCGAGTGAATGGGACCATAGGCTGTACAGAGAAATATCTGCTTCTAAAACCAAAAGGGTGCAATCTAACTGAATGGTTGTCAATGTGTGCATTCAACTGACAGAGTTAAACTCACGTGTGGATTCAGCGGTTTGCAAACCCTTTCTGTGCAGAATCCCAAAACCGGTATTTCCAGCCAAATGCCGGCATACGTACTAAACAGCAGGAAACTTCGTCTAAAACTCAGGAGAAACGTTTCCTTGAAACTGCTCTGCTGTGCGTTCGTTCACCTAAGAGAGTTGAATCTATGTTGAGATTCAGCGAGTCAGAAACACGTTTCTTCTAGGAGTTGCGTTGGGATATTCCCGAGTGAATGGGACCATAGGCTGTACAGATAAATATGTGCTTCTAAAACCAAAACGGAGCTATCTAACTGGATTGTTGTCAATGTGTGCATTCAACTGACAAAGTCAAACTCATGTGTGGATTCAGCGGTTTGCAAACCCTTTCTGTGCAGAATCCCAAAACCGGTATTTCCAGCCCAATGCCGGCATCCGTACTAAACAGCAGGAAACTTCGTCTAAAACTCAGGAGAAACGTTTCCTTGAAACTGCTCTGCTGTGCGTTCGTTCACCTAAGAGAGTTGAATCTATGTTGAGATTCAGCGAGTCAGAAACACGTTTCTTCCAGGAGCTGCGTTGGGATATTCCCGAGTGAATGGGACCATAGGCTGTACAGAGAAATATCTGCTTCTAAAACCAAAAGGGTGCTATCAAACTGAATGGTTGTCAATGTGTGCATTCAACTGACAGAGTTAAACTCACGTGTGGATTCAGCGGTTTGCAAACCCTTTCTGTGCAGAATCCCAAAACCGGTATTTCCAGCCCAATGCCGGCATACGTACTAAACAGCAGGAAACTTCGTCTAAAACTCAGGAGAAACGTTTCCTTGAAACTGCTCTGCTGTGCTTTCGTTCACCTAAGAGACTTGAATCTATGTTGAGATTCAGCGAGTCAGAAACACGTTTCTTCTAGGACCTGCGCTGGGATATTCCCGAGTGAATGGGACCATAGGCTGTACAGAGAAATATCTGCTTCTAAAACGAAAACGGAGCTATCTAACTGAATGGTTGTCAATGTGTGCATTCAGCTGACAGAGTTAAACTCACGTGTGGATTCAGCGGTTTGCGAACCCTTTCTGTGCAGAATCCCAAAATCGGTATTTCCAGCCCAATGCCGGCATCCGTACAAAACAGCAGGAAACTTCGTATAAAACTCAGGAGAAAAGTTTCCTTGAAACTGCTGTGCTGTGCGTTCGTTCACCTAAGAGAGTTGAATCTATGTTGAGATTCAGCGAGTCAGAAACACGTTTCTTCTAGGAGCTGCATTGGGATATTCCCGAGTGAATGGGACCATAGGCTGTACAGAGAAATATCTGCTTCTAAAACCAAAAGGGTGCAATCTAACTGAATGGTTGTCAATGTGTGCATTCAACTGACAGAGTTAAACTCACGTGTGGATTCAGCGGTTTGCAAACCCTTTCTGTGCAGAATCCCAAAACCGGTATTTCCAGCCAAATGCCGGCATACGTACTAAACAGCAGGAAACTTCGTCTAAAACTCAGGAGAAACGTTTCCTTGAAACTGCTCTGCTGTGCGTTCGTTCACCTAAGAGAGTTGAATCTATGTTGAGATTCAGCGAGTCAGAAACACGTTTCTTCTAGGAGTTGCGTTGGGATATTCCCGAGTGAATGGGACCATAGGCTGTACAGATAAATATGTGCTTCTAAAACCAAAACGGAGCTATCTAACTGGATTGTTGTCAATGTGTGCATTCAACTGACAAAGTCAAACTCATGTGTGGATTCAGCGGTTTGCAAACCCTTTCTGTGCAGAATCCCAAAACCGGTATTTCCAGCCCAATGCCGGCATCCGTACTAAACAGCAGGAAACTTCGTCTAAAACTCAGGAGAAACGTTTCCTTGAAACTGCTCTGCTGTGCGTTCGTTCACCTAAGAGAGTTGAATCTATGTTGAGATTCAGCGAGTCAGAAACACGTTTCTTCCAGGAGCTGCGTTGGGATATTCCCGAGTGAATGGGACCATAGGCTGTACAGAGAAATATCTGCTTCTAAAACCAAAAGGGTGCTATCAAACTGAATGGTTGTCAATGTGTGCATTCAACTGACAGAGTTAAACTCACGTGTGGATTCAGCGGTTTGCAAACCCTTTCTGTGCAGAATCCCAAAACCGGTATTTCCAGCCCAATGCCGGCATACGTACTAAACAGCAGGAAACTTCGTCTAAAACTCAGGAGAAACGTTTCCTTGAAACTGCTCTGCTGTGCTTTCGTTCACCTAAGAGACTTGAATCTATGTTGAGATTCAGCGAGTCAGAAACACGTTTCTTCTAGGACCTGCGCTGGGATATTCCCGAGTGAATGGGACCATAGGCTGTACAGAGAAATATCTGCTTCTAAAACGAAAACGGAGCTATCTAACTGAATGGTTGTCAATGTGTGCATTCAGCTGACAGAGTTAAACTCACGTGTGGATTCAGCGGTTTGCAAACCCTTTCTGTGCAGAATCCCAAAATCGGTATTTCCAGCCCAATGCCGGCATCCGTACAAAACAGCAGGAAACTTCGTATAAAACTCAGGAGAAAAGTTTCCTTGAAACTGCTGTGCTGTGCGTTCGTTCACCTAAGAGAGTTGAATCTATGTTGAGATTCAGCGAGTCAGAAACACGTTTCTTCTAGGAGCTGCATTGGGATATTCCCGAGTGAATGGGACCATAGGCTGTACAGAGAAATATCTGCTTCTAAAACCAAAAGGCTGCAATGAAACTGAATGATTGTCAATGTGTGCATTCAACTGACAGAGTTAAACTCACGTGTTGATTCAGTGGTTTGCAAACCCTTTCTGTGCAGAATCCCAAAACCGGTATTTCCAGACCAATGCCGGCATCCGTAGTAAACAGCAGGAAACTTCGTCTAAAACTCAGGAGAAACGTTTCCTTGAAACTGCTCTGCTGTGCGTTCGTTCACCTAAGAGAGTTGAATCTATGTTGAGATTCAGCGAGTCAGAAACACGTTTCTTCCAGGAGCTGCGTTGGGATATTCCCGAGTGAATGGGACCATAGGCTGTACAGAGAAATATCTGCTTCTAAAACCAAAACGGAGCTATCTAACTGAATGGTTGTCAATGTGTGCATTCAACTGACAGAGTTAAACTCACGTGTGGATTCAGCGGTTTGCAAACCCTTTCTGTGCAGAATCCCAAAACCGGTATTTCCAGCCCAATGCCGGCATACGTACTAAACAGCAGGAAACTTCGTCTAAAACTCAGGAGAAACGTTTCCTTGAAACTGCTCTGCTGTGCGTTCGTTCACCTAAGAGAGTTGAATCTATGTTGAGATTCAGCGAGTCAGAAACACGTTTCTTCCAGGAGCTGCGTTGGGATATTCCCGAGTGTATTGGACCATAGGCTGTACAGAGAAATATCTGCTTCTAAAACCAAAAGGGTGTTATCAAACGGAATGGTTGTCAATGTGTGCATTCAACTGACAGAGTTAAACTCACGTGTGGATTCAGCGGTTTGCAAACCCTTTCTGTGCAGAATCCCAAAACCGGTATTTCCAGCCCAATGCCGGCATACGTACTTAACAGCAGGAAACTTCGTCTAAATCTCAGGAGAAACGATTCCTTGAAACTGCTCTGCTGTGCGTTCGTTCACCTAAGAGAGATGAATCTATGTTGAGATTCAGCGAGTCAGAAACACGTTTCTTCTAGGAGCTGCGTTGGGATATTCCCGAGTGAATGGGACCATAGGCTGCACAGAGAAATATCTGCTTCTAAAACCAAAAGGGTGCAATCTAACTGAATGGTTGTCAATGTGTGCATTCAACTGACAGAGTTAAACTCACGTGTGGATTCAGCGGTTTGCAAACCCTTTCTGTGCAGAATCCCAAAACCGGTATTTCCAGCCCAATGCCGGCATACGTACTAAACAGCAGGAAACTTCGTCTAAAACTCAGGAGAAACGTTTCCTTGAAACTGCTCTGCTGTGCGTTCGTTCACCTAAGAGAGTTGAATCTATGTTGAGATTCAGCGAGTCAGAAACACGTTTCTTCTAGGAGTTGCGTTGGGATATTCCCGAGTGAATGGGACCATAGGCTGTACAGAGAAATATGTGCTTCTAAAATCAAAACGGACCTATCTAACTGGATTGTTGTCAATGTGTGCATTCAACTGACAAAGTCAAACTCACGTGTGGATTCAGCGGTTTGCAAACCCTTTCTGTGCAGAATCCCAAAACCGGTATTTCCAGCCCAATGCCGGCATACGTACTAAACAGCAGGAAACTTCGTCTAAAACTCAGGAGAAACGTTTCCTTGAAACTGCTCTGCTGTGCGTTCGTTCACCTAAGAGAGTTGAATCTATGTTGACATTCAGCGAGTCAGAATCACGTTTCTTCCAGGAGCTGCGTTGGGATATTCCCGAGTGAATGGGACCATAGGCTGTACAGAGAAATATCTGCTTCTAAAACCAAAAGGGTGTTATCAAACTGAATGGTTGTCAACGTGTGCATTCAACTGACATAGTTAAACTCACGTGTGAATTCAGCGGTTTGCAAACCCTTTCTGTGCAGAATCCCAAAACCGGTATTTCCAGCCCAATGCCGGCATACGTACTAAACAGCAGGAAACTTCGTCTAAAACTCAAGAGAAACGTTTCCTTGAAACTGCTCTGCTGTGCGTTCGTTCACCTAAGAGAGTTGAATCTATGTTGAGATTCAGCGAGTCAGAAACACGTTTCTTCCAGGAGCTGCGTTGGGATATTCCCGAGTGAATGGGACCATAGGCTGTACAGAGAAATATCTGCCTCTAAAACCAAAAGGGTGTTATCAAACTGAATGGTTGTCAATGTGTGCATTCAACTGACAGAGTTAAACTCACGTGTGGATTCAGCGGTTTGCAAACCCTTTCTGTGCAGAATCCCAAAACCGGTATTTCCAGCCCAATGCCGGCATCCGTACTAAACAGCAGGAAACTTCGTCTAAAACTCAGGAGAAAAGTTTCCTTGAAACTGCTCTGCTGTGCGTTCGTTCACCTAAGAGAGTTGAATCTATGTTGAGATTCAGCGAATCAGAAACACGTTTCTTCTAGGAGCTGCGTTGGGATATTCCCGAGAGAATGGGACCATAGGCTGTACAGAGAAATATCTGCTTCTAAAACCAAAAGGGTGTTATCACACTGAATGGTTGTCAATGTGTGCATTCAACTGACAGAGTTAAACTCACGTGTGGATTCAGCGGTTTGCAAACCCTTTCTGTGCAGAATCCCAAAACCGGTATTTCCAGCCCAATGCCGGCATACGTACTAAACAGCAGGAAACTTCGTCTAAAACTCAGGAGAAACGTTTCCTTGAAACTGCTCTGCTGTGCGTTCGTTCACCTAAGAGAGTTGAATCTATGTTGAGATTCAGCGAGTCAGGAACACGTTTCTTCCAGGAGCTGCGTTGGGATATTCCCGAGTGAATGGGACCATAGGCTGTACAGAGAAATATCTGCTTCTAAAACCAAAAGGGTGTTATCAAACGGAATGGTTGTCAATGTGTGCATTCAACTGACAGAGTTAAACTCACGTGTGGATTCAGCGGTTTGCAAACCCTCTCTGTGCAGAATCCCAAAACCGGTATTTCCAGCCCAATGCCGGCATACGTACTAAACAGCAGGAAACTTCGTCTAAATCTCAGGAGAAACGATTCCTTGAAACTGCTCTGCTGTGCGTTCGTTCACCTAAGAGAGTTGAATCTATGTTGAGATTCAGCGAGTCAGAAACACGTTTCTTCTAGGAGTTGCGTTGGGATATTCTCGAGTGAATGGGACCATAGGCTGTACAGAGAAATATCTGCTTCTAAAACCAAAACGGAGCTATCTAACTGAATGGTTGTCAATGTGTGCATTCAACTGACAGAGTTAAACTCACGTGTGGATTCAGCGGTTTGCAAACCCTTTCTGTGCAGAATCCCAAAACCGGTATTTCCAGCCCAATGCCGGCATCCGTACTAAACAGCAGGAAACTTCGTCTAAAAGGAGAAACGTTTCCTTGAAACTGCTCTGCTGTGCGTTCGTTCACCTAAGAGAGTTGAATCTATGTTGAGATTCAGCGAGTCAGAAACACGTTTCTTCTAGGACATGCGTTGGGATATTCCCGAGTGAATGGGACCATAGGCTGTACAGAGAAATATCTCCTTCTAAAAGCAAAACGGAGCTATCTAACTGAATGGTTGTCAATGTGTGCATTCAACTGACAGAGTTAAACTCACGTGTGGATTCAGCGGTTTGCAAACCCTTTCTGTGCAGAATCCCAAAATCGGTATTTCCAGCCCAATGCCGGCATACGTACTAAACAGCAGGAAACTTCGTCTAAAACTCAGGAGAAAAGTTTCCTTGAAACTGCTCTGCTGTGCTTTCGTTCACCTAAGAGAGTTGAATCTATGTTGAGATTCAGCGAGTCAGAAACACGTTTCTTCCAGGAGCTGCGTTGGGATATTCCCGAGTGAATGGGACCATAGGCTGTACAGAGAAATGTCTGCTTCTAAAACCAGAAGGGTGCAATCAAACTGAATGATTGTCAATGTGTGCATTCAACTGACAGAGTTAAACTCACGTGTGGATTCAGCGGTTTGCAAACCCTTTCTGTGCAGAATCCCAAAACCGGTATTTCCAGCCCAATGCCGGCATACGTACTAAACAGCAGGAAACTTCGTCTAAAACTCAGGAGAAACGTTTCCTTGAAACTGCTCTGCTGTGCGTTCGTTCATCTAAGAGAGTTGAATCTATGTTGAGATTCAGCGAGTCAGAAACACGTTTCTTCCAGGAGCTGCGTTGGGATATTCCCGAGTGAATGGGACCATAGGCTGTACAGAGAAATATCTGCTTCTAAAACCAAAACGGAGCTATCTAACTGAATGGTTGTCAATGTGTGCATTCAACTGACAGAGTTAAACTCACGTGTGGATTCAGCGGTTTGCAAACCCTTTCTGTGCAGAATCCCAAAACCGGTATTTCCAGCCCAATGCCGGCATACGTACTAAACAGCAGGAAACTTCGTCTAAAACTCAGGAGAAACGTTTCCTTGAAACTGCTCTGCTGTGCGTTCGTTCACCTAAGAGAGTTGAATCTATGTTGAGATTCAGCGAGTCAGAAACACGTTTCTTCCAGGAGCTGCGTTGGGATATTCCCGAGTGTATTGGACCATAGGCTGTACAGAGAAATATCTGCTTCTAAAACCAAAAGGGTGTTATCAAACGGAATGGTTGTCAATGTGTGCATTCAACTGACAGAGTTAAACTCACGTGTGGATTCAGCGGTTTGCAAACCCTTTCTGTGCAGAATCCCAAAACCGGTATTTCCAGCCCAATGCCGGCATACGTACTTAACAGCAGGAAACTTCGTCTAAATCTCAGGAGAAACGATTCCTTGAAACTGCTCTGCTGTGCGTTCGTTCACCTAAGAGAGATGAATCTATGTTGAGATTCAGCGAGTCAGAAACACGTTTCTTCTAGGAGCTGCGTTGGGATATTCCCGAGTGAATGGGACCATAGGCTGCACAGAGAAATATCTGCTTCTAAAACCAAAAGGGTGCAATCTAACTGAATGGTTGTCAATGTGTGCATTCAACTGACAGAGTTAAACTCACGTGTGGATTCAGCGGTTTGCAAACCCTTTCTGTGCAGAATCCCAAAACCGGTATTTCCAGCCCAATGCCGGCATACGTACTAAACAGCAGGAAACTTCGTCTAAAACTCAGGAGAAACGTTTCCTTGAAACTGCTCTGCTGTGCGTTCGTTCACCTAAGAGAGTTGAATCTATGTTGAGATTCAGCGAGTCAGAAACACGTTTCTTCTAGGAGTTGCGTTGGGATATTCCCGAGTGAATGGGACCATAGGCTGTACAGAGAAATATGTGCTTCTAAAATCAAAACGGACCTATCTAACTGGATTGTTGTCAATGTGTGCATTCAACTGACAAAGTCAAACTCACGTGTGGATTCAGCGGTTTGCAAACCCTTTCTGTGCAGAATCCCAAAACCGGTATTTCCAGCCCAATGCCGGCATACGTACTAAACAGCAGGAAACTTCGTCTAAAACTCAGGAGAAACGTTTCCTTGAAACTGCTCTGCTGTGCGTTCGTTCACCTAAGAGAGTTGAATCTATGTTGACATTCAGCGAGTCAGAATCACGTTTCTTCCAGGAGCTGCGTTGGGATATTCCCGAGTGAATGGGACCATAGGCTGTACAGAGAAATATCTGCTTCTAAAACCAAAAGGGTGTTATCAAACTGAATGGTTGTCAACGTGTGCATTCAACTGACATAGTTAAACTCACGTGTGAATTCAGCGGTTTGCAAACCCTTTCTGTGCAGAATCCCAAAACCGGTATTTCCAGCCCAATGCCGGCATACGTACTAAACAGCAGGAAACTTCGTCTAAAACTCAAGAGAAACGTTTCCTTGAAACTGCTCTGCTGTGCGTTCGTTCACCTAAGAGAGTTGAATCTATGTTGAGATTCAGCGAGTCAGAAACACGTTTCTTCCAGGAGCTGCGTTGGGATATTCCCGAGTGAATGGGACCATAGGCTGTACAGAGAAATATCTGCCTCTAAAACCAAAAGGGTGTTATCAAACTGAATGGTTGTCAATGTGTGCATTCAACTGACAGAGTTAAACTCACGTGTGGATTCAGCGGTTTGCAAACCCTTTCTGTGCAGAATCCCAAAACCGGTATTTCCAGCCCAATGCCGGCATCCGTACTAAACAGCAGGAAACTTCGTCTAAAACTCAGGAGAAAAGTTTCCTTGAAACTGCTCTGCTGTGCGTTCGTTCACCTAAGAGAGTTGAATCTATGTTGAGATTCAGCGAATCAGAAACACGTTTCTTCTAGGAGCTGCGTTGGGATATTCCCGAGAGAATGGGACCATAGGCTGTACAGAGAAATATCTGCTTCTAAAACCAAAAGGGTGTTATCACACTGAATGGTTGTCAATGTGTGCATTCAACTGACAGAGTTAAACTCACGTGTGGATTCAGCGGTTTGCAAACCCTTTCTGTGCAGAATCCCAAAACCGGTATTTCCAGCCCAATGCCGGCATACGTACTAAACAGCAGGAAACTTCGTCTAAAACTCAGGAGAAACGTTTCCTTGAAACTGCTCTGCTGTGCGTTCGTTCACCTAAGAGAGTTGAATCTATGTTGAGATTCAGCGAGTCAGGAACACGTTTCTTCCAGGAGCTGCGTTGGGATATTCCCGAGTGAATGGGACCATAGGCTGTACAGAGAAATATCTGCTTCTAAAACCAAAAGGGTGTTATCAAACGGAATGGTTGTCAATGTGTGCATTCAACTGACAGAGTTAAACTCACGTGTGGATTCAGCGGTTTGCAAACCCTCTCTGTGCAGAATCCCAAAACCGGTATTTCCAGCCCAATGCCGGCATACGTACTAAACAGCAGGAAACTTCGTCTAAATCTCAGGAGAAACGATTCCTTGAAACTGCTCTGCTGTGCGTTCGTTCACCTAAGAGAGTTGAATCTATGTTGAGATTCAGCGAGTCAGAAACACGTTTCTTCTAGGAGTTGCGTTGGGATATTCTCGAGTGAATGGGACCATAGGCTGTACAGAGAAATATCTGCTTCTAAAACCAAAACGGAGCTATCTAACTGAATGGTTGTCAATGTGTGCATTCAACTGACAGAGTTAAACTCACGTGTGGATTCAGCGGTTTGCAAACCCTTTCTGTGCAGAATCCCAAAACCGGTATTTCCAGCCCAATGCCGGCATCCGTACTAAACAGCAGGAAACTTCGTCTAAAAGGAGAAACGTTTCCTTGAAACTGCTCTGCTGTGCGTTCGTTCACCTAAGAGAGTTGAATCTATGTTGAGATTCAGCGAGTCAGAAACACGTTTCTTCTAGGACATGCGTTGGGATATTCCCGAGTGAATGGGACCATAGGCTGTACAGAGAAATATCTCCTTCTAAAAGCAAAACGGAGCTATCTAACTGAATGGTTGTCAATGTGTGCATTCAACTGACAGAGTTAAACTCACGTGTGGATTCAGCGGTTTGCAAACCCTTTCTGTGCAGAATCCCAAAATCGGTATTTCCAGCCCAATGCCGGCATACGTACTAAACAGCAGGAAACTTCGTCTAAAACTCAGGAGAAAAGTTTCCTTGAAACTGCTCTGCTGTGCTTTCGTTCACCTAAGAGAGTTGAATCTATGTTGAGATTCAGCGAGTCAGAAACACGTTTCTTCCAGGAGCTGCGTTGGGATATTCCCGAGTGAATGGGACCATAGGCTGTACAGAGAAATGTCTGCTTCTAAAACCAGAAGGGTGCAATCAAACTGAATGATTGTCAATGTGTGCATTCAACTGACAGAGTTAAACTCACGTGTGGATTCAGCGGTTTGCAAACCCTTTCTGTGCAGAATCCCAAAACCGGTATTTCCAGCCCAATGCCGGCATACGTACTAAACAGCAGGAAACTTCGTCTAAAACTCAGGAGAAACGTTTCCTTGAAACTGCTCTGCTGTGCGTTCGTTCACCTAAGAGAGTTGAATCTATGTTGAGATTCAGCGAGTCAGAAACACGTTTCTTCTAGGAGTTGCGTTGGGATATTCCCGAGTGAATGGGACCATAGGCTGTACAGAGAAATATGTGCTTCTAAAATCAAAACGGACCTATCTAACTGGATTGTTGTCAATGTGTGCATTCAACTGACAAAGTCAAACTCACGTGTGGATTCAGCGGTTTGCAAACCCTTTCTGTGCAGAATCCCAAAACCGGTATTTCCAGCCCAATGCCGGCATACGTACTAAACAGCAGGAAACTTCGTCTAAAACTCAGGAGAAACGTTTCCTTGAAACTGCTCTGCTGTGCGTTCGTTCACCTAAGAGAGTTGAATCTATGTTGACATTCAGCGAGTCAGAATCACGTTTCTTCCAGGAGCTGCGTTGGGATATTCCCGAGTGAATGGGACCATAGGCTGTACAGAGAAATATCTGCTTCTAAAACCAAAAGGGTGTTATCAAACTGAATGGTTGTCAACGTGTGCATTCAACTGACATAGTTAAACTCACGTGTGAATTCAGCGGTTTGCAAACCCTTTCTGTGCAGAATCCCAAAACCGGTATTTCCAGCCCAATGCCGGCATACGTACTAAACAGCAGGAAACTTCGTCTAAAACTCAAGAGAAACGTTTCCTTGAAACTGCTCTGCTGTGCGTTCGTTCACCTAAGAGAGTTGAATCTATGTTGAGATTCAGCGAGTCAGAAACACGTTTCTTCCAGGAGCTGCGTTGGGATATTCCCGAGTGAATGGGACCATAGGCTGTACAGAGAAATATCTGCCTCTAAAACCAAAAGGGTGTTATCAAACTGAATGGTTGTCAATGTGTGCATTCAACTGACAGAGTTAAACTCACGTGTGGATTCAGCGGTTTGCAAACCCTTTCTGTGCAGAATCCCAAAACCGGTATTTCCAGCCCAATGCCGGCATCCGTACTAAACAGCAGGAAACTTCGTCTAAAACTCAGGAGAAAAGTTTCCTTGAAACTGCTCTGCTGTGCGTTCGTTCACCTAAGAGAGTTGAATCTATGTTGAGATTCAGCGAATCAGAAACACGTTTCTTCTAGGAGCTGCGTTGGGATATTCCCGAGAGAATGGGACCATAGGCTGTACAGAGAAATATCTGCTTCTAAAACCAAAAGGGTGTTATCACACTGAATGGTTGTCAATGTGTGCATTCAACTGACAGAGTTAAACTCACGTGTGGATTCAGCGGTTTGCAAACCCTTTCTGTGCAGAATCCCAAAACCGGTATTTCCAGCCCAATGCCGGCATACGTACTAAACAGCAGGAAACTTCGTCTAAAACTCAGGAGAAACGTTTCCTTGAAACTGCTCTGCTGTGCGTTCGTTCACCTAAGAGAGTTGAATCTATGTTGAGATTCAGCGAGTCAGGAACACGTTTCTTCCAGGAGCTGCGTTGGGATATTCCCGAGTGAATGGGACCATAGGCTGTACAGAGAAATATCTGCTTCTAAAACCAAAAGGGTGTTATCAAACGGAATGGTTGTCAATGTGTGCATTCAACTGACAGAGTTAAACTCACGTGTGGATTCAGCGGTTTGCAAACCCTCTCTGTGCAGAATCCCAAAACCGGTATTTCCAGCCCAATGCCGGCATACGTACTAAACAGCAGGAAACTTCGTCTAAATCTCAGGAGAAACGATTCCTTGAAACTGCTCTGCTGTGCGTTCGTTCACCTAAGAGAGTTGAATCTATGTTGAGATTCAGCGAGTCAGAAACACGTTTCTTCTAGGAGTTGCGTTGGGATATTCTCGAGTGAATGGGACCATAGGCTGTACAGAGAAATATCTGCTTCTAAAACCAAAACGGAGCTATCTAACTGAATGGTTGTCAATGTGTGCATTCAACTGACAGAGTTAAACTCACGTGTGGATTCAGCGGTTTGCAAACCCTTTCTGTGCAGAATCCCAAAACCGGTATTTCCAGCCCAATGCCGGCATCCGTACTAAACAGCAGGAAACTTCGTCTAAAAGGAGAAACGTTTCCTTGAAACTGCTCTGCTGTGCGTTCGTTCACCTAAGAGAGTTGAATCTATGTTGAGATTCAGCGAGTCAGAAACACGTTTCTTCTAGGACATGCGTTGGGATATTCCCGAGTGAATGGGACCATAGGCTGTACAGAGAAATATCTCCTTCTAAAAGCAAAACGGAGCTATCTAACTGAATGGTTGTCAATGTGTGCATTCAACTGACAGAGTTAAACTCACGTGTGGATTCAGCGGTTTGCAAACCCTTTCTGTGCAGAATCCCAAAATCGGTATTTCCAGCCCAATGCCGGCATACGTACTAAACAGCAGGAAACTTCGTCTAAAACTCAGGAGAAAAGTTTCCTTGAAACTGCTCTGCTGTGCTTTCGTTCACCTAAGAGAGTTGAATCTATGTTGAGATTCAGCGAGTCAGAAACACGTTTCTTCCAGGAGCTGCGTTGGGATATTCCCGAGTGAATGGGACCATAGGCTGTACAGAGAAATGTCTGCTTCTAAAACCAGAAGGGTGCAATCAAACTGAATGATTGTCAATGTGTGCATTCAACTGACAGAGTTAAACTCACGTGTGGATTCAGCGGTTTGCAAACCCTTTCTGTGCAGAATCCCAAAACCGGTATTTCCAGCCCAATGCCGGCATACGTACTAAACAGCAGGAAACTTCGTCTAAAACTCAGGAGAAACGTTTCCTTGAAACTGCTCTGCTGTGCGTTCGTTCATCTAAGAGAGTTGAATCTATGTTGAGATTCAGCGAGTCAGAAACACGTTTCTTCCAGGAGCTGCGTTGGGATATTCCCGAGTGAATGGGACCATAGGCTGTACAGAGAAATATCTGCTTCTAAAACCAAAACGGAGCTATCTAACTGAATGGTTGTCAATGTGTGCATTCAACTGACAGAGTTAAACTCACGTGTGGATTCAGCGGTTTGCAAACCCTTTCTGTGCAGAATCCCAAAACCGGTATTTCCAGCCCAATGCCGGCATACGTACTAAACAGCAGGAAACTTCGTCTAAAACTCAGGAGAAACGTTTCCTTGAAACTGCTCTGCTGTGCGTTCGTTCACCTAAGAGAGTTGAATCTATGTTGAGATTCAGCGAGTCAGAAACACGTTTCTTCCAGGAGCTGCGTTGGGATATTCCCGAGTGTATTGGACCATAGGCTGTACAGAGAAATATCTGCTTCTAAAACCAAAAGGGTGTTATCAAACGGAATGGTTGTCAATGTGTGCATTCAACTGACAGAGTTAAACTCACGTGTGGATTCAGCGGTTTGCAAACCCTTTCTGTGCAGAATCCCAAAACCGGTATTTCCAGCCCAATGCCGGCATACGTACTTAACAGCAGGAAACTTCGTCTAAATCTCAGGAGAAACGATTCCTTGAAACTGCTCTGCTGTGCGTTCGTTCACCTAAGAGAGATGAATCTATGTTGAGATTCAGCGAGTCAGAAACACGTTTCTTCTAGGAGCTGCGTTGGGATATTCCCGAGTGAATGGAACCATAGGCTGTACAGAGAAATATCTGCTTCTAAAACCAAAACGGAGCTATCTAACTGAATGGTTGTCAATGTGTGCATTCAACTGACAGAGTTAAACTCACGTGTGGATTCAGCGGTTTGCAAACCCTTTCTGTGCAGAATCCCAAAACCGGTATTTCCAGCCCAATGCCGGCATCCGTACTAAACAGCAGGAAACTTCGTCTAAAACTCAGGAGAAACGTTTCCTTGAAACTGCTCTGCTGTGCGTTCGTTCACCTAAGAGAGTTGAATCTATGTTGAAATTCAGCGAGTCAGAAACACGTTTCTTCCAGGAGCTGCGTTGGGATATTCCCCAGTGAATGGGACCATAGGCTGTACAGAGAAATATCTGCTTCTAAAACCAAAAGGGTGTTATCAAACTGACTGGTTGTCAATGTGTGCATTCAACTGACAGAGTTAAACTCACGTGTGGATTCAGCGGTTTGCAAACCCTTTCTGTGCAGAATCCCAAAACCGGTATTTCCAGCCCAATGCCGGCATACGTACTAAACAGCAGGAAACTTCGTCTAAAATTCAGGAGAAAAGTTCCTTGAAACTGCTCTGCTGTTCGTTCGTTCACCTAAGAGAGTTGAATCTATGTTGAGATTCAGCGAGTCAGAAACACGTTTCTTGCAGGAGCTGCGTTGGGATATTCCCGAGAGAATGGGACCATAGGCTGTACAGAGAAATATCTGCTTCTAAAACCAAAAGGGTGCAATCTAACTGAATGGTTGTCAATGTGTGCATTCAACTGACAGAGTTAAACTCACGTGTGGATTCAGCGGTTTGCAAACCCTTTCTGTGCAGAATCCCAAAACCGGTATTTCCAGCCCAATGCCGGCATACGTACTAAACAGCAGGAAACTTCGTCTAAAACTCAGGAGAAACGTTTCCTTGAAACTGCTCTGCTGTGCGTTCGTTCACCTAAGAGAGTTGAATCTATGTTGAGATTCAGCGAGTCAGAAACACGTTTCTTCCAGGAGCTGCGTTGGGATATTCCCGAGTGAATGGGACCATAGGCTGTACAGAGAAATATCTGCCTCTAAAACCAAAAGGGTGTTATCAAACTGAATGGTTGTCAATGTGTGCATTCAACTGACAGAGTTAAACTCACGTGTGGATTCAGCGGTTTGCAAACGCTTTCTGTTCAGAATCCCAAAACCGGTATTTCCAGCCCAATGCCGGCATCCGTACTAAACAGCAGGAAACTTCGTCTAAAACTCAGGAGAAAAGTTTGCTTGAAACTGCTCTGCTGTGCCTTCGTTCACCTAAGAGAGTTGAATCTATGTTGAGATTCAGCGAGTCAGAAACACGTTTCTTCTAGGAGCTGCGTTGGGATATTCCCGAGAGAATGGGACCATAGGCTGTACAGAGAAATATCTGCTTCTAAAACCAAAAGGGTGTTATCACACTGAATGGTTGTCAATGTGTGCATTCAACTGACAGAGTTAAACTCACGTGTGGATTCAGCGGTTTGCAAACCCTTTCTGTGCAGAATCCCAAAACCGGTATTTCCAGCCCAATGCCGGCATCCGTACTAAACAGCAGGAAACTTCGTCTAAATCTCAGGAGAAACGATTCCTTGAAACTGCTCTGCTGTGCGTTCGTTCTCCTAAGAGAGTTGAATCTATGTTGAGATTCAGCGAGTCAGAAACACGTTTCTTCTAGGAGTTGCGTTGGGATATTCTCGAGTGAATGGGACCATAGGCTGTACAGAGAAATATCTGCTTCTAAAAGCAAAACGGAGCTATCTAACTGAATGGTTGTCAATGTGTGCATTCAACTGACAGAGTTAAACTCACGTGTGGATTCAGCGGTTTGCAAACCCTTTCTGTGCAGAATCCCAAAACCGGTATTTCCAGCCCAATGCCGGCATCCGTACTAAACAGCAGGAAACTTCGTCTAAAAGGAGAAACGTTTCCTTGAAACTGCTCTGCTGTGCGTTCGTTCACCTAAGAGAGTTGAATCTATGTTGAGATTCAGCGAGTCAGAAACACGTTTCTTCTAGGACATGCGTTGGGATATTCCCGAGTGAATGGGACCATAGGCTGTACAGAGAAATATCTGCTTCTAAAAGCAAAACGGAGCTATCTAACTGAATGGTTGTCAATGTGTGCATTCAACTGACAGAGTTAAACTCACGTGTGAATTCAGCGGTTTGCAAACCCTTTCTGTGCAGAATCCCAAAATCGGTATTTCCAGCCCAATGCCGGCATCCGTACTAAACAGCAGGAAACTTCGTCTAAAACTCAGGAGAAACGTTTCCTTGAAACTGCTCTGCTGTGCGTTCGTTCACCTAAGAGAGTTGAATCTATGTTGAGATTCAGCGAGTCAGAAAAACGTTTCTTCCAGGAGCTGCGTTGGGATATTCCCGAGTGAATGGGACCATAGGCTATACAGAGAAATGTCTGCTTCTAAAACCAGAAGGGTGCAATCAAACTGAATGATTGTCAATGTGTGCATTCAACTGACAGAGTTAAACTCACGTGTGGATTCAGCGGTTTGCAAACCCTTTCTGTGCAGAATCCCAAAACCGGTATTTCCAGCCCAATGCCGGCATCCGTACTAAACAGCAGGAAACTTCGTCTAAAACTCAGGAGAAACGTTTCCTTGAAACTGCTCTGCTGTGCGTTCGTTCACCTAAGAGAGTTGAATCTATGTTGAGATTCAGCGAGTCAGAAACACGTTTCTTCCAGGAGCGGCGTTGGGATATTCCCGAGTGAATGGGACCATAGGCTGTACAGAGAAATATCTGCTTCTAAAACCAAAAGGGTGCTATCAAACTGAATGGTTGTCAATGAGTGCATTCAACTGACAGAGTTAAACTCACGTGTGGATTCAGCGCTTTGCAAACCCTTTCTGTGCAGAATCCCAAAACCGGTATTTCCAGCCCAATGCCGGCATACGTACTAAACAGCAGGAAACTTCGTCTAAAACTCAGGAGAAACGTTTCCTTGAAACTGCTCTGCTGTGCGTTCGTTCACCTAACAGAGTTGAATCTACGTTGAGATTCAGCGAGTCAGAAACACGTTTCTTCTAGGAGCTGCGTTGGGATATTCCCGAGTTAATGGGACCATAGGCTGTACAGAGAAATATCTGCTTCTAAAACCAAAACGTAGCTATCTAACTGGATGGTTGTCAATGTGTGCATTCAACTGACAGAGTTAAACACACGTGTGGATTCAGCGGTTTGCAAACCCTTTCTGTGCAGAATCCCAAAACCGGTATTTCCAGCCCAATGCCGGCATACGTACTAAACAGCAGGAAACTTCGTCTAAAACTCAGGAGAAACGTTTCCTTGAAACTGCTCTGCTGTGCGTTCGTTCACTTAAGAGAGTTGAATCTATGTTGAGATTCAGCGAGTCAGAAACACGTTTCTTCTAGGAGCTGCGTTGGGATATTCCCGAGTGAATTGGACCATAGGCTGTACAGAGAAATATCTGCTTCTAAAACCAAAAGGGTGTTATCAAACGGAATGGTTGTCAATGTGTGCATTCAACTGACAGAGTTAAACTCACGTGTGGATTCAGCGGTTTGCAAACCCTTTCTGTGCAGAATCCCAAAACCGGTATTTCCAGCCCAATGCCGGCATCCGTACTAAACAGCAGGAAACGTCGTCTAAAACTCAGGAGAAACGTTTCCTTGAAACTGCTCTGCTGTGCGTTCGTTCACCTAAGAGAGTTGAATCTATGTTGAGATTCAGCGAGTCAGAAACACGTTTCTTCCAGGAGCTGCGTTGGGATATTCCCAAGTGAATGGGACCATAGGCCGTACAGAGAAATATCTGCTTCTGAAACCAAAACGGAGCTATCTAACTGAATGGTTGTCAATGTGTGCATTCAACTGACAGAGTTAAACTCACGTGTGCATTCAGTGGTTTGCAAACCCTTTCTGTGCAGAATCCCAAAACCGGTATTTCCAGCGCAATGCCGGCATCCGTATGAAACAGCAGGAAACTTCGTCTAAAACTCAGGAGAAACGTTTCCTTGAAACTGCTCTGCTGTGCGTTCGTTCACCTAAGAGAGTTGAATCTATGTTGAGATTCAGCGAGTCAGAAACACGTTTCTTCCAGGAGCTGCGTTGGGATATTCCCAAGTGAATGGGACCATAGGCCGTACAGAGAAATATCTGCTTCTGAAACCAAAACGGAGCTATCTAACTGAATGGTTGTCAATGTGTGCATTCAACTGACAGAGTTAAACTCACGTGTGCATTCAGTGGTTTGCAAACCCTTTCTGTGCAGAATCCCAAAACCGGTATTTCCAGCCCAATGCCGGCATCCGTACGAAACAGCAGGAAACTTCGTCTAAAACTCAGGAGAAACGTTTCCTTGAAACTGCTCTGCTGTGCGTTCGTTCACCTAAGAGAGTTGAATCTATGTTGAGATTCAGCGAGTCAGAAACACGTTTCTTCTAGGAGCTGCGTTGGGATATTCCCGAGTGAATGGGACCATAGGCTGTACAGAGAAATATCTGCTTCTAAAACCAAAAGGGTGCAATCTAACTGAATGGTTGTCAACGTGTGCATTCAACTGACAGAGGTAAACTCACGTGTGGATTCAGCGGTTTGCAAACCCTTTCTGTGCAGAATCCCAAAACCGGTATTTCCAGCCCAATGCCGGCATCTGTACTAAACAGCAGGAAACTTCGTCTAAAACTCAGGAGAAACGTTTCCTTGAAACTGCTCTGCTGTGCGTTCGTTCACCTAAGAGAGTTGAATCTATGTTGAGATTCAGCGAGTCAGAAACACGTTTCTTCCAGGAGCTGCGTTGGGATATTCCCGAGTGAATGGGACCATAGGCTGTACAGAGAAATATCTGCTTCTAAAACCAAAAGGGTGTTATCAAACTGAATGGTTGTCAATGTGTGCATTCAACTGACAGAGTTAAACTCACGTGTGGATTCAGCGGTTTGCAAACCCTTTCTGTGCAGAATCCCAAAACCGGTATTTCCAGCCCAATGCCGGCATCCGTACTAAAGAGCAGGAAACTTCGTCTAAAAGGAGAAACGTTTCCTTGAAACTGCTCTGCTGTGCTTTCGTTCACCTAAGAGAGTTGAATCTATGTTGAGATTCAGCGAGTCAGAAACACGTTTCTTCTA
Source organism: Aotus nancymaae (assembly GCF_030222135.1). NCBI lineage: Eukaryota > Metazoa > Chordata > Mammalia > Primates > Aotidae > Aotus > Aotus nancymaae. Next base: position 1,498,457 of record NW_026988587.1, read on the forward strand.
GGAGCTGCGTTGGGATATTCCCGAGTGAATGGGACCATAGGCTGTACAGAGAAATATCTGCTCCTAAAACCAAAAGGGTGCAATCTAACTGAATGGTTGTCAATGTGTGCATTCAACTGACAGAGTTAAACTCACGTGTGGATTCAGCGGTTTACAAACCCTTTCTGTGCAGAATCCCAAAACCGGTATTTCCAGCCCAATGCCGGCATATGTACTAAACAGCAGGAAACTTCGTCTAAAACTCAGGAGAAACGTTTCCTTGAAACTGCTTTGCTGTGCGTTCGTTCACCTAAGAGAGTTGAATCTATGTTGAGATTCAGCGAGTCAGAAACACGTTTCTTCCAGGAGCTGCGTTGGGATATTCCCGAGTGAATGGGACCATAGGCTGTACAGAGAAATATCTGCTTCTAAAACCAAAAGGGTGCTATCAAACTGACTGGTTGTCAATGTGTGCATTCAACTGACAGAGTTAAACTCACGTGTGGATTCAGCGGTTTGCAAACCCTTTCTGTGCAGAATCCCAAAACCGGTATTTCCAGCCCAATGCCGGCATCCGTACTAAACAGCAGGAAACTTCGTCTAAAACTCAGGAGAAAAGTTTCCTTGAAACTGCTCTGCTGTGCGTTCGTTCACCTAAGAGAGTTGAATCTATGTTGAGATTCAGCGAGTCAGAAACACGTTTCTTCTAGGAGCTGCGTTGGGATATTCCCGAGTGAATGGGACCATAGGCTGTACAGAGAAATATCTGCTTCTAAAAGCAAAACGGAGCTATCTAACTGAATGGTTGTCAATGTGTGCATTCAACTGACAGAGTTAAACTCACGTGTGGATTCAGCGGTTTGCAAACCCTTTCTGTGCAGAATCCCAAAACCGGTATTTCCAGCCCAATGCCGGCATCCGTACTAAACAGCAGGAAACTTCGTCTAAAAGGAGAAACGTTTCCTTGAAACTGCTCTGCTGTGCGTTCGTTCACCTAAGAGAGTTGAATCTATGTTGAGATTCAGCGAGTCAGAAACACGTTTCTTCTAGGACATGCGTTGGGATATTCCCGAGTGAATGGGACCATAGGCTGTACAGAGAAATATCTGCTTCTAAAAGCAAAACGGAGCTATCTAACTGAATGGTTGTCAATGTGTGCATTCAACTGACAGAGTTAAACTCACGTGTGAATTCAGCGGTTTGCAAACCCTTTCTGTGCAGAATCCCAAAATCGGTATTTCCAGCCCAATGCCGGCATCCGTACTAAACAGCAGGAAACTTCGTCTAAAACTCAGGAGAAACGTTTCCTTGAAACTGCTCTGCTGTGCGTTCGTTCACCTAAGAGAGTTGAATCTATGTTGAGATTCAGCGAGTCAGAAAAACGTTTCTTCCAGGAGCTGCGTTGGGATATTCCCGAGTGAATGGGACCATAGGCTATACAGAGAAATGTCTGCTTCTAAAACCAGAAGGGTGCAATCAAACTGAATGATTGTCAATGTGTGCATTCAACTGACAGAGTTAAACTCACGTGTGGATTCAGCGGTTTGCAAACCCTTTCTGTGCAGAATCCCAAAACCGGTATTTCCAGCCCAATGCCGGCATCCGTACTAAACAGCAGGAAACTTCGTCTAAAACTCAGGAGAAACGTTTCCTTGAAACTGCTCTGCTGTGCGTTCGTTCACCTAAGAGAGTTGAATCTATGTTGAGATTCAGCGAGTCAGAAACACGTTTCTTCCAGGAGCGGCGTTGGGATATTCCCGAGTGAATGGGACCATAGGCTGTACAGAGAAATATCTGCTTCTAAAACCAAAAGGGTGCTATCAAACTGAATGGTTGTCAATGTGTGCATTCAACTGACAGAGTTAAACTCACGTGTGGATTCAGCGCTTTGCAAACCCTTTCTGTGAAGAATCCCAAAACCGGTATTTCCAGCCCAATGCCGGCATACGTACTAAACAGCAGGAAACTTCGTCTAAAACTCAGGAGAAACGTTTCCTTGAAACTGCTCTGCTGTGGGTTCGTTCACCTAACAGAGTTGAATCTACGTTGAGATTCAGCGAGTCAGAAACACGTTTCTTCTAGGAGCTGCGTTGGGATATTCCCGAGTTAATGGGACCATAGGCTGTACAGAGAAATATCTGCTTCTAAAACCAAAACGTAGCTATCTAACTGGATGGTTGTCAATGTGTGCATTCAACTGACAGAGTTAAACACACGTGTGGATTCAGCGGTTTGCAAACCCTTTCTGTGCAGAATCCCAAAACCGGTATTTCCAGCCCAATGCCGGCATACGTACTAAACAGCAGGAAACTTCGTCTAAAACTCAGGAGAAACGTTTCCTTGAAACTGCTCTGCTGTGCGTTCGTTCACTTAAGAGAGTTGAATCTATGTTGAGTTTCAGCGAGTCAGAAACACGTTTCTTCTAGGAGCTGCGTTGGGATATTCCCGAGTGAATTGGACCATAGGCTGTACAGAGAAATATCTGCTTCTAAAACCAAAAGGGTGTTATCAAACGGAATGGTTGTCAATGTGTGCATTCAACTGACAGAGTTAAACTCACGTGTGGATTCAGCGGTTTGCAAACCCTTTCTGTGCAGAATCCCAAAACCGGTATTTCCAGCCCAATGCCGGCATCCGTACTAAACAGCAGGAAACGTCGTCTAAAACTCAGGAGAAACGTTTCCTTGAAACTGCTCTGCTGTGCGTTCGTTCACCTAAGAGAGTTGAATCTATGTTGAGATTCAGCGAGTCAGAAACACGTTTCTTCCAGGAGCTGCGTTGGGATATTCCCAAGTGAATGGGACCATAGGCCGTACAGAGAAATATCTGCTTCTGAAACCAAAACGGAGCTATCTAACTGAATGGTTGTCAATGTGTGCATTCAACTGACAGAGTTAAACTCACGTGTGCATTCAGTGGTTTGCAAACCCTTTCTGTGCAGAATCCCAAAACCGGTATTTCCAGCCCAATGCCGGCATCTGTACTAAACAGCAGGAAACTTCGTCTAAAACTCAGGAGAAACGTTTCCTTGAAACTGCTCTGCTGTGCGTTCGTTCACCTAAGAGAGTTGAATCTATGTTGAGATTCAGCGAGTCAGAAACACGTTTCTTCCAGGAGCTGCGTTGGGATATTCCCGAGTGAATGGGACCATAGGCTGTACAGAGAAATATCTGCTTCTAAAACCAAAAGGGTGTTATCAAACTGAATGGTTGTCAATGTGTGCATTCAACTGACAGAGTTAAACTCACGTGTGGATTCAGCGGTTTGCAAACCCTTTCTGTGCAGAATCCCAAAACCGGTATTTCCAGCCCAATGCCGGCATCCGTACTAAAGAGCAGGAAACTTCGTCTAAAAGGAGAAACGTTTCCTTGAAACTGCTCTGCTGTGCTTTCGTTCACCTAAGAGAGTTGAATCTATGTTGAGATTCAGCGAGTCAGAAACACGTTTCTTCTAGGAGCTGCGTTGGGATATTCCCGAGTGAATGGGACCATAGGCTGTACAGAGAAATATCTGCTCCTAAAACCAAAAGGGTGCAATCTAACTGAATGGTTGTCAATGTGTGCATTCAACTGACAGAGTTAAACTCACGTGTGGATTCAGCGGTTTACAAACCCTTTCTGTGCAGAATCCCAAAACCGGTATTTCCAGCCCAATGCCGGCATATGTACTAAACAGCAGGAAACTTCGTCTAAAACTCAGGAGAAACGTTTCCTTGAAACTGCTTTGCTGTGCGTTCGTTCACCTAAGAGAGTTGAATCTATGTTGAGATTCAGCGAGTCAGAAACACGTTTCTTCCAGGAGCTGCGTTGGGATATTCCCGAGTGAATGGGACCATAGGCTGTACAGAGAAATATCTGCTTCTAAAACCAAAAGGGTGCTATCAAACTGACTGGTTGTCAATGTGTGCATTCAACTGACAGAGTTAAACTCACGTGTGGATTCAGCGGTTTGCAAACCCTTTCTGTGCAGAATTTCAAAACCGGTATTTCCAGCCCAATGCCGGCATACGTACTAAACAGCAGGAAACTTCGTCTAAAACTCAGGAGAAACGTTTCCTTGAAACTGCTCTGCTGTGCGTTCGTTCACCTAAGAGAGTTGAATCTATGTTGAGATTCAGCGAGTCAGAAACACGTTTCTTCTAGGAGCTGCGTTGGGATATTCCCGAGTGAATGGGACCATAGGCTTTACAGAGAAATATCTGCTTCTAAAACCAAAACGGAGCTATCTAACTGAATGGTTGTCAATGTGTGCATTCAACTGACAGAGTTAAACTCACGTGTGGATTCAGCGGTTTGCAAACCCTTTCTGTGCAGAATCCCAAAACCGGTATTTCCAGCCCAATGCCGGCATCCGTACTAAGCAGCAGGAAACTTCGTCTAAAAGGAGAAACGTTTCCTTGAAACTGCTCTGCTGTGCGTTCGTGCACCTAAGAGAGTTGAATCTATGTTGAGATTCAGCGAGTCAGCAACACGTTTCTTCTAGGACATGCGTTGGGATATTCCCGAGTGAATGGGACCATAGGATGTACAGAGAAATATCTGCTTCTAAAAGCAAAACGGAGCTATCTAACTGAATGGTTGTCAATATGTGCATTCAACTGACAGAGTTAAACTCACGTGTGGATTCAGCGGTTTGCAAACCCTTTCTGTGCAGAATCCCAAAATCGGTATTTCCAGCCCAATGCCGGCATCCGTACAAAACAGCAGGAAACTTCGTCTAAAACTCAGGAGAAAAGTTTCCTTGAAACTGCTCTGCTCTGCGTTCGTTCACCTAAGAGAGTTGAATCTATGTTGAGATTCAGCGAGTCAGAAAAACGTTTCTTCCAGGAGCTGCGTTGGGATATTCCCGAGTGAATGGGACCATAGGCTGTACAGAGAAATGTCTGCTTCTAAAACCAGAAGGGTGCAATCAAACTGAATGATTGTCAATGTGTGCATTCAACTGACAGAGTTAAACTCACGTGTGGATTCAGCGGTTTGCAAACCCTTTCTGTGCAGAATCCCAAAACCGGTATTTCCAGCCCAATGCCGGCATACGTACTAAACAGCAGGAAACTTCGTCTAAAACTCAGGAGAAACGTTTCCTTGAAACTGCTCTGCTGTGCGTTCGTTCACCTAAGAGAGTTGAATCTATGTTGAGATTCAGCGAGTCAGAAACAAGTTTCTTCCAGGAGCTGCGTTGGGATATTCCCGAGTGAATTTGACCATGGGCTGTACAGAGAAATATCTGCTTCTAAAACCAAAAGGGTGTTATCAAACGGAATGGTTGTCAATGTGTGCATTCAACTGACAGAGTTAAACTCACGTGTGGATTCAGCGGTTTGCAAACCCTTTCTGTGCAGAATCCCAAAACCGGTATTTCCAGCCCAATGCCGGCATACGTACTAAACAGCAGGAAACTTCGTCTAAAACTCAGGAGAAACGTTTCCTTGAAACTGCTCTGCTGTGCGTTCGTTCACCTAAGAGAGTTGAATCTATGTTGAGATTCAGCGAGTCAGAAACACGTTTCTTCCAGGAGCGGCGTTGGGATATTCCCGAGTGAATGGGACCATAGGCTGTACAGAGAAATATCTGCTTCTAAAACCAAAAGGGTGTTATCAAACGGAATGGTTGTCAATGTGTGCATTCAACTGACAGAGTTAAACTCACGTGTGGATTCAGCGGTTTGCAAACCCTTTCTGTGCAGAATCCCAAAACCGGTATTTCCAGCCCAATGCCGGCATACGTACTAAACAGCAGGAAACTTCGTCTAAACCTCAGGAGAAACGTTTCCTTGAAACTGCTCTGCTGTGCGTTCGTTCACCTAAGAGAGTTGAATCTATGTTGAGATTCAGCGAGTCAGAAACACGTTTCTTCTAGGAGCTGCGTTGGGATATTCCCGAGTGAATGGGACCATAGGCTTTACAGAGAAATATCTGCTTCTAAAACCAAAACGTAGCTATCTAACTGGATGGTTGTCAATGTGTGCATTCAACTGACAGAGTTAAACTCACGTGTGGATTCAGCGGTTTGCAAACCCTTTCTGTGCAGAATCCCAAAACCGGTATTTCCAGCCCAATGCCTGCATCCGTACTAAACAGCAGGAAACTTCGTCTAAAACTCAGGAGAAACGTTTCCTTGAAATGCTCTGCTGTGCGTTCGTTCACTTAAGAGAGTTGAATCTATGTTGAGATTCAGCGAGTCAGAAACACGTTTCTTCTAGGAGCTGCGTTGGGATATTCCCGAGTGAATTGGACCATAGTCTGTACAGAGAAATATCTGCTTCTAAAACCAAAAGGGTGTTATCAAACGGAATGGTTGTCAATGTGTGCATTCAACTGACAGAGTTAAACTCACGTGTGGATTCAGCGGTTTGCAAACCATTTCTGTGCAGAATCCCAAAACCGGTATTTCCATCCCAATGCCGGCATACGTACTAAACAGCAGGAAACTTCGTCTAAATCTCAGGAAAAACGTTTCCTTGAAACTGCGCTGCTGTGCGTTCGTTCATCTAAGAGAGTTGAATCTATCTTGAGATTCAGCGAGTCAGAAACACGTTTCTTCTAGGAGCTGCGTTGGGATATTCCCGAGTGAATGGGACCATAGGCTGTACAGAGAAATATCTGCTTCTAAAACCAAAACGGAGCTATCTAACTGAATGGTTGTCAATGTGTGCATTCAACTGACAGAGTTAAACTCACGTGTGGATTCAGCGGTTTGCAAACCCTTTCTGTGCAGAATCCCAAAACCGGTATTTCCAGCCCAATGCCGGCATCCGTACTAAACAGCAGGAAACGTCGTCTAAAACTCAGGAGAAACGTTTCCTTGAAACTGCTCTGCTGTGCGTTCGTTCACCTAAGAGAGTTGAATCTATGTTGAGATTCAGCGAGTCAGAAACACGTTTCTTCCAGGAGCTGCGTTGGGATATTCCCAAGTGAATGGGACCATAGGCCGTACAGAGAAATATCTGCTTCTGAAACCAAAACGGAGCTATCTAACTGAATGGTTGTCAATGTGTGCATTCAACTGACAGAGTTAAACTCACGTGTGCATTCAGTGGTTTGCAAACCCTTTCTGTGCAGAATCCCAAAACCGGTATTTCCAGCCCAATGCCGGCATCCGTACGAAACAGCAGGAAACTTCGTCTAAAACTCAGGAGAAACGTTTCCTTGAAACTGCTCTGCTGTGCGTTCGTTCACCTAAGAGAGTTGAATCTATGTTGAGATTCAGCGAGTCAGAAACACGTTTCTTCTAGGAGCTGCGTTGGGATATTCCCGAGTGAATGGGACCATAGGCTGTACAGAGAAATATCTGCTTCTAAAACCAAAAGGGTGCAATCTAACTGAATGGTTGTCAACGTGTGCATTCAACTGACAGAGTTAAACTCACGTGTGGATTCAGCGGTTTGCAAACCCTTTCTGTGCAGAATCCCAAAACCGGTATTTCCAGCCCAATGCCGGCATCCGTACTAAACAGCAGGAAACTTCGTCTAAAACTCAGGAGAAACGTTTCCTTGAAACTGCTCTGCTGTGCGTTCGTTCACCTAAGAGAGTTGAATCTATGTTGAGATTCAGCGAGTCAGAAACACGTTTCTTCCAGGAGCTGCGTTGGGATATTCCCGAGTGAATGGGACCATAGGCTGTACAGAGAAATATCTGCTTCTAAAACCAAAAGGGTGTTATCAAACTGAATGGTTGTCAATGTGTGCATTCAACTGACAGAGTTAAACTCACGTGTGGATTCAGCGGTTTGCAAACCCTTTCTGTGCAGAATCCCAAAATCGGTATTTGCAGCCCAATGCCGGCATACGTACTAAACAGCAGGAAACTTCGTCTAAACCTCAGGAGAAACGTTTCCTTGAAACTGCTCTGCTGTGCGTTCGCTCACCTAAGAGAGTTGAATCTATGTTGAGATTCAGCGAGTCAGAAACACGTTTCTTCTAGGAGCTGCGTTGGGATATTCCCGAGTGAATGGGACCATAGGCTTTACAGAGAAATATCTGCTTCTAAAACCAAAACGGAGCTATCTAACTGAATGGTTGTCAATGTGTGCATTCAACTGACAGAGTTAAACTCACGTGTGGATTCAGCGGTTTGCAAACCCTTTCTGTGCAGAATCCCAAAACCGGTATTTCCAGCCCAATGCCGGCATCCGTACTAAACAGCAGGAAACTTCGTCTAAAACTCAGGAGAAACGTTTCCTTGAAACTGCTCTGCTGTGCGTTCGTTCACCTAAGAGAGTTGAATCTATGTTGAGATTCAGCGAGTCAGAAACACGTTTCTTCTAGGAGCTGCGTTGGGATATTCCCGAGAGAATGGGACCATAGGCTGTACAGAGAAATATCTGCTTCTAAAACCAAAACGGAGCTATCTAACTGAATGGTTGTCAATGTGTGCATTCAACTGACAGAGTTAAACTCACGTGTGGATTCAGCGGTTTGCAAACCCTTTCTGTGCAGAATCCCAAAACCGGTATTTCCAGCCCAATGCCGGCATACGTACTAAACAGCAGGAAACTTCGTCTAAAACTCAGGAGAAACGTTTCCTTGAAACTGCTCTGCTGTGCGTTCGTTCACCTAAGAGAGTTCAATCTATGTTGAGATTCAGCGAGTCAGAAACACGTTTCTTCCAGGAGCTGCGTTGGGATATTCCCGAGTGAATTGGACCATAGGCTGTACAGAGAAATATCTGCTACTAAAACCAAAAGGGTGTTATCAAACGGAATGGTTGTCAATGTGTGCATTCAACTGACAGAGTTAAACTCACGTGTGGATTCAGCGGTTTGCAAACCCTTTCTGTGCAGAATCCCAAAACCGGTATTTCCATCCCAATGCCGGCATACGTACTAAACAGCAGGAAACTTCGTCTAAATCTCAGGAGAAACGATTCCTTGAAACTGCTCTGCTGTGCGTTCGTTCACCGAAGAGAGTTGAATCTATGTTGAGATTCAGCGAGTCAGAAACACGTTTCTTCTAGGAGCTGCGTTGGGATATTCCCGAGTGAATGGGACCATAGGTTGTACAGAGAAATATCTGCTTCTAAAACCAAAACGGAGCTATCTAACTGAATGGTTGTCAATGTGTGCATTCAACTGACAGAGTTAAACTCACGTGTGGATTCAGCGGTTTGCAAACCCTTTCTGTGCAGAATCCCAAAACCGGTATTTCCAGCCCAATGCCGGCATCCGTACTAAACAGCAGGAAACTTCGTCTAAAACTCAGGAGAAACGTTTCCTTGAAACTGCTCTGCTGTGCGTTCGTTCACCTAAGAGGGTTGAATCTATGTTGAGATTCAGCGAGTCGGAAACACGTTTCTTCCAGGAGCTGCGTTGGGATATTCCCGAGTGAATGGGACCATAGGCTGTACAGAGAAATATCTGCTTCTAAAACCAAAAGGGTGTTATCAAACTGACTGGTTGTCAATGTGTGCATTCAACTGACAGAGTTCAACTCACGTGTGGATTCAGCGGTTTGCAAACCCTTTCTGTGCAGAATCCCAAAACCGGTATTTCCAGCCCAATGCCGGCATACGTACTAAACAGCAGGAAACTTCGTCTAAAACTCAGGAGAAACGTTTCCTTGAAACTGCTCTGCTGTGCGTTCGTTCACCTAAGAGAGTTGAATCTATGTTGAGATTCAGCGAGTCAGAAACACGTTTCTTCCAGGAGCTGCGTTGGGATATTCCCGAGTGAATGGGACCATAGGCTGTACAGAGAAGTATCTGCTTCTAAAACCAAAAGGGTGTTATCAAACTGAATGGTTGTCAATGTGTGCATTCAACTGACAGAGTTAATCTCACGTGTGGATTCAGCGGTTTGCAAACCCTTTCTGTGCAGAATCCCAAAACCGGTATTTCCAGCCCAATGCTGGCATACGTACTAAACAGCAGGAAATTTCGTCTAAAACTCAGGAGAAACGTTTCCTTGAAACTGCTCTGCTGTGCGTTCGTTCACCTAAGAGAGTTGAATCTATGTTGAGATTCAGCGAGTCAGAAACACGTTTCTTCCAGGAGCTGCGTTGGGATATTCCCGCGTGAATGGGACCATAGGCTGTACAGAGAAATATCTGCTTCTAAAACCAATAGGGTGTTATCAAACTGAATGGTTGTCAATGTGTGCATTCAACTGACAGAGTTAAACTCACGTCTGGATTCAGCGGTTTGCAAACCCTTTCTGTGCAGAATCCCAAAACCGGTATTTCCAGCCCAATGCCGGCATCCGTACTAAACAGCAGGAAACTTCGTCTAAAACTCAGGAGAAACGTTTCCTTGAAACTGCTCTGCTGTGCGTTCGTTCACCTAAGAGAGTTGAATCTATGTTGAGATTCAGCGAGTCAGAAACACGTTTCTTCTAGGAGCTGCGTTGGGATATTCCCGAGTGAATGGGACCATAGGCTCTACAGAGAAATATCTGCTCCTAAAACCAAAAGGGTGCAATCTAACTGAATGGTTGTCAATGTGTGCATTCAACTGACAGAGTTAAACTCACGTGTGGATTCAGCGGTTTGCAAACCCTTTCTGTGCAGAATCCCAAAACCGGTATTTCCAGCCCAATGCCGCCATACGTACTAAACAGTAGGAAACTTCGTCTAAAACTCAGGAGAAACGTTTCCTTGAAACTGCTCTGCTGTGCGTTCGTTCACCTAAGAGAGTTGAATCTATGTTGAGATTCAGCGAGTCAGAAACACGTTTCTTCTAGGAGTTGCGTTGGGATATTCCCGAGTGAATGGGACCATAGGCTGTTCAGAGAAATATGTGCTTCTAAAACCAAAACGAAGCTATCTAACTGGATTGTTGTCAATTTGTGCATTCAACTGACAAAGTCAAACTCACGTGTGGATTCAGCGGTTTGCAAACCCTTTCTGTGCAGAATCCCAAAACCGGTATTTCCAGCCCAATGCCGGCATACGTACTAAACAGCAGGAAACTTCGTCTAAAACTCAGGAGAAACGTTTCCTTGAAACTGCTCTGCTGTGCGTTCGTTCACCTAAGAGAGTTGAATCTATGTTGAGATTCAGCGAGTCAGAAACACGTTTCTTCCAGGAGCTGCGTTGGGATATTCCCGAGTGAATGGGACCATAGGCTGTACAGAGAACTATCTGCTTCTAAAACCAAAAGGGTGTTATCAAACTGAATGGTTGTCAACGTGTGCATTCAACTGACAGAGTTAAACTCACGTGTGGATTCAGCGGTTTGCAAACTCTTTCTGTGCAGAATCCCAAAACCGGTATTTCCAGGCCAATGCCGGCATACGTACTAAACAGCAGGAAACTTCGTCTAAAACTCAGGAGAAACGTTTCCTTGAAACTGCTCTGCTATGCGATCGTTCACCTAAGAGAGTTGAATCTATGTTGAGATTCAGCGAGTCAGAAACACGTTTCTTCCAGGAGCTGCGTTGGGATATTCCCGAGTGAATGGGACCATAGGCTGTACAGAGAAATATCTGCTTCTAAAACCAAAAGGGTGTTATCAAACTGAATGGTTGTCAATGTGTGCATTCAACTGACAGAGTTAAACTCACGTGTGGATTCAGCGGTTTGCAAACCCTTTCTGTGCAGAATCCCAAAACCGGTATTTCCAGCCCAATGCCGGCATACGTACTAAACAGCAGGAAACTTCGTCTAAAACTCAGGAGAAACGCTTCCTTGAAACTGCTCTGCTGTGCGTTCGTTCACCTAAGAGAGTTGAATCTATGTTGAGATTCAGCGAGTCAGAAACACGTTTCTTCCAGGAGCTGCGCTGGGATATTCCCGAGTGAATGGGACCATAGGCTGTACAGAGAAATATCTGCTTCTAAAACCAAAACGGAGCTATCTAACTGAATGGTTGTCAAGGTGTGCATTCAACTGACAGAGTTAAACTCACGTGCTGATTCAGTGGTTTGCAAACCCTTTCTGTGCAGAATCCCAAAACCGGTATTTCCAGCCCAATGCCGGGATACCTACTTAACTGCAGGAAACTTCGCCTAAAACTCAGGAAAAACGTTTGCTTGAAACTGCTCTGCTGTGCGTTCTTTCACCTAACAGAGTTGAATCTACGTTGAGATTCAGCGAGTCAGAAACACGTTTCTTCGAGGAGCTGCGTTGGGATATTCCCGAGTGAATGAGACCATAGGCTGTACAGAGAAATATCTGCTTCTAAAACCAAAACGGAGCTATCTAACTGGATGGTTGTCAATGTGTGCATTCAACTCACAAAGTTAAACTCACGTGTGGATTCAGCGGTTTGCAAACCCTATCTGTGCAGAATCCCAAAACCGGTATTTCCAGCCCAATGCCGGCATCCGTACTAAGCAGCAGGAAACTTCGTCTAAAAGGAGAAACGTTTCCTTGAAACTGCTCTGCTGTGCTTTCGTTCACCTAAGAGAGTTGAATCTATGTTGAGATTCAGCGAGTCAGAAACACGTTTCTTCTAGGAGTTGCGTTGGGATATTCCCGAGTGAATGGGACCATAGGCTGTACAGAGAAATATCTGCTTCTAAAACCAAAACGGAGCTATCTAACTGAATGGTTGTCAATGTGTGCATTCAACTGACAGAGTTAAACTCACGTGTGGATTCAGCGGTTTGCAAAACCTTTCTGTGCAGAATCCCAAAATCGGTATTTCCAGCCCATTGCCGGCATCCGTACAAAACAGCAGGAAACTTCGTCTAAAACTCAGGAGAAAAGTTTCCTTGAAACTGCTCTGCTGTGCGTTCGTTCACCTAAGAGAGTTGAATCTATGTTGAGATTCAGCGAGTCAGAAACACGTTTCTTCTAGGAGCTGCGTTGGGATATTCCCGAGTGAATGGGACCATAGGCTGTACAGAGAAATATCTGCTTCTAAAACCAAAAGGGTGCTATCAAACTGAATGATTGTCAATGTGTGCATTCAACTGACAGAGTTAAACTCACGTGTGGATTCAGCGGTTTGCAAACCCTTTCTGTGCAGAATCCCAAAACCGGTATTTCCAGCCCAATGCCGGCATACGTACTAAACAGCAGGAAACTTCGTCTAAAACTCAGGAGAAACGTTTCCTTGAAACTGCTCTGCTGTGCGTTCGTTCACCTAAGAGAGTTGAATCTATGTTGAGATTCAGCGAGTCAGAAACACGTTTCTTCCAGGAGCTGCGTTGGGATATTCCCGAGTGAATGGGTCCATAGGCTGTACAGAGAAATATCTGCTTATAAAACCAAAAGGGTGTTATCAAACTGAATGGTTGTCAATGTGTGCATTCAACTGACAGAGATAAACTCACGTGTGGATTCAGCGGTTTGCAAACCCTTTCTGTGCAGAATCCCAAAACCGGTATTTCCAGCCCAATGCCGGCATCCGTACTAAACAGCAGGAAACTTCGTCTAAAACTCAGGAGAAACGTTTCCTTGAAACTGCTCTGCTGTGCGTTCGTTCACCTAAGAGAGTTGAATCTTTGTTGAGATTCAGCGAGTCAGAAACACGTTTCTTCCAGGAGCTGCGTTGGGATATTCCCGAGTGAATGGGACCATAGGCTGTACAGAGAAATATCTGCTTCTCAAACCAAAACGGAGCTATCTAACTGAATGGTTGTCAATGTGTGCATTCAACTGACAGAGTTAAACTCACGTGTGGATTCAGTGGTTTGCAAACCCTTTCTGTGCAGAATCCCAAAACCGGTATTTCCAGCCCAATGCCGGCATACGTACTAAACAGCAGGAAACTTCGTCTAAAACTCAGGAGAAACGTTTCCTTGAAACTGCTCTGATGTGCGTTCGTTCACATAAGAGAGTTGAATCTATGTTGAGATTCAGCGAGTCAGAAACACGTTTCTTCTACGAGCTGCGTTGGGATATTCCCGAGTGAATGGGACCATAGGCTGTACAGAGAAATATCTGCTCCTAAAACCAAAAGGGTGCAATCTAACTTAATTGTTGTCAATGTGTGCATTCAACTGACAGAGTTAAACTCACGTGTGGATTCAGCGGTTTGCAAACCCTTTCTGTGCAGAATCCCAAAATCGGTATTTCCAGCCCAATGCCGGCATACGTACTAAACAGCAGGAAACTTCGTCTAAAACTCAGGAGAAACGTTTCCTTGAAACTGCTCTGCTGTGCGTTCGTTCATCTAAGAGAGTTGAATCTATATTGAGATTCAGCGAGACAGAAACACGTTTCTTCCAGGAGCTGCGTTGGGATATTCCCGAGTGAATGGGACCATAGGCTGTACAGAGAAATATCTGCTTCTAAAACCAAAAGGGTGCTATCAAACTGAATGGTTGTCAATGTGTGCATTCAACTGACAGAGTTAAACTCACGTGTGGATTCAGCGGTTTGCAAACCCTTTCTGTGCAGAATCCCAAAACCGGTATTTCCAGCCCAATGCCGGCATACGTACTAAACAGCAGGAAACTTCGTCTAAAACTCAGGAGAAACGTTTCCTTGAAACTGCTCTGCTGTGCGTTCGTTCACCTAAGAGAGTTGAATCTATGTTGAGATTCAGCGAGTCAGAAACACGTTTCTTCCAGGAACTGCGTTGGGATATTCCCGAGTGAATGGGACCATAGGCTGTACAGAGAAATATCTGCTTCTAAAACCAAAACGGAGCTATCTAACAGAATGGTTGTCAATGTGTGCATTCACCTGACTGAGTTAAACTCACGTGTCGATTCAGTGGTTTGCAAACCCTTTCTGTGCAGAATCCCAAAACCGGTATTTCCAGCCCAATGCCGGGATACGTACTTAACTGCAGGAAACTTCGTCTAAAACTCAGGAGAAACGTTTCCTTGAAACAGCTCTGCTGTGCGTTCGTTCACCTAACAGAGATGAATCTACGTTGAGGTTCCACGAGTCAGAAACACGTTTCTTCTAGGAGCTGCGTTGGTATATTCCCGAGTGAATGGGACCATAGGCTGTGCAGAGAAATATCTGCTTCTAAAACCAAAACGGAGCTATCTAACTGGATGCTTGTCAATGTGTGCTTTCAACTCACAAAGTTAAACTCACGTGTGGATTCAGCGGTTTGCAAACCCTTTCTGTGCAGAATCCCAAAACCGGTATTTCAGGCCCAATGCTGGCATACGTACTAAACAGCAGGAAACTTCGTCTAAAACTCAGGAGAAACGTTTCCTTGAAACTGCTCTGCTGTGCGTTCGTTCACCTAAGAGAGTTGAATCTATGTTGAGATTCAGCGAGTCAGAAACACGTTTCTTCTAGGAGCTGCGTTGGGATATTCCCGAGAGAATGGGACCATAGGCTGTACAGAGAAATATCTGCTTCTAAAACCAAAACGGAGCTATCTAACTGAATGGTTGTCAATGTGTGCATTCAACTGACAGAGTTAAACTCACGTGTTGATTCAGTGGTTTGCAAACCCTTTCTGTGCAGAATCCCAAAACCGGTATTTCCAGCCCAATGCCGGGATACGTACTTAACTGCAGGAAACTTCGTCTAAAACTCCGGAGAAACGTTTCCTTGAAACTGCTCTGCTGTGCGTTCGTTCACCTAAGAGAGTTGAATCTACGTTGAGATTCAGCGAGTCAGAAACACGTTTCTTCTAGGAGCTGCGTCCGAAATATCTGCTTCTAAAACCAAAACGGAGCTATCTAACTGGATGGTTGTCAATGTGTGCATTCAACTGACAGAGTCAAACTCACGTGTGGATTCAGCGGTTTGCAAACCCTTTCTGTGCAGAATCCCAAAACCGGTATTTCCAGCCCAATGCCGGCATCCGTACTAAACAGCAGGAAACTTCGTCTAAAACTCAGGAGAAACGTTTCCTTGAAACTGCTCTGCTGTGCGTTCGTTCACCTAAGAGAGTTGAATCTATGTTGAGATTCAGCGAGTCAGAAACACGTTTCTTCTAGGACCTGCGTTGGGATATTCCCGAGTGAATGGGACCATAGGCTGTACAGAGAAATATCTGCTTCTAATACCAAAACGGAGCTATCTAACTGAATGGTTGTCAATGTGTGCATTCAACTGACAGAGTTAAACTCACGTGTGGATTCAGCGGTTTGCAAACCCTTTCTGTGCAGAATCCCAAAACCGGTATTTCCAGCCCAATGCCGGCATCCGTACTAAACAGCAGGAAACTTCGTCTAAAACTCAGGAGAAAAGTTTCCTTGAAACTGCTCTGCTGTGCGTTCGTTCACCTAAGAGAGTTGAATCTATGTTGAGATTCAGCGAGTCAGAAACACGTTTCTTCCAGGAGCTGCGTTGGGATATTCCCGAGTGAATGGGACCATAGGCTGTACAGAGAAATATCTGCTTCTAAAACCATAAGGGTGTTATCAAACTGAATGGTTGTCAATGTCTGCATTCAACTGACAGAGATAAACTCACGTGTGGATTCAGCGGTTTGCAAACCCTTTCTGTGCAGAATCCCAAAACCGGTATTTCCAGCCCAATGCCGGCATCCGTACTAAACAGCAGGAAACTTCGTCTAAAACTCAGGAGAAACGTTTCCTTGAAACTGCTCTGCTGTGCGTTCGTTCACCTAAGAGAGTTGAATCTATGTTGAGATTCAGCGAGTCAGAAACACGTTTCTTCCAGGAGCTGCGTTGGGATATTCCCGAGTGAATGGGACCATAGGCTGTACAGAGAAATATCTGCTTCTCAAACCAAAACGGAGCTATCTAACTGAATGGTTGTCAATGTGTGCATTCAACTGACAGAGTTAAACTCACGTGTGGATTCAGTGGTTTGCAAACCCTTTCTGTGCAGAATCCCAAAACCGGTATTTCCAGCCCAATGCCGGCATACGTACTAAACAGCAGGAAACTTCGTCTAAAACTCAGGAGAAACGTTTCCTTGAAACTGCTCTGCTGTGCGTTCGTTCACATAAGAGGGTTGAATCTATGTTGAGATTCAGCGAGTCAGAAACACGTTTCTTCTACGAGCTGCGTTGGGATATTCCCGAGTGAATGGGACCATAGGCTGTACAGAGAAATATCTGCTCCTAAAACCAAAAGGGTGCAATCTAACTGAATGGTTGTCAATGTGTGCATTCAACTGACAGAGTTAAACTCACGTGTGGATTCAGCGGTTTGCAAACCCTTTCTGTGCAGAATCCCAAAATCGGTATTTCCAGCCCAATGCCGGCATACGTACTAAACAGCAGGAAACTTCGTCTAAAACTCAGGAGAAAAGTTTCCTTGAAACTGCTCTGCTGTGCGTTCGTTCACCTAAGAGAGTTGAATCTATGTTGAGATTCAGCGAGTCAGAAACACGTTTCTTCCAGGAGCTGCGTTGGGATATTCCCGAGAGAATGGGACCATAGGTTGTACAGAGAAATATCTGCTTCTAAAACCAAAAGGGTGTTATCACACTGAATGGTTGTCAATGTGTGCATTCAACTGACAGAGTTAAACTCACGTGTGGATTCAGCGGTTTGCAAACCCTTTCTGTGCAGAATCCCAAAACCGGTATTTCCAGCCCAATGCCGGCATACGTACTAAACAGCAGGAAACTTCGTCTAAAACTCAGGAGAAACGTTTCCTTGAAACTGCTCTGCTGTGCGTTCGTTCACCTAAGAGAGTTGAATCTATGTTGAGATTCAGCGAGTCAGAAACACGTTTCTTCCAGGAGCTGCGTTGGGATATTCCCGAGTGAATGGGACCATAGGCTGTACAGAGAAATATCTGCTTCTAAAACCAAAACGGAGCTATCTAACAGAATGGTTGTCAATGTGTGCATTCACCTGACAGAGTTAAACTCACGTGTCGATTCAGTGGTTTGCAAACCCTTTCTGTGCAGAATCCCAAAACCGGTATTTCCAGACCAATGCCGGGATACGTACTTAACTGCAGGAAACTTCGTCTAAAACTCAGGAGAAACGTTTCCTTGAAACTGCTCTGCTGTGCGTTCGTTCACCTAACAGAGATGAATCTACGTTGAGGTTCCACGAGTCAGAAACACGTTTCTTCTAGGAGCTGCGTTGGGATATTCCCGAGTGAATGGGACCATAGGCTGTGCAGAGAAATATCTGCTTCTAAAACCAAAACGGAGCTATCTAACTGGATGCTTGTCAATGTGTGCTTTCAACTCACAAAGTTAAACTCACGTGTGGATTCAGCGGTTTGCAAACCCTTTCTGTGCAGAATACCAAAACCGGTATTTCAGGCCCAATGCTGGCATACGTACTAAACAGCAGGAAACTTCGTCTAAAACTCAGGAGAAACATTTCCTTGAAACTGCTCTGCTGTGCGTTCGTTCACCTAAGAGAGTTGAATCTACGTTGAGATTCAGCGAGTCAGAAACACGTTTCTTCTAGGAGCTGCGTCCGAAATATCTGCTTCTAAAACCAAAACGGGGCTATCTAACTGGATGGTTGTCAATGTGTGCATTCAACTCACAAAGTTAAACTCACGTGTGGATTCAGCGGTTTGCAAACCCTTTCTGTGCAGAATCCCAAAACCGGTATTTCCAGCCAAATGCCGGCATCCGTACTAAACAGCAGGAAACTTCGTCTAAAACTCAGGAGAAACGTTTCCTTGAAACTGCTCTGCTGTGCGTTCGTTCACCTAAGAGAGTTGAATCTATGTTGAGATTCAGCGAGTCAGAAACACGTTTCTTCTAGGACCTGCGTTGGGATATTCCCGAGTGAATGGGACCATAGGCTGTACAGAGAAATATCTGCTTCTAATACCAAAACGGAGCTATCTAACTGAATGGTTGTCAATGTGTGCATTCAACTGACAGAGTTAAACTCACGTGTGGATTCAGCGCTTTGCAAATCCTTTCTGTGCAGAATCCCAAAACCGGTATTTCCAGCCCAAGGCCGGCATACGTACTAAACAGCAGGAAACTTCGTCTAAAACTCAGGAGAAACGTTTCCTTGAAACTGCTCTGCTGTGCGTTCGTTCACCTAAGAGAGTTGAATCTATGTTGAGATTCAGCGAGTCAGAAACACGTTTCTTCCAGGAGCTGCGTTGGGATATTCCCGAGTGAATGGGACCATAGGCTGTACAGAGAAATATCTGCTTCTAAAACCAAAACGGAGCTATCTAACTGAATGGTTGTCAATGTGTGCATTCAACTGACGGAGTTAAACTCACGTGTGGATTCAGTGGTTTGCAAAACCTTTCTGTGCAGAATCCCAAAACCGGTATTTCCAGCCCAATGCCGTCATACGTATTAAACAGCAGGAAACTTCGTCTAAAACTCAGGAGAAACGTTTCCTTGAAACTGCTCTGCTGTGCGTTCGTTCACCTAAGAGAGTTGAATCTATGTTGAGATTCAGCGAGTCAGAAACCCGTTTCTTCTAGGAGTTGCGTTGGGATATTCCCGAGTGAATGGGACCATAGGCTGTACAAAGAAATATCTGCTTCTAAAACCCAAACGGAGCTATCTAACTGGATTGTTGTCAATGTGTGCATTCAACTGACAAAGTTAAACTCACGTGTGGATTCAGCGGTTTGCAAACCCTTTCTGTGCAGAATCCCAAAACCGGTATTTCCAGCCCAATGCCGGCATACGTACTAAACAGAAGGAAACTTCGTCTAAAACTCAGGAGAAACGTTTCCTTGAAACTGCTCTGCTGTGCGTTCGTTCACCTAAGAGAGTTGAATCTATGTTGAGATTCAGCGAGTCAGAAACACGTTTCTTCCAGGAGCTGCGTTGGGATATTCCCGAGTGAATGGGACCATAGGCTGTACAGAGAAATATCTGCTTCTAATACCAAACGGAGCTATCTAACTGAATGGTTGTCAATGTGTGCATTCAACTGACAGAGTTAAACTCACGTGTGGATTCAGCGGTTTGCAAACCCTTTCTGTGCAGAATCCCAAAACCGGTATTTCCAGCCCAATGCCGGCATACGTACTAAACAGCAGGAAACTTCGTCTAAAACTCAGGAGAAACGTTTCCTTGAAACTGCTCTGCTGTGCGTTCGTTCACCTAAGAGAGTTGAATCTATGTTGAGATTCAGCGAGTCAGAAACACGTTTCTTCCAGGAGCTGCGTTGGGATATTCCCGAGTGAATGGGACCATAGGCTGTACAGAGAAATATCTGCTTCTAAAACCAAAACGGAGCTATCTAACTGAATGGTTGTCAATGTGTGCATTCAACTGACAGAGTTAAACTCACGTGTTGATTCAGTGGTTTGCAAACCCTTTCTGTGCAGAATCCCAAAACCGGTATTTCCAGCCCAATGCCGGGATACGTACTTAACTGCAAGAAACTTCGTCTAAAACTCAGGAGAAACGTTTCCTTGAAACTGATCTGCTGTGCGTTCGTTCACCTAAGAGAGTTGAATGTACGTTGAGATTCAGCGAGTCAGAAACAGGTTTCTTCTAGTAGCTGCGTCCGAAATATCTGCTTCTAAAACCAAAACGGAGCTATCTACCTGGATGGTTGTCAATCTGTGCATTCAACTCACAAAGTTTAACTCACGTGTGGATTCAGCGGTTTGCAAACCCTTTCTGTGCAGAATCCCAAAATCGGTATTTCCAGCCCAATGCCGGCATCCGTACTAAACAGCAGGAAACTTCGTCTAAAACTCAGGAGAAACGTTTCCTTGAAACTGCTCTGCTGTGCGCTCGTTCACCTAAGAGAGTTGAATCTATGTTGACATTCAGCGAGTCAGAAACACGTTTCTTCTAGGAGCTGCGTTGGGATATTCCCGAGTGAATGGGACCATAGGCTGTACAGAGAAATATCTGCTCATAAAACCAAAAGGGTGCAATCTAACTGAATGGTTGTCAATGTGTGCATTCAACTGACAGAGTTAAACTCACGTTTGGATTCAGCGGTTTACAAACCCTTTCTGTGCAGAATCCCAAAACCGGTATTTCCAGCCCAATGCCGGCATCCGTACTAAACAGCAGGAAACTTCGTATAAAACTCAGGAGAAACGTTTCCTTGAAACTGCTCTGCTGTGCGTTCGTTCACCTAAGAGAGTTGAATCTATGTTGAGATTCAGCGAGTCAGAAACACGTTTCTTCCAGGAGCTGCGTTGGGATATTCCCGAGTGAATGGGACCAGAGGCTGTACAGAGAAATATCTGCTTCTAAAACCAAAACGGAGCTATCTAACTGAATGGTTGTCAATGTGTGCATTCAACTGACAGAGTTAAACTCACGTGTGGATTCAGTGGTTTGCAAAACCTTTCTGTGCAGAATCCCAAAACCGGTATTTCCAGCCCAATGCCGGCATCCGTACTAAACAGCAGGAAACTTCGTCTAAAACTCAGGAGAAACGATTCCTTGAAATTGCTATGCTGTGCGTTCGTTCACCTAAGAGAGTTGAATCTATGTTGAGATTCAGCGAGTCAGAAACACGTTTCTTCTAGGAGCTGCGTTGGGATATTCCCGAGAGAATGGGACCATAGGTTGTACAGAGAAATATCTGCTTCTAAAACCAAAAGGGTGTTATCACACTGAATGGTTGTCAATGTGTGCATTCAACTGACAGAGTTAAACTCACGTGTGGATTCAGCGGTTTGTAAACCCTTTCTGTGCAGAATCCCAAAACCGGTATTTCCAGCCCAATGCCGGCATACGTACTAAACAGCAGGAAACTTCGTCTAAAACTCAGGAGAAACGTTTCCTTGAAACTGCTCTGCTGTGAGTTCGTTCACCTAAGAGAGTTGAATCTATGTTGAGATTCAGCGAGTCAGAAACACGTTTCTTCCAGGAGCTGCGTTGGGATATTCCCGAGTGAATGGGACCATAGGCTGTACAGAGAAATATGTGCTTCTAAAACCAAAACGGAGCTATCTAACTGAATGGTTGTCAATGTGTGCATTCAACTGACTGAGTTAAACTCACGTGTTGATTCAGTGGTTTGCAAACCCTTTCTGTGCAGAATCCCAAAACCGGTATTTCCAGCCCAATGCCGGCATCCGTACAAAACAGCAGGAAACTTCGTCTAAAACTCAGGAGAAACGTTTCCTTGAAACTGCTCTGCTGTGCGTTCGTTCACCTAAGAGAGTTGAATCTATGTTGAGATTCAGCGAGTCAGAAACCCGTTTCTTCCAGGAGCTGCGTTGGGATATACCCGAGAGAATGGGACCATAGGTTGTACAGAGAAATATCTGCTTCTAAAACCAAAAGGGTGTTATCACACTGAATGGTTGTCAATGTGTGCATTCAACTGACAGAGTTAAACTCACGTGCGGATTCAGCGGTTTGCAAACCCTTTCTGTGCAGAATCCCAAAACCGGTATTTCCAGCCCAATGCCGGCATACGTACTAAACAGCAGGAAACTTCGTCTAAAACTCAGGAGAAACGTTTCCTTGAAACTGCTCTGCTGTGCGTTCGTTCACCTAAGAGAGTTGAATCTATGTTGAGATTCAGCGAGTCAGAAACACGTTTCTTCCAGGAACTGCGTTGGGATATTCCCGAGTGAATGGGACCATAGGCTGTACAGAGAAATATCTGCTTCTAAAACCAAAACGGAGCTATCTAACAGAATGGTTGTCAATGTGTGCATTCACCTGACAGAGTTAAACTCACGTGTCGATTCAGTGGTTTGCAAACCCTTTCTGTGCAGAATCCCAAAACCAGTATTTCCAGCCCAATGCCGGGATACGTACTTAACTGCAGGAAACTTCGTCTAAAACTCAGGAGAAACGTTTCCTTGAAACTGCTCTGCTGTGCGTTCGTTCACCTAACAGAGATGAATCTACGTTGAGGTTCCACGAGTCAGAAACACGTTTCTTCTAGGAGCTGCGTTGGGATATTCCCGAGTGAATGGGACCATAGGCTGTGCAGAGAAATATCTGCTTCTAAAACCAAAACGGAGCTATCTAACTGGATGCTTGTCAATGTGTGCTTTCAACTCACAAAGTTAAACTCACGTGTGGATTCAGCGGTTTGCAAACCCTTTCTGTGCAGAATACCAAAACCGGTATTTCAGGCCCAATGCTGGCATACGTACTAAACAGCAGGAAACTTCGTCTAAAACTCAGGAGAAACGTTTCCTTGAAACTGCTCTGCTGTGCGTTCGTTCACCTAAGAGAGTTGAATCTATGTTGAGATTCAGCGAGTCAGAAACACGTTTCTTCTAGGAGCTGCGTTGGGATATTCCCGAGAGAATGGGACCATAGGCTGTACAGAGAAATATCTGCTTCTAAAACCAAAACGGAGCTATCTAACTGAATGGTTGTCAATGTGTGCATTCAACTGACAGAGTTAAACTCACGTGTTGATTCAGTGGTTTGCAAACCCTTTCTGTGCAGAATCCCAAAACCGGTATTTCCAGCCCAATGCCGGGATACGTACTTAACTGCAGGAAACTTCGTCTAAAACTCCGGAGAAACGTTTCCTTGAAACTGCTCTGCTGTGCGTTCGTTCACCTAAGAGAGTTGAATCTACGTTGAAATTCAGCGAGTCAGAAACACGTTTCTTCTAGGAGCTGCGTCCGAAATATCTGCTTCTAAAACCAAAACGGAGCTATCTAACTGGATGGTTGTCAATGTGTGCATTCAACTCACAAAGTTAAACTCACGTGTGGATTCAGCGGTTTGCAAACCCTTTCTGTGCAGAATCCCAAAACCGGTATTTCCAGCCCAATGCCGGCATCCGTACTAAACTGCAGGAAACTTCGTCTAAAACTCAGGAGAAACGTTTCCTTGAAACTGCTCTGCTGTGCGTTCGTTCACCTAAGAGAGTTGAATCTATGTTGAGATTCAGCGAGTCAGAAACACGTTTCTTCTAGGACCTGCGTTGGGATATTCCCGAGTGAATGGGACCATAGGCTGTACAGAGAAATATCTGCTTCTAATACCAAAACGGAGCTATCTAACTGAATGGTTGTCAATGTGTGCATTCAACTGACAGAGTTAAACTCACGTGTGGATTCAGCGGTTTGCAAACCCTTTCTGTGCAGAATCCCAAAACCGGTATTTCCAGCCCAATGCCGGCATCCGTACTAAACAGCAGGAAACTTCGTCTAAAACTCAGGAGAAACGTTTCCTTGAAACTGCTCTGCTGTGCGTTCGTTCACCTAAGAGAGTTGAATCTATGTTGAGATTCAGCGAGTCAGAAACACGTTTCTTCCAGGAGCTGCGTTGGGATATTCCCGAGAGAATGGGACCTTAGGTTGTACAGAGAAATATCTGCTTCTAAAACCAAAAGGGTGTTATCACACTGAATGGTTGTCAACGTGTGCATTCAACTGACAGAGTTAAACTCACGTGTGGATTCAGCGGTTTGCAAACCCTTTCTGTGCAGAATCCCAAAACCGGTATTTCCAGCCCAATGCCGGCATACGTACTAAACAGCAGGAAACTTCGTCTAAAACTCAGGAGAAACGTTTCCTTGAAACTGCTCTGCTGTGCGTTCGTTCACCTAAGAGAGTTGAATCTATGTTGAGATTCAGCGAGTCAGAAACACGTTTCTTCCAGGAGCTGCGTTGGGATATTCCCGAGTGAATGGGACCATAGGCTGTACAGAGAAATATCTGCTTCTAAAACCAAAACGGAGCTATCTAACAGAATGGTTGTCAATGTGTGCATTCACCTGACAGAGTTAAACTCACGTGTCGATTCAGTGGTTTGCAAACTCTTTCTGTGCAGAATCCCAAAACCGGTATTTCCAGACCAATGCCGGGATACGTACTTAACTGCAGGAAACTTCGTCTAAAACTCAGGAGAAACGTTTCCTTGAAACTGCTCTGCTGTGCGTTCGTTCACCTAACAGAGATGAATCTACGTTGAGGTTCCACGAGTCAGAAACACGTTTCTTCTAGGAGCTGCGTTGGGATATTCCCGAGTGAATGGGACCATAGGCTGTGCAGAGAAATATCTGCTTCTAAAACCAAAACGGAGCTATCTAACTGGATGCTTGTCAATGTGTGCTTTCAACTCACAAAGTTAAACTCACGTGTGGATTCAGCGGTTTGCAAACCCTTTCTGTGCAGAATACCAAAACCGGTATTTCAGGCCCAATGCTGGCATACGTACTAAACAGCAGGAAACTTCGTCTAAAACTCAGGAGAAACATTTCCTTGAAACTGCTCTGCTGTGCGTTCGTTCACCTAAGAGAGTTGAATCTACGTTGAGATTCACCGAGTCAGAAACACGTTTCTTCTAGGAGCTGCGTCCGAAATATCTGCTTCTAAAACCAAAACGGAGCTATCTAACTGGATGGTTGTCAATGTGTGCATTCAACTCACAAAGTTAAACTCACGTGTGGATTCATCGGTTTGCAAACCCTTTCTGTGCAGAATCCCAAAACCGGTATTTCCAGCCCAATGCCGGCATCCGTACTAAACAGCAGGAAACTTCGTCTAAAACTCAGGAGAAACGTTTCCTTGAAACTGCTCTGCTGTGCATTCGTTCACCTAAGAGAGTTGAATCTATGTTGAGATTCAGCGAGTCAGAAACACGTTTCTTCTAGGACCTGCGTTGGGATATTCCCGAGTGAATGGGACCATAGGCTGTACAGAGAAATATCTGCTTCTAATACCAAAACGGAGCTATCTAACTGAATGGTTGTCAATGTGTGCATTCAACTGACAGAGTTAAACTCACGTGTGGATTCAGCGCTTTGCAAATCCTTTCTGTGCAGAATCCCAAAACCGGTATTTCCAGCCCAATGCCGGCATACGTACTAAACAGCAGGAAACTTCGTCTAAAACTCAGGAGAAACGTTTCCTTGAAACTGCTCTGCTGTGCGTTCGTTCACCTAAGAGAGTTGAATCTATGTTGAGATTCAGCGAGTCAGAAACACGTTTCTTCCAGGAGCTGCGTTGGGATATTCCCGAGTGAATGGGACCATAGGCTGTACAGAGAAATATCTGCTTCTAAAACCAAAACGGAGCTATCTAACTGAATGGTTGTCAATGTGTGCATTCAACTGACGGAGTTAAACTCACGTGTGGATTCAGTGGTTTGCAAAACCTTTCTGTGCAGAATCCCAAAACCGGTATTTCCAGCCCAATGCCGGCATACGTATTAAACAGCAGGAAACTTCGTCTAAAACTCAGGAGAAACGTTTCCTTGAAACTGCTCTGCTGTACGTTCGTTCACCTAAGAGAGTTGAATCTATGTTGAGATTCAGCGAGTCAGAAACACGTTTCTTCTAGGAGTTGCGTTGGGATATTCCCGAGTGAATGAGACCATAGGCTGTACAAAGAAATATCTGCTTCTAAAACCCAAACGGAGCTATCTAACTGGATTGTTGTCAATGTGTGCATTCAACTGACAAAGTCAAACTCACGTGTGGATTCAGCGGTTTGCAAACCCTTTCTGTGCAGAATCCCAAAACCGGTATTTCCAGCCCAATGCCGGCATACGTACTAAACAGCAGGAAACTTCGTCTAAAACTCAGGAGAAACGTTTCCTTGAAACTGCTCTGCTGTGCGTTCGTTTACCTAAGAGAGTTGAATCTATGTTGAGATTCAGCGAGTCAGAAACACGTTTCTTCCAGGAGCTGCGTTGGGATATTCCCGAGTGAATGGGACCATAGGCTGTACAGAGAAATATCTGCTTCTAATACCAAACGGAGCTATCTAACTGAATGGTTGTCAATGTGTGCATTCAACTGACAGAGTTAAACTAACGTGTGGATTCAGCGGTTTGCAAACCCTTTCTGTGCAGAATCCCAAAACCGGTATTTCCAGCCCAATGCCGGCATACGTACTAAACAGCAGGAAACTTCGTCTAAAACTCAGGAGAAACGTTTCCTTGAAACTGCTCTGCTGTGCGTTCGTTCACCTAAGAGAGTTGAATCTATGTTGAGATTCAGCGAGTCAGAAACACGTTTCTTCCAGGAGCTGCGTTGGGATATTCCCGAGTGAATGGGACCATAGGCTGTACAGAGAAATATCTGCTTCTAAAACCAAAACGGAGCTATCTAACTGAATGGCTGTCAATGTGTGCATTCAACTGACAGAGTTAAACTCACGTGTTGATTCAGTGATTTGCAAACCCTTTCTGTGCAGAATCCCAAAACCGGTATTTCCAGCCCAATGCCGGGATACGTACTTAACTGCAAGAAACTTCGTCTAAAACTCAGGAGAAACGTTTCCTTGAAACTGCTCTGCTGTGCATTCGTTCACCTAAGAGAGTTGAATGTACGTTGAGATTCAGCGAGTCAGAAACAGGTTTCTTCTAGGAGCTGCGTCCGAAATATCTGCTTCTAAAACCAAAACGGAGCTATCTACCTGGATGGTTGTCAATCTGTGCATTCAACTCACAAAGTTTAACTCACGTGTGGATTCAGCGGTTTGCAAACCCTTTCTGTGCAGAATCCCAAAATCGGTATTTCCAGCCCAATGCCGGCATCCGTACTAAACAGCAGGAAACTTCGTCTAAAACTCAGGAGAAACGTTTCCTTGAAACTGCTCTGCTGTGCGTTCGTTCACCTAAGAGAGTTGAATCTATGTTGAGATTCAGCGAGTCAGAAACACGTTTCTTCCAGGAGCTGCGTTGGGATATTCCCGAGTGAATGGGACCAGAGGCTGTACAGAGAAATATCTGCTTCTAAAACCAAAACGGAGCTATCTAACTGAATGGTTGTCAATGTGTGCATTCAACTGACAGAGTTAAACTCACGTGTGGATTCAGTGGTTTGCAAACCCTTTCTGTGCAGAATCCCAAAACCGGTATTTCCAGCCCAATGCCGGCATACGTACTAAACAGCAGGAAACTTCGTCTAAAACTCAGGAGAAACGATTCCTTGAAATTGCTATGCTGTGCGTTCGTTCACCTAAGAGAGTTGAATCTATGTTGAGATTCAGCGAGTCAGAAACACGTTTCTTCTAGGAGCTGCGTTGGGATATTCCCGAGAGAATGGGACCATAGGTTGTACAGAGAAATATCTGCTTCTAAAACCAAAAGGGTGTTATCACACTGAATGGTTGTCAATGTGTGCATTCAACTGACAGAGTTAAACTCACGTGTGGATTCAGCGGTTTGTAAACCCTTTCTGTGCAGAATCCCAAAACCGGTATTTCCAGCCCAATGCCGGCATACGTACTAAACAGCAGGAAACTTCGTGTAAAACTCAGGAGAAACGTTTCCTTGAAGCTGCTCTGCTGTGAGTTCGTTCACCTAAGAGAGTTGAATCTATGTTGAGATTCAGCGAGTCAGAAACACGTTTCTTCCAGGAGCTGCGTTGGGATATTCCCGAGTGAATGGGACCATAGGCTGTACAGAGAAATATGTGCTTCTAAAACCAAAACGGAGCTATCTAACTGAATGGTTGTCAATGTGTGCATTCAACTGACTGAGTTAAACTCACGTGTTGATTCAGTGGTTTGCAAACCCTTTCTGTGCAGAATCCCAAAACCGGTATTTCCAGCCCAATGCCGGCATCCGTACAAAACAGCAGGAAACTTCGTCTAAAACTCAGGAGAAAAGTTTCTTTGAAACTGCTCTGCTGTGCGTTCGTTCACCTAAGAGAGTTGAATCTATGTTGAGATTCAGCGAGTCAGAAACACGTTTCTTCTAGGAGCTGCGTTGGGGTATTCCCGAGAGAATGGGACCATAGGTTGTACAGAAATATCAGCTTCTAAAGCCAAAAGTGTGTTATCACACTGAATGGTTGTCAATGTGTGCATTCAACTGACAGAGTTAAACTCACATGTGGATTCAGCGGTGTGCAAACCCTTTCTGTGCAGAATCCCAAAACCGGTATTTCCAGCCCAATGCCGGCATACGTACTAAACAGCAGGAAACTTCGTCTAAAACTCAGGAGAAACGTTTCCTTGAAACTGCTCTGCTGTGCGTTCGTTCACCTAAGAGAGATGAATCTATGTTGAGATTCAGCGAGTCAGAAACACGTTTCTTCCAGGAGCTGCGTTGGGATATTCCCGAGTGAATGGGACCATAGGCTGTACAGAGAAATATCTGCTTCTAAAACCAAAACGGAGCTATCTAACAGAATGGTTGTCAATGTGTGCATTCACCTGACAGAGTTAAACTCACGTGTCGATTCAGTGGTTTGCAAACCCTTTCTGTGCAGAATCCCAAAACCGGTATTTCCAGCCCAATGCCGGGATACGTACTTAACTGCAGGAAACTTCGTCTAAAACTCAGGAGAAACGTTTCCTTGAAACTGCTCTGCTGTGCGTTCGTTCACCTAACAGAGATGAATCTACGTTGAGGTTCCACGAGTCAGAAACACGTTTCTTCTAGGAGCTGCGTTGGGATATTCCCGAGTGAATGGGACCATAGGCTGTGCAGAGAAATATCTGCTTCTAAAACCAAAACGGAGCTATCTAACTGGATGCTTGTCAATGTGTGCTTTCACCTCACAAAGTTAAACTCACGTGTGGATTCAGCGGTTTGCAAACCCTTTCTGTGCAGAATACCAAAACCGGTATTTCAGGCCCAATGCTGGCATACGTACTAAACAGCAGGAATCTTCGTCTAAAACTCAGGAGAAACGTTTCCTTGAAACTGCTCTGCTGTGCGTTCGTTCACCTAAGAGAGTTGAATCTATGTTGAGATTCAGCGAGTCAAAAACACGTTTCTTCCAGGAGCTGCGTTGGGATATTCCCGAGTGAATGGGACCATAGGCTGTACAGAGAAATATCTGCTTCTAAAACCAAAACGGAGCTATCTAACTGAATGGTTGTCAATGTGTGCATTCAACTGACGGAGTTAAACTCACATGTGTATTCAGTGGTTTGCAAAACCTTTCTGTGCAGAATCCCAAAACCGGTATTTCCAGCCCAATGCCGGCATACGTATTAAGCAGCAGGAAACTTCGTCTAAAACTCAGGAGAAACGTTTCCTTGAAACTGCTCTGCTGTGCGTTCGTTCACCTAAGAGAGTTGAATCTATGTTGAGATTCAGCGAGTCAGAAACACGTTTCTTCTAGGAGTTGCGTTGGGATATTCCCGAGTGAATGGGACCATAGGCTGTACAAAGAAATATCTGCTTCTAAAACCCAAATGGAGCTATCTAACTGGATTGTTGTCAATGTGTGCATTCAACTGACAAAGTCAAACTCACGTGTGGATTCAGCGGTTTGCAAACCCTTTCTGTGCAGAATCCCAAAACCGGTATTTCCAGCCCAATGCCGGCATACGTACTAAACAGCAGGGAACTTCGTCTAAAACTCAGGAGAAACGTTTCCTTGAAACTGCTCTGCTGTGCGTTCGTTTACCTAAGAGAGTTGAATCTATATTGAGATTCAGCGAGTCAGAAACACGTTTCTTCCAGGAGCTGCGTTGGGATATTCCCGAGTGAATGGGACCATAGGCTGTACAGAGAAATATCTGCTTCTAATACCAAACGGAGCTATCTAACTGAATGGTTGTCAATGTGTGCATTCAACTGACAGAGTTAAACTCACGTGTGGATTCAGCGGTTTGCAAACCCTTTCTGTGCAGAATCCCAAAACCGGTATTTCCAGCCCAATGCCGGGATACGTACTTAACTGCAAGAAACTTCGTCTAAAACTCAGGAGAAACGTTTCCTTGAAACTGCTCTGCTGTGCGTTCGTTCACCTAAGAGAGTTGAATGTACGTTGAGATTCAGCGAGTCAGAAACAGGTTTCTTCTAGGAGCTGCGTCCGAAATATCTGCTTCTAAAACCAAAACGGAGCTATCTACCTGGATGGTTGTCAATCTGTGCATTCAACTCACAAAGTTAAACTCACGTGTGGATTCAGCGGTTTGCAAACCCTTTCTGTGCAGAATCCCAAAATCGGTATTTCCAGCCCAATGCCGGCATCCGTACTAAACAGCAGGAAACTTCGTCTAAAACTCAGGAGAAACGTTTCCTTGAAACTTCTCTGCTGTGCGCTCGTTCACCTAAGAGAGTTGAATCTATGTTGAGATTCAGCGAGTCAGAAACACGTTTCTTCTAGGAGCTGCGTTGGGATATTCCCGAGTGAATGGGACCATAGGCTGTACAGAGAAATATCTGCTCATAAAACCAAAAGGGTGCAATCTAACTGAATGGTTGTCAATGTGTGCATTCAACTGACAGAGTTAAGCTCACGTTTGGATTCAGCGGTTTACAAACCCTTTCTGTGGAGAATCCCAAAACCGGTATTTCCAGCCCAATGCCGGCATACGTACTAAACAGCAGGAAACTTCGTCTAAAACTCAGGAGAAACGTTTCCTTGAAACTTCTCTGCTGTGCGCTCGTTCACCTAAGAGAGTTGAATCTATGTTGAGATTCAGCGAGTCAGAAACACGTTTCTTCTAGGAGCTGCGTTGGGATATTCCCGAGTGAATGGGACCATAGGCTGTACAGAGAAATATCTGCTTCTAAAACCAAATGATGATTGTCAATGTGTGCATTGAACTCACAAAGTTAAACTCACGTGTGGATTCAGCGGTTTGCAAACCCTTTCTGTGCAGAATCCCAAAACCGGTATTTCCAGCCCAATGCCGGCATCCGTACTAAACAGCAGGAAAATTCCTCTAAAAGGAGAAACGTTTCCTTGAAACTGCTCTGCTGTGAGTTCGTTCACCTAAGAGAGTTGAATCTATGTTGAGATTCAGCGAGTCAGAAACACGTTTCTTCTAGGACCTGCGTTGGGATATTCCCGAGTGAATGGGACCATAGGCTGTACAGAGAAATATCTGCTTCTAATACCAAAACGGAGCTATCTAACTGAATGGTTGTCAATGTGTGCATTCAAATGACAGAGTTAAACTCACGTGTGGATTCAGCGGTTTGCAAACCCTTTCTGTGCAGAATCCCAAAATCGGTATTTCCAGCCCAATGCCGGCATCCGTACAAAACAGCAGGAAACTTCGTCTAAAACTCAGGAGAAAAGTTTCCTTGAAACTGCTCGGCTGTGCGTTCGTTCACCTAAGAGAGTTGAATCTATGTTGAGATTCAGCGAGTCAGAAACACGTTTCTTCCAGGAGGTGCGTTGGGATATTCCCGAGTGAATGGGACCATAGGCTGTACAGAGAAATATCTGCTTCTAAAACGAAAAGGGTGTTATCAAACTGAATGGTTGTCAATGTGTGCATTCAACTGACAGAGTTAAACTCACGTGTGGATTCAGCGGTTTGCAAACCCTTTCGGTGCAGAATCCCAAAACCGGTATTTCCAGCCCAATGCCGGCATACGTACTAAACAGCAGGAAACTTCGTCTAAAACTCAGGAGAAACGTTTCCTTGAAACTGCTCTGCTGTGCGTTCGTTCACCTAAGAGAGTTGAATCTATGTTGAGATTCAGCGAGTCAGAAACACGTTTCTTCCAGGAGCTGCGTTGGGATATTCCCGAGTGAATGGGACCATAGGCTGTACAGAGAAATATCTGCTTCTAAAACCAAAACGGAGCTATCTAACTGAATGGTTGTCAATGTGTGCATTCAACTGACAGAGTTAAACTCACGTGTTGATTCAGTGGTTTGCAAACCCTTTCTGTGCAGAATCCCAAAACCGGTATTTCCAGCCCAATGCCGGGATGCGTTCTTAACTGCAGGAAACTTCGTCTAAAACTCAGGAGAAACGTTTCCTTGAAACTGCTCTGCTGTGCGTTCGTTCACCTAACAGAGTTGAATCTACGTTGAGATTCAGCGAGTCAGAAACACGTTTCTTCTAGGAGCTGCGTTGGGATATTCCCGAGTGAATGGGACCATAGGCTGTACAGAGAAATATCTGCTTCTAAAACCAAATGATGATTGTCAATGTGTGCATTGAACTCACAAAGTTAAACTCACGTGTGGATTCAGCGGTTTGCAAACCCTTTCTGTGCAGAATCCCAAAACCGGTATTTCCAGCCCAATGCCGGCATCCGTACTAAACAGCAGGAAAATTCCTCTAAAAGGAGAAACGTTTCCTTGAAACTGCTCTGCTGTGCGTTCGTTCACCTAAGAGAGTTGAATCTATGTTGAGATTCAGCGAGTCAGAAACACGTTTCTTCTAGGAGCTGCGTTGGGATATTCCCGAGTGAATGGGACCATAGGCTGTACAGAGAAATATCTGCTTCTAATACCAAAACGGAGCTATCTAACTGAGTGGTTGTCAATGTGTGCATTCAACTGACAGAGTTAAACTCACGTGTGGATTCAGCGGTTTGCAAACCCTTTCTGTGCAGAATCCCAAAATCGGTATTTCCAGCCCAATGCCGGCATCCGTACAAAACAGCAGGAAACTTCGTCTAAAACTCAGGAGAAAAGTTTCCTTGAAACTGCTCTGCTGTGCGTTCGTTCACCTAAGAGAGTTGAATCTATGTTGAGATTCAGCGAGTCAGAAACACGTTTCTTCTAGGAGCTCCGTTGGGATATTCCCGAGTGAATGGGACCATAGGCTGTACAGAGAAATAACTGCTTCTAAAACGAAAAGGGTGCTTTCAAACTGAAAGGTTGTCAATGTGTGCATTCAACTGACAGAGTTAAACTCACGTGTGGATTCAGCGGTTTGCAAACCCTTTCTGTGCAGAATCCCAAAACCGGTATTTCCAGCCCAATGCCGGCATCCGTACTAAACAGCAGGAAACTTCGTCTAAAACTCAGGAGAAACGTTTCCTTGAAACTGCTCTGCTGTGCGTTCGTTCACCTAAGAGAGTTGAATCTATGTTGAGATTCAGCGAGTCAGAAACACGTTTCTTCCAGGAGCTGCGTTGGGATATTCCCGAGTGAATGGGACCATAGGCTGTACAGAGAAATATCTGCTTCTAAAACCAAAACGGAGCTATCTAACTGGATTGTTGTCAATGTGTGCATTCAACTGACAAAGTCAATCTCACGTGTGGATTCAGCGGTTTGCAAACCCTTTCTGTGCAGAATCCCAAAACCGGTATTTCCAGCCCAATGCCGGCATCCGTACTAAACAGCAGGAAACTTCGTCTAAAACTCAGGAGAAACGTTTCCTTGAAACTGCTCTGCTGTGCGTTCGTTCACCTAAGAGAGTTGAATCTATGTTGAGATTCAGCGAGTCAGAAACACGTTTCTTCCAGGAGCTGCGTTGGGATATTCCCGAGTGAATGGGACCATAGGCTGTACAGAGAAATATCTGCTTCTAAAACCAAAAGGGTGTTATCAAACTGAATGTTTGTTAATGTGTGCATTCAACTGACAGAGTTAAACTCACGTGTGGATTCAGCGGTTTGCAAACCCTTTCTGTGCAGAATCCCAAAACCGGTATTTCCAGCCCAATGCTGGCATACGTACTAAACAGCAGGAAACTTCGTCTAAAACTCAGGAGAAACGTTTCCTTGAAACTGCTCCGCTGTGCGGTCCTTCACCTAAGAGAGTTGAATCTATGTTGAGATTCAGCGAGTCAGAAACACGTTTCTTCCAGGAGCTGCGTTGGGATATTCCCGAGTGAATGGGACCATAGGCTGTACAGAGAAATATCTGCTTCTAAAACCAAAACGGAGCTATCTAACTGAATGGTTGTCAATGTGTGCATTCAACTGACAGAGTTAAACTCACGTGTGGATTCAGTGGTTTGCAAACCCTTTCTGTGCAGAATCCCAAAACCGGTATTTCCAGCCCAATGCCGGCATACGTACTAAACAGCAGGAAACTTTGTCTAAAACTCAGGAGAAACGTTTCCTTGAAACTGCTCTGCTGTGCGTTCCTTCACCTAAGAGAGTTGAATCTATGATGAGATTCAGCGAGTCAGAAACACGTTTCTACCAGGAGCTGCGTTGGGATATTCCCGAGTGAATGCGACCATAGGCTGTACAGAGAAATATCTGCTTCTAAAACCAAAACGGAGCTATCTAACTGAATGGTTGTCAATGTGTGCATTCAACTGACAGAGTTAAACTCACGTGTGGATTCAGTGGTTTGCAAACACTTTCTGTGCAGAATCCCAAAACCGGTATTTCCAGCCCAATGCCGGCATCCGTACTAAACAGCAGGAAACTTCGTCTAAAACTCAGGAGAAACGATTCCTTGAAATTGCTATGCTGTGCGTTCGTTCACCTAAGAGAGTTGAATCTATGTTGAGATTCAGCGAGTCAGAAACACGTTTCTTCTAGGACCTGCGTTGGGATATTCCCGAGTGAATGGGACCATAGGCTGTACAGAGAAATATCTGCTTCTCATACCAAAACGGAGCTATCTAACTGAATGGTTGTCAATATGGACATTCAACTGACAGAGTTAAACTCACGTGTGGATTCAGCGGTTTGCAAACCCTTTCTGTGCAGAATCCCAAAACCGGTATTTCCAGCCCAATGCCGGCATCCGTACTAAACAGCAGGAAACTTCGTCTAAAACTCAGGAGAAAAGTTTCCTTGAAACTGCTCTGCTGTGCGTTCGTTCACCTAAGAGAGTTGAATCTATGCTGAGATTCAGCGAGTCAGAAACACGTTTCTTCTAGGAGCTGCGTTGGGATATTCCCGAGAGAATGGGACCATTGGTTGTACAGAGAAATATCTGATTCTAAAACCAAAAGGGTGTTATCACACTGAATGGTTGTCAATGTGTGCTTTCAACTGACAGAGTTAAACTCACGTGTGGATTCAGCGGTTTGCAAACCCTTTCTGTGCAGAATCCCAAAACCGGTATTTCCAGCCCAATGCCGGCATACGTACTAAACAGCAGGAAACTTCGTCTAAAACTCAGGAGAAACGTTTCCTTGAAACTGCTCTGCTGTGAGTTCGTTCACCTAAGAGAGTTGAATCTATGTTGAGATTCAGCGAGTCAGAAACACGTTTCTTCTAGGAGATGCGTTGGGATATTCCCGAGTGAATGGGACCATAGGCTGTACAGAGAAATATGTGCTTCTAAAACCAAAACGGAGCTATCTAACTGAATGGTTGTCAATGTGTGCATTCAACTGACTGAGTTAAACTCACGTGTTGATTCAGTGGTTTGCAAACCCTTTCTGTGCAGAATCCCAAAACCGGTATTTCCAGCCCAATGCCGGCATCCGTACAAAACAGCAGGAAACTTCGTCTAAAACTCAGGAGAAAAGTTTCCTTGAAACTGCTCTGCTGTGCGTTCGTTCACCTAAGAGAGTTGAATCTATGTTGAGATTCAGCGAGTCAGAAACACGTTTCTTCTAGGAGCTGCGTTGGGGTATTCCCGAGAGAATGGGACCATAGGTTGTACAGAGAAATATAAGCTTCTAAAGCCTAAAGGGTGTTATCACACTGAATGGTTGTCAATGTGTGCATTCAACTGACAGAGTTAAACTCACATGTGGATTCAGCGGTTTGCAAACCCTTTCTGTGCAGAATCCCAAAACCGGTATTTCCAGCCCAATGCCGGCATCCGTACTAAACAGCAGGAAACTTCGTCTAAAACTCAGGAGAAACGTTTCCTTGAAACTGCTCTGCTGTGCGTTCGTTCACCTAAGAGAGTTGAATCTATGTTGAGATTCAGCGAGTCAGAAACACGTTTCTTCCAGGAGCTGCGTTGGGATATTCCCGAGTGAATGGGACCATAGGCTGTACAGAGAAATATCTGCTTCTAAAACGAAAAGGGTGTTATCAAACTGAATGGTTGTCAATGTGTGCATTCAACTGACAGAGTTAAACTCACGTGTGGATTCAGCGGTTTGCAAACCCTTTCGGTGCAGAATCCCAAAACCGGTATTTCCAGCCCAATGCCGGCATACGTACTAAACAGCAGGAAACTTCGTCTAAAACTCAGGAGAAACGTTTCCTTGAAACTGCTCTGCTGTGCGTTCGTTCACCTAAGAGAGTTGAATCTATGTTGAGAT
Organism: Aotus nancymaae; assembly: GCF_030222135.1. Taxonomy (NCBI): domain Eukaryota; kingdom Metazoa; phylum Chordata; class Mammalia; order Primates; family Aotidae; genus Aotus; species Aotus nancymaae. Next base: position 1,534,909 of record NW_026988587.1, read on the forward strand.
TCAGCGAGTCAGAAACACGTTTCTTCCAGGAGCTGCGTTGGGATATTCCCGAGTGAATGGGACCATAGGCTGTACAGAGAAATATCTGCTTCTAAAACCAAAACGGAGCTATCTAACTGAATGGTTGTCAATGTGTGCATTCAACTGACAGAGTTAAACTCACGTGTTGATTCAGTGGTTTGCAAACCCTTTCTGTGCAGAATCCCAAAACCGGTATTTCCAGCCCAATGCCGGGATGCGTACTTAACTGCAGGAAACTTCGTCTAAAACTCAGGAGAAACGTTTCCTTGAAACTGCTCTGCTGTGCGTTCGTTCACCTAACAGAGTTGAATCTACGTTGAGATTCAGCGAGTCAGAAACACGTTTCTTCTAGGAGCTGCGTTGGGATATTCCCGAGTGAATGGGACCATAGGCTGTACAGAGAAATATCTGCTTCTAAAACCAAATGATGATTGTCAATGTGTGCATTGAACTCACAAAGTTAAACTCACGTGTGGATTCAGCGGTTTGCAAACCCTTTCTGTGCAGAATCCCAAAACCGGTATTTCCAGCCCAATGCCGGCATCCGTACTAAACAGCAGGAAAATTCCTCTAAAAGGAGAAACGTTTCCTTGAAACTGCTCTGCTGTGCGTTCGTTCACCTAAGAGAGTTGAATCTATGTTGAGATTCAGCGAGTCAGAAACACGTTTCTTCTAGGACCTGCGTTGGGATATTCCCGAGTGAATGGGACCATAGGCTGTACAGAGAAATATCTGCTTCTAATACCAAAACGGAGCTATCTAACTGAATGGTTGTCAATGTGTGCATTCAACTGACAGAGTTAAACTCACGTGTGGATTCAGCGCTTTGCAAACCCTTTCTGTGCAGAATCCCAAAATCGGTATTTCCAGCCCAATGCCGGCATCCGTACAAAACAGCAGGAAACTTCGTCTAAAACTCAGGAGAAAAGTTTCCTTGAAACTGCTCTGCTGTGCGTTCGTTCACCTAAGAGAGTTGAATCTATGTTGAGATTCAGCGAGTCAGAAACACGTTTCTTCTAGGAGCTCCGTTGGGATATTCCCGAGTGAATGGGACCATAGGCTGTACAGAGAAATAACTGCTTCTAAAACGAAAAGGGTGCTTTCAAACTGAAAGGTTGTCAATGTGTGCATTCAACTGACAGAGTTAAACTCACGTGTGGATTCAGCGGTTTGCAAACCCTTTCTGTGCAGAATCCCAAAACCGGTATTTCCAGCCCAGTGCCGGCATCCGTACTAAACAGCAGGAAACTTCGTCTAAAACTCAGGAGAAACGTTTCCTTGAAACTGCTCTGCTGTGCGTTCGTTCACCTAAGAGAGTTGAATCTATGTTGAGATTCAGCGAGTCAGAAACACGTTTCTTCCAGGAGCTGCGTTGGGATATTCCCGAGTGAATGGGACCATAGGCTGTACAGAGAAATATCTGCTTCTAAAACCAAAACGGAGCTATCTAACTGGATTGTTGTCAATGTGTGCATTCAACTGACAAAGTCAATCTCACGTGTGGATTCAGCGGTTTGCAAACCCTTTCTGTGCAGAATCCCAAAACCGGTATTTCCAGCCCAATGCCGGCATCCGTACTAAACAGCAGGAAACTTCGTCTAAAACTCAGGAGAAACGTTTCCTTGAAACTGCTCTGCTGTGCGTTCGTTCACCTAAGAGAGTTGAATCTATGTTGAGATTCAGCGAGTCAGAAACACGTTTCTTCCAGGAGCTGCGTTGGGATATTCCCGAGTGAATGGGACCATAGGCTGTACAGAGAAATATCTGCTTCTAAAACCAAAAGGGTGTTATCAAACTGAATGTTTGTTAATGTGTGCATTCAACTGACAGAGTTAAACTCACGTGTGGATTCAGCGGTTTGCAAACCCTTTCTGTGCAGAATCCCAAAACCGGTATTTCCAGCCCAATGCTGGCATACGTACTAAACAGCAGGAAACTTCGTCTAAAACTCAGGAGAAACGTTTCCTTGAAACTGCTCCGCTGTGCGGTCCTTCACCTAAGAGAGTTGAATCTATGTTGAGATTCAGCGAGTCAGAAACACGTTTCTTCCAGGAGCTGCGTTGGGATATTCCCGAGTGAATGGGACCATAGGCTGTACAGAGAAATATCTGCTTCTAAAACCAAAACGGAGCTATCTAACTGAATGGTTGTCAATGTGTGCATTCAACTGACAGAGTTAAACTCACGTGTGGATTCAGTGGTTTGCAAACCCTTTCTGTGCAGAATCCCAAAACCGGTATTTCCAGCCCAATGCCGGCATACGTACTAAACAGCAGGAAACTTTGTCTAAAACTCAGGAGAAACGTTTCCTTGAAACTGCTCTGCTGTGCGTTCCTTCACCTAAGAGAGTTGAATCTATGTTGAGATTCAGCGAGTCAGAAACACGTTTCTACCAGGAGCTGCGTTGGGATATTCCCGAGTGAATGGGACCATAGGCTGTACAGAGAAATATCTGCTTCTAAAACCAAAACGGAGCTATCTAACTGAATGGTTGTCAATGTGTGCATTCAACTGACAGAGTTAAACTCACGTGTGGATTCAGTGGTTTGCAAACACTTTCTGTGCAGAATCCCAAAACCGGTATTTCCAGCCCAATGCCGGCATCCGTACTAAACAGCAGGAAACTTCGTCTAAAACTCAGGAGAAACGATTCCTTGAAATTGCTATGCTGTGCGTTCGTTCACCTAAGAGAGTTGAATCTATGTTGAGATTCAGCGAGTCAGAAACACGTTTCTTCTAGGACCTGCGTTGGGATATTCCCGAGTGAATGGGACCATAGGCTGTACAGAGAAATATCTGCTTCTCATACCAAAACGGAGCTATCTAACTGAATGGTTGTCAATATGGACATTCAACTGACAGAGTTAAACTCACGTGTGGATTCAGCGGTTTGCAAACCCTTTCTGTGCAGAATCCCAAAACCGGTATTTCCAGCCCAATGCCGGCATCCGTACTAAACAGCAGGAAACTTCGTCTAAAACTCAGGAGAAAAGTTTCCTTGAAACTGCTCTGCTGTGCGTTCGTTCACCTAAGAGAGTTGAATCTATGCTGAGATTCAGCGAGTCAGAAACACGTTTCTTCTAGGAGCTGCGTTGGGATATTCCCGAGAGAATGGGACCATTGGTTGTACAGAGAAATATCTGCTTCTAAAACCAAAAGGGTGTTATCACATTGAATGGTTGTCAATGTGTGCATTCAACTGACAGAGTTAAACTCACGTGTGGATTCAGCAGTTTGCAAACCCTTTCTGTGCAGAATCCCAAAACCGGTATTTCCAGCCCAATGCCGGCATACGTACTAAACAGCAGGAAACTTCGTGTAAAACTCAGGAGAAACGTTTCCTTGAAACTGCTCTGCTGTGAGTTCGTTCACCTAAGAGAGTTGAATCTATGTTGAGATTCAGCGAGTCAGAAACACGTTTCTTCTAGGAGCTGCGTTGGGATATTCCCGAGTGAATGGGACCATAGGCTGTACAGAGAAATATGTGCTTCTAAAACCAAAACGGAGCTATCTAACTGAATGGTTGTCAATGTGTGCATTCAACTGACTGAGTTAAACTCACGTGTTGATTCAGTGGTTTGCAAACCCTTTCTGTGCAGAATCCCAAAACCGGTATTTCCAGCCCAATGCCGGCATCCGTACAAAACAGCAGGAAACTTCGTCTAAAACTCAGGAGAAAAGTTTCCTTGAAACTGCTCTGCTGTGCGTTCGTTCACCTAAGAGAGTTGAATCTATGTTGAGATTCAGCGAGTCAGAAACACGTTTCTTCTAGGAGCTGCGTTGGGGTATTCCCGAGAGAATGGGACCATAGGTTGTACAGAGAAATATAAGCTTCTAAAGCCTAAAGGGTGTTATCACACTGAATGGTTGTCAATGTGTGCATTCAACTGACAGAGTTAAACTCACATGTGGATTCAGCGGTTTGCAAACCCTTTCTGTGCAGAATCCCAAAACCGGTATTTCCAGCCCAATGCCGGCATACGTACTAAACAGCAGGAAACTTCGTCTAAAACTCAGGAGAAACGTTTCCTTGAAACTGCTCTGCTGTGCGTTCGTTCACCTAAGAGAGTTGAATCTATGTTGAGATTCAGCGAGTCAGAAACACGTTTCTTCCAGGAGCTGCGTTGGGATATTCCCGAGTGAATGGGACCATAGGCTGTACAGAGAAATATCTGCTTCTAAAACCAAAAGGGTGTTATCAAACTGAATGGTTGTCAATGTGTGCATTCAACTGACAGAGTTAAACTCACGTGTGGATTCAGCGGTTTGCAAACCCTTTCGGTGCAGAATCCCAAAACCGGTATTTCCAGCCCAATGCCGGCATACGTACTAAACAGCAGGAAACTTCGTCTAAAACTCAGGAGAAACGTTTCCTTGAAACTGCTCTGCTGTGCGTTCGTTCACCTAAGAGAGTTGAATCTATGTTGAGATTCAGCGAGTCAGAAACACGTTTCTTCCAGGAGCTGCGTTGGGATATTCCCGAGTGAATGGGACCATAGGCTGTACAGAGAAATATCTGCTTCTAAAACCAAAACGGAGCTATCTAACTGAATGGTTGTCAATGTGTGCATTCAAATGACAGAGTTAAACTCACGTGTTGATTCAGTGGTTTGCAAACCCTTTCTGTGCAGAATCCCAAAACCGGTATTTCCAGCCCAATATCGGGATACGTACTTAACTGCAGGAAACTTCGTCTAAAACTCAGGAGAAACGTTTCCTTGAAACTGCTCTGCTGTGCGTTCATTCACCTAACAGAGTTGAATCTACATTGAGATTCAGCGAGTCAGAAACACGTTTCTTCTAGGAGCTGCGTTGGGATATTCCCGAGTGAAAGGGACCATAGGCTGTACAGAGAAATATCTGCTTCTAAAACCAAATGATGATTGTCAATGTGTGCATTGAACTCACAAAGTTAAACTCACGTGTGGATTCAGCGGTTTGCAAACCCTTTCTGTGCAGAATCCCAAAACCGGTATTTCCAGCCCAATGCCGGCATCCGTACTAAACAGCAGGAAAATTCCTCTAAAAGGAGAAACGTTTCCTTGAAACTGCTCTGCTGTGCGTTCGTTCACCTAAGAGAGTTGAATCTATGTTGAGATTCAGCGAGTCAGAAACACGTTTCTTCTAGGACCTGCGTTGGGATATTCCCAAGTGAATGGGACCATAGGCTGTACAGAGAAATATCTGCTTCTAATACCAAAACGGAGCTATCTAACTGAATGGTTGTCAATGTGTGCATTCAACTGACAGAGTTAAACTCACGTGTGGATTCAGCGGTTTGCAAACCCTTTCTGTGCAGAATCCCAAAATCGGTATTTCCAGCCCAATGCCGGCATCCGTACAAAACAGCAGGAAACTTCGTCTAAAACTCAGGAGAAAAGTTTCCTTGAAACTGCTCTGCTGTGCGTTCGTTCACCTAAGAGAGTTGAATCTATGTTGAGATTCAGCGAGTCAGAAACACGTTTCTTCTAGGAGCTCCGTTGGGATATTCCCGAGTGAATGGGACCATAGGCTGTACAGAGAAATATCTGCTTCTAAAACGAAAAGGGTGCTTTCAAACTGAAAGGTTGTCAATGTGTGCATTCAACTGACAGAGTTAAACTCACGTGTGGATTCAGCGGTTTGCAAACCCTTTCTGTGCAGAATCCCAAAACCGGTATTTCCAGCCCAATGCCGGCATACGTACTAAACAGCAGGAAACTTCGTCTAAAACTCAGGAGAAACGTTTCCTTGAAACTGCTCTGCTGTGCGTTCGTTCACCTAAGAGAGTTGAATCTATGTTGAGATTCAGCGAGTCAGAAACACGTTTCTTCCAGGAGCTGCGTTGGGATATTCCGGAGTGAATGGGACCATAGGCTGTACAGAGAAATATCTGCTTCTAAAACCAAAACGGAGCTATCTAACTGGATTGTTGTCAATGTGTGCATTCAACTGACAAAGTCAATCTCACGTGTGGATTCAGCGGTTTGCAAACCCTTTCTGTGCAAAATCCCAAAACCGGTATTTCCAGCCCAATGCCGGCATCCGTACTAAACAGCAGGAAACTTCGTCTAAAACTCAGGAGAAACGTTTCCTTGAAACTGCTCTGCTGTGCGTTCGTTCACCTAAGAGAGTTGAATCTATGTTGAGATTCAGCGAGTCAGAAACACGTTTCTTCCAGGAGCTGCGTTGGGATATTCCCGACTGAATGGGACCATAGGCTGTACAGAGAAATATCTGCTTCTAAAACCAAAAGGGTGTTATCAAACTGAATGGTTGTTAATGTGTGCATTCAACTGACAGAGTTAAACTCACGTGTGGATTCAGCGGTTTGCAAACCCTTTCTGTGCAGAATCCCAAAACCGGTATTTCCAGCCCAATGCCGGCATACGTACTAAACAGCAGGAAACTTCGTCTAAAACTCAGGAGAAACGTTTCCTTGAAACTGCTCCGCTGTGCGTTCCTTCACCTAAGAGAGTTGAATCTATGTTGAGATTCAGCGAGTCAGAAACACGTTTCTTCCAGGAGCTGCGTTGGGATATTCCCAAGTGAATGGGACCATAGGCTGTACAGAGAAATATCTGCTTCTAAAACCAAAACGGAGCTATCTAACTGAATGGTTGTCAATGTGTGCATTCAACTGACAGAGATAAACTCACGTGTGTATTCAGTGGTTTGCAAACCCTTTCTGTGCAGAATCCCAAAACCGGTATTTCCAGCCCAATGCCGGCATACGTACTAAACAGCAGGAAACTTTGTCTAAAACTCAGGAGAAAAGTTTCCTTGAAACTGCTCTGCTGTGCGTTCGTTCACCTAAGAGAGTTGAATCTATGTTGAGATTCAGCGAGTCAGAAACACGTTTCTTCCAGGAGCTGCGTTGGGATATTCCCGAGTGAATGGGACGATAGGCTGTACAGAGAAATATCTGCTTCTAAAACCAAAACGGAACTATCTAACTGAATGGTTGTCAATGTGTGCATTCAACTGACAGAGTTAAACTCAAGTGTGGATTCAGCGGTTTGCAAACCCTTTCTGTGCAGAATCCCAAAACCGGTATTTCCAGCCCAATGCCGGCATACGTACTAAACAGCAGGAAACTTCGTCTAAAACTCAGGAGAAACGTTTCCTTGAAACTGCTCCACTGTGCGTTCGTTCACATAAGAGAGTTGAATCTATGTTGAGATTCAGCGAGTCAGAAACACGTTTCTTCCAGGAGCTGCGTTGGGATATTCCCGAGTGAATGGGACCATAGGCTGTACAGAGAAATATCTGCTTCTAAAAACAAAACGGAGCTATCTAACTGAATGGTTGTCAATGTGTGCATTCAACTGACAGAGTTAAACTCACGTGTGGATTCAGCGGTTTGCAAACCCTTTCTGTGCAGAATCCCAAAACCGGTATTTCCAGCCCAATGCCGGCATCCGTACTAAACAGCAGGAAACTTCGTCTAAAACTCAGGAGAAACGTTTCCTTGAAACTGCTCTGCTGTGCGTTCGTTCACCTAAGAGAGTTGAATCTATGTTGAGATTCAGCGAGTCAGAAACACGTTTCTTCCAGGAGCGGCGTTGGGATATTCCCGAGTGAATGGGACCATAGGCTGTACAGAGAAATATCTGCTTCTAAAAACAAAACGGAGCTCTCTAACTGAATGGTTGTCAATGTGTGCATTCAACTGACAGAGTTAAACTCACGTGTGGATTCAGCGGTTTGCAAACCCTTTCTGTGCAGAATCCCAAAACCGGTATTTCCAGCCCAATGCCGGCATCCGTACTAAACAGCAGGAAACTTTGTCTAAAACTCAGGAGAAACGTTTCCTTGAAACTGCTCTGCTGTGCGTTCGTTCACCTAAGAGAGTTGAATCTATGTTGAGATTCAGCGAGTCAGAAACACGTTTCTTCTAGGAGCTGCGTTGGGATATTCCCGAGTGAAAGGGACCATAGGCTGTACAGAGAAATATCTGCTTCTAAAACCAAATGATGATTGTCAATGTGTGCATTGAACTCACAAAGTTAAACTCACGTGTGGATTCAGCGGTTTGCAAACCCTTTCTGTGCAGAATCCCAAAACCGGTATTTCCAGCCCAATGCCGGAATCCGTACTAAACAGCAGGAAAATTCCTCTAAAAGGAGAAACGTTTCCTTGAAACTGCTCTGCTGTGCGTTCGTTCACCTAAGAGAGTTGAATCTATGTTGAGATTCAGCGAGTCAGAAACACGTTTCTTCTAGGACCTGCGTTGGGATATTCCCAAGTGAATGGGACCATAGGCTGTACAGAGAAATATCTGCTTCTAATACCAAAACGGAGCTATCTAACTGAATGGTTGTCAATGTGTGCATTCAACTGACAGAGTTAAACTCACGTGTGGATTCAGCGGTTTGCAAACCCTTTCTGTGCAGAATCCCAAAATCGGTATTTCCAGCCCAATGCCGGCATCCGTACAAAACAGCAGGAAACTTCGTCTAAAACTCAGGAGAAAAGTTTCCTTAAAACTGCTCTGCTGTGCGTTCGTTCACCTAAGAGAGTTGAATCTATGTTGAGATTCAGCGAGTCAGAAACACGTTTCTTCTAGGAGCTGCGTTGGGATATTCCCGAGTGAATGGGACCATAGGCTGTACAGAGAAATATCTGCTTCTAAAACGAAAAGGGTGCTCTCAAACTGAAAGGTTGTCAATGTGTGCATTCAACTGACAGAGTTAAACTCACGTGTGGATTCAGCGGTTTGCAAACCCTTTCTGTGCAGAATCCCAAAACCGGTATTTCCAGCCCAATGCCGACATCCGTACTAAACAGCAGGAAACCTCGTCTAAAACTCAGGAGAAACGTTTCCTTGAAACTGCTCTGCTGTGCGTTCGTTCACCTAAGAGAGTTGAATCTATGTTGAGATTCAGCGAGTCAGAAACACGTTTCTTCCAGGAGCTGCGTTGGGATATTCCCGAGTGAATGGGACCATAGGCTGTACAGAGAAATATCTGCTTCTAAAACCAAAAGGGTGTTATCAAACTGAATGGTTGTCAATGTGTGCATTCAACTGACAGAGTTAAACTCACGTGTGGATTCAGCGGTTTGCAAACCCTTTCTGTGCAGAATCCCAAAACCGGTATTTCCAGCCCAATTCCGGCATACGTACTAAACAGCAGGAAACTTCGTCTAAAACTCAGGAGAAACGTTTCCTTGAAACTGCTCTGCTGTGCGTTCGTTCACCTAAGAGAGTTGAATCTATGTTGAGATTCAGCGAGTCAGAAACACGTTTCTTCCAGGAGCTGCGTTGGGATATTCCCGCGTGAATGGGACCATAGGCTGTACAGAGAAATATCTGCTTCTAAAACCAAAACGGAGCTATCTAACTGAATGGTTGTCAATGTGTGCATTCAACTGACAGAGTTAAACTCACGTGTTGATTCAGTGGTTTGCAAACCCTTTCTGTGCAGAATCCCAAAACCGGTATTTCCAGCCCAATGCCGGGATACGTACTTAACTGCAGGAAACTTCGTCTAAAACTCAGGAGAAACGTTTCCTTGAAACTGCTCTGCTGTGCGTTCGTTCACCTAACAGAGTTGAATCTACGTTGAGATTCAGCGAGTCAGAAACACGTTTCTTCTAGGAGCTGCGTTGGGATATTCCCGAGTGAATGGGACCATAGGCTGTACAGAGAAATATCTGCTTCTAAAACCAAATGATGATTGTCAATGTGTGCATTGAACTCACAAAGTTAAACTCACGTGTGGATTCAGCGGTTTGCAAACCCTTTCTGTGCAGAATCCCAAAACCGGTATTTCCAGCCCAATGCCGGCATCCGTACTAAACAGCAGGAAAATTCCTCTAAAAGGAGAAACTTTTCCTTGAAACTGCTCTGCTGTGCGTTCGTTCACCTAAGAGAGTTGAATCTATGTTGAGATTCAGCGAGTCAGAAATACGTTTCTTCTAGGACCTGCGTTGGGATATTCCCGAGTGAATGGGACCATAGGCTGTACAGAGAAATATCTGCTTCTAATACCAAAACGGAGCTATCTAACTGAATGGTTGTCAATGTGTGCATTCAACTGACAGAGTTAAACTCACGTGTGGATTCAGCGGTTTGCAAACCCTTTCTGTGCAGAATCCCAAAATCGGTATTTCCAGCCCAATGCCGGCATCCGTACAAAACAGCAGGAAACTTCGTCTAAAACTCAGGAGAAAAGTTTCCTTGAAACTGCTCTGCTGTGCGTTCGTTCACCTAAGAGAGTTGAATCTATGTTGAGATTCAGCGAGTCAGAAACACGTTTCTTCTAGGAGCTCCGTTGGGATATTCCCGAGTGAATGGGACCATAGGCTGTACAGAGAAATATCTGCTTCTAAAACGAAAAGGGTGCTTTCAAACTGAAAGGTTGTCAATGTGTGCATTCAACTGACAGAGTTAAACTCACGTGTGGATTCAGCGGTTTGCAAACCCTTTCTGTGCAGAATCCCAAAACCGGTATTTCCAGCCCAATGCCGGCATACGTACTAAACAGCAGGAAACTTCGTCTAAAACTCAGGAGAAACGTTTCCTTGAAACTGCTCTGCTGTGCGTTCGTTCACCTAAGAGAGTTGAATCTATGTTGAGATTCAGCGAGTCAGAAACACGTTTCTTCCAGGAGCTGCGTTGGGATATTCCGGAGTGAATGGGACCATAGGCTGTACAGAGAAATATCTGCTTCTAAAACCAAAACGGAGCTATCTAACTGGATTGTTGTCAATGTGTGCATTCAACTGACAAAGTCAATCTCACGTGTGGATTCAGCGGTTTGCAAACCCTTTCTGTGCAAAATCCCAAAACCGGTATTTCCAGCCCAATGCCGGCATCCGTACTAAACAGCAGGAAACTTCGTCTAAAACTCAGGAGAAACGTTTCCTTGAAACTGCTCTGCTGTGCGTTCGTTCACCTAAGAGAGTTGAATCTATGTTGAGATTCAGCGAGTCAGAAACACGTTTCTTCCAGGAGCTGCGTTGGGATATTCCCGAGTGAATGGGACCATAGGCTGTACAGAGAAATATCTGCTTCTAAAACCAAAAGGGTGTTATCAAACTGAATGGTTGTTAATGTGTGCATTCAACTGACAGAGTTAAACTCACGTGTGGATTCAGCGGTTTGCAAACCCTTTCTGTGCAGAATCCCAAAACCGGTATTTCCAGCCCAATGCCGGCATACGTACTAAACAGCAGGAAACTTCGTCTAAAACTCAGGAGAAACGTTTCCTTGAAACTGCTCCGCTGTGCGTTCCTTCACCTAAGAGAGTTGAATCTATGTTGAGATTCAGCGAGTCAGAAACACGTTTCTTCCAGGAGCTGCGTTGGGATATTCCCAAGTGAATGGGACCATAGGCTGTACAGAGAAATATCTGCTTCTAAAACCAAAACGGAGCTATCTAACTGAATGGTTGTCAATGTGTGCATTCAACTGACAGAGATAAACTCACGTGTGTATTCAGTGGTTTGCAAACCCTTTCTGTGCAGAATCCCAAAACCGGTATTTCCAGCCCAATGCCGGCATACGTACTAAACAGCAGGAAACTTTGTCTAAAACTCAGGAGAAAAGTTTCCTTGAAACTGCTCTGCTGTGCGTTCGTTCACCTAAGAGAGTTGAATCTATGTTGAGATTCAGCGAGTCAGAAACACGTTTCTTCCAGGAGCTGCGTTGGGATATTCCCGAGTGAATGGGACGATAGGCTGTACAGAGAAATATCTGCTTCTAAAACCAAAACGGAACTATCTAACTGAATGGTTGTCAATGTGTGCATTCAACTGACAGAGTTAAACTCAAGTGTGGATTCAGCGGTTTGCAAACCCTTTCTGTGCAGAATCCCAAAACCGGTATTTCCAGCCCAATGCCGGCATACGTACTAAACAGCAGGAAACTTCGTCTAAAACTCAGGAGAAACGTTTCCTTGAAACTGCTACACTGTGCGTTCGTTCACATAAGAGAGTTGAATCTATGTTGAGATTCAGCGAGTCAGAAACACGTTTCTTCCAGGAGCTGCGTTGGGATATTCCCGAGTGAATGGGACCATAGGCTGTACAGAGAAATATCTGCTTCTAAAAACAAAACGGAGCTATCTAACTGAATGGTTGTCAATGTGTGCATTCAACTGACAGAGTTAAACTCACGTGTGGATTCAGCGGTTTGCAAACCCTTTCTGTGCAGAATCCCAAAACCGGTATTTCCAGCCCAATGCCGGCATCCGTACTAAACAGCAGGAAACTTCGTCTAAAACTCAGGAGAAACGTTTCCTTGAAACTGCTCTGCTGTGCGTTCGTTCACCTAAGAGAGTTGAATCTATGTTGAGATTCAGCGAGTCAGAAACACGTTTCTTCCAGGAGCGGCGTTGGGATATTCCCGAGTGAATGGGACCATAGGCTGTACAGAGAAATATCTGCTTCTAAAAACAAAACGGAGCTCTCTAACTGAATGGTTGTCAATGTGTGCATTCAACTGACAGAGTTAAACTCACGTGTGGATTCAGCGGTTTGCAAACCCTTTCTGTGCAGAATCCCAAAACCGGTATTTCCAGCCCAATGCCGGAATCCGTACTAAACAGCAGGAAACTTTGTCAAAAACTCAGGAGAAACGTTTCCTTGAAACTGCTCTGCTGTGCGTTCGTTCACCTAAGAGAGTTGAATCTATGTTGAGATTCAGCGAGTCAGAAACACGTTTCTTCCAGGAGCTGCGTTGGGATATTCCCGAGTGAATGGGACCATAGGCTGTACAGAGAAATATCTGCTTCTAAAACCAAAACGGAGCTAACTAACTGAATGGTTGTCAATGTGTGCATTCAACTGACAGAGTTAAACTCACGTGTGTATTCAGCGGTTTGCAAACCCTTTCTGTGCAGAATCCCAAAACCGGTATTTCCAGCCCAATGCCGGCATCCGTACTAAACAGCAGGAAACTACGTCTAAAACTCAGGAGAAACGTTTCCTTGAAACTGCTCTGCTGTGCGTTCGTTCACCTAAGAGAGTTGAATCTATGTTGAGATTCAGCGAGTCAGAAACACGTTTCTTCCAGGAGCTGCGTTGGGATATTCCCGAGTGAATGGGACCATAGGCTGTACAGAGAAATATCTGCTTCTAAAAACAAAACGGAGCTATCTAACTGAATGGTTGTCAATGTGTGCATTCAACTGACAGAGTTAAACTCACGTGTGGATTCAGCGGTTTGCAAACCCTTTCTGTGCAGAATCCCAAAACCGGTATTTCCAGCCCAATGCCGGCATCCGTACTAAACAGCAGGAAACTTTGTCTAAAACTCAGGAGAAACGTTTCCTTGAAACTGCTCTGCTGTGCGTTCGTTCACCTAAGAGAGTTGAATCTATGTTGAGATTCAGCGAGTCAGAAACACGTTTCTTCCAGGAGCTGCGTTGGGATATTCCCGAGTGAATGGGACCATAGGCTGTACAGAGAAATATCTGCTTCTAAAAACAAAACGGAGCTATCAAACTGAATGGTTGTCAATGTGTGCATTCAACTGACAGAGTTAAACTCACGTGTGGATTCAGCGGTTTGCAAACCCTTTCCGTGCAGAATCCCAAAATCGGTATTTCCAGCCCAATGCCGGCATCCGTACAAAACAGCAGGAAACTTCGTCTGAAACTCAGGAGAAAAGTTTCCTTGAAACTCCTCTGCTGTGCGTTCGTTCACCTAAGAGAGTTGAATCTATGTTGAGATTCAGCGAGTCAGAAACACGTTTCTTCTAGGAGCTCCGTTGGGATATTCCCGAGTGAATGGGACCATAGGCTGTACAGAGAAATATCTGCTTCTAAAACGAAAAGGGTGCTTTCAAACTGAAAGGTTGTAAATGTGTGCATTCAACTGACAGAGTTAAACTCACGTGTGGATTCAGCGGTTTGCAAACCCTTTCTGTGCAGAATCCCAAAACCGGTATTTCCAGCCCAACGCCGGCATACATACTAAACAGCAGGAAACTTTGTCTAAAACTCAGGAGAAACGTTTCCTTGAAACTGCTCTGCTGTGCGTTCGTTCACCTAAGAGAGTTGAATCTATGTTGAGATTCAGCGAGTCAGAAACACGTTTCTTCCAGGAGCTGCGTTCGGATATTCCCGAGTGAATGGGACCATAGGCTGTACAGAGAAATATGTGCTTCTAAAACCAAAACGGAGCTATCTAACTGAATGGTTGTCAATGTGTGCATTCAACTGACAGAGTTAAACTCACGTGTGGATTCAGCGGTTTGCAAACCCTTTCTGTGCAGAATCCCAAAACCGGTATTTCCAGCCCAATGCCGGCATCCGTAGTAAACAGCAGGAAACTTCGTCTAAAACTCAGGAGAAACGTTTCCTTGAAACTGCTCTGCTGTGCGTTCGTTCACCTAAGAGAGTTGAATCTATGTTGAGATTCAGCGAGTCAGAAACACGTTTCTTCCAGGAGCTGCGTTGGGATATTCCCGAGTGAATGGGACCATAGGCTGTACAGAGAAATATCTGCTTCTAAAACCAAAACGGAGCTATCTAACTGGATTGTTGTCAATGTGTGCATTCAACTGACAAAGTCAATCTCACGTGTGGATTCAGCGGTTTGCAAACCCTTTCTGTGCAGAATCCCAAAACCGGTATTTCCAGCCCAATGCCGGCATCCGTACTAAACAGGAGGAAACTTCGTCTAAAACTCAGGAGAAACGTTTCCTTGAAACTGCTCTGCTGTGCGTTCGTTCACCTAAGAGTGTTGAATCTATGTTGAGATTCAGCGAGTCAGAAACACGTTTCTTCCAGGAGCTGCGTTGGGATATTCCCGAGTGAATGGGACCATAGACTGTACAGAGAAATATCTGCTTCTAAAACCAAAAGGGTGTTATCAAACTGAATGGTTGTCAATGTGTGCATTCAACTGACAGAGTTAAACTCACGTGTGGATTCAGCGGTTTGCAAACCCTTTCTGTGCAGAATCCCAAAACCGGTATTTCCAGCCCAATGCCGGCATCCGTACTAAACAGCAGGAAACTTCGTCTAAAACTCAGGAGAAACGTTTCCTTGAATCTGATCCGCTGTGCGTTCCTTCACCTAAGAGAGTTGAATCTATGTTGAGATTCAGCGAGTCAGAAACACGTTTCTTCCAGGAGCTGCGTTGGGATATTCTCGAGTGAATGGGACCATAGGCTGTACAGAGAAATATCTGCTTCTAAAACCAAAACGGAGCTATCTAACTGAATGGTTGTCAATGTGTGCATTCAACTGACAGAGTTAAACTCACGTGTGGATTCAGAGGTTTGCAAACCCTTTCTGTGCAGAATCCCAAAACCGGTATTTCCAGCCCAATGCCGGCATACGTACTAAACAGCAGGAAACTTTGTCTAAAACTCAGGAGAAAAGTTTCCTTGAAACTGCTCTGCTTTGCGTTCGTTCACCTAAGAGAGTTGAATCTATGTTGAGATTCAGCGAGTCAGAAACACGTTTCTTCCAGGAGCTGCGTTGGGATATTCCCGAGTGAATGGGACCATAGGCTGTACAGAGAAATATCTGCTTCTAAAACCAAAACGGAGCTATCTAACTGAATGGTTGTCAATGTGTGCATTCAACTGACAGAGTTAAACTCAAGTGTGGATTCAGCGGTTTGCAAACCCTTTCTGTGCAGAATCCCAAAACCGGTATTTCCAGCCCAATGCCGGCATACGTAGTAAACAGCAGGAAACTTCGTCTAAAACTCAGGAGAAATGTTTCCTTGAAACTTCTCCGCTGTGCGTTCGTTCACATAAGAGAGTTGAATCTATGTTGAGATTCAGTGAGTCAGAAACACGTTTCTTCCAGGACCTGCGTTGGGATATTCCCGAGTGAATGGGACCATAGGCTGTACAGAGAAATATCTGCTTCTAAAAACAAAACGGAGCTATCTAACTGAATGGTTGTCAATGTGTGCATTCAACTGACAGAGTTAAACTCACGTGTGGATTCAGCGGTTTGCAAACCCTTTCTGTGCAGAATCCCAAAACCCGTATTTCCAGCCCAATGCCGGCATCCGTACTAAACAGCAGGAAACTTCGTCTAAAACTCAGGGGAAACGTTTCCTTGAAACTGCTCTGCTGTGCGTTCGTTCACCTAAGAGAGTTGAATCTATGTTGAGATTCAGCGAGTCAGAAACACGTTTCTTCCAGGAGCTGCGTTGGGATATTCCCGAGTGAATGGGACCATAGGCTGTACAGAGAAATATCTGCTTCTAAAACCAAAACGGAGCTATCTAACTGAATGGTTGTCAATGTGTGCATTCAACTGACAGAGTTAAACTCACGTGTGGATTCAGCGGTTTGCAAACCCTTTCTGTGCAGAATCCCAAAACCGGTATTTCCAGC
This sequence comes from Aotus nancymaae, assembly GCF_030222135.1. Taxonomy (NCBI): domain Eukaryota; kingdom Metazoa; phylum Chordata; class Mammalia; order Primates; family Aotidae; genus Aotus; species Aotus nancymaae. The sequence continues at coordinate 1,551,221 of NW_026988587.1, forward strand.
CCAATGCCGGCATCCGTACTAAACAGCAGGAAACTTCGTCTAAAACTCAGGGGAAACGTTTCCTTGAAACTGCTCTGCTGTGCGTTCGTTCACCTAAGAGAGTTGAATCTATGTTGAGATTCAGCGAGTCAGAAACACGTTTCTTCTAGGAGCTGCGTTGTTATATTCCCGAGTGAATGGGACCATAGGCTTTACAGAGAAATATCTGCTCCTAAAAGCAAAAGGGTGCAATCTAACTGAATGGTTGTCAATGTGTGCATTCAACTGACAGAGTTAAACTCACGTTTGGATTCAGCGGTTTACAAACCCTTTCTGTGCAGAATCCCAAAACCGGTATTTCCAGCCCAATGCCGGCATACGTACTAAACAGCAGGAAACTTCGTCTAAAACTCAGGAGAAACGATTCCTTGAAACTGCTATGCTGTGCGTTCGTTCACCTAAGAGAGTTGAATCTATGTTGAGATTCAGCGAGTCAGAAACACGTTTCTTCTAGGAGCTGCGTTGGGATATTCCCGAGTGAATGGGACCATAGGCTCTACAGAGAAATATCTGCTCCTAAAACCAAAAGGGTGCAATCTAACTGAATGGTTGTCAATGTGTGCATTCAACTGACAGAGTTAAACTCACGTGTGGATTCAGCGGTTTGCAAACCCTTTCTGTGCAGAATCCCAAAACCGGTATTTCCAGCCCAATGCCGGTATAGGTAGTAAACAGCAGGAAACTTCGTCTAAAACTCAGGAGAAACGTTTCCTTGAAACTGCTCTGCTGTGCGTTCGTTCACCTAACAGAGTTGAATCTACGTTGAGATTCAGCGAGTTAGAAACACGTTTCTTCTAGGAGCTGCGTTGGGATATTCCCGAGTTAATGGGACCATAGGCTGTACAGAGAAATATCTGCTTCTAAAACCAAAACGTAGCTATCTAACTGGATGGTTGTCAATGTGTGCATTCAACTGACAGAGTTAAACACACGTGTGGATTCAGCGGTTTCCAAACCCTTTCTGTGTAGAGTTCCAAAACCGGTATTTCCAGCCCAATGCCAGCATCCGTACTAAACAGCAGGAAACTTCGTCTAAAACTCAGGAGAAACGTTTCCTTGAAACTGCTCTGCTGTGCGTTCGTTCACTTAAGAGAGTTGAATCTATGTTGAGATTCAGCGAGTCAGAAAAACGTTTCTTCTAGGAGCTGCGTTGGGATATTCCCGAGTGAATTGGACCATAGGCTGTACAGAGAAATATCTGCTTCTAAAACCAAAAGGGTGTTATCAAACGGAATGGTTGTCAATGTGTGCATTCAACTGACAGAGTTAAACTCACGTGTGGATTCAGCGGTTTGCAAACCCTTTCTGTGCAGAATCCCAAAACCGGTATTTCCATCCCAATGCCGGCATACGTACTAAACAACAGGAAACTTCGTCTAAATCTCAGGAGAAACGTTTCCTTGAAACTGCTCTGCTGTGCGTTCGTTCATCTAAGAGAGTTGAATCTATGTTGAGATTCAGCGAGTCAGAAACACGTTTCATCTAGGAGCTGCGTTGGGATATTCCCGAGTGAATGGGACCATAGGCTGTACAGAGAAGTATCTGCTTCTAAAACCAAAAGGGTGTTATCAAACGGAATGGTTGTCAATGTGTGCATTCAACTGACAGAGTTAATCTCACGTGTGGATTCAGCGGTTTGCAAACCCTTTCTGTGCAGAATCCCAAAACCGGTATTTCCAGCCCAATGCCGGCATACGTACTAAACAGCAGGAAATTTCGTCTAAAACTCAGGAGAAACGTTTCCTTGAAACTTCTCTGCTGTGCGTTCGTTCACCTAAGAGAGTTGAATCTATGTTGAGATTCAGCGAGTCAGAAACACGTTTCTTCCAGGAGCTGCGTTGGGATATTCCCGAGTGAATGGGACCATAGGCTGTACAGAGAAATATCTGCTTCTAAAACCAATAGGGTGTTATCAAACGGAATGGTTGTCAATGTGTGCATTCAACTGACAGAGTTAAACTCACGTGTGGATTCAGCGGTTTGCAAACCCTTTCTGTGCAGAATCCCAAAACCGGTATTTCCAGCCCAATGCCGGCATCCGTACTAAACAGCAGGAAACTTCGTCTAAAACTCAGGAGAAACGTTTCCTTGAAACTGCTCTGCTGTGCGTTCGTTCACCTAAGAGAGTTGAATCTATGTTGAGATTCAGCGAGTCAGAAACACGTTTCTTCCAGGAGCTGCGTTGGGATATTCCCGAGTGAATGGGACCATAGGCTGTACAGAGAAATATCTGCTTCTAAAACCAAAAGGGTGTTATCAAACTGACTGGTTGTCAATGTGTGCATTCAACTGACAGAGTTAAACTCACGTGTGGATTCAGCGGTTTGCAAACCCTTTCTGTGCAGAATCCCAAAACCGGTATTTCCAGCCCAATGCCGGCATACGTACTAAACAGCAGGAAACTTCGTCTAAAACTCAGGAGAAACGTTTCCTTGAAACTGCTCTGCTGTGCGTTCGTTCACCTAAGAGAGTTGAATCTATGTTGAGATTCAGCGAGTCAGAAACACGTTTCTTCCAGGAGCTGCGTTGGGATATTCCCGAGTGAATGGGACCATAGGCTGTACAGAGAAGTATCTGCTTCTAAAACCAAAAGGGTGTTATCAAACTGAATGGTTGTCAATGTGTGCATTCAACTGACAGAGTTAATCTCACGTGTGGATTCAGCGGTTTGCAAACCCTTTCTGTGCAGAATCCCAAAACCGGTATTTCCAGCCCAATGCTGGCATACGTACTAAACAGCAGGAAATTTCGTCTAAAACTCAGGAGAAACGTTTCCTTGAAACTGCTCTGCTGTGCGTTCGTTCACCTAAGAGAGTTGAATCTATGTTGAGATTCAGCGAGTCAGAAACACGTTTCTTCCAGGAGCTGCGTTGGGATATTCCCGAGTGAATGGGACCATAGGCTGTACAGAGAAATATCTGCTTCTAAAACCAATAGGGTGTTATCAAACTGAATGGTTGTCAATGTTTGCATTCAACTGACAGAGTTAAACTCACGTGTGGATTCAGCGGTTTGCAAACCCTTTCTGTGCAGAATCCCAAAACCGGTATTTCCAGCCCAATGCCGGCATCCGTACTAAACAGCAGGAAACTTCGTCTAAAACTCAGGAGAAACGTTTCCTTGAAACTGCTCTGCTGTGCGTTCGTTCACCTAAGAGAGTTGAATCTATGTTGAGATTCAGCGAGTCAGAAACACGTTTCTTCTAGGAGCTGCGTTGGGATATTCCCGAGTGAATGGGACCATAGGCTCTACAGAGAAATATCTGCTCCTAAAACCAAAAGGGTGCAATCTAACTGAATGGTTGTCAATGTGTGCATTCAACTGACAGAGTTAAACTCACGTGTGGATTCAGCGGTTTGCAAACCCTTTCTGTGCAGAATCCCAAAACCGGTATTTCCAGCCCAATGCCGCCATACGTACTAAACAGTAGGAAACTTCGTCTAAAACTCAGGAGAAACGTTTCCTTGAAACTGCTCTGCTGTGCGTTCGTTCACCTAAGAGAGTTGAATCTATGTTGAGATTCAGCGAGTCAGAAACACGTTTCTTCTAGGAGTTGCGTTGGGATATTCCCGAGTGAATGGGACCATAGGCTGTTCAGAGAAATATGTGCTTCTAAAACCAAAACGAAGCTATCTAACTGGATTGTTGTCAATGTGTGCATTCAACTGACAAAGTAAAACTCACGTGTGGATTCAGCGGTTTGCAAACCTTTTCTGTGCAGAATCCCAAAACCGGTATTTCCAGCCCAATGCCGGCATACGTACTAAACAGCAGGAAACTTCGTCTAAAACTCAGGAGAAACGTTTCCTTGAAACTGCTCTGCTGTGCGTTCGTTCACCTAAGAGAGTTGAATCTATGTTGAGATTCAGCGAGTCAGAAACACGTTTCTTCCAGGAGCTGCGTTGGGATATTCCCGAGTGAATGGGACCATAGGCTGTACCGAGAACTATCTGCTTCTAAAACCAAAAGGGTGTTATCAAACTGAATGGTTGTCAACGTGTGCATTCAACTGACAGAGTTAAACTCACGTGTGGATTCAGCGGTTTGCAAACCCTTTCTGTGCAGAATCCCAAAACCGGTATTTCCAGCCCAATGCCGGCATCCGTACTAAACAGCAGGAAACTTCGTCTAAAACTCAGGAGAAACGTTTCCTTGAAACTGCTCTGCTATGCGATCGTTCACCTAAGAGAGTTGAATCTATGTTGAGATTCAGCGAGTCAGAAACACGTTTCTTCCAGGAGCTGCGTTGGGATATTCCCGAGTGAATGGGACCATAGGCTGTACAGAGAAATATCTGCTTCTAAAACCAAAAGGGTGTTATCAAACTGAATGGTTGTCAATGTGTGCATTCAACTGACAGAGTTAAACTCACGTGTGGATTCAGCGGTTTGCAAACCCTTTCTGTGCAGAATCCCAAAACCGGTATTTCCAGCCCAATGCCGGCATACGTACTAAACAGCAGGAAACTTCGTCTAAAACTCAGGAGAAACGCTTCCTTGAAACTGCTCTGCTGTGCGTTCGTTCACCTAAGAGAGTTGAATCTATGTTGAGATTCAGCGAGTCAGAAACACGTTTCTTCCAGGAGCTGCGTTGGGATATTCCCGAGTGAATGGAACCATAGGCTGTACAGAGAAATATCTGCTTCTAAAACCAAAACGGAGCTATCTAACTGAATGGTTGTCAAGGTGTGCATTCAACTGACAGAGTTAAACTCACGTGCTGATTCAGTGGTTTGCAAACCCTTTCTGTGCAGAATCCCAAAACCGGTATTTCCAGCCCAATGCCGGGATACCTACTTAACTGCAGGAAACTTCGCCTAAAACTCAGGAAAAACGTTTGCTTGAAACTGCTCTGCTGTGCGTTCTTTCACCTAAGAGAGTTGAATGTACGTTGAGATTCAGCGAGTCAGAAACAGGTTTCTTCTAGGAGGTGCGTCCGAAATATCTGCTTCTAAAACCAAAACGGAGCTATCTACCTGGATGGTTGTCAATCTGTGCATTCAACTCACAAAGTTAAACTCACGTGTGGATTCAGCGGTTTGCAAACCCTTTCTGTGCAGAATCCCAAAATCGGTATTTCCAGCCCAATGCCGGCATCCGTACTAAACAGCAGGAAACTTCGTCTAAAACTCAGGAGAAACGTTTCCTTGAAACTGCTCTGCTGTGCGCTCGTTCACCTAAGAGAGTTGAATCTATGTTGAGATTCAGCGAGTCAGAAACACGTTTCTTCTAGGAGCTGCGTTGGGATATTCCCGAGTGAATGGGACCATAGGCTGTACAGAGAAATATCTGCTCATAAAACCAAAAGGGTGCAATCTAACTGAATGGTTGTCAATGTGTGCATTCAACTGACAGAGTTAAACTCACGTTTGGATTCAGCGGTTTACAAACCCTTTCTGTGCAGAATCCCAAAACCGGTATTTCCAGCCCAATGCCGGCATACGTACTAAACAGCAGGAAACTTCGTCTAAAACTCAGGAGAAACGTTTCCTTGAAACTGCTCTGCTGTGCGTTCGTTCACCTAAGAGAGTTGAATCTATGTTGAGATTCAGCGAGTCAGTAACACGTTTCTTCCAGGAGCTGCGTTGGGATATTCCCGAGTGAATGGGACCAGAGGCTGTACAGAGAAATATCTGCTTCTAAAACCAAAACGGAGCTATCTAACTGAATGGTTGTCAATGTGTGCATTCAACTGACAGAGTTAAACTCACGTGTGGATTCAGTGGTTTGCAAACACTTTCTGTGCAGAATCCCAAAACCGGTATTTCCAGCCCAATGCCGGCATCCGTACTAAACAGCAGGAAACTTCGTCTAAAACTCAGGAGAAACGATTCCTTGAAATTGCTATGCTGTGCGTTCGTTCACCTAAGAGAGTTGAATCTATGTTGAGATTCAGCGAGTCAGAAACACGTTTCTTCTAGGACCTGCGTTGGGATATTCCCGAGTGAATGGGACCATAGGCTGTACAGAGAAATATCTGCTTCTCATACCAAAACGGAGCTATCTAACTGAATGGTTGTCAATGTGTACATTCAACTGACAGAGTTAAACTCACGTGTGGATTCAGCTGTTTGCAAACCCTTTCTGTGCAGAATCCCAAAACCGGTATTTCCAGCCCAATGCCGGCATCCGTACTAAACAGCAGGAAACTTCGTCTAAAACTCAGGAGAAAAGTTTCCTTGAAACTGCTCTGCTGTGCGTTCGTTCACCTAAGAGCGTTGAATCTATGTTGAGATTCAGCGAGTCAGAAACACGTTTCTTCTAGGAGCTGCGTTGGGATATTCCCGAGAGAATGGGACCATAGGTTGTACAGAGAAATATCTGCTTCTAAAACCAAAAGGGTGTTATCACACTGAATGGTTTTCAATGTGTGCATTCAACTGACAGAGTTAAACTCACGTGTGGATTCAGCGGTTTGCAAACCCTTTCTGTGCAGAATCCCAAAACCGGTATTTCCAGCCCAATGCCGGCATACGTACTAAACAGCAGGAAACTTCGTCTAAAACTCAGGAGAAACGTTTCCTTGAAACTGCTCTGCTGTGAGTTCGTTCACCTAAGAGAGTTGAATCTATGTTGAGATTCAGCGAGTCAGAAACACGTTTCTTCCAGGAGCTGCGTTGGGATATTCCCGAGTGAATGGGACCATAGGCTGTACAGAGAAATATGTGCTTCTAAAACCAAAACGGAGCTATCTAACTGAATGGTTGTCAATGTGTGCATTCAACTGACTGAGTTAAACTCACGTGTTGATTCAGCGGTTTGCAAACCCTTTCTGTGCAGAATCCCAAAACCGGTATTTCCAGCCCAATGCCGGCATCCGTACAAAACAGCAGGAAACTTCGTCTAAAACTCAGGAGAAAAGTTTCTTTGAAACTGCTCTGCTGTGCGTTCGTTCACCTAAGAGAGTTGAATCTATGTTGAGATTCAGCGAGTCAGAAACACGTTTCTTCTAGGAGCTGCGTTGGGGTATTCCCGAGAGAATGGGACCATAGGTTGTACAGAGAAATATCAGCTTCTAAAGCCAAAAGTGTGTTATCACACTGAATGGTTGTCAATGTGTGCATTCAACTGACAGAGTTAAACTCACATGTGGATTCAGCGGTTTGCAAACCCTTTCTGTGCAGAATCCCAAAACCGGTATTTCCAGCCCAATGCCGGCATACGTACTAAACAGCAGGAAACTTCGTCTAAAACTCAGGAGAAACGTTTCCTTGAAACTGCTGTGCTGTGCGTTCGTTCACCTAAGAGAGTTGAATCTATGTTGACATTCAGCGAGTCAGAAACACGTTTCTTCCAGGAGCTGCGTTGGGATATTCCCGAGTGAATGGGACCATAGGCTGTACAGAGAAATATCTGCTTCTAAAACCAAAAGGGTGCTATCAAACTGAATGGTTGTCAATGTGTGCATTCAACTGACAGAGTTAAACTCACGTGTGGATTCAGCGGTTTGCAAACCCTTTCTGTGCAGAATCCCAAAACCGGTATTTCCAGCCCAATGCCGGCATCCGTACTAAACAGCAGGAAACTTCGTCTAAAACTCAGGAGAAACGTTTCCTTGAAACTGCTCTGCTGTGCGTTCGTTCACCTAAGAGAGTTGAATCTATGTTGAGATTCAGCGAGTCAGAAACACGTTTCTTCCAGGAGCTGCGTTGGGATATTCCCGAGTGAATGGGACCATAGGCTGTACAGAGAAATATCTGCTTCTAAAACCAAAACGGAGCTATCTAACAGAATGGTTGTCAATGTGTGCATTCACCTGATAGAGTTAAACTCACGTGTCGATTCAGTGGTTTGCAAACCCTTTCTGTGCAGAATCCCAAAACCGGTATTTCCAGCCCAATGCCGGGATACGTACTTAACTGCAGGAAACTTCGTCTAAAACTCAGGAGAAACGTTTCCTTGAAACTGCTCTGCTGTGCGTTCGTTCACCTAACAGAGATGAATCTACGTTGAGGTTCCACGAGTCAGAAACACGTTTCTTCTAGGAGCTGCGTTGGGATATTACCGAGTGAATGGGACCATAGGCTGTGCAGAGAAATATCTGCTTCTAAAACCAAAACGGAGCTATCTAACTGGATGCTTGTCAATGTGTGCTTTCAACTCACAAAGTTAAACTCACGTGTGGATTCAGCGGTTTGCAAACCCTTTCTGTGCAGAATACCAAAACCGGTATTTCAGGCCCAATGCTGGCATACGTACTAAACAGCAGGAAACTTCGTCTAAAACTCAGGAGAAACGTTTCCTTGAAACTGCTCTGCTGTGCGTTCGTTCACCTAAGAGAGTTGAAACTATGTTGAGATTCAGCGAGTCAAAAACACGTTTCTTCCAGGAGCTGCGTTGGGGTATTCCCGAGAGAATGGGACCATAGGTTGTACAGAGAAATATCAGCTTCTAAAGCCAAAAGTGTGTTATCACACTGAATGGTTGTCAATGTGTGCATTCAACTGACAGAGTTAAACTCACATGTGGATTCAGCGGTTTGCAAACCCTTTCTGTGCAGAATCCCAAAACCGGTATTTCCAGCCCAATGCCGGCATACGTACTAAACAGCAGGAAACTTCGTCTAAAACTCAGGAGAAACGTTTCCTTGAAACTGCTCTGCTGTGCGTTCGTTCACCTAAGAGAGTTGAATCTATGTTGAGATTCAGCGAGTCAGAAACACGTTTCTTCCAGGAGCTGCGTTGGGATATTCCCGAGTGAATGGGACCATAGGCTGTACAGAGAAATATCTGCTTCTAAAACCAAAAGGGTGCTATCAAACTGAATGGTTGTCAATGTGTGCATTCAACTGACAGAGTTAAACTCACGTGTGGATTCAGCGGTTTGCAAACCCTTTCTGTGCAGAATCCCAAAACCGGTATTTCCAGCCCAATGCCGGCATACGTACTAAACAGCAGGAAACTTCGTCTAAAACTCAGGAGAAACGTTTCCTTGAAACTGCTCTGCTGTGAGTTCGTTCACCTAAGAGAGTTGAATCTATGTTGAGATTCAGCGAGTCAGAAACACGTTTCTTCCAGGAGCTGCGTTGGGATATTCCCGAGTGAATGGGACCATAGGCTGTACAGAGAAATATGTGCTTCTAAAACCAAAACGGAGCTATCTAACTGAATGGTTGTCAATGTGTGCATTCAACTGACTGAGTTAAACTCACGTGTTGATTCAGCGGTTTGCAAACCCTTTCTGTGCAGAATCCCAAAACCGGTATTTCCAGCCCAATGCCGGCATCCGTACAAAACAGCAGGAAACTTCGTCTAAAACTCAGGAGAAAAGTTTCTTTGAAACTGCTCTGCTGTGCGTTCGTTCACCTAAGAGAGTTGAATCTATGTTGAGATTCAGCGAGTCAGAAACACGTTTCTTCTAGGAGCTGCGTTGGGGTATTCCCGAGAGAATGGGACCATAGGTTGTACAGAGAAATATCAGCTTCTAAAGCCAAAAGTGTGTTATCACACTGAATGGTTGTCAATGTGTGCATTCAACTGACAGAGTTAAACTCACATGTGGATTCAGCGGTTTGCAAACCCTTTCTGTGCAGAATCCCAAAACCGGTATTTCCAGCCCAATGCCGGCATACGTACTAAACAGCAGGAAACTTCGTCTAAAACTCAGGAGAAACGTTTCCTTGAAACTGCTGTGCTGTGCGTTCGTTCACCTAAGAGAGTTGAATCTATGTTGACATTCAGCGAGTCAGAAACACGTTTCTTCCAGGAGCTGCGTTGGGATATTCCCGAGTGAATGGGACCATAGGCTGTACAGAGAAATATCTGCTTCTAAAACCAAAAGGGTGCTATCAAACTGAATGGTTGTCAATGTGTGCATTCAACTGACAGAGTTAAACTCACGTGTGGATTCAGCGGTTTGCAAACCCTTTCTGTGCAGAATCCCAAAACCGGTATTTCCAGCCCAATGCCGGCATCCGTACTAAACAGCAGGAAACTTCGTCTAAAACTCAGGAGAAACGTTTCCTTGAAACTGCTCTGCTGTGCGTTCGTTCACCTAAGAGAGTTGAATCTATGTTGAGATTCAGCGAGTCAGAAACACGTTTCTTCCAGGAGCTGCGTTGGGATATTCCCGAGTGAATGGGACCATAGGCTGTACAGAGAAATATCTGCTTCTAAAACCAAAACGGAGCTATCTAACAGAATGGTTGTCAATGTGTGCATTCACCTGATAGAGTTAAACTCACGTGTCGATTCAGTGGTTTGCAAACCCTTTCTGTGCAGAATCCCAAAACCGGTATTTCCAGCCCAATGCCGGGATACGTACTTAACTGCAGGAAACTTCGTCTAAAACTCAGGAGAAACGTTTCCTTGAAACTGCTCTGCTGTGCGTTCGTTCACCTAACAGAGATGAATCTACGTTGAGGTTCCACGAGTCAGAAACACGTTTCTTCTAGGAGCTGCGTTGGGATATTCCCGAGTGAATGGGACCATAGGCTGTGCAGAGAAATATCTGCTTCTAAAACCAAAACGGAGCTATCTAACTGGATGCTTGTCAATGTGTGCTTTCAACTCACAAAGTTAAACTCACGTGTGGATTCAGCGGTTTGCAAACCCTTTCTGTGCAGAATACCAAAACCGGTATTTCAGGCCCAATGCTGGCATACGTACTAAACAGCAGGAAACTTCGTCTAAAACTCAGGAGAAACGTTTCCTTGAAACTGCTCTGCTGTGCGTTCGTTCACCTAAGAGAGTTGAATCTATGTTGAGATTCAGCGAGTCAAAAACACGTTTCTTCCAGGAGCTGCGTTGGGGTATTCCCGAGAGAATGGGACCATAGGTTGTACAGAGAAATATCAGCTTCTAAAGCCAAAAGTGTGTTATCACACTGAATGGTTGTCAATGTGTGCATTCAACTGACAGAGTTAAACTCACATGTGGATTCAGCGGTTTGCAAACCCTTTCTGTGCAGAATCCCAAAACCGGTATTTCCAGCCCAATGCCGGCATACGTACTAAACAGCAGGAAACTTCGTCTAAAACTCAGGAGAAACGTTTCCTTGAAACTGCTCTGCTGTGCGTTCGTTCACCTAAGAGAGTTGAATCTATGTTGAGATTCAGCGAGTCAGAAACACGTTTCTTCCAGGAGCTGCGTTGGGATATTCCCGAGTGAATGGGACCATAGGCTGTACAGAGAAATATCTGCTTCTAAAACCAAAAGGGTGCTATCAAACTGAATGGTTGTCAATGTGTGCATTCAACTGACAGAGTTAAACTCACGTGTGGATTCAGCGGTTTGCAAACCCTTTCTGTGCAGAATCCCAAAACCGGTATTTCCAGCCCAATGCCGGCATACGTACTAAACAGCAGGAAACTTCGTCTAAAACTCAGGAGAAACGTTTCCTTGAAACTGCTCTGCTGTGCGTTCGTTCACCTAAGAGAGTTGAATCTATGTTGAGATTCAGCGAGTCAGAAACACGTTTCTTCCAGGAGCTGCGTTGGGATATTCCCGAGTGAATGGGACCAGAGGCTGTACAGAGAAATATCTGCTTCTAAAACCAAAACGGAGCTATCTAACTGAATGGTTGTCAATGTGTGCATTCAACTGACAGAGTTAAACTCACGTGTGGATTCAGTGGTTTGCAAACACTTTCTGTGCAGAATCCCAAAACCGGTATTTACAGCCCAATGCCGGCATCCGTACTAAACAGCAGGAAACTTCGTCTAAAACTCAGGAGAAACGATTCCTTGAAATTGCTATGCTGTGCGTTCGTTCACCTAAGAGAGTTGAATCTATGTTGAGATTCAGCGAGTCAGAAACACGTTTCTTCTAGGACCTGCGTTGGGATATTCCCGAGTGAATGGGACCATAGGCTGTACAGAGAAATATCTGCTTCTCATACCAAAACGGAGCTATCTAACTGAATGGTTGTCAATGTGTACATTCAACTGACAGAGTTAAACTCACGTGTGGATTCAGCTGTTTGCAAACCCTTTCTGTGCAGAATCCCAAAACCGGTATTTCCAGCCCAATGCCGGCATCCGTACTAAACAGCAGGAAACTTCGTCTAAAACTCAGGAGAAAAGTTTCCTTGAAACTGCTCTGCTGTGCGTTCGTTCACCTAAGAGCGTTGAATCTATGTTGAGATTCAGCGAGTCAGAAACACGTTTCTTCTAGGAGCTGCGTTGGGATATTCCCGAGAGAATGGGACCATAGGTTGTACAGAGAAATATCTGCTTCTAAAACCAAAAGGGTGTTATCACACTGAATGGTTTTCAATGTGTGCATTCAACTGACAGAGTTAAACTCACGTGTGGATTCAGCGGTTTGCAAACCCTTTCTGTGCAGAATCCCAAAACCGGTATTTCCAGCCCAATGCCGGCATACGTACAAAACAGCAGGAAACTTCGTCTAAAACTCAGGAGAAAAGTTTCTTTGAAACTGCTCTGCTGTGCGTTCGTTCACCTAAGAGAGTTGAATCTATGTTGAGATTCAGCGAGTCAGAAACACGTTTCTTCTAGGAGCTGCGTTGGGGTATTCCCGAGAGAATGGGACCATAGGTTGTACAGAGAAATATCAGCTTCTAAAGCCAAAAGTGTGTTATCACACTGAATGGTTGTCAATGTGTGCATTCAACTGACAGAGTTAAACTCACATGTGGATTCAGCGGTTTGCAAACCCTTTCTGTGCAGAATCCCAAAACCGGTATTTCCAGCCCAATGCCGGCATACGTACTAAACAGCAGGAAACTTCGTCTAAAACTCAGGAGAAACGTTTCCTTGAAACTGCTCTGCTGTGCGTTCGTTCACCTAAGAGAGTTGAATCTATGTTGAGATTCAGCGAGTCAGAAACACGTTTCTTCCAGGAGCTGCGTTGGGATATTCCCGAGTGAATGGGACCAGAGGCTGTACAGAGAAATATCTGCTTCTAAAACCAAAACGGAGCTATCTAACTGAATGGTTGTCAATGTGTGCATTCAACTGACAGAGTTAAACTCACGTGTGGATTCAGTGGTTTGCAAACACTTTCTGTGCAGAATCCCAAAACCGGTATTTACAGCCCAATGCCGGCATCCGTACTAAACAGCAGGAAACTTCGTCTAAAACTCAGGAGAAACGATTCCTTGAAATTGCTATGCTGTGCGTTCGTTCACCTAAGAGAGTTGAATCTATGTTGAGATTCAGCGAGTCAGAAACACGTTTCTTCTAGGACCTGCGTTGGGATATTCCCGAGTGAATGGGACCATAGGCTGTACAGAGAAATATCTGCTTCTCATACCAAAACGGAGCTATCTAACTGAATGGTTGTCAATGTGTACATTCAACTGACAGAGTTAAACTCACGTGTGGATTCAGCTGTTTGCAAACCCTTTCTGTGCAGAATCCCAAAACCGGTATTTCCAGCCCAATGCCGGCATCCGTACTAAACAGCAGGAAACTTCGTCTAAAACTCAGGAGAAAAGTTTCCTTGAAACTGCTCTGCTGTGCGTTCGTTCACCTAAGAGCGTTGAATCTATGTTGAGATTCAGCGAGTCAGAAACACGTTTCTTCTAGGAGCTGCGTTGGGATATTCCCGAGAGAATGGGACCATAGGTTGTACAGAGAAATATCTGCTTCTAAAACCAAAAGGGTGTTATCACACTGAATGGTTTTCAATGTGTGCATTCAACTGACAGAGTTAAACTCACGTGTGGATTCAGCGGTTTGCAAACCCTTTCTGTGCAGAATCCCAAAACCGGTATTTCCAGCCCAATGCCGGCATACGTACTAAACAGCAGGAAACTTCGTCTAAAACTCAGGAGAAACGTTTCCTTGAAACTGCTCTGCTGTGAGTTCGTTCACCTAAGAGAGTTGAATCTATGTTGAGATTCAGCGAGTCAGAAACACGTTTCTTCCAGGAGCTGCGTTGGGATATTCCCGAGTGAATGGGACCATAGGCTGTACAGAGAAATATGTGCTTCTAAAACCAAAACGGAGCTATCTAACTGAATGGTTGTCAATGTGTGCATTCAACTGACTGAGTTAAACTCACGTGTTGATTCAGCGGTTTGCAAACCCTTTCTGTGCAGAATCCCAAAACCGGTATTTCCAGCCCAATGCCGGCATCCGTACAAAACAGCAGGAAACTTCGTCTAAAACTCAGGAGAAAAGTTTCTTTGAAACTGCTCTGCTGTGCGTTCGTTCACCTAAGAGAGTTGAATCTATGTTGAGATTCAGCGAGTCAGAAACACGTTTCTTCTAGGAGCTGCGTTGGGGTATTCCCGAGAGAATGGGACCATAGGTTGTACAGAGAAATATCAGTTTCTAAAGCCAAAAGTGTGTTATCACACTGAATGGTTGTCAATGTGTGCATTCAACTGACAGAGTTAAACTCACATGTGGATTCAGCGGTTTGCAAACCCTTTCTGTGCAGAATCCCAAAACCGGTATTTCCAGCCCAATGCCGGCATACGTACTAAACAGCAGGAAACTTCGTCTAAAACTCAGGAGAAACGTTTCCTTGAAACTGCTGTGCTGTGCGTTCGTTCACCTAAGAGAGTTGAATCTATGTTGAGATTCAGCGAGTCAGAAACACGTTTCTTCCAGGAGCTGCGTTGGGATATTCCCGAGTGAATGGGACCATAGGCTGTACAGAGAAATATCTGCTTCTAAAACCAAAAGGGTGCTATCAAACTGAATGGTTGTCAATGTGTGCATTCAACTGACAGAGTTAAACTCACGTGTGGATTCAGCGGTTTGCAAACCCTTTCTGTGCAGAATCCCAAAACCGGTATTTCCAGCCCAATGCCGGCATCCGTACTAAACAGCAGGAAACTTCGTCTAAAACTCAGGAGAAACGTTTCCTTGAAACTGCTCTGCTGTGCGTTCGTTCACCTAACAGAGATGAATCTACGTTGAGGTTCCACGAGTCAGAAACACGTTTCTTCTAGGAGCTGCGTTGGGATATTCCCGAGTGAATGGGACCATAGGCTGTGCAGAGAAATATCTGCTTCTAAAACCAAAACGGAGCTATCTAACTGGATGCTTGTCAATGTGTGCTTTCAACTCACAAAGTTAAACTCACGTGTGGATTCAGCGGTTTGCAAACCCTTTCTGTGCAGAATACCAAAACCGGTATTTCAGGCCCAATGCTGGCATACGTACTAAACAGCAGGAAACTTCGTCTAAAACTCAGGAGAAACGTTTCCTTGAAACTGCTCTGCTGTGCGTTCGTTCACCTAAGAGAGTTGAATCTATGTTGAGATTCAGCGAGTCAAAAACACGTTTCTTCCAGGAGCTGCGTTGGGGTATTCCCGAGAGAATGGGACCATAGGTTGTACAGAGAAATATCAGCTTCTAAAGCCAAAAGTGTGTTATCACACTGAATGGTTGTCAATGTGTGCATTCAACTGACAGAGTTAAACTCACATGTGGATTCAGCGGTTTGCAAACCCTTTCTGTGCAGAATCCCAAAACCGGTATTTCCAGCCCAATGCCGGCATACGTACTAAACAGCAGGAAACTTCGTCTAAAACTCAGGAGAAACGTTTCCTTGAAACTGCTCTGCTGTGCGTTCGTTCACCTAAGAGAGTTGAATCTATGTTGAGATTCAGCAAGTCAGAAACACGTTTCTTCCAGGAGCTGCGTTGGGATATTCCCGAGTGAATGGGACCATAGGCTGTACAGAGAAATATCTGCTTCTAAAACCAAAAGGGTGCTATCAAACTGAATGGTTGTCAATGTGTGCATTCAACTGACAGAGTTAAACTCACGTGTGGATTCAGCGGTTTGCAAACCCTTTCTGTGCAGAATCCGAAAACCGGTATTTCCAGCCCAATGCCGGCATACGTACTAAACAGCAGGAAACTTCGTCTAAAACTCAGGAGAAACGTTTCCTTGAAACTGCTCTGCTGTGCGTTCGTTCACCTAAGAGAGTTGAATCTATGTTGAGATTCAGCGAGTCAGAAACACGTTTCTTCCAGGAGCTGCGTTGGGATATTCCCGAGTGAATGGGACCATAGGCTGTACAGAGAAATATCTGCTTCTAAAACCAAAACGGAGCTATCTAACAGAATGGTTGTCAATGTGTGCATTCACCTGACAGAGTTAAACTCACGTGTCGATTCAGTGGTTTGCAAACCCTTTCTGTGCAGAATCCCAAAACCGGTATTTCCAGCCCAATGCCGGGATACGTACTTAACTGCAGGAAACTTCGTCTAAAACTCAGGAGAAACGTTTCCTTGAAACTGCTCTGCTGTGCGTTCGTTCACCTAACAGAGATGAATCTACGTTGAGGTTCCACGAGTCAGAAACACGTTTCTTCTAGGAGCTGCGTTGGGATATTCCCGAGTGAATGGGACCATAGGCTGTGCAGAGAAATATCTGCTTCTAAAACCAAAACGGAGCTATCTAACTGGATGCTTGTCAATGTGTGCTTTCAACTCACAAAGTTAAACTCACGTGTGGATTCAGCGGTTTGCAAACCCTTTCTGTGCAGAATACCAAAACCGGTATTTCAGGCCCAATGCTGGCATACGTACTAAACAGCAGGAAACTTCGTCTAAAACTCAGGAGAAACGTTTCCTTGAAACTGCTCTGCTGTGCGTTCGTTCACCTAAGAGAGTTGAATCTATGTTGAGATTCAGCGAGTCAAAAACACGTTTCTTCCAGGAGCTGCGTTGGGATATTCCCGAGTGAATGGGACCATAGGCTGTACAGAGAAATATGTGCTTCTAAAAACAAAACGGAGCTATCTAACTGAATGGTTGTCAATGTGTGCATTCAACTGACTGAGTTAAACTCACGTGTTGATTCAGTGGTTTGCAAACCCTTTCTGTACAGAATCCCAAAACCGGTATTTCCAGCCCAATGCCGGCATACGTACAAAACAGCAGGAAACTTCGTCTAAAACTCAGGAGAAAAGTTTCTTTGAAACTGCTCTGCTGTGCGTTCGTTCACCTAAGAGAGTTGAATCTATGTTGAGATTCAGTGAGTCAGAAACACGTTTCTTCTAGGAGCTGCGTTGGGGTATTCCCGAGAGAATGGGACCATAGGTTGTACAGAGAAATATCAGCTTCTAAAGCCAAAAGTGTGTTATCACACTGAATGGTTGTCAATGTGTGCATTCAACTGACAGAGTTAAACTCACATGTGGATTCAGCGGTTTGCAAACCCTTTCTGTGCAGAATCCCAAAACCGGTATTTCCAGCCCAATGCCGGCATACGTACTAAACAGCAGGAAACTTCGTCTAAAACTCAGGAGAAACGTTTCCTTGAAACTGCTCTGCTGTGCGTTCGTTCACCTAAGAGAGTTGAATCTATGTTGAGATTCAGCGAGTCAGAAACACGTTTCTTCCAGGAGCTGCGTTGGGATATTCCCGAGTGAATGGGACCATAGGCTGTACAGAGAAATATCTGCTTCTAAAACCAAAAGGGTGCTATCAAACTGAATGGTTGTCAATGTGTGCATTCAACTGACAGAGTTAAACTCACGTGTGGATTCAGCGGTTTGCAAACCCTTTCTGTGCAGAATCCCAAAACCGGTATTTCCAGCCCAATGCCGGCATACGTACTAAACAGCAGGAAACTTCGTCTAAAACTCAGGAGAAACGTTTCCTTGAAACTGCTCTGCTGTGCGTTCGTTCACCTAAGAGAGTTGAATCTATGTTGAGATTCAGCGAGTCAGAAACACGTTTCTTCCAGGAGCTGCGTTGGGATATTCCCGAGTGAATGGGACCATAGGCTGTACAGAGAAATATCTGCTTCTAAAACCAAAACGGAGCTATCTAACAGAATGGTTGTCAATGTGTGCATTCACCTGACAGAGTTAAACTCACGTGTCGATTCAGTAGTTTGCAAACCCTTTCTGTGCAGAATCCCAAAACCGGTATTTCCAGCCCAATGCCGGCATCCGTACTAAACAGCAGGAAACTTCGTCTAAAACTCAGGAGAAACGTTTCCTTGAAACTGCTCTGCTATGCGATCGTTCACCTAAGAGAGTTGAATCTATGTTGAGATTCAGCGAGTCAGAAACACGTTTCTTCTAGGACCTGCGTTGGGATATTCCCGAGTGAATGGGACCATAGGCTGTACAGAGAAATATCTGCTTCTCATACCAAAACGGAGCTATCTAACTGAATGGTTGTCAATGTGTACATTCAACTGACAGAGTTAAACTCACGTGTGGATTCAGCTGTTTGCAAACCCTTTCTGTGCAGAATCCCAAAACCGGTATTTCCAGCCCAATGCCGGCATCCGTACTAAACAGCAGGAAACTTCGTCTAAAACTCAGGAGAAAAGTTTCCTTGAAACTGCTCTGCTGTGCGTTCGTTCACCTAAGAGCGTTGAATCTATGTTGAGAATCAGCGAGTCAGAAACACGTTTCTTCTAGGAGCTGCGTTGGGATATTCCCGAGAGAATGGGACCATAGGTTGTACAGAGAAATATCTGCTTCTAAAACCAAAAGGGTGTTATCACACTGAATGGTTTTCAATGTGTGCATTCAACTGACAGAGTTAAACTAACGTGTGGATTCAGCGGTTTCCAAACCCTTTCTGTGCAGAATCCCAAAACCGGTATTTCCAGCCCAATGCCGGCATACGTACTAAACAGCAGGAAACTTCGTCTAAAACTCAGGAGAAACGTTTCCTTGAAACTGCTCTGCTGTGAGTTCGTTCACCTAAGAGAGTTGAATCTATGTTGAGATTCAGCGAGTCAGAAACACGTTTCTTCCAGGAGCTGCGTTGGGATATTCCCGAGTGAATGGCACCATAGGCTGTACAGAGAAATATGTGCTTCTAAAACCAAAACGGAGCTATCTAACTGAATGGTTGTCAATGTGTGCATTCAACTGACTGAGTTAAACTCACGTGTTGATTCAGTGGTTTGCAAACCCTTTCTGTGCAGAATCCCAAAACCGGTATTTCCAGCCCAATGCCGGCATCCGTACAAAACAGCAGGAAACTTCGTCTAAAACTCAGGAGAAAAGTTTCCTTGAAACTGCTCTGCTGGGCGTTCGTTCACCTAACAGAGATGAATCTACGTTGAGGTTCCACGAGTCAGAAACACGTTTCTTCTAGGAGCTGCGTTGGGATATTCCCGAGTGAATGGGACCATAGGCTGTGCAGAGAAATATCTGCTTCTAAAACCGAAACGGAGCTATCTAACTGGATGCTTGTCAATGTGTGCTTTCAACTCACAAAGTTAAACTCACGTGTGGATTCAGCGGTTTGCAAACCCTTTCTGTGCAGAATACCAAAACCGGTATTTCAGGCCCAATGCTGGCATACGTACTAAACAGCAGGAAACTTCGTCTAAAACTCAGGAGAAACGTTTCCTTGAAACTGCTCTGCTGTGCGTTCGTTCACCTAAGAGAGTTGAATCTATGTTGAGATTCAGCGAGTCAAAAACACGTTTCTTCCAGGAGCTGCGTTGGGGTATTCCCGAGAGAATGGGACCATAGGTTGTACAGAGAAATATCAGCTTCTAAAGCCAAAAGTGTGTTATCACACTGAATGGTTGTCAATGTGTGCATTCAACTGACAGAGTTAAACTCACATGTGGATTCAGCGGGTTGCAAACCCTTTCTGTGCAGAATCCCAAAACCGGTATTTCCAGCCCAATGCCGGCATACGTACTAAACAGCAGGAAACTTCGTCTAAAACTCAGGAGAAACGTTTCCTTGAAACTGCTCTGCTGTGCGTTCGTTCACCTAAGAGAGTTGAATCTATGTTGAGATTCAGCGAGTCAGAAACACGTTTCTTCCAGGAGCTGCGTTGGGATATTCCCGAGTGAATGGGACCATAGGCTGTACAGAGAAATATCTGCTTCTAAAACCAAAAGGGTGCTATCAAACTGAATGGTTGTCAATGTGTGCATTCAACTGACAGAGTTAAACTCACGTGTGGATTCAGCGGTTTGCAAACCCTTTCTGTGCAGAATCCCAAAACCGGTATTTCCAGCCCAATGCCGGCATACGTACTAAACAGCAGGAAACTTCGTCTAAAACTCAGGAGAAACGTTTCCTTGAAACTGCTCTGCTGTGCGTTCGTTCACCTAAGAGAGTTGAATCTATGTTGAGATTCAGCGAGTCAGAAACACGTTTCTTCCAGGAGCTGCGTTGGGATATTCCCGAGTGAATGGGACCATAGGCTGTACAGAGAAATATCTGCTTCTAAAACCAAAACGGAGCTATCTAACAGAATGGTTGTCAATGTGTGCATTCACCTGACAGAGTTAAACTCACGTGTGGATTCAGTGGTTTGCAAACCCTTTCTGTGCAGTATCCCAAAACCGGTATTTCCAGCCCAATGCCGGGATACGTACTTAACTGCAGGAAACTTCGTCTAAAACTCAGGAGAAACGTTTCCTTGAAACTGCTCTGCTGTGCGTTCGTTCACCTAACAGAGATGAATCTACGTTGAGGTTCCACGAGTCAGAAACACGTTTCTTCTAGGAGCTGCGTTGGGATATTCCCGAGTGAATGGGACCATAGGCTGTGCAGAGAAATATCTGCTTCTAAAACCAAAACGGAGCTATCTAACTGGATGCTTGTCAATGTGTGCTTTCAACTCACAAAGTTAAACTCACGTGTGGATTCAGCGGTTTGCAAACCCTTTCTGTGCAGAATACCAAAACCGGTATTTCAGGCCCAATGCTGGCATACGTACTAAACAGCAGGAAACTTCGTCTAAAACTCAGGAGAAACGTTTCCTTGAAACTGCTCTGCTGTGCGTTTGTTCACCTAAGAGAGTTGAATCTATGTGGAGATTCAGCGAGTCTAAAACACGTTTCTTCCAGGAGCTGCGTTGGGATATTCCCGAGTGAATGGGACCATAGGCTGTACAGAGAAATATGTGCTTCTAAAAACAAAACGGAGCTATCTAACTGAATGGTTGTCAATGTGTGCATTCAACTGACTGAGTTAAACTCACGTGTTGATTCAGTGGTTTGCAAACCCTTTCTGTGCAGAATCCCAAAACCGGTATTTCCAGCCCAATGCCGGCATCCGTACAAAACAGCAGGAAACTTCGTCTAAAACTCAGGAGAAAAGTTTCCTTGAAACTGCTCTGCTGTGCGTTCGTTCACCTAACAGAGATGAATCTACGTTGAGGTTCCACGAGTCAGAAACACGTTTCTTCTAGGAGCTGCGTTGGGATATTCCCGAGTGAATGGGACCATAGGCTGTGCAGAGAAATATCTGCTTCTAAAACCGAAACGGAGCTATCTAACTGGATGCTTGTCAATGTGTGCTTTCAACTCACAAAGTTAAACTCACGTGTGGATTCAGCGGTTTGCAAACCCTTTCTGTGCAGAATACCAAAACCGGTATTTCAGGCCCAATGCTGGCATACGTACTAAACAGCAGGAAACTTCGTCTAAAACTCAGGAGAAACGTTTCCTTGAAACTGCTCTGCTGTGCGTTCGTTCACCTAAGAGAGTTGAATCTATGTTGAGATTCAGCGAGTCAAAAACACGTTTCTTCCAGGAGCTGCGTTGGGGTATTCCCGAGAGAATGGGACCATAGGTTGTACAGAGAAATATCAGCTTCTAAAGCCAAAAGTGTGTTATCACACTGAATGGTTGTCAATGTGTGCATTCAACTGACAGAGTTAAACTCACATGTGGATTCAGCGGGTTGCAAACCCTTTCTGTGCAGAATCCCAAAACCGGTATTTCCAGCCCAATGCCGGCATACGTACTAAACAGCAGGAAACTTCGTCTAAAACTCAGGAGAAACGTTTCCTTGAAACTGCTCTGCTGTGCGTTCGTTCACCTAAGAGAGTTGAATCTATGTTGAGATTCAGCGAGTCAGAAACACGTTTCTTCCAGGAGCTGCGTTGGGATATTCCCGAGTGAATGGGACCATAGGCTGTACAGAGAAATATCTGCTTCTAAAACCAAAAGGGTGCTATCAAACTGAATGGTTGTCAATGTGTGCATTCAACTGACAGAGTTAAACTCACGTGTGGATTCAGCGGTTTGCAAACCCTTTCTGTGCAGAATCCCAAAACCGGTATTTCCAGCCCAATGCCGGCATACGTACTAAACAGCAGGAAACTTCGTCTAAAACTCAGGAGAAACGTTTCCTTGAAACTGCTCTGCTGTGCGTTCGTTCACCTAAGAGAGTTGAATCTATGTTGAGATTCAGCGAGTCAGAAACACGTTTCTTCCAGGAGCTGCGTTGGGATATTCCCGAGTGAATGGGACCATAGGCTGTACAGAGAAATATCTGCTTCTAAAACCAAAACGGAGCTATCTAACAGAATGGTTGTCAATGTGTGCATTCACCTGACAGAGTTAAACTCACGTGTCGATTCAGTGGTTTGCAAACCCTTTCTGTGCAGTATCCCAAAACCGGTATTTCCAGCCCAATGCCGGGATACGTACTTAACTGCAGGAAACTTCGTCTAAAACTCAGGAGAAACGTTTCCTTGAAACTGCTCTGCTGTGCGTTCGTTCACCTAACAGAGATGAATCTACGTTGAGGTTCCACGAGTCAGAAACACGTTTCTTCTAGGAGCTGCGTTGGGATATTCCCGAGTGAATGGGACCATAGGCTGTGCAGAGAAATATCTGCTTCTAAAACCAAAACGGAGCTATCTAACTGGATGCTTGTCAATGTGTGCTTTCAACTCACAAAGTTAAACTCACGTGTGGATTCAGCGGTTTGCAAACACTTTCTGTGCAGAATACCAAAACCGGTATTTCAGGCCCAATGCTGGCATACGTACTAAACAGCAGGAAACTTCGTCTAAAACTCAGGAGAAACGTTTCCTTGAAACTGCTCTGCTGTGCGTTTGTTCACCTAAGAGAGTTGAATCTATGTGGAGATTCAGCGAGTCTAAAACACGTTTCTTCCAGGAGCTGCGTTGGGATATTCCCGAGTGAATGGGACCATAGGCTGTACAGAGAAATATGTGCTTCTAAAAACAAAACGGAGCTATCTAACTGAATGGTTGTCAATGTGTGCATTCAACTGACTGAGTTAAACTCACGTGTTGATTCAGTGGTTTGCAAACCCTTTCTGTACAGAATCCCAAAACCGGTATTTCCAGCCCAATGCCGGCATCCGTACAAAACAGCAGGAAACTTCGTCTAAAACTCAGGAGAAAAGTTTCTTTGAAACTGCTCTGCTGTGCGTTCGTTCACCTAAGAGAGTTGAATCTATGTTGAGATTCAGCGAGTCAGAAACACGTTTCTTCTAGGAGCTGCGTTGGGGTATTCCCGAGAGAATGGGACCATAGGTTGTACAGAGAAATATCAGCTTCTAAAGCCAAAAGTGTGTTATCACACTGAATGGTTGTCAATGTGTGCATTCAACTGACAGAGTTAAACTCACATGTGGATTCAGCGGGTTGCAAACCCTTTCTGTGCAGAATCCCAAAACCGGTATTTCCAGCCCAATGCCGGCATACGTACTAAACAGCAGGAAACTTCGTCTAAAACTCAGGAGAAACGTTTCCTTGAAACTGCTCTGCTGTGCGTTCGTTCACCTAAGAGAGTTGAATCTATGTTGAGATTCAGCGAGTCAGAAACACGTTTCTTCCAGGAGCTGCGTTGGGATATTCCCGAGTAAATGGGACCATAGGCTGTACAGAGAAATATCTGCTTCTAAAACCAAAACGGAGCTATCTAACAGAATGGTTGTCAATGTGTGCATTCACCTGACAGAGTTAAACTCACGTGTCGATTCAGTGGTTTGCAAACCCTTTCTGTGCAGAATCCCAAAACCGGTATTTCCAGCCCAATGCCGGGATACGTACTTAACTGCAGGAAACTTCGTCTAAAACTCAGGAGAAACGTTTCCTTGAAACTGCTCTGCTGTGCGTTCGTTCACCTAACAGAGATGAATCTATGTTGAGGTTCCACGAGTCAGAAACACGTTTCTTCTAGGAGCTGCGTTGGGATATTCCCGAGTGAATGGGACCATAGGCTGTGCAGAGAAATATCTGCTTCTAAAACCAAAACGGAGCTATCTAACTGGATGCTTGTCAATGTGTGCTTTCAACTCACAAAGTTAAACTCACGTGTGGATTCAGCGGTTTGCAAACCCTTTCTGTGCAGAATACCAAAACCGGTATTTCAGGCCCAATGCTGGCATACGTACTAAACAGCAGGAAACTTCGTCTAAAACTCAGGAGAAACGTTTCCTTGAAACTGCTCTGCTGTGCGTTCGTTCACCTAAGAGAGTTGAATCTATGTTGAGATTCAGCGAGTCAAAAACACGTTTCTTCCAGGAGCTGCGTTGGGATATTCCCGAGTGAATGGGACCATAGGCTGTACAGAGAAATATCTGCTTCTAAAACCAAAACGGAGCTATCTAACTGAATGGTTGTCAATGTGTGCATTCAACTGACAGAGTTAAACTCACGTGTTGATTCAGTGGTTTGCAAACCCTTTCTGTGCAGAATCCCAAAACCGGTATTTCCAGCCCAATGCCGGGATACGTACTTAACTGCAGGAAACTTCGTCTAAAACTCAGGAGAAACGTTTCCTTGAAACTGCTCTGCTGTGCGTTCGTTCACCTAAGAGAGTTGAATCTACGTTGAGATTCAGCGAGTCAGAAACACGTTTCTTCTAGGAGCTGCGTCCGAAATATCTGCTTCTAAAACCAAAACGGAGCTATCTAACTGGATGGTTGTCAATGTGTGCATTCAACTCACAAAGTTAAACTCACGTGTGGATTCAGCGGTTTGCAAACCCTTTCTGTGCAGAATCCCAAAACCGGTATTTCCAGCCCAATGCCGGCATCCGTACTAAACAGCAGGAAACTTCGTCTAAAACTCAGGAGAAACGTTTCCTTGAAGCTGCTCTGCTGTGCGTTCGTTCACCTAAGAGAGTTGAATCTATGTTGAGATTCAGCGAGTCAGAAACACGTTTCTTCTAGGAGTTGCGTTGGGATATTCCCGAGTGAATGGGACCATAGGCTGTACAAAGAAATATCTGCTTCTAAAACCCAAACGGAGCTATCTAACTGGATTGTTGTCAATGTGTGCATTCAACTGACAAAGTCAAACTCACGTGTGGATTCAGCGGTTTGCAAACCCTTTCTGTGCAGAATCCCAAAACCGGTATTTCCAGCCCAATGCCGGCATACGTACTAAACAGCAGGAAACTTCGTCTAAAACTCAGGAGAAACGTTTCCTTGAATCTGCTCTGCTGTGCGTTCCTTTACCTAAGAGAGTTGAATCTATGTTGAGATTCAGCGAGTCAGAAACACGTTTCTTCCAGGAGCTGCGTTGGGATATTCCCGAGTGAATGGGACCATAGGCTGTACAGAGAAATATCTGCTTCTAATACCAAACGGAGCTATCTAACTGAATGGTTGTCAATGTGTGCATTCAACTGACAGAGT
This sequence comes from Aotus nancymaae, assembly GCF_030222135.1. Classification (NCBI taxonomy): domain Eukaryota; kingdom Metazoa; phylum Chordata; class Mammalia; order Primates; family Aotidae; genus Aotus; species Aotus nancymaae. The sequence continues at coordinate 1,576,530 of NW_026988587.1, forward strand.
TAAACTCACGTGTGGATTCAGCGGTTTGCAAACCCTTTCTGTGCAGAATCCCAAAACCGGTATTTCCAGCCCAATGCCGGCATCCGTACTAAACAGCAGGAAACTTCGTCTAAAACTCAGGAGAAACGTTTCCTTGAAACTGCTCTGCTGTGCGTTCGTTCACCTAAGAGAGTTGAATCTATGTTGAGATTCAGCGAGTCAGAAACACGTTTCTTCCACGAGCTGCGTTGGGATATTCCCGAGTGAATGGGACCATAGGCTGTACAGAGAAATATCTGCTTCTAAAACCAAAACGGAGCTATCTAACTGAATGGTTGTCAATGTGTGCATTCAACTGACAGAGTTAAACTCACGTGTTGATTCAGTGGTTTGCAAACCCTTTCTGTGCAGAATCCCAAAACCGGTATTTCCAGCCCAATGCCGGGATACGTACTTAACTGCAAGAAACTTCGTCTAAAACTCAGGAGAAACGTTTCCTTGAAACTGCTCTGCTGTGCGTTCGTTCACCTAAGAGAGTTGAATGTACGTTGAGATTCAGCGAGTCAGAAACAGGTTTCTTCTAGGAGCTGCGTCCGAAATATCTGCTTCTAAAACCAAAACGGAGCTATCTACCTGGATGGTTGTCAATCTGTGCATTCAACTCACAAAGTTAAACTCACGTGTGGATTCAGCGGTTTGCAAACCCATTCTGTGCAGAATCCCAAAATCGGTATTTCCAGCCCAATGCCGGCATCCGTACTAAACAGCAGGAAACTTCGTCTAAAACTCAGGAGAAACGTTTCCTTGAAACTGCTCTGCTGTGCGCTCGTTCACCTAAGAGAGTTGAATCTATGTTGAGATTCAGCGAGTCAGAAACACGTTTCTTCTAGGAGCTGCGTTGGGATATTCCCGAGAGAATGGGACCATAGGTTGTACAGAGAAATATCTGCTTCTAAAACCAAAAGGGTGTTATCACACTGAATGGTTGTCAATGTGTGCATTCAACTGACAGAGTTAAACTCACGTGTGGATTCAGCGGTTTGCAAACCCTTTCTGTGCAGAATCCCAAAACCGGTATTTCCAGCCCAATGCCGGCATACGTACTAAACAGCAGGAAAATTCCTCTAAAAGGAGAAACGTTTCCTTGAAACTGCTCAGCTGTGCGTTCGTTCACCTAAGAGAGTTGAATCTATGTTGAGATTCAGCGAGTCAGAAACACGTTTCTTCTAGGACCTGCGTTGGGATATTCCCGAGTGAATGGGACCATAGGCTGTACAGAGAAATATCTGCTTCTAATACCAAAACGGAGCTATCTAACTGAATGGTTGTCAATGTGTGCATTCAACTGACAGAGTTAAACTCACGTGTGGATTCAGCGGTTTGCAAACCCTTTCTGTGCAGAATCCCAAAATCGGTATTTCCAGCCCAATGCCGGCATCCGTACAAAACAGCAGGAAACTTCGTCTAAAACTCAGGAGAAAAGTTTCCTTGAAACTGCTCTGCTGTGCGTTCGTTCACCTAAGAGAGTTGAATCTATGTTGAGATTCAGCGAGTCAGAAACACGTTTCTTCTAGGAGCTGCGTTGGGATATTCCCGAGTGAATGGGACCATAGGCTGTACAGAGAAATATCTGCTTCTAAAACGAAAAGGGTGCTTTCAAACTGAAAGGTTGTCAAAGTGTGCATTCAACTGACAGAGTTAAACTCACGTGTGGATTCAGCGGTTTGCAAACCCTTTCTGTGCAGAATCCCAAAACCGGTATTTCCAGCCCAATGCCGGCATCCGTACTAAACAGCAGGAAACTTCGTCTAAAACTCAGGAGAAACGTTTCCTTGAAACTGCTCTGCTGTGCGTTCGTTCACCTAAGAGAGTTGAATCTATGTTGAGATTCAGCGAGTCAGAAACACGTTTCTTCCAGGAGCTGCGTTGGGATATTCCCGAGTGAATGGGACCATAGGCTGTACAGAGAAATATCTGCTTCTAAAACCAAAAGGGTGTTATCAAACTGAATGGTTGTCAATGTGTGCATTCAACTGACAGAGTTAAACTCACGTGTGGATTCAGCGGTTTGCAAACCCTTTCGGTGCAGAATCCCAAAACCGGTATTTCCAGCCCAATGCCGGCATACGTACTAAACAGCAGGAAACTTCGTCTAAAACTCAGGAGAAACGTTTCCTTGAAACTGCTCTGCTGTGCGTTCGTTCACCTAAGAGAGTTGAATCTATGTTGAGATTCAGCGAGTCAGAAACACGTTTCTTCCAGGAGCTGCGTTGGGATATTCCCGAGTGAATGGGACCATAGGCTGTACAGAGAAATATCTGCTTCTAAAACCAAAACGGAGCTATCTAACTGAATGGTTGTCAATGTGTGCATTCAACTGACAGAGTTAAACTCACGTGTTGATTCAGTGGTTTGCAAACCCTTTCTGTGCAGAATCCCAAAACCGGTATTTCCAGCCCAATGCCGGGATACGTACTTAACTGCAGGAAACTTCGTCTAAAACTCAGGAGAAACGTTTCCTTGAAACTGCTCTGCTGTGCGTTCGTTCACCTAACAGAGTTGAATCTACGTTGAGATTCAGCGAGTCAGAAACACGTTTCTTCTAGGAGCTGCGTTGGGATATTCCCGAGTGAATGGGACCATAGGCTGTACAGAGAAATATCTGCTTCTAAAACCAAAAGGGTGTTATCAAACTGAATGGTTGTCAATGTGTGCATTCAACTGACAGAGTTAAACTCACGTGTGGATTCAGCGGTTTGCAAACCCTTTCGGTGCAGAATCCCAAAACCGGTATTTCCAGCCCAATTCCGGCATACGTACTAAACAGCAGGAAACATCGTCTAAAACTCAGGAGAAACGTTTCCTTGAAACTGCTCTGCTGTGCGTTCGTTCACCTAAGAGAGTTGAATCTATGTTGAGATTCAGCGAGTCAGAAACACGTTTCTTCCAGGAGCTGCGTTGGGATATTCCCGAGTGAATGGGACCATAGGCTGTACAGAGAAATATCTGCTTCTAAAACCAAAACGGAGCTATCTAACTGAATGGTTGTCAATGTGTGCATTCAACTGACAGAGTTAAACCCACTTGTTGATTCAGTGGTTTGCAAACCCTTTCTGTGCAGAATCCCAAAACCGGTATTTCCAGCCCAATGCCGGGATACGTACTTAACTGCAGGAAACTTCGTCTAAAACTCAGGAGAAACGTTTCCTTGAAACTGCTCTGCTGTGCGCTCGTTCACCTAACAGAGTTGAATCTACGTTGAGATTCAGCGAGTCAGAAACACGTTTCTTCTAGCAGCTGCGTTGGGATATTCCCGAGTGAATGGGACCATAGGCTGTACAGAGAAATATCTGCTTCTAAAACCAAATGATGATTGTCAATGTGTGCATTGAACTCACAAAGTTAAACTCACGTGTGGATTCAGCGGTTTGCAAACCCTTTCTGTGCAGAATCCCAAAACCGGTATTTCCAGCCCAATGCCGGCATCCGTACTAAACAGCAGGAAAATTCCTCTAAAAGGAGAAACGTTTCCTTGAAACTGCTCTGCTGTGCGTTCGTTCACCTAAGAGAGTTGAATCTATGTTGAGATTCAGCGAGTCAGAAACACGTTTCTTCTAGGACCTGCGTTGGGATATTCCCGAGTGAATGGGACCATAGGCTGTACAGAGAAATATCTGCTTCTAATACCAAAACGGAGCTATCTAACTGAATGGTTGTCAATGTGTGCATTCAACTGACAGAGTTAAACTCACGTGTGGATTCAGCGGTTTGCAAACCCTTTCTGTGCAGAATCCCAAAATCGGTATTTCCAGCCCAATGCCGGCATCCGTACAAAACAGCAGGAAACTTCGTCTAAAACTCAGGAGAAAAGTTTCCTTGAAACTGCTCTGCTGTGCGTTCGTTCACCTAAGAGAGTTGAATCTATGTTGAGATTCAGCGAGTCAGAAACACGTTTCTTCTAGGAGCTCCGTTGGGATATTCCCGAGTGAATGGGACCATAGGCTGTACAGAGAAATAACTGCTTCTAAAACGAAAAGGGTGCTTTCAAACTGAAAGGTTGTCAATGTGTGCATTCAACTGACAGAGTTAAACTCACGTGTGGATTCAGCGGTTTGCAAACCCTTTCTGTGCAGAATCCCAAAACCGGTATTTCCAGCCCAATGCCGGCATCCGTACTAAACAGCAGGAAACTTCGTCTAAAACTCAGGAGAAACGTTTCCTTGAAACTGCTCTGCTGTGCGTTCGTTCACCTAAGAGAGTTGAATCTATGTTGAGATTCAGCGAGTCAGAAACACGTTTCTTCCAGGAGCTGCGTTGGGATATTCCCGAGTGAATGGGACCATAGGCTGTACAGAGAAACATCTGCTTCTAAAACCAAAAGGGTGTTATCAAACTGAATGGTTGTTAATGTGTGCATTCAACTGACAGAGTTAAACTCACGTGTGGATTCAGCGGTTTGCAAACCCTTTCTGTGCAGAATCCCAAAACCGGTATTTCCAGCCCAATGCCGGCATACGTACTAAACAGCAGGAAACTTCGTCTAAAACTCAGGAGAAACGTTTCCTTGAAACTGCTCCGCTGTGCGTTCCTTCACCAAAGAGAGTTGAATCTATGTTGAGATTCAGCGAGTCAGAAACACGTTTCTTCCAGGAGCTGCGTTGGGATATTCCCGAGTGAATGGGACCATAGGCTGTACAGAGAAATATCTGCTTCTAAAACCAAAACGGAGCTATCTAACTGAATGGTTGTCAATGTGTGCATTCAACTGACAGAGTTAAACTCACGTGTGGATTCAGTGGTTTGCAAACCCTTTCTGTGCAGAATCCCAAAACCGGTATTTCCAGCCCAATGCCGGCATACGTACTAAACAGCAGGAAACTTTGTCTAAAACTCAGGAGAAACGTTTCCTTGAAACTGCTCTGCTGTGCGTTCCTTCACCTAAGAGAGTTGAATCTATGTTGAGATTCAGCGAGTCAGAAACACGTTTCTTCCAGGAGCTGCGTTGGGATATTCCCGAGTGAATGGGACCATAGGCTGTACAGAGAAATATCTGCTTCTAAAACCAAAACGGAGCTATCTAACTGAATGGTTGTCAATGTGTGCATTCAACTGACAGAGTTAAACTCACGTGTGGATTCAGTGGTTTGCAAACACTTTCTGTGCAGAATCCCAAAACCGGTATTTCCAGCCCAATGCCGGCATCCGTACTAAACAGCAGGAAACTTCGTCTAAAACTCAGGAGAAACGATTCCTTGAAATTGCTATGCTGTGCGTTCGATCACCTAAGAGAGTTGAATCTATGTTGAGATTCAGCGAGTCAGAAACACGTTTCTTCTAGGACTTGCGATGGGATATTCCCGAGTGAATGGGACCATAGGCTGTACAGAGAAATATCTGCTTCTCATACCAAAACGGAGCTATCTAACTGAATGGTTGTCAATGTGGACATTCAACTGACAGAGTTAAACTCACGTGTGGATTCAGCGGTTTGCAAACCCTTTCTGTGCAGAATCCCTAAACCGGTATTTCCAGCCCAATGCCGGCATCCGTACTAAACAGCAGGAAACTTCGTCTAAAACTCAGGAGAAAAGTTTCCTTGAAACTGCTCTGCTGTGCGTTCGTTCACCTAAGAGAGTTGAATCTATGTTGAGATTCAGCGAGTCAGAAACACGTTTCTTCTAGGAGCTGCGTTGGGATATTCCCGAGAGAATGGGACCATAGGTTGTACAGAGAAATATCTGCTTCTAAAACCAAAAGGGTGTTATCACACTGAATGGTTGTCAATGTGTGCATTCAACTGACAGAGTTAAACTCACGTGTGGATTCAGCGGTTTGCAAACCCTTTCTGTGCAGAATCCCAAAACCGGTATTTCCAGCCCAATGCCGGCATACGTACTAAACAGCAGGAAACTTCGTCTAAAACTCAGGAGAAACGTTTCCTTGAAACTGCTCTGCTGTGAGTTCGTTCACCTAAGAGAGTTGAATCTATGTTGAGATTCAGCGAGTCAGAAACACGTTTCTTCCAGGAGCTGCGTTGGGATATTCCCGAGTGAATGGGACCATAGGCTGTACAGAGAAATATGTGCTTCTAAAACCAAAACGGAGCTATCTAACTGAATGGTTGTCAATGTGTGCATTCAACTGACTGAGTTAAACTCACGTGTTGATTCAGTGGTTTGCAAACCCTTTCTGTGCAGAATCCCAAAACCGGTATTTCCAGCCCAATGCCGGCATCCGTACAAAACAGCAGGAAACTTCGTCTAAAACTCAGGAGAAAAGTTTCCTTGAAACTGCTCTGCTGTGCGTTCGTTCACCTAAGACAGTTGAATCTATGTTGAGATTCAGCGAGTCAGAAACACGTTTCTTCTAGGAGCTGCGTTGGGGTATTCCCGAGAGAATGGGACCATAGGTTGTACAGAGAAATATCAGCTTCTAAAGCCAAAAGGGTGTTATCACACTGAATGGTTGTCAATGTGTGCATTCAACTGACAGAGTTAAACTCACATGTGGATTCAGCGGTTTGCAAACCCTTTCTGTGCAGAATCCCAAAACCGGTATTTCCAGCCCAATGCCGGCATACGTACTAAACAGCAGGAAACTTCGTCTAAAACTCAGGAGAAACGTTTCCTTGAAACTGCTCTGCTGTGCGTTCGTTCACCTAAGAGAGTTGAATCTATGTTGAGATTCAGCGAGTCAGAAACACGTTTCTTCCAGGAGCTGCGTTGGGATATTCCCGAGTGAATGGGACCATAGGCTGTACAGAGAAATATCTGCTTCTAAAACCAGAAGGGTGTTATCAAACTGAATGGTTGTCAATGTGTGCATTCAACTGACAGAGTTAAACTCACCTGTGGATTCAGCGGTTTGCAAACCCTTTCGGTGCAGAATCCCAAAACCGGTATTTCCAGCCCAATGCCGGCATACGTACTAAACAGCAGGAAACTTCGTCTAAAACTCAGGAGAAACGTTTCCTTGAAACTGCTCTGCTGTGCGTTCGTTCACCTAAGAGAGTTGAATCTATGTTGAGATTCAGCGAGTCAGAAACACGTTTCTTCCAGGAGCTGCGTTGGGATATTCCCGAGTGAATGGGACCATAGGCTGTACAGAGAAATATCTGTTCTAAAACCAAAACGGAGCTATCTAACTGAATGGTTGTCAATGTGTGCATTCAAATGACAGAGTTAAACTCACGTGTTGATTCAGTGGTTTGCAAACCCTTTCTGTGCAGAATCCCAAAACCGGTATTTCCAGCCCAATGTCGGGATACGTACTTAACTGCAGGAAACTTCGTCTAAAACTCAGGAGAAACGTTTCCTTGAAACTGCTCTGCTGTGCGTTCGTTCACCTAACAGAGTTGAATCTACATTGAGATTCAGCGAGTCAGAAACACGTTTCTTCTAGGAGCTGCGTTGGGATATTCCCGAGTGAAAGGGACCATAGGCTGTACAGAGAAATATCTGCTTCTAAAACCAAATGATGATTGTCAATGTGTGCATTGAACTCACAAAGTTAAACTCACGTGTGGATTCAGCGGTTTGCAAACCCTTTCTGTGCAGAATCCCAAAACCGGTATTTCCAGCCCAATGCCGGCATCCGTACTAAACAGCAGGAAACTTCGTCTAAAACTCAGGAGAAACGATTCCTTGAAATTGCTATGCTGTGCGTTCGATCACCTAAGAGAGTTGAATCTATGTTGAGATTCAGCGAGTCAGAAACACGTTTCTTCTAGGACTTGCGTTGGGATATTCCCGAGTGAATGGGACCATAGGCTGTACAGAGAAATATCTGCTTCTCATACCAAAACGGAGATATCTAACTGAATGGTTGTCAATGTGGACATTCAACTGACAGAGTTAAACTCACGTGTGGATTCAGTGGTTTGCAAACCCTTTCTGTGCAGAATCCCTAAACCGGTATTTCCAGCCCAATGCTGGCATCCGTACTAAACAGCAGGAAACTTCGTCTAAAACTCAGGAGAAAAGTTTCCTTGAAACTGCTCTGCTGTGCGTTCGTTCACCTAAGAGAGTTGAATCTATGTTGAGATTCAGCGAGTCAGAAACACGTTTCTTCTAGGAGCTGCGTTGGGATATTCCCGAGAGAATGGGACCATAGGTTGTACAGAGAAATATCTGCTTCGAAAACCAAAAGGGTGTTATCACACTGAATGGTTGTCAATGTGTGCATTCAACTGACAGAGTTAAACTCACGTGTGGATTCAGCGGTTTGCAAACCCTTTCTGTGCAGAATCCCAAAACCGGTATTTCCAGCCCAATGCCGGCATACGTACTAAACAGCAGGAAACTTCGTGTAAAACTCAGGAGAAACGTTTCCTTGAAACTGCTCTGCTGTGAGTTCGTTCACCTAAGAGAGTTGAATCTATGTTGAGATTCAGCGAGTCAGAAACACGTTTCTTCCAGGAGCTGCGTTGGGATATTCCCGAGTGAATGGGACCATAGGCTGTACAGAGAAATATGTGCTTCTAAAACCAAAACGGAGCTATCTAACTGAATGGTTGTCAATGTGTGCATTCAACTGACTGAGTTAAACTCACGTGTTGATTCAGTGGTTTGCAAACCCTTTCTGTGCAGAATCCCAAAACCGGTATTTCCAGCCCAATGCCGGCATCCGTACAAAACAGCAGGAAACTTCGTCTAAAACTCAGGAGAAAAGTTTCCTTGAAACTGCTCTGCTGTGCGTTCGTTCACCTAAGACAGTTGAATCTATGTTGAGATTCAGCGAGTCAGAAACACGTTTCTTCTAGGAGCTGCGTTGGGGTATTCCCGAGAGAATGGGACCATAGGTTGTACAGAGAAATATCAGCTTCTAAAGCCAAAAGGGTGTTATCACACTGAATGGTTGTCAATGTGTGCATTCAACTGACAGAGTTAAACTCACATGTGGATTCAGCGGTTTGCAAACCCTTTCTGTGCAGAATCCCAAAACCGGTATTTCCAGCCCAATGCCGGCATACGTACTAAACAGCAGGAAACTTCGTCTAAAACTCAGGAGAAACGTTTCCTTGAAACTGCTCTGCTGTGCGTTCGTTCACCTAAGAGAGTTGAATCTATGTTGAGATTCAGCGAGTCAGAAACACGTTTCTTCCAGGAGCTGCGTTGGGATATTCCCGAGTGAATGGGACCATAGGCTGTACAGAGAAATATCTGCTTCTAAAACCAAAAGGGTGTTATCAAACTGAATGGTTGTCAATGTGTGCATTCAACTGACAGAGTTAAACTCACGTGTGGATTCAGCGGTTTGCAAACCCTTTCGGTGCAGAATCCCAAAACCGGTATTTCCAGCCCAATGCCGGCATACGTACTAAACAGCAGGAAACTTCGTCTAAAACTCAGGAGAAACGTTTCCTTGAAACTGCTCTGCTGTGCGTTCGTTCACCTAAGAGAGTTGAATCTATGTTGAGATTCAGCGAGTCAGAAACACGTTTCTTCCAGGAGCTGCGTTGGGATATTCCCGAGTGAATGGGACCATAGGCTGTACAGAGAAATATCTGTTCTAAAACCAAAACGGAGCTATCTAACTGAATGGTTGTCAATGTGTGCATTCAAATGACAGAGTTAAACTCACGTGTTGATTCAGTGGTTTGCAAACACTTTCTGTGCAGAATCCCAAAACCGGTATTTCCAGCCCAATGTCGGGATACGTACTTAACTGCAGGAAACTTCGTCTAAAACTCAGGAGAAACGTTTCCTTGAAACTGCTCTGCTGTGCGTTCGTTCACCTAACAGAGTTGAATCTACATTGAGATTCAGCGAGTCAGAAACACGTTTCTTCTAGGAGCTGCGTTGGGATATTCCCGAGTGAAAGGGACCATAGGCTGTAGAGAGAAATATCTGCTTCTAAAACCAAATGATGATTGTCAATGTGTGCATTGAACTCACAAAGTTAAACTCACGTGTGGATTCAGCGGTTTGCAAACCCTTTCTGTGCAGAATCCCAAAACCGGTATTTCCAGCCCAATGCCGGCATCCGTACTAAACAGCAGGAAAATTCCTCTAAAAGGAGAAACGTTTCCTTGAAACTGCTCTGCTGTGCGTTCGTTCACCTAAGAGAGTTGAATCTATGTTGAGATTCAGCGAGTCAGAAACACGTTTCTTCTAGGACCTGCGTTGGGATATTCCCGAGTGAATGGGACCATAGGCTGTACAGAGAAATATCTGCTTCTAATACCAAAACGGAGCTATCTAACTGAATGGTTGTCAATGTGTGCATTCAACTGACAGAGTTAAACTCACGTGTGGATTCAGCGGTTTGCAAACCCTTTCTGTGCAGAATCCCAAAATCGGTATTTCCAGCCCAATGCCGGCATCCGTACAAAACAGCAGGAAACTTCGTCTAAAACTCAGGAGAAAAGTTTCCTTAAAACTGCTCTGCTGTGCGTTCGTTCACCTAAGAGAGTTGAATCTATGTTGAGATTCAGCGAGTCAGTAACACGTTTCTTCTAGGAGCTGCGTTGGGATATTCCCGAGTGAATGGGACCATAGGCTGTACAGAGAAATATCTGCTTCTAAAACGAAAAGGGTGCTCTCAAACTGAAAGGTTGTCAATGTGTGCATTCAACTGACAGAGTTAAACTCACGTGTGGATTCAGCGGTTTGCAAACCCTTTCTGTGCAGAATCCCAAAACCGGTATTTCCAGCCCAATGCCGGCATCCGTACTAAACAGCAGGAAACTTCGTCTAAAACTCAGGAGAAACGTTTCCTTGAAACTGCTCTGCTGTGCGTTCGTTCACCTAAGAGAGTTGAATCTATGTTGAGATTCAGCGAGTCAGAAACACGTTTCTTCCAGGAGCTGCGTTGGGATATTCCCGAGTGAATGGGACCATAGGCTGTACAGAGAAATATCTGCTTCTAATACCAAAACGGAGCTATCTAACTGAATGGTTGTCAATGTGTGCATTCAACTGACAGAGTTAAACTCACGTGTGGATTCAGCGGTTTGCAAACACTTTCTGTGCAGAATCCCAAAATCGGTATTTCCAGCCCAATGCCGGCATCCGTACAAAACAGCAGGAAACTTCGTCTAAAACTCAGGAGAAAAGTTTCCTTGAAACTGCTCTGCTGTGCGATCGTTCACCTAAGAGAGTTGAATCTATGTTGAGATTCAGCGAGTCAGAAACACGTTTCTTCTAGGAGCTCCGTTGGGATATTCCCGAGTGAATGGGACCATAGGCTGTACAGAGAAATATCTGCTTCTAAAACGAAAAGGGTGCTTTCAAACTGAAAGGTTGTCAATGTGTGCATTCAACTGACAGAGTTAAACTCACATGTGGATTCAGCGGTTTGCAAACCCTTTCTGTGCAGAATCCCAAAACCGGTATTTCCAGCCCAATGCGGGCATCCGTACTAAACAGCAGGAAACTTCGTCTAAAACTCAGGAGAAACGTTTCCTTGAAACTGCTCTGCTGTGCGTTCGTTCACCTAAGAGAGTTGAATCTATGTTGAGATTCAGCGAGTCAGAAACACGTTTCTTCCAGGAGCTGCGTTGGGATATTCCCGAGTGAATGGGACCATAGGCTGTACAGAGAAATATCTGCTTCTAAAACCAAAACGGAGCTATCTAACTGGATTGTTGTCAATGTGTGCATTCAACTGACAAAGTCAATCTCACGTGTGGATTCAGCGGTTTGCAAACCCTTTCTGTGCAAAATCCGAAAACCGGTATTTCCAGCCCAATGCCGGCATCCGTACTAAACAGCAGGAAACTTCGTCTAAAACTCAGGAGAAACGTTTCCTTGAAACTGCTCTGCTGTGCGTTCGTTCACCTAAGAGAGTTGAATCTATGTTGAGATTCAGCGAGTCAGAAACACGTTTCTTCCAGGAGCTGCGTTGGGATATTCCCGAGTGAATGGGACCATAGGCTGTACAGAGAAATATCTGCTTCTAAAACCAAAAGGGTGTTATCAAACTGAATGGTTGTTAATGTGTGCATTCAACTGACAGAGTTAAACTCACGTGTGGATTCAGCGGTTTGCAAACCCTTTCTGTGCAGAATCCCAAAACCGGTATTTCCAGCCCAATGCCGGCATACGTATTAAACAGCAGGAAACTTCGTCTAAAACTCAGGAGAAACGTTTCCTTGAAACTGCTCTGCTGTGCGTTCGTTCACCTAAGAGAGTTGAATCTATGTTGAGATTCAGCGAGTCAGAAACACGTTTCTTCTAGGAGCTGCGTTGGGATATTCCCGAGTGAATGGGACCATAGGCTGTACAGAGAAATATCTGCTTCTAATACCAAAACGGAGCTATCTAACTGAATGGTTGTCAATGTGTGCATTCAACTGACAGAGTTAAACTCACGTGTGGATTCAGCGGTTTGCAAACCCTTTCTGTGCAGAATCCCAAAACCGGTATTTCCAGCCCAATGCCGGCATCCGTACTAAACAGCAGGAAACTTCGTCTAAAACTCAGGAGAAAAGTTTCCTTGAAACTGTTCTGCTGTGTCTTCGTTCACCTAAGAGAGTTGAATCTATGTTGAGATTCAGCGAGTCAGAAACACGTTTCTTCTAGGAGCTGCGTTGGGATATTCCCGAGTGAATGGGACCATAGGCTGTACAGAGAAATATCTGCTTCTAATACCAAAACGGAGCTATCTAACTGAATGGTTGTCAATGTGCGCATTCAACTGACAGAGTTAAACTCACGTGTGGATTCAGCGGTTTGCAAACCCTTTCTGTGCAGAATCCCAAAACCGGTATTTCCAGCCCAATGTCGGGATACGTACTTAACTGCAGGAAACTTCGTCTAAAACTCAGGAGAAACGTTTCCTTGAAACTGCTCCACTGTGCGTTCGTTCACATAAGAGAGTTGAATCTATGTTGAGATTCAGCGAGTCAGAAACACGTTTCTTCCAGGAGCTGCGTTGGGATATTCCCGAGTGAATGGGACCATAGGCTGTACAGAGAAATATCTGCTTCTAAAAACAAAACGGAGCTATCTAACTGAATGGTTGTCAATGTGTGCATTCAACTGACAGAGTTAAACTCACGTGTGGATTCAGCGGTTTGCAAACCCTTTCTGTGCAGAATCCCAAAACCCGTATTTCCAGCCCAATGCCGGCATCCGTACTAAACAGCAGGAAACTTTGTCTAAAACTCAGGAGAAACGTTTCCTTGAAACTGCTCTGCTGTGCGTTCGTTCACCTAAGAGAGTTGAATCTATGTTGAGATTCAGCGAGTCAGAAACACGTTTCTTCCAGGAGCTGCGTTGGGATATTCCCGAGTGAATGGGACCATAGGCTGTACAGAGAAATATCTGCTTCTAAAAACAAAACGGAGCTATCTAACTGAATGGTTGTCAATGTGTGCATTCAACTGACAGAGTTAAACTCACGTGTGGATTCAGCGGTTTGCAAACCCTTTCTGTGCAGAATCCCAAAACCGGTATTTCCAGCCCAATGCCGGCATAGGTAGTAAACAGCAGGAAACTTCGTCTAAAACTCAGGAGAAACGTTTCCTTGAAACTGCTCCACCCTGCGTTCGTTCACATAAGAGAGTTGAATCTATGTTGAGATTCAGCGAGTCAGAAAGACGTTTCTTCCAGGAGCTGTGTTGGGATATTCCCGAGTGAATGGGACCATAGGCTGTACAGAGAAATATCTGCTTCTAAAAACAAAACGGAGCTATCTAACTGAATGGTTGTCAATGTGTGCATTCAACTGACAGAGTTAAACTCACGTGTGGATTCAGCGGTTTGCAAACCCTTTCTGTGCAGAATCCCAAAACCGGTATTTCCAGCCCAATGCCGGCATCCGTACTAAACAGCAGGAAACTTTGTCTAAAACTCAGGAGAAACGTTTCCTTGAAACTGCTCTGCTGTGCGTTCGTTCACCTAAGAGAGTTGAATCTATGTTGAGATTCAGCGAGTCAGAAACACGTTTCTTCCAGGAGCTGCGTTGGGATATTCCCGAGTGAATGGGACCATAGGCTGTACAGAGAAATATCTGCTTCTAAAAACAAAACGGAGCTATCTAACTGAATGGTTGTCAATGTGTGCATTCAACTGACAGAGTTAAACTCACGTGTGGATTTAGCGGTTTGCAAACCCTTTCTGTGCAGAATCCCAAAACCCGTATTTCCAGCCCAATGCCGGCATCCGTACTAAACAGCAGGAAACTTTGTCTAAAACTCAGGAGAAACGTTTCCTTGAAACTGCTCTGCTGTGCGTTCGTTCACCTAAGAGAGTTGAATCTATGTTGAGATTCAGCGAGTCAGAAACACGTTTCTTCCAGGAGCTGCGTTGGGATATTCCCGAGTGAATGGGACCATAGGCTGTACAGAGAAATATCTGCTTCTAAAAACAAAACGGAGCTATCTAACTGAATGGTTGTCAATGTGTGCATTCAACTGACAGAGTTAAACTCACGTGTGGATTCAGCGGTTTGCAAACCCTTTCTGTGCAGAATCCCAAAACCGGTATTTCCAGCCCAATGCCGGCATAGGTAGTAAACAGCAGGAAACTTCGTCTAAAACTCAGGAGAAACGTTTCCTTGAAACTGCTCCACCCTGCGTTCGTTCACATAAGAGAGTTGAATCTATGTTGAGATTCAGCGAGTCAGAAAGACGTTTCTTCCAGGAGCTGTGTTGGGATATTCCCGAGTGAATGGGACCATAGGCTGTACAGAGAAATATCTGCTTCTAAAAACAAAACGGAGCTATCTAACTGAATGGTTGTCAATGTGTGCATTCAACTGACAGAGTTAAACTCACGTTTGGATTCAGCGGTTTGCAAACCCTTTCTGTGCAGAATCCCAAAACCGGTATTTCCAGCCCAATGCCGGCATCCGTACTAAACAGCAGGAAACTTTGTCTAAAACTCAGGAGAAACGTTTCCTTGAAACTGCTCTGCTGTGCGTTCGTTCACCTAAGAGAGTTGAATCTATGTTGAGATTCAGCGAGTCAGAAACACGTTTCTTCCAGGAGCTGCGTTGGGATATTCCCGAGTGAATGGGACCATAGGCTGTACAGAGAAATATCTGCTTCTAAAAACAAAACGGAGCTATCTAACTGAATGGTTGTCAATGTGTGCATTCAACTGACAGAGTTAAACTCACGTGTGGATTTAGCGGTTTGCAAACCCTTTCTGTGCAGAATCCCAAAACCCGTATTTCCAGCCCAATGCCGGCATCCGTACTAAACAGCAGGAAACTTTGTCTAAAACTCAGGAGAAACGTTTCCTTGAAACTGCTCTGCTGTGCGTTCGTTCACCTAAGAGAGTTGAATCTATGTTGAGATTCAGCGAGTCAGAAACACGTTTCTTCCAGGAGCTGCGTTGGGATATTCCCGAGTGAATGGGACCATAGGCTGTACAGAGAAATATCTGCTTCTAAAACCAAAACGGAGCTATCTAACTGAATGGTTGTCAATGTGTGCATTCAAGTGACAGAGTTAAACTCACGTGTGGATTCAGTGGTTTGCAAACCCTTTCTGTGCAGAATCCCAAAACCGGTATTTCCAGGCCAATGCCGGCATACGTACTAAACAGCAGGAAACTTCGTCTAAAACTCAGGAGAAACGTTTCCTTGAAACTGCTCTGCTGTGCGTTCGTTCACCTAAGAGAGTTGAATCTATGTTGAGATTCAGCGAGTCAGAAACACGTTTCTTCTAGGAGCTGCGTTGGGATATTCCCGAGTGAATGGGGCCATAGGCTGTACAGAGAAATATCTGCTTCTAATACCAAAACGGAGCTATCTAACTGAATGGTTGTCAATGTGTGCATTCAACTGACAGAGTTAAACTCACGTGTGGATTCAGCGGTTTGCAAACCCTTTCTGTGCAGAATCCCAAAACCGGTATTTCCAGCCCAATGCCGGCATCCGTACTAAACAGCAGGAAACTTCGTCTAAAACTCAGGAGAAAAGTTTCCTTGAAACTGTTCTGCTGTGCCTTCGTTCACCTAAGAGAGTTGAATCTATGTTGAGATTCAGCGAGTCAGAAACACGTTTCTTCTAGGAGCTGCGTTGGGATATTCCCGAGTGAATGGGACCATAGGCTGTACAGAGAAATATCTGCTTCTAATACCAAAACGGAGCTATCTAACTGAATGGTTGTCAATGTGCGCATTCAACTGACAGAGTTAAACTCACGTGTGGATTCAGCGGTTTGCAAACCCTTTCTGTGCAGAATCCCAAAACCGGTATTTCCAGCCCAATGCCGGCATCCGTACTAAACAGCAGGAAACTTCGTCTAAGACTCAGGAGAAACGTTTCCTTGAAACTGCTCTGCTGTGCGTTCGTTCACCTAAGAGAGTTGAATCTATGTTGAGATTCAGCGAGTCAGAAACACGTTTCTTCTAGGAGCTTCGTTGGGATATTCCCGAGTGAATGGGACCATAGGCTGTACAGAGAAATATCTGCTCCTAAAACCAAAAGGGTGAAATCTAACTGAATGGTTGTCAATATGTGCATTCAACTGACAGAGTTAAACTCACGTTTGGATTCAGCGGTTTACAAACCCTTTCTGTGCAGAATCCCAAAACCGGTATTTCCAGCCCAATGCCGGCATCCGTACTAAACAGCAGGAAACTTCGTCTAAAACTCAGGAGAAAAGTTTCCTTGAAACTGCTCTGCTGTGCGTTCGTTCACCTAAGAGAGTTGAATCTATGTTGAGATTCAGCGAGTCAGAAACACGTTTCTTCTAGGAGCTGCGTTGGGATATTCCCGAGTGAATGGGACCATAGGCTGTACAGAGAAATATCTGCTTCTAAAACCAAAAGGGTGCAATCTAACTGAATGGTAGTCAATGTGTGCATTCAACTGACAGAGTTAAACTCACGTGTGGATACAGCGGTTTGCAGAACCTTTCTGTGCAGAATCCCAAAACCGGTATTTCCTGCCCAATGCCGGCATCCGTACTAAACAGCAGGAAACTTCGTCTAAAACTCAGGAGAAACGTTTCCTTGAAACTGCTCTGCTGTGCGTTCGTTCACCTAAGAGAGTTGAATCTATGTTGAGATTCAGCGAGTCAGAAACACGTTTCTTCCCGGAGCTGCGTTGGGATATTCCCGAGTGAATGGGACCATAGGCTGTACAGAGAAATATCTGCTTCTAAAACCAAAACGGAGCTATCTAACTGAATGGTTGTCAATGTGTGCATTCAACTGACAGAGTTAAACTCACGTGTGGATTCAGTGGTTTGCAAACCCTTTCTGTGCAGAATCCCAAAACCGGTATTTCCAGCCCAATGCCGGCATACGTACTAAACAGCAGGAAACTACGTCTAAAAATCAGGAGAAACGATTCCTTGAAACTGCTCTGCTGTGCGTTCGTTCACCTAAGAGAGTTGAATCTATGTTGAGATTCAGCGAGTCAGAAACACGTTTCTTCTAGGACCTGCGTTGGGATATTCCCGAGTGAATGGGACCATAGGCTGTACAGAGAAATATCTGCTTCTAATACCAAAACGGAGCTATCTAACTGAATGGTTGTCAATGTGTGCATTCAACTGACAGAGTTAAACTCACGTGTGGATTCAGCGGTTTGCAAACCCTTTCTGTGCAGAATCCCAAAACCGGTATTTCCAGCCCAATGCCGGCATCCGTACTAAACAGCAGGAAACTTCCTCTAAAACTCAGGAGAAACGTTTCCTTGAAACTGCTCTGCTGTGCGTTCGTTCACCTAAGAGAGTTGAATCTATGTTGAGATTCGGCGAGTCAGAAACACGTTTCTTCTAGGAGCTGCGTTGGGATATTCCCGAGTGAATGGGACCATAGGCTGTACAGAGAAATATCTGCTTCTAAAACCAAAAGGGTGCAATCTAACTGAATGGTTGTCAATGTGTGCATTCAACTGACAGAGTTAAACTCACGTGTGGATTCAGCGGTTTGCAAAACCTTTCTGTGCAGAATCCCAAAACCGGTATTTCCTGCCCAATGCCGGCATACGTACTAAACAGCAGGAAACTTCCTCTAAAACTCAAGAGAAACGTTTCCTTGAAACTGCTCTGCTGTGCGTTCGTTCACCTAAGAGAGTTGAATCTATGTTGAGATTCAGCGAGTCAGAAACACGTTTCTTCCAGGAGCTGCGTTGGGATATTCCCGAGTGAATGGGACCATAGGCTGTACAGAGAAATATCTGCTTCTAAAACCAAAACGGAGCTATCTAACTGAATGGTTGTCAATGTGTGCATTAAACTGACAGTGTTAAACTCACGTGTGGATTCAGTGGTTTGCAAACCCTTTCTGTGCAGAATCCCAAAACCGGTATTTCCAGCCCAATGCCGGCATACGTACTAAACAGCAGGAAACTTCGTCTAAAACTCAGGAGAAACGTTTCCTTGAAACTGCTCAGCTGTGCGTTCGTTCACATAAGAGAGTTGAATCTATGTTGAGATTCAGCGAGTCAGAAACACGTTTCTTCTAGGAGCTGCGTTGGGATATTCCCGAGTGAATGGGACCATAGGCTGTACAGAGAAATATCTGCTCCTAAAAGCAAAAGGGTGCAATCTAACTGAATGGTTGTCAATGTGTGCATTCAACTGACAGTGTTAAACTCACGTTTCGATTCAGCGGTTTACAAACCCTTTCTGTGCAGAATCCCAAAATCGGTATTTCCAGCCCAATGCCGGCATACGTACTAAACAGCAGGAAACTTCGTCTAAAACTCTGGAGAAACGTTTCCTTGAAACTGCTCTGCTGTGCGTTCGTTCACCTAAGAGAGTTGAATCTATGTTGAGATTCAGCGAGTCAGAAACACGTTTCTTCCAGGAGCTGCGTTGGGATATTCCCGAGTGAATGGGACCATAGGCTGTACAGAGAAATATCTGCTTCTAAAACCAAAACGGAGCTATCTAACTGAATGGTTGTCAATGTGTGCATTCAACTGACAGAGTTAAACTCACGTGTGGATTCAGTGGTTTGCAAACCCTTTCTGTGCAGAATCCCAAAACCGGTATTTCCAGCCCAATGCCGGCATACGTACTAAACAGCAGGAAACTACGTCTAAAACTCAGGAGAAACGATTCCTTGAAACTGCTCTGCTGTGCGTTCGTTCACCTAAGAGAGTTGAATCTATGTTGAGATTCAGCGAGTCAGAAACACGTTTCTTCTAGGACCTGCGTTGGGATATTCCCGAGTGAATGGGACCATAGGCTGTACAGAGAAATATCTGCTTCTAATACCAAAACGGAGCTATCTAACTGAATGGTTGTCAATGTGTGCATTCAACTGACAGAGTTAAACTCACGTGTGGATTCAGCGGTTTGCAAACCCTTTCTGTGCAGAATCCCAAAACCGGTATTTCCAGCCCAATGCCGGCATCCGTACTAAACAGCAGGAAACTTCCTCTAAAACTCAGGAGAAACGTTTCCTTGAAACTGCTCTGCTGTGCGTTCGTTCACCTAAGAGAGTTGAATCTACGTTGAGATTCGGCGAGTCAGAAACACGTTTCTTCTAGGAGCTGCGTTGGGATATTCCCGAGTGAATGGGACCATAGGCTGTACAGAGAAATATCTGCTCCTAAAAGCAAAAGGGTGCAATCTAACTGAATGGTTGTCAATGTGTGCATTCAACTGACAGAGTTAAACTCACGTGTGTATTCATCGGTTTGCAAACACTTTCTGTGCAGAATCCCAAAATCGGTATTTCCAACCCAATACAGGCATACGTACTAAACAACAGGGAACTTCGTCTAAAACTCAGGAAAAACGTTTCCTTGAAACTGCTCTGCTGTGCGTTCGTTCACCTAAGAGAGTTGAATCTATGTTGAGATTCAGTGTGTCAGAAACACGTTTCTTCTAGGAGCTGCGTTGGGATATTCCCGAGTGAATGGGACCATAGGCTGTACAGAGAAATATCTGCTTCTAAAACCAAAAGGGTGCAATCTAACTGAATGGTTGTCAATGTGTGCATTCAACTGACAGAGTTAAACTCACGTGTGGATTCAGCGGTTTGCAAAACCTTTCTGTGCAGAATCCCAAAACCGGTATTTCCTGCCCAATGCCGGCATACGTACTAAACAGCAGGAAACTTCGTCTAAAACTCAAGAGAAACGTTTCCTTGAAACTGCTCTGCTGTGCGTTCGTTCACCTAAGAGAGGTGAATCTATGTTGAGATTTAGCGAGTCAGAAACACGTTTCTTCCAGGAGCTGCGTTGGGATATTCCCGAGTGAATGGGACCATAGGCTGTACAGAGAAATATCTGCTTCTAAAACCAAAACGGAGCTATCTAACTGAATGGTTGTCAATGTGTGCATGCAACTGACAGAGTTAAACTCACCTGTGTATTCATCGGTTTGCAAACACTTTCTGTGCAGAATCCCAAAATCGGTATTTCCAGCCCAATACAGGCATACGTACTAAACAACAGGAAACTTCGTCTAAAACTCAGGAAAAACGTTTCCTTGAAACTGGTCTGCTGAGCGTTCGTTCACCTAAGAGAGTTGAATCTATGTTGAGATTCAGTGAGTCAGAAACACGTTTCTTCTAGGAGCTGCGTTGGGATATTCCCGAGTGAATGGGACCATAGGCTGTACAGAGAAATATCTGCTTCTAAAACCAAAAGGGTGCAATCTAACTGAATGGTTGTCAATGTGTGCATTCAACTGACAGAGTTAAACTCACGTGTGGATTCAGCGGTTTGCAAAACCTTTCTGTGCAGAATCCCAAAACCGGTATTTCCTGCCCAATGCCGGCATCCGTACTAAACAGCAGGAAACTTCGTCTAAAACTCAAGAGAAACGTTTCCTTGAAACTGCTCTGCTGTGCGTTCGTTCACCTAAGAGAGTTGAATCTATGTTGAGATTCAGCGAGTCAGAAACACGTTTCTTCCAGGAGCTGCGTTGGGATATTCCCGAGTGAATGGGACCATAGGCTGTACAGAGAAATATCTGCTTCTAAAACCAAAACGGAGCTATCTAACTGAATGGTTGTCAATGTGTGCATGCAACTGACAGAGTTAAACTCACGTGTGTATTCATCGGTTTGCAAACACTTTCTGTGCAGAATCCCAAAATCGGTATTTCCAGCCCAATACAGGCATACGTACTAAACAACAGGAAACTTCGTCTAAAACTCAGGAAAAACGTTTCCTTGAAACTGGTCTGCTGAGCGTTCGTTCACCTAAGAGAGTTGAATCTATGTTGAGATTCAGTGAGTCAGAAACACGTTTCTTCTAGGAGCTGCGTTGGGATATTCCCGAGTGAATGGGACCATAGGCTGTACAGAGAAATATCTGCTTCTAAAACCAAAAGGGTGCAATCTAACTGAATGGTTGTCAATGTGTGCATTCAACTGACAGAGTTAAACTCACGTGTGGATTCAGCGGTTTGCAAAACCTTTCTGTGCAGAATCCCAAAACCGGTATTTCCTGCCCAATGCCGGCATCCGTACTAAACAGCAGGAAACTTCGTCTAAAACTCAAGAGAAACGTTTCCTTGAAACTGCTCTGCTGTGCGTTCGTTCACCTAAGAGAGTTGAATCTATGTTGAGATTCAGCGAGTCAGAAACACGTTTCTTCCAGGAGCTGCGTTGGGATATTCCCGAGTGAATGGGACCATAGGCTGTACAGAGAAATATCTGCTTCTAAAACCAAAACGGAGCTATCTAACTGAATGGTTGTCAATGTGTGCATTAAACTGACAGTGTTAAACTCACGTGTGGATTCAGTGGTTTGCAAACCCTTTCTGTGCAGAATCCCAAAACCGGTATTTCCAGCCCAATGCCGGCATACGTACTAAACAGCAGGAAACTTCGTCTAAAACTCAGGAGAAACGTTTCCTTGAAACTGCTCAGCTGTGCGTTCGTTCACATAAGAGAGTTGAATCTATGTTGAGATTCAGCGAGTCAGAAACACGTTTCTTCTAGGAGCTGCGTTGGGATATTCCCGAGTGAATGGGACCATAGGCTGTACAGAGAAATATCTGCTCCTAAAAGCAAAAGGGTGCAATCTAACTGAATGGTTGTCAATGTGTGCATTCAACTGACAGTGTTAAACTCACGTTTCGATTCAGCGGTTTACAAACCCTTTCTGTGCAGAATCCCAAAATCGGTATTTCCAGCCCAATGCCGGCATACGTACTAAACAGCAGGAAACTTCGTCTAAAACTCAGGAGAAACGTTTCCTTGAAACTGCTCTGCTGTGCGTTCGTTCACCTAAGAGAGTTGAATCTATGTTGAGATTCAGCGAGTCAGAAACACGTTTCTTCCCGGAGCTGCGTTGGGATATTCCCGAGTGAATGGGACCATAGGCTGTACAGAGAAATATCTGCTTCTAAAACCAAAACGGAGCTATCTAACTGAATGGTTGTCAATGTGTGCATTCAACTGACAGAGTTAAACTCACGTGTGGATTCAGTGGTTTCCAAACCCTTTCTGTGCAGAATCCCAAAACCGGTATTTCCAGCCCAATGCCGGCATACGTACTAAACAGCAGGAAACTACGTCTAAAACTCAGGAGAAACGATTCCTTGAAACTGCTCTGCTGTGCGTTCGTTCACCTAAGAGAGTTGAATCTACGTTGAGATTCGGCGAGTCAGAAACACGTTTCTTCTAGGACCTGCGTTGGGATATTCCCGAGTGAATGGGACCATAGGCTGTACAGAGAAATATCTGCTTCTAATACCAAAACGGAGCTATCTAACTGAATGGTTGTCAATGTGTGCATTCAACTGACAGAGTTAAACTCACGTCTGGATTCAGCGGTTTGCAAACCCTTTCTGTGCAGAATCCCAAAACCGGTATTTCCATCCCAATGCCGGCATCCGTACTAAACAGCAGGAAACTTCCTCTAAAACTCAGGAGAAACGTTTCCTTGAAACTGCTCTGCTGTGCGTTCGTTCACCTAAGAGAGTTGAATCTACGTTGAGATTCGGCGAGTCAGAAACACGTTTCTTCTAGGAGCTGCGTTGGGATATTCCCGAGTGAATGGGACCATAGGCCGTACAGAGAAATATCTGCTCCTAAAAGCAAAAGGGTGCAATCTAACTGAATGGTTGTCAATGTGTGCATTCAACTGACAGAGTTAAACTCACGTGTGTATTCATCGGTTTGCAAACACTTTCTGTGCAGAATCCCAAAATCGGTATTTCCAGCCCAATACAGGCATACGTACTAAACAACAGGAAACTTCGTCTAAAACTCAGGAAAAACGTTTCCTTGAAACTGCTCTGCTGTGCGTTCGTTCACCTAAGAGAGTTGAATCTATGTTGAGATTCAGTGAGTCAGAAACACGTTTCTTCTAGGAGCTGCGTTGGGATATTCCGGAGTGAATGGGACCATAGGCTGTACAGAGAAATATCTGCTCCTAAAACCAAAACGGAGCTATCTAACTGAATCGTTGTCATTGTGTGCATTCAACAGACAGAGTTAAACTCACGTGTGTATTCAGCGGTTTGCAACGCTTTCTGTGTAGAGTTCCAAAACCGGTATTTCCAGCCCAATGCCGGCATACGTACTAAACAGCAGGAAACTTCGTCTAAAACTCAGGAGAAACGTTTCCTTGAAACTGCTCTGCTTTGCGTTCGTTCACCTAACAGAGTTGAATCTATGTTGAGGTTCACCGAGTCAGAAAGACGTTTCTTCAAAGAGCTGCATTGGGATATTCCCGAGTGAATGGGACCATAGGCTGTACAGAGAATATCTGCCTCTAAAACCAAAACGGAGCTATCTAACTGAATGGTTGTCAATGTGTGCATTCAACTGACAGAGTTAAACTCACGTGTGGATTCAGCGGTTTGCAAACCTTTCTGTGCAGAATCCCAAAACCGGTATTTCCAGCCCAATGCCGGCATACGCACTAAACAGCAGGAAACTTCGTCTAAAACTCAGGAGAAACGTTTCCTAGAAATTGCTCTGCTGTGCGTTCGTTCACCTAAGAGAGTTGAATCTATGTTGACATTCAGCGAGTAAGAAACACGTTTCTTCTAGGAGCTGCGTTGGTATATTCCCGAGTGAATGGGACCATAGTCTGTACAGAGAAATATCTGCTTGTAAATCAAAACGGAGCTATTTAACTGAACAGTTCTCAATGTGTGCATTCAACTGACAGAGTTAAACTCACGTGTGGATTCAGCGGTTTGCAAACCCTTTCTGTGCAGAATTCCAAATCCGGTATTTCCAGCCCAATGCCGGCATACGTACTAAACAACAGGAAGCTTCGTCTAAAACTCAGGAGAAACGTTTCCTTGAAACTGCTCTGCTGTGCGTTCGTTCCCCTAAGAGAGTTGAATCTATGTTGAGATTCAGCGAGTCAGAAACACGTTTCTTCTAGGAGCTGCGTTGGGATATTCCCGAGTGAATGGGACCATAGGCTGTACAGAGAAATATCTGCTTCTAAAACCAAAAGGGTGCAATCTAACTGAATGGTTGTCAATGTGTGCATTCAACTGACAGAGTTAAACTCACGTGTGGATTCAGCGGTTTGCAAACCCTTTCTGTGCAGAATCCCAAAACCGGTATTTCCTGCCCAATGCCGGCATCCGTACTAAACAGCAGGAAACTTCGTCTAAAACTCAGGAGAAACGTTTCCTTGAAACTGCTCTGCTGTGCGTTCGTTCACCTAAGAGAGTTGAATCTATGTTGAGATTCAGCGAGTCAGAAACACGTTTCTTCCCGGAGCTGCGTTTGGATATTCCCGAGTGAATGGGACCATAGGCTGTACAGAGAAATATCTGCTTCTAAAACCAAAACGGAGCTATCTAACTGAATGGTTGTCAATGTGTGCATTCAACTGACAGAGTTAAACTCACGTGTGGATTCAGTGGTTTGCAAACCCTTTCTGTGCAGAATCCCAAAACCGGTATTTCCAGCCCAATGCCGGCATACGTACTAAACAGCAGGAAACTACGTCTAAAACTCAGGAGAAACGATTCCTTGAAACTGCTCTGCTGTGCGTTCGTTCACCTAAGAGAGTTGAATCTATGTTGAGATTCAGCGAGTCAGAAACACGTTTCTTCTAGGACCTGCGTTGGGATATTCCCGAGTGAATGGGACCATAGGCTGTACAGAGAAATATCTGCTTCTAATACCAAAACGGAGCTATCTAACTGAATGGTTGTCAATGTGTGCATTCAACTGACAGAGTTAAACTCACGTGTGGATTCAGCGGTTTGCAAACCCTTTCTGTGCAGAATCCCAAAACCGGTATTTCCAGCCCAATGCCGGCATCCGTACTAAACAGCAGGAAACTTCCTCTAAAACTCAGGAGAAACGTTTCCTTGAAACTGCTCTGCTGTGCGTTCGTTCACCTAAGAGAGTTGAATCTACGTTGAGATTCGGCGAGTCAGAAACACGTTTCTTCTAGGAGCTGCGTTGGGATATTCCCGAGTGAATGGGACCATAGGCTGTACAGAGAAATATCTGCTCCTAAAAGCAAAAGGGTGCAATCTAACTGAATGGTTGTCAATGTGTGCATTCAACTGACAGAGTTAAACTCACGTGTGTATTCATCGGTTTGCAAACACTTTCTGTGCAGAATCCCAAAATCGGTATTTCCAACCCAATACAGGCATACGTACTAAACAACAGGAAACTTCGTCTAAAACTCAGGAAAAACGTTTCCTTGAAACTGCTCTGCTGTGCGTTCGTTCACCTAAGAGAGTTGAATCTATGTTGAGATTCAGTGTGTCAGAAACACGTTTCTTCTAGGAGCTGCGTTGGGATATTCCCGAGTGAATGGGACCATAGGCTGTACAGAGAAATATCTGCTTCTAAAACCAAAAGTGTGCAATCTAACTGAATGGTTGTCAATGTGTGCATTCAACTGACAGAGTTAAACTCACGTCTGGATTCAGCGGTTTGCAAACCCTTTCTGTGCAGAATCTCAAAACCGGTATTTCCATCCCAATGCCGGCATCCGTACTAAACAGCAGGAAACTTCCTCTAAAACTCAGGAGAAACGTTTCCTTGAAACTGCTCTGCTGTGCGTTCGTTCACCTAAGAGAGTTGAATCTACGTTGAGATTCGGCGAGTCAGAAACACGTTTCTTCTAGGAGCTGCGTTGGGATATTCCCGAGTGAATGGGACCATAGGCTGTACAGAGAAATATCTGCTCCTAAAAGCAAAAGGGTGCAATCTAACTGAATGGTTGTCAATGTGTGCATTCAACTGACAGAGTTAAACTCACGTGTGTATTCATCGGTTTGCAAACACTTTCTGTGCAGAATCCCAAAATCGGTATTTCCAGCCCAATACAGGCATACGTACTAAACAACAGGAAACTTCGTCTAAAACTCAGGAAAAACGTTTCCTTGAAACTGCTCTGCTGTGCGTTCGTTCACCTAAGAGAGTTGAATCTATGTTGAGATTCAGTGAGTCAGAAACACGTTTCTTCTAGGAGCTGCGTTGGGATATTCCGGAGTGAATGGGACCATAGGCTGTACAGAGAAATATCTGCTCCTAAAACCAAAACGGAGCTATCTAACTGAATGGTTGTCATTGTGTGCATTCAACAGACAGAGTTAAACTCACGTGTGTATTCAGCGGTTTGCAACGCTTTCTGTGTAGAGTTCCAAAACCGGTATTTCCAGCCCAATGCCGGCATACGTACTAAACAGCAGGAAACTTCGTCTAAAACTCAGGAGAAACGTTTCCTTGAAACTGCTCTGCTTTGCGTTCGTTCACCTAACAGAGTTGAATCTATGTTGAGGTTCACCGAGTCAGAAAGACGTTTCTTCAAAGAGCTGCATTGGGATATTCCCGAGTGAATGGGACCATAGGCTGTACAGAGAATATCTGCCTCTAAAACCAAAACGGAGCTATCTAACTGAATGGTTGTCAATGTGTGCATTCAACTGACAGAGTTAAACTCACGTGTGGATTCAGCGGTTTGCAAACCTTTCTGTGCAGAATCCCAAAACCGGTATTTCCAGCCCAATGCCGGCATACGCACTAAACAGCAGGAAACTTCGTCTAAAACTCAGGAGAAACGTTTCCTAGAAATTGCTCTGCTGTGCGTTCGTTCACCTAAGAGAGTTGAATCTATGTTGACATTCAGCGAGTAAGAAACACGTTTCTTCTAGGAGCTGCGTTGGTATATTCCCGAGTGAATGGGACCATAGTCTGTACAGAGAAATATCTGCTTGTAAATCAAAACGGAGCTATTTAACTGAACAGTTCTCAATGTGTGCATTCAACTGACAGAGTTAAACTCACGTGTGGATTCAGCGGTTTGCAAACCCTTTCTGTGCAGAATTCCAAATCCGGTATTTCCAGCCCAATGCCGGCATACGTACTAAACAACAGGAAGCTTCGTCTAAAACTCAGGAGAAACGTTTCCTTGAAACTGCTCTGCTGTGCGTTCGTTCCCCTAAGAGAGTTGAATCTATGTTGAGATTCAGCGAGTCAGAAACACGTTTCTTCTAGGAGCTGCGTTGGGATATTCCCGAGTGAATGGGACCATAGGCTGTACAGAGAAATATCTGCTTCTAAAACCAAAAGGGTGCAATCTAACTGAATGGTTGTCAATGTGTGCATTCAACTGACAGAGTTAAACTCACGTGTGGATTCAGCGGTTTTCAAACCCTTTCTGTGCAGAATCCCAAAACCGGTATTTCCTGCCCAATGCCGGCATCCGTACTAAACAGCAGGAAACTTCGTCTAAAACTCAGGAGAAACGTTTCCTTGAAACTGCTCTGCTGTGCGTTCGTTCACCTAAGAGAGTTGAATCTATGTTGAGATTCAGCGAGTCAGAAACACGTTTCTTCCCGGAGCTGCGTTTGGATATTCCCGAGTGAATGGGACCATAGGCTGTACAGAGAAATATCTGCTTCTAAAACCAAAACGGAGCTATCTAACTGAATGGTTGTCAATGTGTGCATTCAACTGACAGAGTTAAACTCACGTGTGGATTCAGTGGTTTGCAAATCCTTTCTGTGCAGAATCCCAAAACCGGTATTTCCAGCCCAATGCCGGCATACGTACTAAACAGCAGGAAACTACGTCTAAAACTCAGGAGAAACGATTCCTTGAAACTGCTCTGCTGTGCGTTCGTTCACCTAAGAGAGTTGAATCTATGTTGAGATTCAGCGAGTCAGAAACACGTTTCTTCTAGGACCTGCGTTGGGATATTCCCGAGTGAATGGGACCATAGGCTGTACAGAGAAATATCTGCTTCTAATACCAAAACGGAGCTATCTAACTGAATGGTTGTCAATGTGTGCATTCAACTGACAGAGTTAAACTCACGTGTGGATTCAGCGGTTTGCAAACCCTTTCTGTGCAGAATCCCAAAACCGGTATTTCCAGCCCAATGCCGGCATCCGTACTAAACAGCAGGAAACTTCCTCTAAAACTCAGGAGAAACGTTTCCTTGAAACTGCTCTGCTGTGCGTTCGTTCACCTAAGAGAGTTGAATCTACGTTGAGATTCGGCGAGTCAGAAACACGTTTCTTCTAGGAGCTGCGTTGGGATATTCCCGAGTGAATGGGACCATAGGCTGTACAGAGAAATATCTGCTCCTAAAAGCAAAAGGGTGCAATCTAACTGAATGGTTGTCAATGTGTGCATTCAACTGACAGAGTTAAACTCACGTGTGTATTCATCGGTTTGCAAACACTTTCTGTGCAGAATCCCAAAATCGGTATTTCCAACCCAATACAGGCATACGTACTAAACAACAGGAAACTTCGTCTAAAACTCAGGAAAAAAGTTTCCTTGAAACTGCTCTGCTGTGCGTTCGTTCACCTAAGAGAGTTGAATCTATGTTGAGATTCAGTGTGTCAGAAACACGTTTCTTCTAGGAGCTGCGTTGGGATATTCCCGAGTGAATGGGACCATAGGCTGTACAGAGAAATATCTGCTTCTAAAACCAAAAGTGTGCAATCTAACTGAATGGTTGTCAATGTGTGCATTCAACTGACAGAGTTAAACTCACGTGTGGATTCAGCGGTTTGCAAAACCTTTCTGTGCAGAATCCCAAAACCGGTATTTCCTGCCCAATGCCGGCATCCGTACTAAACAGCAGGAAACTTCGTCTAAAACTCAGGAGAAAAGTTTCCTTGAAACTGCTCTGCTGTGCGTTCGTTCACCTAAGAGAGTTGAATCTATGTTGAGATTCAGCGAGTCAGAAACACGTTTCTTCTAGGAGCTGCGTTGGGATATTCCCGAGTGAATGGGACCATAGGCTGTACAGAGAAATATCTGCTTCTAAAACCAAAAGGGTGCAATCTAACTGAATGGTTGTCAATGTGTGCATTCAACTGACAGAGGTAAACTCACGTGTGGATTCAGCGGTTTGCAAAACCTTTCTGTGCAGAATCCCAAAACCGGTATTTCCTGCCCAATGCCGGCATCCGTACTAAACAGCAGGAAACTTCCTCTAAAACTCAAGAGAAACGTTTCCTTGAAACTGCTCTGCTGTGCGTTCGTTCACCTAAGAGAGTTGAATCTATGTTGAGATTCAGCGAGTCAGAAACACGTTTCTTCCAGGAGCTGCGTTGGGATATTCCCGAGTGAATGGGACCATAGGCTGTACAGAGAAATATCTGCTTCTAAAACCAAAACGGAGCTATCTAACTGAATGGTTGTCAATGTGTGCATTAAACTGACAGTGTTAAACTCACGTGTGGATTCAGTCGTTTGCAAACCCTTTCTGTGCAGAATCCCAAAACCGGTATTTCCAGCCCAATGCCGGCATACGTACTAAACAGCAGGAAACTTCGTCTAAAACTCAGGAGAAACGTTTCCTTGAAACTGCTCAGCTGTGCGTTCGTTCACATAAGAGAGTTGAATCTATGTTGAGATTCAGCGAGTCAGAAACACGTTTCTTCTAGGAGCTGCGTTGGGATATTCCCGAGTGAATGGGACCATAGGCTGTACAGAGAAATATCTCCTCCTAAAAGCAAAAGGGTGCAATCTAACTGAATGGTTGTCAATGTGTGCATTCAACTGACAGTGTTAAACTCACGTTTCGATTCAGCGGTTTACAAACCCTTTCTGTGCAGAATCCCAAAATCGGTATTTCCAGCCCAATGCCGGCATACGTACTAAACAGCAGGAAACTTCGTCTAAAACTCAGGAGAAACGTTTCCTTGAAACTGCTCTGCTGTGCGTTCGTTCACCTAAGAGAGTTGAATCTATGTTGAGATTCAGCGAGTCAGAAACACGTTTCTTCCCGGAGCTGCGTTGGGATATTCCCGAGTGAATGGGACCATAGGCTGTACAGAGAAATATCTGCTTCTAAAACCAAAACGGAGCTATCTAACTGAATGGTTGTCAATGTGTGCATTCAACTGACAGAGTTAAACTCACGTGTGGATTCAGTGGTTTGCAAACCCTTTCTGTGCAGAATCCCAAAACCGGTATTTCCAGCCCAATGCCGGCATACGTACTAAACAGCAGGAAACTACGTCTAAAACTCAGGAGAAACGATTCCTTGAAACTGCTCTGCTGTGCGTTCGTTCACCTAAGAGAGTTGAATCTATGTTGAGATTCAGCGAGTCAGAAACACGTTTCTTCTAGGACCTGCGTTGGGATATTCCCGAGTGAATGGGACCATAGGCTGTACAGAGAAATATCTGCTTCTAATACCAAAACGGAGCTATCTAACTGAATGGTTGTCAATGTGTGCATTCAACTGACAGAGTTAAACTCACGTGTGGATTCAGCGGTTTGCAAACCCTTTCTGTGCAGAATCCCAAAACCGGTATTTCCAGCCCAATGCCGGCATCCGTACTAAACAGCAGGAAACTTCGTCTAAAACTCAGGAGAAACGTTTCCTTGAAACTGCTCTGCTGTGCGTTCGTTCACCTAAGAGAGTTGAATCTACGTTGAGATTCGGCGAGTCAGAAACACGTTTCTTCTAGGAGCTGCGTTGGGATATTCCCGAGTGAATGGGACCATAGGCTGTACAGAGAAATATCTGCTCCTAAAAGCGAAAGGGTGCAATCTAACTGAATGGTTGTCAATGTGTGCATTCAACTGACAGAGTTAAACTCACGTGTGTATTCATCGGTTTGCAAACACTTTCTGTGCAGAATCCCAAAATCGGTATTTCCAACCCAATACAGGCATACGTACTAAACAACAGGAAACTTCGTCTAAAACTCAGGAAAAACGTTTCCTTGAAACTGCTCTGCTGTGCGTTCGTTCACCTAAGAGAGTTGAATCTATGTTGAGATTCAGTGTGTCAGAAACACGTTTCTTCTAGGAGCTGCGTTGGGATATTCCCGAGTGAATGGGACCATAGGCTGTACAGAGAAATATCTGCTTCTAAAACCAAAAGGGTGCAATCTAACTGAATGGTTGTCAATGTGTGCATTCAACTGACAGAGTTAAACTCACGTGTGGATTCAGCGGTTTGCAAAACCTTTCTGTGCAGAATCCCAAAACCGGTATTTCCTGCCCAATGCCGGCATACGTACTAAACAGCAGGAAACTTCGTCTAAAACTCAAGAGAAACGTTTCCTTGAAACTGCTCTGCTGTGCGTTCGTTCACCTAAGAGAGGTGAATCTATGTTGAGATTCAGCGAGTCAGAAACACGTTTCTTCCAGGAGCTGCGTTGGGATATTCCCGAGTGAATGGGACCATAGGCTGTACAGAGAAATATCTGCTTCTAAAACCAAAACGGAGCTATCTAACTGAATGGTTGTCAATGTGTGCATGCAACTGACAGAGTTAAACTCACGTGTGTATTCATCGGTTTGCAAACACTTTCTGTGCAGAATCCCAAAATCGGTATTTCCAGCCCAATACAGGCATACGTACTAAACAACAGGAAACTTCGTCTAAAACTCAGGAAAAACGTTTCCTTGAAACTGCTCTGCTGAGCGTTCGTTCACCTAAGAGAGTTGAATCTATGTTGAGATTCAGTGAGTCAGAAACACGTTTCTTCTAGGAGCTGCGTTGGGATATTCCCGAGTGAATGGGACCATAGGCTGTACAGAGAAATATCTGCTTCTAAAACCAGAAGGGTGCAATCTAACTGAATGGTTGTCAATGTGTGCATTCAACTGACAGAGTTAAACTCACGTGTGGATTCAGCGGTTTGCAAAACCTTTCTGTGCAGAATCCCAAAACCGGTATTTCCTGCCCAATGCCGGCATCCGTACTAAACAGCAGGAAACTTCGTCTAAAACTCAAGAGAAACGTTTCCTTGAAACTGCTCTGCTGTGCGTTCGTTCACCTAAGAGAGTTGAATCTATGTTGAGATTCAGCGAGTCAGAAACACGTTTCTTCCAGGAGCTGCGTTGGGATATTCCCGAGTGAATGGGACCATAGGCTGTACAGAGAAATATCTGCTTCTAAAACCAAAACGGAGCTATCTAACTGAATGGTTGTCAATGTGTGCATTAAACTGACAGTGTTAAACTCACGTGTGGATTCAGTGGTTTGCAAACCCTTTCTGTGCAGAATCCCAAAACCGGTATTTCCAGCCCAATGCCGGCATACGTACTAAACAGCAGGAAACTTCGTCTAAAACTCAGGAGAAACGTTTCCTTGAAACTGCTCAGCTGTGCGTTCGTTCACATAAGAGAGTTGAATCTATGTTGAGATTCAGCGAGTCAGAAACACGTTTCTTCTAGGAGCTGCGTTGGGATATTCCCGAGTGAATGGGACCATAGGCTGTACAGAGAAATATCTGCTCCTAAAAGCAAAAGGGTGCAATCTAACTGAATGGTTGTCAATGTGTGCATTCAACTGACAGTGTTAAACTCACGTTTCGATTCAGCGGTTTACAAACCCTTTCTGTGCAGAATCCCAAAATCGGTATTTCCAGCCCAATGCCGGCATACGTACTAAACAGCAGGAAACTTCGTCTAAAACTCAGGAGAAACGTTTCCTTGAAACTGCTCTGCTGTGCGTTCTTTCACCTAAGAGAGTTGAATCTATGTTGAGATTCAGCGAGTCAGAAACACGTTTCTTCCCGGAGCTGCGTTGGGATATTCCCGAGTGAATGGGACCGTAGGCTGTACAGAGAAATATCTGTTTCTAAAACCAAAACGGAGCTATCTAACTGAATGGTTGTCAATGTGTGCATTCAACTGACAGAGTTAAACTCACGTGTGGATTCAGTGGTTTCCAAACCCTTTCTGTGCAGAATCCCAAAACCGGTATTTCCAGCCCAATGCCGGCATACGTACTAAACAGCAGGAAACTACGTCTAAAACTCAGGAGAAACGATTCCTTGAAACTGCTCTGCTGTGCGTTCGTTCACCTAAGAGAGTTGAATCTACGTTGAGATTCGGCGAGTCAGAAACACGTTTCTTCTAGGACCTGCGTTGGGATATTCCCGAGTGAATGGGACCATAGGCTGTACAGAGAAATATCTGCTTCTAATACCAAAACGGAGCTATCTAACTGAATGGTTGTCAATGTGTGCATTCAACTGACAGAGTTAAACTCACGTCTGGATTCAGCGGTTTGCAAACCCTTTCTGTGCAGAATCCCAAAACCGGTATTTCCAGCCCAATGCCGGCATCCGTACTAAACAGCAGGAAACTTCCTCTAAAACTCAGGAGAAACGTTTCCTTGAAACTGCTCTGCTGTGCGTTCGTTCACCTAAGAGAGTTGAATCTACGTTGAGATTCGGCGAGTCAGAAACACGTTTCTTCTAGGAGCTGCGTTGGGATATTCCCGAGTGAATGGGACCATAGGCTGTACAGAGAAATATCTGCTCCTAAAAGCAAAAGGGTGCAATCTAACTGAATGGTTGTCAATGTGTGCATTCAACTGACAGAGTTAAACTCACGTGTGTATTCATCGGTTTGCAAACACTTTCTGTGCAGAATCCCAAAATCGGTATTTCCAGCCCAATACAGGCATACGTACTAAACAACAGGAAACTTCGTCTAAAACTCAGGAAAAACGTTTCCTTGAAACTGCTCTGCTGTGCGTTCGTTCACCTAAGAGAGTTGAATCTATGTTGAGATTCAGTGAGTCAGAAACACGTTTCTTCTAGGAGCTGCGTTGGGATATTCCGGAGTGAATGGGACCATAGGCTGTACAGAGAAATATCTGCTCCTAAAACCAAAACGGAGCTATCTAACTGAATGGTTGTCATTGTGTGCATTCAACTGACAGAGTTAAACTCACGTGTGTATTCAGCGGTTTGCAACGCTTTCTGTGTAGAGTTCCAAAACCGGTATTTCCAGCCCAATGCCGGCATACGTACTAAACAGCAGGAAACTTCGTCTAAAACTCAGGAGAAACGTTTCCTTGAAACTGCTCTGCTTTGCGTTCGTTCACCTAACAGAGTTGAATCTATGTTGAGGTTCACCGAGTCAGAAAGACGTTTCTTCAAAGAGCTGCATTGGGATATTCCCGAGTGAATGGGACCATAGGCTGTACAGAGAATATCTGCCTCTAAAACCAAAACGGAGCTATCTAACTGAATGGTTGTCAATGTGTGCATTCAACTGACAGAGTTAAACTCAGGTGTGGATTCAGCGGTTTGCAAACCTTTCTGTGCAGAATCCCAAAACCGGTATTTCCAGCCCAATGCCGGCATACGCACTAAACAGCAGGAAACTTCGTCTAAAACTCAGGAGAAACGTTTCCTAGAAATTGCTCTGCTGTGCGTTCGTTCACCTAAGAGAGTTGAATCTATGTTGACATTCAGCGAGTAAGAAACACGTTTCTTCTAGGAGCTGCGTTGGTATATTCCCGAGTGAATGGGACCATAGTCTGTACAGAGAAATATCTGCTTGTAAATCAAAACGGAGCTATTTAACTGAACAGTTCTCAATGTGTGCATTCAACTGACAGAGTTAAACTCACGTGTGGATTCAGCGGTTTGCAAACCCTTTCTGTGCAGAATTCCAAATCCGGTATTTCCAGCCCAATGCCGGCATACGTACTAAACAACAGGAAGCTTCGTCTAAAACTCAGGAGAAACGTTTCCTTGAAACTGCTCTGCTGTGCGTTCGTTCCCCTAAGAGAGTTGAATCTATGTTGAGATTCAGCGAGTCAGAAACACGTTTCTTCTAGGAGCTGCATTGGTATATTCCCGAGTGAATGGGACCATAGGATGTACAGAAAAATATCTACTCCTAAATCCAAAACGGAGCTATCTAACTGAATGGTTGTCAATGTGTGCATTCAACTGACAGAGTTAAACTCACGTGTGGATTCAGCGGTTTGCAAACCCTTTCTGTGCAGAATTCCAAAACCGGTATTTCCAGCCCAATGCCGGCATACGTACTAAACAGCAGGAAACTTCGTCTAAAACTCAGGAGAAACGTTTCCTTGAAACTGCTCTGCTGTGTGTTCGTTCACCTAAGAGAGTTGAATCTATGTTGAGATTCAGCGAGTCAGAAACACGTTTGTTCCAGGAGCTGCGTTGGTATATTCCCTAGTGAATGGGACCATAGTCTGTACAGAGAAATATCTGCTTGTAAATCAAAACGGAGCTATTTAACTGAATAGTTTTCAATGTGTGCATTCAACTGACAGAGTTAAACTCACGTGTGGATACAGCGGTTTGCAAACCCTTTCAGTGCAGAATCCCAAAACCGGTATTTGCAGCCCAATGCCGGTATACGCACTAAACAGCAGGAAACTTCGTCTAAAACTCAGGAGAAATGTGTCCTTGAAACTGCTCTGCTGTGCCTTCGTTCAACTAAGAGAGTTGAATCTATGAGGAGATTCGGCGAGTCTGAAAGATGTTTCTTCTAAGAGCTGCGTTGGGATATTCCCGAGTGAATGGGACCATAGGCTGTACAGAGAAATATCTGCTTCTAAAACCAAAATGGAGCTATGTAACTGAATGGTTGTCAATGTGTGCATTCAGCTGAAACAGTTAAACTCACGTGTGGATTCAGCGGTTTGCAAATCCTTTCTGTGCAGAATCCCGAAACCGGTATTTCCAGCCCAATGCCGGCATACGTACTAAACAGCAGGAAACTTCATCTAAAACTCACGAGAAACGTTTCCTTGAAACTTCTCTGCTGTGCTTTCGTTCACCTAAGAGAGGTGAATCTATGTTGAGATTCAGCGAGTCAGAAACACGTTTCTTCATGAAGCTGCGTTGGGATATTCCCGAGTGAATGGGACCATAGGCTGTACAGAGGAATATCTGCTTCTAAAACCAAAACGGAGCTATCTAACTGAATGCTTGTCAATGTGTGCATTCAACTGACAGAGTTAAACTCACGTGTGTATTCATCGGTTTGCAAACCCTTTATGTGCAGAATCCCAAAATCGGTATTTCCAGCCCAATACAGGCATACGTACTAAACAACAGGAAACTTCGTCTAAAACTCAGGAAAAACGTTTCCTTGAAACTGCTCTGCTGTGCGTTCGTTCACCTAAGAGAGTTGAATCTATGTTGAGATTCAGTGAGTCAGAAACACGTTTCTTCTAGGAGCTGCGTTGGGATATTCCGGAGTGAATGGGACCATAGGCTGTACAGAGAAATATCTGCTTCTAAAACCAAAATGGAGCTATGTAACTGAATGGTTGTCAATGTGTGCATTCAGCTGAAACAGTTAAACTCACGTGTGGATTCAGCGGTTTGCAAATCCTTTCTCTGCAGAATCCCGAAACCGGTATTTCCAGCCCAATGCTGGCATACGTACTAAACAGCAGGAAACTTCATATAAAACTCACGAGAAACGTTTCCTTGAAACTTCTCTGCTGTGCTTTCGTTCACCTAAGAGAGGTGAATCTATGTTGAGATTCAGCGAGTCAGAAACACGTTTCTTCATGAAGCTGCGTTGGGATATTCTCGAGTGAATGGGACCATAGGCTGTACAGAGGAATATCTGCTTCTAAAACCAAAACGGAGCTATCTAACTGAATGGTTGTCAATGTGTGCATTCAACTGACAGAGTTAAACTCACGTGTGTATTCATCGGTTTGCAAACACTTTCTGTGCAGAATCCCAAAATCGGTATTTCCAGCCCAATACAGGCATACGTACTAAACAACAGGAAACTTCGTCTAAAACTCAGGAAAAACGTTTCCTTGAAACTGCTCTGCTGTGCGTTCGTTCACCTAAGAGAGTTGAATCTATGTTGAGATTCAGTGAGTCAGAAACACGTTTCTTCTAGGAGCTGCGTTGGGATATTCCGGAGTGAATGGGACCATAGGCTGTACAGAGAAATATCTGCTCCTAAGACCAAAATGGAGCTATCTAACTGAATGGTTGTCAATGTGTGCATTCAACTGACAGAGTTAAACTCACGTGTGTATTCAGCGGTTTCCAACGCTTTCTGTGTAGAGTTCCAAAACCGGTATTTCCAGCCCAATGCCGGCATACGTACTAAACAGCAGGAAACTTCGTCTAAAACTCAGGAGAAACGTTTCCTTTAAACCGCTCTGCTTTGCCTTCGTTCACCTAACAGAGTTGAATCTATGTTGAGGTTCAACGAGTCAGAAAGACGTTTCTTCAAGGAGCTGCATTGGGATATTCCCGAGTGAATGGGACCATAGGCTGTACAGAGAATATCTGCTTCTAAAACCAAAACGGAGCTATCTAACTGAATGGTTGTCAATGTGTGCATTCAACTGACAGAGTTAAACTCACGTGTGGATTCATCGGTTTGCAAACCCTTTCTGTGCAGAATCCCAAAACCGGTATTTCCAGCCCAATGCCGGCATACGCACTAAACAGCAGGAAACTTCGTCTAAAACTCAGGAGAAACGTTTCCATGAAATTGCTCTGCTGTGCGTTCGTTCACCTAAGAGAGTTGAATCTATGTTGACATTCAGCGAGTAAGAAACACGTTTCTTCTAGGAGCTGCGTTGGTATATTCCCGAGTGAATGGGACCATAGTCTGTACAGAGAAATATCTGCTTGTAAATCAAAACGGAGCTATTTAACTGAAGAGTTTTCAATGTGTGCATTCAACTGACAGAGTTAAACTCACGTGTGGATTCAGCGGTTTGCAAACCCTTTCAGTGCAGAATCCCAAAACCGGTATTTGCAGCCCAATGCCGGTATACGTACTAAACAGCAGGAAACTTCGTCTAAAACTCAGGAGAAATGTGTCCTTGAAACTGCTCCGCTGTGCGTTCGTTCACCTAAGAGAGTTGAATCTATGTTGAGATTCAGTGAGTCAGAAACACGTTTCTTCTAGAAGCTGCGTTGGGATATTCCTGAGTGAATGGGACCATAGTCTGTACAGAGAAATATCTGCTCCTAAAACCAAAACGGAGCTATCTAACTGAATGGTTGTCAATGTGTGCATTCAACTGACAGAGTTAAACTCACGTGTGGATTCAGCGGTTTCCAACGCTTTCTGTGCAGAATCCCAAAACCGGTATTTCCAGCCCAATGCCGGCATACGTACTAAACAGCAGGAAACTTCGTCTAAAACTCAGGAGAAACGTTTCCTTGAAACTGCTCTGCTTTGCGTTCGTTCACCTAACAGAGTTGAATCTATGTTGAGGTTCACGGAGTCAGAAACACGTTTCTTCAAGGAGCTGCATTGGGATATTCCCGAGTGAATGGAACCATAGGCTGTACAGAGAATATCTGCTTCTAAAACCAAAACGG
Source organism: Aotus nancymaae (assembly GCF_030222135.1). Classification (NCBI taxonomy): domain Eukaryota; kingdom Metazoa; phylum Chordata; class Mammalia; order Primates; family Aotidae; genus Aotus; species Aotus nancymaae. The sequence goes on from NW_026988587.1 coordinate 1,614,892, forward strand.
AGCTATCTAACTGAATGGTTGTCAATGTGTGCATTCAACTGACAGAGTTAAACTCACGTGTGGATTCAGCGGTTTGCAAACCCTTTCTGTGCAGAATCCCAAAACCGGTATTTCCAGCCCAAAGCAGGCATACGTACTAAACAGCAGGAAACTTCGTCTAAAACTCAGGAGAAACGTTTCCTTGAAATTGCTCTGCTGTGCGTTCGTTCACCTAAGAGAGTTGAATCTATGTTGAGATTCAGCGAGTCAGAAACACGTTTCTTCTAGGAGCTGCGTTGGGATAATCCCGAGTGAATGGGACCATAGGCTGTACAGAGAAATATCTGCTTCTAAAACCAAAACGGAGCTATCTAACTGAATGGTTGTCAATGCGTGCATTCAACTGACAGAGTTAAACTCACGTGTGGATTCAGCGGCTTGCAAACCCTTTCTGTGCAGAATCCCAAAACCGGTATTTCCAGCCCAATACAGGCATACGTACTGAACAACGGGAAATTTCGTCTAAAACTCAGGAGAAACGTTTCCTTGAAACTGCTCTGCTGTGCCTTCGTTCAACTAAGAGAGTTGAATCTATGTGGAGATTCGGCGAGTCTGAAAGATGTTTCTTCTAAGAGCTGCGTTGGGATATTCCCGAGTGAATGGGACCATAGGCTGTACAGAGAAATATCTGCTTCTAAAACCAAAACGGAGCTATCTAACTGAATGGTTCTCAATGTGTGCATTCAACTGACAGAGTTAAACTCACGTGTGGATTCAGCGGTATGCAAACCCTTTCTGTGCGGAATCCCAAATCCGGGATTCCCAGCCCAATGCCGGCATACGTACTAAACAGGAGGAAACTTCGTCTCAAATTCAGGAGAAACGTTTCCTTGAAACTGCTCTGCTGTGCGTTCGTTCACATAAGAGAGTTGAATCTATGTTGAGATTCAGCGAGTCAGAAACACGTTTCTTCCAGGAGCTGCGTTGGGATATCCCCGAGTGAATGGGACCATAGGCTGTACAGAGAAATATCTGCTTCTAAAACTATAGGGGTGTTATCAAACTGAATGGTTGTCAATGTGTGCATTCAACTGACAGAGGTAAACTCACGTGTGGATTCAGCGGTTTGCAAACCCTTTCTGTGCAGAATCCCAAAACCGGTATTTCCAGCCCAATGCCGGCATACGTACTAAACAGCAGGAACCTTCGTCTAAAACTCAGGAGAAACGTTTCCTTGAAACTGCTCTGCTGTGCGTTCGTTCACCTAAGAGAGTTGAATCTATGTTGAGATTCAGCGAGTCAGAAACACGTTTCTTCTAGGAGCTGCGTTGGGATATTCCCGAGTGAATGGGACCATAGGCTGTACAGAGAAATATCTGCTTCTAATACCAAAACGGAGCTATCTAACTGAATGGTTGTCAATGTGTGCATTCAACTGACAGAGTTAAACTCACGTGTGGATTCAGCGGTTTGCAAACCCTTTCTGTGCAGAATCCCAAAACCGGTATTTCCAGCCCAATGCCGGCATCCGTACTAAACAGCAGGAAACTTCGTCTAAAACTCAGGAGAAAAGTTTCCTTGAAACTGTTCTGCTGTGCCTTCGTTCACCTAAGAGAGTTGAATCTATGTTGAGATTCAGCGAGTCAGAAACACGTTTCTTCTAGGAGCTGCGTTGGGATATTCCCGAGTGAATGGGACCATAGGCTGTACAGAGAAATATCTGCTTCTAATACCAAAAGGGAGCTATCTAACTGAATGGTTGTCAATGTGCGCATTCAACTGACAGAGTTAAACTCACGTGTGGATTCAGCGGTTTGCAAACCCTTTCTGTGCAGAATCCCAAAACCGGTATTTCCAGCCCAATGCCGGCATCCGTACTAAACAGCAGGAAACTTCGTCTAAGACTCAGGAGAAACGTTTCCTTGAAACTGCTCTGCTGTGCGTTCGTTCACCTAAGAGAGTTGAATCTATGTTGAGATTCAGCGAGTCAGAAACACGTTTCTTCTAGGAACTTCGTTGGGATATTCCCGAGTGAATGGGACCATAGGCTGTACAGAGAAATATCTGCTCCTAAAACCAAAAGGGTGCAATCTAACTGAATGGTTGTCAATATGTGCATTCAACTGACAGAGTTAAACTCACGTTTGGATTCAGCGGTTTACAAACCCTTTCTGTGCAGAATCCCAAAACCGGTATTTCCAGCCCAATGCCGGCATACGTACTAAACAGCAGGAAATTTCGTCTAAAACTCAGGAGAAACGTTTCCTTGAAACTGCTCTGCTGTGCGTTCGTTCACCTAAGAGAGTTGAATCTATGTTGAGATTCAGCGAGTCAGAAACACGTTTCTTCCAGGAGCTGCGTTGGGATATTCCCGAGTGAATGGGACCATAGGCTGTACAGAGAAATATCTGCTTCTAAAAACAAAACGGAGCTATCTAACTGAATGGTTGTCAATGTGTGCATTCAACTGACAGAGTTAAACTCACGTGTGGATTCAGCGGTTTGCAAACCCTTTCTGTGCAGAATCCCAAAACCGGTATTTCCAGCCCAATGCCGGCATACGTACTAAACAGCAGGAAACTTCGTCTAAAACTCAGGAGAAAAGTTTCCTTGAAACTGATCTGCTGTGCGTTCGTTCACCTAAGAGAGGTGAATCTATGTTGAGATTCAGCGAGTCAGAAACACGTTTCTTCCAGGAGCTGCGTTGGGATATTCCCGAGTGAATGGGACCATAGGCTGTACAGAGAAATATCTGCTTCTAAAACCAAAACGGAGCTATCTAACTGAATGGTTGTCAATGTGTGCATTCAACTGACAGAGTTAAACTCACGTGTGTATTCATCGGTTTGCAAACACTTTCTGTGCAGAATCCCAAAATCGGTATTTCCAGCCCAATACAGGCATACGTACTAAACAACAGGAAACTTCGTCTAAAACTCAGGAAAAACGTTTCCTTGAAACTGTTCTGCTGAGCGTTCGTTCACCTAAGAGAGTTGAATCTATGTTGAGATTCAGTGAGTCAGAAACACGTTTCTTCTAGGAGCTGCGTTGGGATATTTCCGAGTGAATGGGACCATAGGCTGTACAGAGAAATATCTGCTTCTAAAACCAAAAGGGTGCAATCTAACTGAATGGTTGTCAATGTGTGCATTCAACTGACAGAGTTAAACTCACGTGTGGATTCAGCGGTTTGCAAAACCTTTCTGTGCAGAATCCCAAAACCGGTATTTCCTGCCCAATGCCGGCATCCGTACTAAACAGCAGGAAACTTCGTCTAAAACTCAAGAGAAACGTTTCCTTGAAACTGCTCTGCTGTGCGTTCGTTCACCTAAGAGAGTTGAATCTATGTTGAGATTCAGCGAGTCAGAAACACGTTTCTTCCAGGAGCTGCGTTGGGATATTCCCGAGTGAATGGGACCATAGGCTGTACAGAGAAATATCTGCTTCTAAAACCAAAACGGAGCTATCTAACTGAATGGTTGTCAATGTGTGCATTAAACTGACAGTGTTAAACTCACGTGTGGATTCAGTGGTTTGCAAACCCTTTCTGTGCAGAATCCCAAAACCGGTATTTCCAGCCCAATGCCGGCATACGTACTAAACAGCAGGAAACTTCGTCTAAAACTCAGGAGAAACGTTTCCTTGAAACTGCTCAGCTGTGCGTTCGTTCACATAAGAGAGTTGAATCTATGTTGAGATTCAGCGAGTCAGAAACACGTTTCTTCTAGGAGCTGCGTTGGGATATTCCCGAGTGAATGGGACCATAGGCTGTACAGAGAAATATCTGCTCCTAAAAGCAAAAGGGTGCAATCTAACTGAATGGTTGTCAATGTGTGCATTCAACTGACAGTGTTAAACTCACGTTTCGATTCAGCGGTTTACAAACCCTTTCTGTGCAGAATCCCAAAATCGGTATTTCCAGCCCAATGCCGGCATACGTACTAAACAGCAGGAAACTTCGTCTAAAACTCAGGAGAAACGTTTCCTTGAAACTGCTCTGCTGTGCGTTCGTTCACCTAAGAGAGTTGAATCTATGTTGAGATTCAGCGAGTCAGAAACACGTTTCTTCCCGGAGCTGCGTTGGGATATTCCCGAGTGAATGGGACCATAGGCTGTACAGAGAAATATCTGCTTCTAAAACCAAAACGGAGCTATCTAACTGAATGGTTGTCAATGTGTGCATTCAACTGACAGAGTTAAACTCACGTGTGGATTCAGTGGTTTCCAAACCCTTTCTGTGCAGAATCCCAAAACCGGTATTTCCAGCCCAATGCCGGCATACGTACTAAACAGCAGGAAACTACGTCTAAAACTCAGGAGAAACGATTCCTTGAAACTGCTCTGCTGTGCGTTCGTTCACCTAAGAGTGTTGAATCTACGTTGAGATTCAGCGAGTCAGAAACACGTTTCTTCTAGTACCTGCGTTGGGATATTCCCGAGTGAATGGGACCATAGTCTGTACAGAGAAATATCTGCTTCTAATACCAAAACGGAGCTATCTAACTGAATGGTTGTCAATGTGTGCATTCAACTGACAGAGTTAAACTCACGTCTGGATTCAGCGGTTTGCAAAGCCTTTCTGTGCAGAATCCCAAAACCGGTATTTCCATCCCAATGCCGGCATCCGTACTAAACAGCAGGAAACTTCCTCTAAAACTCAGGAGAAACGTTTCCTTGAAACTGCTCTGCTGTGCGTTCGTTCACCTAAGAGAGTTGAATCTACGTTGAGATTCGGCGAGTCAGAAACACGTTTCTTCTAGGAGCTGCGTTGGGATATTCCCGAGTGAATGGGACCATAGGCTGTACAGAGAAATATCTGCTCCTAAAAGCAAAAGGGTGCAATCTAACTGAATGGTTGTCAATGTGTGCATTCAACTGACAGAGTTAAACTCACGTGTGTATTCATCGGTTTGCAAACACTTTCTGTGCAGAATCCCAAAATCGGTATTTCCAGCCCAATACAGGCATACGTACTAAACAACAGGAAACTTCGTCTAAAACTCAGGAAAAACGTTTCCTTGAAACTGCTCTGCTGTGCGTTCGTTCACCTAAGAGAGTTGAATCTATGTTGAGATTCAGTGAGTCAGAAACACGTTTCTTCTAGGAGCTGCGTTGGGATATTCCGGAGTGAATGGGACCATAGGCTGTACAGAGAAATATCTGCTCCTAAAACCAAAACGGAGCTATCTAACTGAATGGTTGTCATTGTGTGCATTCAACTGACAGAGTTAAACTCACGTGTGTATTCAGCGGTTTCCAACGCTTTCTGTGTAGAGTTCCAAAACCGGTATTTCCAGCCCAATGCCGGCATACGTACTAAACAGCAGGAAACTTCGTCTAAAACTCAGGAGAAACGTTTCCTTGAAACTGCTCTGCTTTGCGTTCGTTCACCTAACAGAGTTGAATCTATGTTGAGGTTCACCGAGTCAGAAAGACGTTTCTTCAAAGAGCTGCATTGGGATATTCCCGAGTGAATGGGACCATAGGCTGTACAGAGAATATCTGCCTCTAAAACCAAAACGGAGCTATCTAACTGAATGGTTGTCAATGTGTGCATTCAACTGACAGAGTTAAACTCACGTGTGGATTCAGCGGTTTGCAAACCTTTCTGTGCAGAATCCCAAAACCGGTATTTCCAGCCCAATGCCGGCATACGCACTAAACAGCAGGAAACTTCGTCTAAAACTCAGGAGAAACGTTTCCTAGAAATTGCTCTGCTGTGCGTTCGTTCACCTAAGAGAGTTGAATCTATGTTGACATTCAGCGAGTAAGAAACACGTTTCTTCTAGGAGCTGCGTTGGTATATTCCCGAGTGAATGGGACCATAGTCTGTACAGAGAAATATCTGCTTGTAAATCAAAACGGAGCTATTTAACTGAACAGTTCTCAATGTGTGCATTCAACTGACAGAGTTAAACTCACGTGTGGATTCAGCGGTTTGCAAACCCTTTCTGTGCAGAATTCCAAATCCGGTATTTCCAGCCCAATGCCGGCATACGTACTAAACAACAGGAAGCTTCGTCTAAAACTCAGGAGAAACGTTTCCTTGAAACTGCTCTGCTGTGCGTTCGTTCCCCTAAGAGAGTTGAATCTATGTTGAGATTCAGCGAGTCAGAAACACGTTTGTTCTAGGAGCTGCATTGGTATATTCCCGAGTGAATGGGACCATAGGATGTACAGAAAAATATCTACTCCTAAATCCAAAACGGAGCTATCTAACTGAATGGTTGTCAATGTGTGCATTCAACTGACAGAGTTAAACTCACGTGTGGATTCAGCGGTTTGCAAACCCTTTCTGTGCAGAATTCCAAAACCGGTATTTCCAGCCCAATGCCGGCATACGTACTAAACAGCAGGAAACTTCGTCTAAAACTCAGGAGAAACGTTTCCTTGAAACTGCTCTGCTGTGTGTTCGTTCACCTAAGAGAGTTGAATCTATGTTGAGATTCAGCGAGTCAGAAACACGTTTGTTACAGGAGCTGCGTTGGTATATTCCCTAGTGAATGGGACCATAGTCTGTACAGAGAAATATCTGCTTGTAAATCAAAACGGAGCTATTTAACTGAATAGTTTTCAATGTGTGCATTCAACTGACAGAGTTAAACTCACGTGTGGATACAGCGGTTTGCAAACCCTTTCAGTGCAGAATCCCAAAACCGGTATTTGCAGCCCAATGCCGGTATACGCACTAAACAGCAGGAAACTTCGTCTAAAACTCAGGAGAAATGTGTCCTTGAAACTGCTCTGCTGTGCGTTCGTTCACCTAAGAGAGTGGAATCTATGTTGAGATTCAGTGAGTCAGAAACACGTTTCTTCTAGGAACTGCGTTGGGATATTCCCGAGTGAATGGGACCATAGGCTGTACAGAGAAATATCTACTCCTAAAACCAAAACGGAGCTATCTGACTGAATGGTTGTCAATGTGTGCATTCAACTGACAGAGTTAAACTCACGTGTGGAGTCAGCGGTTTCCAAACCCTTTCTGTGCAGAATCCCAAAACCGGTATTTCCAGCCCAATGCCGGTATACGTACTAAACAGCAGGAAACTTCGTCTAAAACTCAGGAGAAATATGTCCTTGAAACTGCTCTGCTGTGTGTTCGTTCACCTAAGAGAGTTGAATCTATGTTGAGATTCAGTGAGTCAGAAACACGTTTCTTCTAGGAACTGCGTTGGGATATTCCCGAGTGAATGGGACCATAGGCTGTACAGAGAAATATCTGCTTCTAAAACCAAAATGGAGCTATGTAACTGAATGGTTGTCAATGTGTGCATTCAGCTGAAACAGTTAAACTCACGTGTGGATTCAGCGGTTTGCAAATCCTTTCTGTGCAGAATCCCAAAACCGGTATTTCCAGCCCAATGCCGGCATACGTACTAAACAGCAGGAAACTTCATCTAAAACTCACGAGAAACGTTTCCTTGAAACTTCTCTGCTGTGCTTTCGTTCACCTAAGAGAGGTGAATCTATGTTGAGATTCAGCGAGTCAGAAACACGTTTCTTCATGAAGCTGCGTTGGGATATTCCCGAGTGAATGGGACCATAGGCTGTACAGAGGAATATCTGCTTCTAAAACCAAAACGGAGCTATCTAACTGAATGCTTGTCAATGTGTGCATTCAACTGACAGAGTTAAACTCACGTGTGTATTCATCGGTTTGCAAACTCTTTATGTGCAGAATCCCAAAATCGGTATTTCCAGCCCAATACAGGCATACGTACTAAACAACAGGAAACTTCGTCTAAAACTCAGGAAAAACGTTTCCTTGAAACTGCTCTGCTGTGCGTTCGTTCACCTAAGAGAGTTGAATCTATGTTGAGATTCAGTGAGTCAGAAACACGTTTCTTCTAGGAGCTGCGTTGGGATATTCCGGAGTGAATGGGACCATAGGCTGTACAGAGAAATATCTGCTTCTAAAACCAAAATGGAGCTATGTAACTGAATGGTTGTCAATGTGTGCATTCAGCTGAAACAGTTAAACTCACGTGTGGATTCAGCGGTTTGCAAATCCTTTCTCTGCAGAATCCCGAAACCGGTATTTCCAGCCCAATGCTGGCATACGTACTAAACAGCAGGAAACTTCATATAAAACTCACGAGAAACGTTTCCTTGAAACTTCTCTGCTGTGCTTTCGTTCACCTAAGAGAGGTGAATCTATGTTGAGATTCAGCGAGTCAGAAACACGTTTCTTCATGAAGCTGCGTTGGGATATTCTCGAGTGAATGGGACCATAGGCTGTACAGAGGAATATCTGCTTCTAAAACCAAAACGGAGCTATCTAACTGAATGGTTGTCAATGTGTGCATTCAACTGACGGAGTGAAACTCACGTGTGGATTCAGCGGTTTGCAAACACTTTCTGTGCAGAATCCCAAAATCGGTATTTCCAGCCCAATACAGGCATACGTACTAAACAACAGGAAACTTCGTCTAAAACTCAGGAAAAACGTTTCCTTGAAACTGCTCTGCTGTGCGTTCGTTCACCTAAGAGAGTTGAATCTATGTTGAGATTCAGTGAGTCAGAAACACGTTTCTTCTAGGAGCTGCGTTGGGATATTCCGGAGTGAATGGGACCATAGGCTGTACAGAGAAATATCTGCTCCTAAGACCAAAATGGAGCTATCTAACTGAATGGTTGTCAATGTGTGCATTCAACTGACAGAGTTAAACTCACGTGTGTATTCATCGGTTTGCAAACCCTTTCTGTGCAGAATCCCAAAACCGGTATTTCCAGCCCAATGCCGGCATACGCACTAAACAGCAGGAAACTTCGTCTAAAACTCAGGAGAAACGTTTCCATGAAATTGCTCTGCTGTGCGTTCGTTCACCTAAGAGAGTTGAATCTATGTTGACATTCAGCGAGTAAGAAACACGTTTCTTCTAGGAGCTGCGTTGGTATATTCCCGAGTGAATGGGACCATAGTCTGTACAGAGAAATATCTGCTTGTAAATCAAAACGGAGCTATTTAACTGAAGAGTTTTCAATGTGTGCATTCAACTGACAGAGTTAAACTCACGTGTGGATTCAGCGGTTTGCAAACCCTTTCAGTGCAGAATCCCAAAACCGGTATTTGCAGCCCAATGCCGGTATACGTACTAAACAACAGGAAACTTCGTCTAAAACTCAGGAGAAATGTGTCCTTGAAACTGCTCCGCTGTGCGTTCGTTCACCTAAGAGAGTTGAATCTATCTTGAGATTCAGTGAGTCAGAAACACGTTTCTTCTAGAAGCTGCGTTGGGATATTCCTGAGTGAATGGGACCATAGGCTGTACAGAGAAATATCTGCTCCTAAAACCAAAACGGAGCTATCTAACTGAATGGTTGTCAATGTGTGCATTCAACTGACAGAGATAAACTCACGTGTGGATTCAGCGGTTTCCAACGCTTTCTGTGCAGAATCCCAAAACCGGTATTTCCAGCCCAATGCCGGCATACGTACTAAACAGCAGGAAACTTCGTCTAAAACTCAGGAGAAACGTTTCCTTGAAACTGCTCTGCTTTGCGTTCGTTCACCTAACAGAGTTGAATCTATGTTGAGGTTCACGGAGTCAGAAACACGTTTCTTCAAGGAGCTGCATTGGGATATTCCCGAGTGAATGGAACCATAGGCTGTACAGAGAATATCTGCTTCTAAAACCAAAACGGAGCTATCTAACTGAATGGTTGTCAATGTGTGCATTCAACTGACAGAGATAAACTCACGTGTGGATTCAGCGGTTTGCAAACCCTTTCTGTGCAGAATCCCAAAACCGGTATTTCCAGCCCAAAGCAGGCATACGTACTAAACAGGAGGAAACTTCGTCTAAAACTCAGGAGAAACGTTTCCTTGAAATTGCTCTGCTGTGCGTTCGTTCACCTAAGAGAGTTGAATCTATGTTGAGATTCAGCGAGTCAGAAACACGTTTCTTCTGGGAGCTGCGTTGGGATATTCCCGAGTGAATGGGACCATAGGCTGTACAGAGAAATATCTGCTTCTAAAACCAAAACGGAGCTATCTAACTGAATGGTTGTCAATGCGTGCATTCAACTGACAGAGTTAAACTCACGTGTGGATTCAGCGGCTTGCAAACCCTTTCTGTGCAGAATCCCAAAACCGGTATTTCCAGCCCAATACAGGCATACGTACTGAACAACGGGAAATTTCGTCTAAAACTCAGGAGAAACGTTTCCTTGAAACTGCTCTGCTGTGCGTTCGTTCAACTAAGAGAGTTGAATCTATGTGGAGATTCGGCGAGTCTGAAAGATGTTTCTTCTAAGAGCTGCGTTGGGATATTCCCGAGTGAATGGGACCATAGGCTGTACAGAGAAATATCTGCTTCTAAAACCAAAACGGAGCTATCTAACTGAATGGTTCTCAATGTGTGCATTCAACTGACAGAGTTAAACTCACGTGTGGATTCAGCGGTATGCAAACCCTTTCTGTGCAGAATCCCAAATCCGGTATTCCCAGCCCAATGCCGGCATACGTACTAAACAGGAGGAAACTTCGTCTCAAATTCAGGAGAAACGTTTCCTTGAAACTGCTCTGCTGTGCGTTCGTTCACATAAGAGAGTTGAATCTATGTTGAGATTCAGCGAGTCAGAAACACGTTTCTTCCAGGAGCTGCGTTGGGATATCCCCGAGTGAATGGGACCATAGGCTGTACAGAGAAATATCTGCTTCTAAAACTAAAGGGGTGTTATCAAACTGAATGGTTGTCAATGTGTGCATTCAACTGACAGAGGTAAACTCACGTGTGGATTCAGCGGTTTGCAAACCCTTTCTGTGCAGAATCCCAAAACCGGTATTTCCAGCCCAATGCCGGCATACGTACTAAACAGCAGGAACCTTCGTCTAAAACTCAGGAGAAACGTTTCCTTGAAACTGCTCTGCTGTGCGTTCGTTCACCTAAGAGAGTTGAATCTATGTTGAGATTCAGCGAGTCAGAAACACGTTTCTTCTAGGAGCTGCGTTGGGATATTCCCGAGTGAATGGGACCATAGGCTGTACAGAGAAATATCTGCTTCTAATACCAAAACGGAGCTATCTAACTGAATGGTTGTCAATGTGTGCATTCAACTGACAGAGTTAAACTCACGTGTGGATTCAGCGGTTTGCAAACCCTTTCTGTGCAGAATCCCAAAACCGGTATTTCCAGCCCAATGCCGGCATCCGTACTAAACAGCAGGAAACTTCGTCTAAAACTCAGGAGAAAACTTTCCTTGAAACTGTTCTGCTGTGCCTTCGTTCACCTAAGAGAGTTGAATCTATGTTGAGATTCAGCGAGTCAGAAACACGTTTCTTCTAGGAGCTGCGTTGGGATATTCCCGAGTGAATGGGACCATAGGCTGTACAGAGAAATATCTGCTTCTAATACCAAAAGGGAGCTATCTAACTGAATGGTTGTCAATGTGCGCATTCAACTGACAGAGTTAAACTCACGTGTGGATTCAGCGGTTTGCAAACCCTTTCTGTGCAGAATCCCAAAACCGGTATTTCCAGCCCAATGCCGGCATCCGTACTAAACAGCAGGAAACTTCGTCTAAGACTCAGGAGAAACGTTTCCTTGAAACTGCTCTGCTGTGCGTTCGTTCACCTAAGAGAGTTGAATCTATGTTGAGATTCAGCGAGTCAGAAACACGTTTCTTCTAGGAACTTCGTTGGGATATTCCCGAGGGAATGGGACCATAGGCTGTACAGAGAAATATCTGCTCCTAAAACCAAAAGGGTGCAATCTAACTGAATGGTTGTCAATATGTGAATTCAACTGACAGAGTTAAACTCACGTTTGGATTCAGCGGTTTACAAACCCTTTCTGTGCAGAATCCCAAAACCGGTATTTCCAGCCCAATGCCGGCATACGTACTAAACAGCAGGAAACTTCGTCTAAAACTCAGGAGAAACGTTTCCTTGAAACTGCTCTGCTGTGCGTTCGTTCACCTAAGAGAGTTGAATCTATGTTGAGATTCAGCGAGTCAGAAACACGTTTCTTCCAGGAGCTGCGTTGGGATATTCCCGAGTGAATGGGACCATAGGCTGTACAGAGAAATATCTGCTTCTAAAAACAAAACGGAGCTATCTAACTGAATGGATGTCAATGTGTGCATTCAACTGACAGAGTTAAACTCACGTGTGGATTCAGCGGTTTGCAAACCCTTTCTGTGCAGAATCCCAAAACCGGTATTTCCAGCCCAATGCCGGCATACGTACTAAACAGCAGGAAACTTCGTCTAAAACTCAGGAGAAAAGTTTCCTTGAAACTGATCTGCTGTGCGTTCGTTCACCTAAGAGAGTTGAATCTATGTTGAGATTCAGCGAGTCAAAAACACGTTTTTTCTAGGAGATGCGTTGGGATATTCCCGAGTGAATGGGACCATAGGCTGTACAGAGAAATATCTGCTTCTAAAACCAAAAGGGTGCTATCAAACTGAATGGTTGTCAATGTGTGCATTCAACTGACAGAGTTAAACTCACGTGTGGATTCAGCGGTTTGCAAACCCTTTCTGTGCAGAATCCCAAAACCGGTATTTCCTGCCCAATGCCGGCATACGTACTAAACAGCAGGAAACTTCATCTAAAACTCAGGAGAAACGTTTCCTTGAAACTGCTCTGCTGTGCGTTCGTTCATCTAAGAGAGTTGAATCTATGTTGAGATTCAGCGAGTCAGAAACACGTTTCTTCTAGTAGCTGCGTTGGGATATTCCCGAGTGAATGGGACCATAGGCTGTAAAGAGAAATATCTGCTTCTAATACCAAAACGCAGCTATATAACTGAATGGTTGTCAATGTGTGCATTCAACTGACAGAGTTAAACTCACGTGTGGATTCAGTGGTTTGCAAACCCTTTCTGTGCAGAATCCCAAAACCGGTATTTCCAGTCCAATGCCGGCATACCTACTAAACAGCAGGAAACTTCGTCTAAAACTCAGGAGAAACGTTTCCTTGAAACTGCTCTGCTGTGCGTTCGTTCACCTAAGAGAGTTGAATCTATGTTGAGATTCAGCGAGTCAGAAACACGTTTCTTCTAGGAGCTGCGTTGGGATATTCACGAGTGAATGGGACCATAGGCTGTACAGAGAAATATCTGCTCCTAAAAGCAAACGGGTGCAATCTAACTGAATGGTTGTCAATGTGTGCATTCAACTGACAGTGTTAAACTCACGTTTGGATTCAGCGGTTGACAAACCCTTTCTGTGCAGAATTCCAAAACCGGTAATTCCAGCTCAATGCCGGGATACGTACTAAACTGCAGGAAACTTCGTCTAAAACTCAGGAGAAACGTTTCCTTGAAACTGCTCTGCTGTGCGTTCGTTCACCTAAGAGAGTTGAATCTATGTTGAGATTCAGCGAGTCAGAAACACGTTTCTTCCAGGAGCTGCGTTGGGATATTCCCGAGTGAATGGGACCATAGGCTGTACAGAGAAATATCTGCTTCTAAAACCAAAACGGAGCTATCTAACTGAATGGTTGTCAATGTGTGCATTCAACTGACAGAGGTAAACTCACGTGTGGATTCAGAGGTTTGCAAACCCTTTCTGTGCAGAATCCCAAAACCTGTATTTCCAGCCCGATGCCGGCATACGTACTAAACAGCAGGAAACTTCGTCTAAAACTCAGGAGAAACGATTCCTTGAAACTGCTCTGCTGTGCGTTCGTTCACCTAAGAGAGTTGAATCTATGTTGAGATTCAGCGAGTCAGAAACACGTTTCTTCTAGGACCTGCGTTGGGATATTCCCGAGTGAATGGGACCATAGGCTGTACAGAGAAATATCTGCTTCTAATACCAAAACGGAGCTATCTAACTGGATGGTTGTCAATGTGTGCATTCAACTGACAGAGTTAAACTCACGTGTGGATTCAGCGGTTTGCAAACCCTTTCTGTGCAGAATCCGAAAACCGGTATTTCCAGCCCAATGCCGGCATCCGTACTAAACAGCAGGAAACTTCGTCTAAAACTCAGGAGAAAAGTTTCCTTGAAACTGCTCTGCTGTGCGTTCGTTCACCTAAGAGAGTTGAATCTATGTTGAGATTCAGCGAGTCAGAAACACGTTTCTTCTAGGAGCTGCGTTGGGATATTCCCGAGTGAATGGGACCATAGGCTGTACAGAGAAATATCTGCTTCTAAAACCAAAAGGGTGCAATCTAACTGAATGGTTGTCAATGTGTGCATTCAACTAACAGAGTTAAACTCACGTGTGGATTCAGCGGTTTGCAAAACCTTTCTGTGCAGAATCCCAAAACCGGTATTTCCTGCCCAATGCCGGCATCCGTACTAAACAGCAGGAAACTTCGTCTAAAACTCAAGAGAAACGTTTCCTTGAAACTGCTCTGCTGTGCGTTCGTTCACCTAAGAGAGTTGAATCTATGTTGAGATTCAGCGAGTCAGAAACACGTTTCTTCCAGGAGCTGCGTTGGGATATTCCCGAGTGAATGGGACCATAGGCTGTACAGAGAAATATCTGCTTCTAAAACCAAAACGGAGCTATCTAACTGAATGGTTGTCAATGTGTGCATTAAACTGACAGTGTTAAACTCACGTGTGGATTCAGTGGTTTGCAAACCCTTTCTGTGCAGAATCCCAAAACCGGTATTTCCAGCCCAATGCCGGCATACGTACTAAACAGCAGGAAACTTCGTCTAAAACTCAGGAGAAACGTTTCCTTGAAACTGCTCAGCTGTGCGTTCGTTCACCTAAGAGAGTTGAATCTATGTTGAGATTCAGCGAGTCAGAAACACGTTTCTTCTAGGAGCTGCGTTGGGATATTCCCGAGTGAATGGGACCATAGGCTGTACAGAGAAATATCTGCTCCTAAAAGCAAAAGGGTGCAATCTAACTGAATGGTTGTCAATGTGTGCATTCAACTGACAGTGTTAAACTCACGTTTCGATTCAGCGGTTTACAAACCCTTTCTGTGCAGAATCCCAAAATCGGTATTTCCAGCCCAATGCCGGCATACGTACTAAACAGCAGGAAACTTCGTCTAAAACTCAGGAGAAACGTTTCCTTGAAACTGCTCTGCTGTGCGTTCGTTCACCTAAGAGAGTTGAATCTATGTTGAGATTCAGCGAGTCAGAAACACGTTTCTTCTAGGAGCTGCGTTGGGATATTCCCGAGTGAATGGGACCATAGGCTGTACAGAGAAATATCTGCTTCTAAAACCAAAACGGAGCTATCTAACTGAATGTTTGTCAATGTGTGCATTCAACTGACAGAGTTAAACTCACGTGTGGATTCAGTGGTTTCCAAACCCTTTCTGTGCAGAATCCCAAAACCGGTATTTCCAGCCCAATGCCGGCATACGTACTAAACAGCAGGAAACTACGTCTAAAACTCAGGAGAAACGATTCCTTGAAACTGCTCTGCTGTGCGTTCGTTCACCTAAGAGAGTTGAATCTATGTTGAGATTCAGCGAGTCAGAAACACGTTTCTTCTAGGACCTGCGTTGGGATATTCCCGAGTGAATGGGACCATAGGCTGTACAGAGAAATATCTGCTTCTAATACCAAAACGGAGCTATCTAACTGAATGGTTGTCAATGTGTGCATTCAACTGACAGAGTTAAACTCACGTGTGGATTCAGCGGTTTGCAAACCCTTTCTGTGAAGAATCCCAAAACCGGTATTTCCAGCCCAATGCCGGCATCCGTACTAAACAGCAGGAAACTTCGTCTAAAACTCAGGAGAAACGTTTCCTTGAAACTGCTCTGCTGTGCGTTCGTTCACCTAAGAGAGTTGAATCTACGTTGAGATTCGGCGAGTCAGAAACACGTTTCTTCTAGGAGCTGCGTTGGGATATTCCCGAGTGAATGGGACCATAGGCTGTACAGAGAAATATCTGCTCCTAAAAGCAAAAGGGTGCAATCTAACTGAATGGTTGTCAATGTGTGCATTCAACTGACAGAGTTAAACTCACGTTTGGATTCAGCGGTTTACAAACCCTTTCTGTTCAGAATCCCTAAACCGGTATTTCCAGCCCAATGCCGGCATACGTACTAAACAGCAGGAAACTTCGTCTAAAGCTCAGGAGAAACGTTTCTTTGAAACTGCTCTGCTGTGCGTTCGTTCACCTAAGAGAGTTGAATCTATGTTGAGATTCAGCGAGTCAGAAACACGTTTCTTCCAGGAGCTGCGTTGGGATATTCCCGAGTGAATGGGACCATAGGCTGTACAGAGAAATATCTGCTTCTAAAACCAAAACGGAGCTATCTAACTGAATGGTTGTCAATGTGTGCATTCAACTGACAGAGTTAAACTCACGTGTGGATTCAGTGGTTTGCAAACCCTTTCTGTGCAGAATCCCAAAACCGGTATTTCCAGCCCAATGCCGGCATAGGTAGTAAACAGCAGGAAACTTCGTCTAAAACTCAGGAGAAACGATTCCTTGAAACTGCTCTGCTGTGCGTTCGTTCACCTAAGAGAGTTGAATCTATGTTGAGATTCAGCGAGTCAGAAACACGTTTCTTCTAGGACCTGCGTTGGGATATTCCCGAGTGAAAGGGACCATAGGCTGTACAGAGAAATATCTGCTTCTAATACCAGAACGGAGCTATCTAACTGAATGGTTGTCAATGTGTGCATTCAACTGACAGAGTTAAACTCACGTGTGGATTCAGCGGTTTGCAAACTCTTTCTGTGCAGAATCCCAAAACCGGTATTTCCAGCCCAATGCCGGCATCCGTACTAAACAGCAGGAAACTTCGTCTAAAACTCAGGAGAAAAGTTTCCTTGAAACTGCTCTGCTGTGCGTTCGTTCACCTAAGAGAGTTGAATCTATGTTGAGATTCAGCGAGTCAGAAACACGTTTCTTCTAGGAGCTGCGTTGGGATATTCACGAGTGAATGGGACCATAGGCTGTACAGAGAAATATCTGCTTCTAAAACCAAAAGGGTGCTATCAAACTGAATGGTTGTCAATGTGTGCATTCAACTGACAGAGTTAAACTCACGTGTGGATTCAGCGGTTTGCAAACCCTTTCTGTGCAGAAACCCAAAACCGGTATTTCCTGCCCAATGCCGGCATCCGTACTAAACAGCAGGAAAATTCGTCTAAAACTCAGGAGAAACGTTTCCTTGAAACTGCTCTGCTGTGCGTTCGTTCACCTCAGAGAGTTGAATCTATGTTGAGATTCAGCGAGTCAGAAACACGATTCCTTTAGGAGCTGCGTTGGGATATTCTCGAGTGAATGGGACCATAGGCTGTACAGAGAAATATCTGCTTCTAAAACCAAAATGGAGCTATCTATCTGAATGATTGTCAATGTGTGCATTCAACTGACAGAGTTAAACTCACATGTGGATTCAGCGGTTGGCAAACCATTTCTGTGCAGAATCCCAAAACTGGTATTTCCAGCCCAATGCCGGCATACGTACTAAACAGCAGGTAACTTCGTCTAAAACTCAATAGCAACGTTTCCTTGAAACTGTTCTGCTGTGCGTTCGTTCACCTAAGAGAGTTGAATCTATGTTGAGATTCAGCGAGTCAAAAACTCGTTTCTTCTAGGAGCTGCTTTGGGATATTCCCGAGTGAATGGACGATAGGATGTACAGAGAAATATCTGCTTCAAAAACCAAAACGGAGCTATCTAACTGAAATGTTGTCAATGTGTTCATTCAACTGACAGAGTTAAACTCACGTGTGGATTCAGCGGTTTCCAAACCCTTTCTGTGCAGAATCCCAAAACCGGTATTTCCAGCCCAATGCCGGCATACGTACTAAACAGCAGGAAACTTCGTCTAAAACTCAGGAGAAACGTTTCCTTGAACCTGCTCTGCTGTGAGTCCGTTCACCTAAGAGAGTTGAATCTATGTTGAGATTCAGCGAGTCATAATCACGTTTCTTCTAGGAGCTGCGTTGGAATATTCCCGAGTGAATGGGATCATAGGCTGTACAGAGAAATATCTGCTCCTAAAACCAAAACGGAGCTATCTAACTGAATGGTTGTCAACGTGTGCATTCGACTGACAGAGTTAAACTCACGTGTGGATTTAGCGGTTTGCAAACCCTTTCTGTACAGAATCCCAAAACCGGTATTTCCAGCCCACTGCCGGCATACATACTAAACCGCAGTAAACTTTGTCTAAAACTCAGGAGAAACGTTTACTTGAAACTGCTCTGCTGTGCGTTCGTTCAACTAAGAGAGTTGAATCTATGTTGAGATTCAGCGAGTCAGAAACACGTTTCTTCTAGGAGCCGCGTTGGGATATTCCCGAGTGAATGGGACCATAGGCTCTACAGAGAAATATCTGCTCCTAAAACCAAACGGAGCTACCTAACTGAATGGCTGTCAATGTGTGCATTCAACTGACAGAGTTAAACTCACGTGTGGATTCAGCGGTTTCCAAAGCCTTTCTGTGCAGAATCCCGAAACCGGTATTTCCAGCCCAATGCCGGCATCCGTACTAAACAGCAGGAAACTTCGTCTAAAACTCAGGAGAAACGTTTCCTTGAAACTGCTCTGCTGTGCGTTCGTTCACCTAAGAGAGTTGAATCTATGTTGAGATTCAGCGAGTCAGAAACACGTTTCTTCTAGGAGCTGCGTTGGGATATTCCCGAGTGAATTAGACCGTAGGCTTTACAGAGAAATATCTACTTCTGAAACCAAAACGGAGCTATCTAACTGAATGGTTGTCAATGTGTGCATTCAACTGACAGAGTAAAACTCACGTGTGGATTCAGCGGTTGGCAAACCCTTTCTGTGCAGAATTCCAAAACCGGTATTTCCAGCCCAATGCCAGCATGCGTACTAAACAGCTGGAAACTTCGTGTAAAACTCAGGAGAAACGTTTCCTTGAAACTGCTCCTATGTGCGTTCGTTCAACTAAGAGAGTTGAATCTATGTTGAGATTCAGCGCGTCAAAAACTCGTTTCTTCTAGGACCTGCTTTGGGATATTCCCGAGTGAATGGGCCATAGGATGTAGAGAGAAATATCTGCTTCAAAAACCAAAACGGAGCTATCTAACTGAATTGTTGTCAATGTGTTCATTCAACTGACAGAGTTAAACTCACGTGTGGATTCAGCGGTTTCCAAACCCTTTCTGTGCAGAATCCCATAACCGGTATTTCCAGCCCAATGCCGGCATACGTCCTAAAAAGCAGGAAACTTCGTCTAAAACTCAGGAGAAACGTTTCCTTGAAACTGCTCTGCTGTGAGTCCGTTCACCTAAGAGAGTTGAATCTATGTTGAGATTCAGCGAGTCAGAATCACGTTTCTTCTAGGAGCTGCGTTGGGATATTCCCGAGTGAAAGGGACCATAGGCTGTACAGAGAAATATCTGGTTCTAAAACCAAAACAGAGCTATCTAACTGAATGGTTGTCAACGTGTGCATTCAACTGACAGAGTTAAACTCACGTGTGGATTCAGCGGTTTGCAAAACCTTTCTATACAGAATCCCAAAACCGGTATTTCCAGCCCAATGCCGGCATACATACTAAACCGCAGTAAACTTTGTCTAAAACTCAGGGGAAACGTTTCCTTGAAACTGCTCTGCTGTGCGTTTGTTCACCTAAGAGAGTTGAATCTATGTTGAGATTCAGCGAGTCAGAAACACGTTTCTTCTAGGAGCTGCGTTGGGATATTCCCGAGTGAATTGAACCGTAGTCTTTACAGAGAAATATCTGCTTCTGAAACCAAAACGGAGCTATCTAACTGAATGGTTGTCAATGTGTGCATTTAACTGACAGAGTTCAACTCACGTGTGGATTCAGCGGTTGGCAAACCCTTTCTGTGCAGAATTCCAAAACCGGTATTTCCAGCCCAATGCCGGCATGCGTACTAAACAGCAGGAAACTTCGTCTAAAACTCAGGAGAAACGTTTCCTTCAAACTGCTCTGCTGTGCGTTCGTTCACCTAAGAGAGTTGAATCTATGTTGAGATTCAGCGAGTCAGAAACACGTTTCTTCTAGGAGCTGCGTTGGGATATTCTCGAATGAAAGGGACCATAGGCTGTACAGAGAAATATCTGCTTCAAAAACCAAAACGGAGCTATCTAACTGAATCGTTGTCAATGTGTTCATTCAATTCACAGAGTTAAACTCACGTGTGGATTCAGCGGTTTCCAAAACCTTTCTGTGCAGAATCCCAAAACCGGTATTTCCAGCCCAATGCCGACATACGTACTAAACAGCAGGAAACTTCGTCTAAAACTCAATAGAAACGTTTCCTTGAACCTGCTCTGCTGTGAGTCCGTTCACCTAAGAGAGTTGAATCTATGTTGAGATTCAGCGAGTCAGAATCACGTTTCTTCTAGGAGCTGCGTTGGGATATTCCTGAGTGAATGGGATCATAGGCTGTACAGAGAAATATCTGCTCCTAAAACCAAAAGGGTGCAATCTAACTGAATGGTTGTCAATGTGTGCATTCAACTAACAGAGTTAAACTCACGTGTGGATTCAGCGGTTTGCAAAACCTTTCTGTGCAGAATCCCAAAACCGGTATTTCCTGCCCAATGCCGGCATCCGTACTAAACAGCAGGAAACTTCGTCTAAAACTCAAGAGAAACGTTTCCTTGAAACTGCTCTGCTGTGCGTTCGTTCACCTAAGAGAGTTGAATCTATGTTGAGATTCAGCGAGTCAGAAACACGTTTCTTCCAGGAGCTGCGTTGGGATATTCCCGAGTGAATGGGACCATAGGCTGTACAGAGAAATATCTGCTCCTAAAAGCAAAAGGGTGCAATCTAACTGAATGGTTGTCAATGTGTGCATTCAACTGACAGTGTTAAACTCACGTTTCGATTCAGCGGTTTACAAACTCTTTCTGTGCAGAATCCCAAAATCGGTATTTCCCGCCCAATGCCGGCATACGTACTAAACAGCAGGAAACTTCGTCTAAAACTCAGGAGAAACGTTTCCTTGAAACTGCTCTGCTGTGCGTTCTTTCACCTAAGAGAGTTGAATCTATGTTGAGATTCAGCGAGTCAGAAACACGTTTCTTCCCGGAGCTGCGTTGGGATATTCCCGAGTGAATGGGACCATAGGCTGTACAGAGAAATATCTGCTTCTAAAACCAAAACGGAGCTATCTAACTGAATGTTTGTCAATGTGTGCATTCAACTGACAGAGTTAAACTCACGTGTGGATTCAGTGGTTTCCAAAGCCTTTCTGTGCAGAATCCCAAAACCGGTATTTCCAGCCCAATGCCGGCATACGTACTAAACAGCAGGAAACTACGTCTAAAACTCAGGAGAAACGATTCCTTGAAACTGCTCTGCTGTGCGTTCGTTCACCTAAGAGAGTTGAATCTATGTTGAGATTCAGCGAGTCAGAAACACGTTTCTTCTAGGACCTGCGTTGGGATATTCCCGAGTGAATGGGACCATAGGCTGTACAGAGAAATATCTGCTTCTAATACCAAAACGGAGCTATCTAACTGAATGGTTGTCAATGTGTGCATTCAACTGACAGAGTTAAACTCACGTGTGGATTCAGCGGTTTGCAAACCCTTTCTGTGCAGAATCCCAAAACCGGTATTTCCAGCCCAATGCCGGCATCCGTACTAAACAGCAGGAAACTTCGTCTAAAACTCCGGAGAAACGTTTCCTTGAAACTGCTCTGCTGTGCATTCGTTCACCTAAGAGAGTTGAATCTACGTTGAGATTCGGCGAGTCAGAAACACGTTTCTTCTAGGAGCTGCGTTGGGATATTCCCGAGTGAATGGGACCATAGGCTGTACAGAGAAATATCTGCTCCTAAAAGCAAAAGGGTGCAATCTAACTGAATGGTTGTCAATGTGTGCATTCAACTGACAGTGTTAAACTCACGTTTGGATTCAGCGGTTTACAAACCCTTTCTGTTCAGAATCCCTAAACCGGTATTTCCAGCCCAATGCCGGCATACGTACTAAACAGCAGGAAACTTCGTCTAAAACTCAGGAGAAACGTTTCCTTGAACCTGCTCTGCTGTGAGTCCGTTCACCTAAGAGAGTTGAATCTATGTTGAGATTCAGCGAGTCATAATCACGTTTCTTCTAGGAGCTGCGTTGGAATATTCCCGAGTGAATGGGATCATAGGCTGTACAGAGAAATATCTGCTCCTAAAACCAAAACGGAGCTATCTAACTGAATGGTTGTCAACGTGTGCATTCGACTGACAGAGTTAAACTCACGTGTGGATTTAGCGGTTTGCAAACCCTTTCTGTACAGAATCCCAAAACCGGTATTTCCAGCCCAATGCCGGCATACATACTAAACCGCAGTAAACTTTGTCTAAAACTCAGGAGAAACGTTTACTTGAAACTGCTCTGCTGTGCGTTCGTTCAACTAAGAGAGTTGAATCTATGTTGAGATTCAGCGAGTCAGAAACACGTTTCTTCTAGGAGCCGCGTTGGGATATTCCCGAGTGAATGGGACCATAGGCTCTACAGAGAAATATCTGCTCCTAAAACCAAACGGAGCTACCTAACTGAATGGCTGTCAATGTGTGCATTCAACTGACAGAGTTAAACTCACGTGTGGATTCAGCGGTTGGCAAACCCTTTCTGTGCAGAATCCCGAAACCGGTATTTCCAGCCCAATGCCGGCATGCGTACTAAACAGCAGGAAACTTCGTCTAAAACTCAGGAGAAACGTTTCCTTCAAACTGATCTGCTGTGCGTTCGTTCACCTAAGAGAGTTGAATCTATGTTGAGATTCAGCGAGTCAGAAACACGTTTCTTCTAGGAGCTGCGTTGGGATATTCTCGAATGAAAGGGACCATAGGCTGTACAGAGAAATATCTGCTTCAAAAACCAAAACGGAGCTATCTAACTGAATGGTTGTCAATGTGCGCATTCAACTGACAGAGTTAAACTCACGTGTGGATTCAGCGGTTTCCAAAACCTTTCTGTGCAGAATCCCAAAACCGGTATTTCCAGCCCAATGCCGACATACGTACTAAACAGCAGGAAACTTCGTCTAAAACTAAATAGAAACGTTTCCTTGAACCTGCTCTGCTGTGAGTCCGTTCACCTAAGAGAGTTGAATCTATGTTGAGATTCAGCGAGTCAGAATCACGTTTCTTCTAGGAGCTGCGTTGGGATATTCCTGAGTGAATGGGATCATAGGCTGTACAGAGAAATATCTGCTCCTAAAACCAAAAGGGTGCAATCTAACTGAATGGTTGTCAATGTGTGCATTCAACTAACAGAGTTAAACTCACGTGTGGATTCAGCGGTTTGCAAAACCTTTCTGTGCAGAATCCCAAAACCGGTATTTCCTGCCCAATGCCGGCATCCGTACTAAACAGCAGGAAACTTCGTCTAAAACTCAAGAGAAACGTTTCCTTGAAACTGCTCTGCTGTGCGTTCGTTCACCTAAGAGAGTTGAATCTATGTTGAGATTCAGCGAGTCAGAAACACGTTTCTTCCAGGAGCTGCGTTGGGATATTCCCGAGTGAATGGGACCATAGGCTGTACAGAGAAATATCTGCTTCTAAAACCAAAACGGAGCTATCTAACTGAATGGTTGTCAATGTGTGCATTAAACTGACAGTGTTAAACTCACGTGTGGATTCAGTGGTTTGCAAACCCTTTCTGTGCAGAATCCCAAAACCGGTATTTCCAGCCCAATGCCGGCATACGTACTAAACAGCAGGAAACTTCGTCTAAAACTCAGGAGAAACGTTTCCTTGAAACTGCTCAGCTGTGCGTTCGTTCACATAAGAGAGTTGAATCTATGTTGAGATTCAGCGAGTCAGAAACACGTTTCTTCTAGGAGCTGCGTTGGGATATTCCCGAGTGAATGCGACCATAGGCTGTACAGAGAAATATCTGCTCCTAAAAGCAAAAGGGTGCCATCTAACTGAATGGTTGTCAATGTGTGCATTCAACTGACAGTGTTAAACTCACGTTTCGATTCAGCGGTTTACAAACCCTTTCTGTGCAGAATCCCAAAATCGGTATTTCCAGCCCAATGCCGGCATACGTACTAAACAGCAGGAAACTTCGTCTAAAACTCAGGAGAAACGTTTCCTTGAAACTGCTCTGCTGTGCGTTCGTTCACCTAAGAGAGTTGAATCTATGTTGAGATTCAGCGAGTCAGAAACACGTTTCTTCCCGGAGCTGCGTTGGGATATTCCCGAGTGAATGGGACCATAGGCTGTACAGAGAAATATCTGCTTCTAAAACCAAAACGGAGCTATCTAACTGAATGGTTGTCAATGTGTGCATTCAACTGACAGAGTTAAACTCACGTGTGGATTCAGTGGTTTCCAAACCCTTTCTGTGCAGAATCCCAAAACCGGTATTTCCAGCCCAATGCCGGCATCCGTACTAAACAGCAGGAAACTACGTCTAAAACTCAGGAGAAACGATTCCTTGAAACTGCTCTGCTGTGCGTTCGTTCACCTAAGAGAGTTGAATCTATGTTGAGATTCAGCGAGTCAGAAACACGTTTCTTCTAGGACCTGCGTTGGGATATTCCCGAGTGAATGGGACCATAGACTGTACAGAGAAATATCTGCTTCTAATACCAAAACGGAGCTATCTAACTGAATGGTTGTCAACGTGTGCATTCGACTGACAGAGTTAAACTCACGTGTGGATTTAGCGGTTTGCAATCCCTTTCTGTACAGAATCCCAAAACCGGTATTTCCAGCCCACTGCCGGCATACATACTAAACCGCAGTAAACTTTGTCTAAAACTCAGGAGAAACGTTTACTTGAAACTGCTCTGCTGTGCGTTCGTTCAACTAAGAGAGTTGAATCTATGTTGAGATTCAGCGAGTCAGAAACACGTTTCTTCTAGGAGCCGCGTTGGGATATTCCCGAGTGAATGGGACCATAGGCTCTACAGAGAAATATCTGCTCCTAAAACCAAACGGAGCTACCTAACTGAATGGCTGTCAATGTGTGCATTCAACTGACAGAGTTAAACTCACGTGTGGATTCAGCGGTTTCCAAAGCCTTTCTGTGCAGAATCCCGAAACCGGTATTTCCAGCCCAATGCCGGCATCCGTACTAAACAGCAGGAAACTTCGTCTAAAACTCAGGAGAAACGTTTCCTTGAAACTGCTCTGCTGTGCGTTCGTTCACCTAAGAGAGTTGAATCTATGTTGAGATTCAGCGAGTCAGAAACACGTTTCTTCTAGGAGCTGCGTTGGGATATTCCCGAGTGAATTAGACCGTAGGCTTTACAGAGAAATATCTACTTCTGAAACCAAAACGGAGCTATCTAACTGAATGGTTGTCAATGTGTGCATTCAACTGACAGAGTTAAACTCACGTGTGGATTCAGCGGTTGGCAAACCCTTTCTGTGCAGAATTCCAAAACCGGTATTTCCAGCCCAATGCCAGCATGCGTTCTAAACAGCTGGAAACTTCGTGTAAAACTCAGGAGAAACGTTTCCTTGAAACTGCTCCGATGTGCGTTCGTTCAACTAAGAGAGTTGAATCTATGTTGAGATTCAGCGCGTCAAAAACTCGTTTCTTCTAGGACCTGCTTTGGGATATTCCCGAGTGAATGGGCCATAGGATGTAGAGAGAAATATCTGCTTCAAAAACCAAAACGGAGCTATCTAACTGAATTGTTGTCAATGTGTTCATTCAACTGACAGAGTTAAACTCACGTGTGGATTCAGCGGTTTCCAATCCCTTTCTGTGCAGAATCCCAAAACCGGTATTTCCAGCCCAATGCCGGCATACGTCCTAAAAAGCAGGAAACTTCGTCTAAAACTCAGGAGAAACGTTTCCTTGAAACTGCTCTGCTGTGAGTCCGTTCACCTAAGAGAGTTGAATCTATGTTGAGATTCAGCGAGTCAGAATCACGTTTCTTCTAGGAGCTGCGTTGGGATATTCCCGAGTGAAAGGGACCATAGGCTGTACAGAGAAATATCTGCTTCTAAAACCAAAACGGAGCTATCTAACTGAATGGTTGTCAACGTGTGCATTCAACTGACAGAGTTAAACTCACGTGTGGATTCAGCGGTTTGCAAAACCTTTCTATACAGAATCCCAAAACCGGTATTTCCAGCCCAATGCCGGCATACATACTAAACCGCAGTAAACTTTGTCTAAAACTCAGGGGAAACGTTTCCTTGAAACTGCTCTGCTGTGCGTTTGTTCACCTAAGAGACTTGAATCTGTGTTGAGATTCAGCGAGTCAGAAACACGTTTCTTCTAGGAGCCGCGTTGGGATATTCCCAAGTGAATGGGACCATAGGCTCTACAGAGAAATATCTGCTTCTAAAACCATAACGGAGCTATCTAACTGAATGGCTGTCAATGTGTGCATTCAACTGACAGAGTTAAACCCACGTGTGGATTCAGTGGTTTGCAAACCCTTTCTGTGCAGAATCCCGAAACCGGTATTTCCAGCCCAATGCAGGCATACGTACTAAACAGCAGGAAACTTCGTCTAAAACTCAGGAGAAACGTTTCCTTGAAACTGCTCTGCTGTGCGTTCGTTCACCTAAGAGAGTTGAATCTATGTTGTGATTCAGCGAGTCAGAAACACGTTTCTTCTAGGAGCTGCGTTGGGATATTCCCGAGTGAATTGAACCGTAGGCTTTACAGAGAAATATCTGCTTCTGAAACCAAAACGGAGCTATCTAACTGAATGGTTGTCAATGTGTGCATTTAACTGACAGAGTTCAACTCACGTGTGGATTCAGCGGTTGGCAAACCCTTTCTGTGCAGAATTCCAAAACCGGTATTTCCAGCCCAATGCCGGCATGCGTACTAAACAGCAGGAAACTTCGTCTAAAACTCAGGAGAAACGTTTCCTTCAAACTGCTCTGCTGTGCGTTCGTTCACCTAAGAGAGTTGAATCTATGTTGAGATTCAGCGAGTCAGAAACACGTTTCTTCTAGGAGCTGCGTTGGGATATTCTCGAATGAAAGGGACCATAGGCTGTACAGAGAAATATCTGCTTCAAAAACCAAAACGGAGCTATCTAACTGAATCGTTGTCAATGTGTTCATTCAATTCACAGAGTTAAACTCACTTGTGGATTCAGCGGTTTCCAAAACCTTTCTGTGCAGAATCCCAAAACCGGTATTTCCAGCCCAATGCCGACATACGTACTAAACAGCAGGAAACTTCGTCTAAAACTCAATAGAAACGTTTCCTTGAACCTGCTCTGCTGTGAGTCCGTTCACCTAAGAGAGTTGAATCTATGTTGAGATTCAGCGAGTCAGAATCACGTTTCTTCTAGGAGCTGCGTTGGGATATTCCTGAGTGAATGGGATCATAGGCTGTACAGAGAAATATCTGCTCCTAAAACCAAAACGGAGCTATCTAACTGAATGGTTGTCAACGTGTGCATTCGACTGACAGAGTTAAACTCACGTGTGGATTTAGCGGTTTGCAAACTCTTTCTGTACAGAATCCCAAAACCGGTATTTCCAGCCCAATGCCGGCATACATACTAAACCGCAGTAAACTTTGTCTAAAACTCAGGAGAAACGTTTACTTGAAACTGCTCTGCTGTGCGTTCGTTCAACTAAGAGGGTTGAATCTATGTTGAGATTCAGCGAGTCAGAAACACGTTTCTTCTAGGAGCCGCGTTGGGATATTCCCGAGTGAATGGGACCATAGGCTCTACAGAGAAATATCTGCTCCTAAAACCAAAACGGAGCTACCTAACTGAATGGCTGTCAATGTGTGCATTCAACTGACAGAGTTAAACTCACGTGTGGATTCAGCGGTTTCCAAAGCCTTTCTGTGCAGAATCCTGAAACCGGTATTTCCAGCCCAATGCAGGCATACGTACTAAACAGCAGGAAACTTCGTCTAAAACTCAGGAGAAACGTTTCCTTGAAACTGCTCTGCTGTGCGTTCGTTCACCTAAGAGAGTTGAATCTATGTTGAGATTCAGCGAGTCAGAAACACGTTTCTTCTAGGAGCTGCGTTGGGATATTCCCGAGTGAATTAGACCGTAGGCTTTACAGAGAAATATCTACTTCTGAAACCAAAACGGAGCTATCTAACTGAATGGTTGTCAATGTGTGCATTCAACTGACAGAGTTAAACTCACGTGTGGATTCAGCGGTTGGCACACCCTTTCTGTGCAGAATTCCAAAACCGGTATTTCCACCCCAATGCCAGCATGCGTACTAAACAGCTGGAAACTTCGTGTAAAACTCAGGAGAAACGTTTCCTTGAAACTGCTCTGATGTGCGTTCGTTCAACTAAGAGAGTTGAATCTATGTTGAGATTCAGCGAGTCAAAAACTCGTTTCTTCTAGGAGCTGCTTTGGGATATTCCCGAGTGAATGGGCCATAGGATGTACAGAGAAATATCTGCTTCAAAAACCAAAACGGAGCTATCTAACTGAATTGTTATCAATGTGTTCATTCAGCTGACAGAGTTAAACTCACGTGTGGATTCAGCGGTTTCCAAACACTTTCTGTGCAGAATCCCAAAACCGGTATTTAAAGCCCAATGCCGGCATACGTACTAAAAAGCAGGAAACTTCGTCTAAAACTCAGGAGAAACGTTTCCTTAAAACTGCTCTGCTGTGAGTCCGTTCACCTAAGAGAGTTGAATCTATGTTGAGATTCAGCGAGTCAGAATCACGTTTCTTCTAGGAGCTGCGTTGGGATATTCCCGAGTGAAAGGGACCATAGGCTGTACAGAGAAATATCTGCTTCTAAAACCAAAACGGAGCTATCTAACTGAATGGTTGTCAACGTGTGCATTCAACTGACAGAGTTAAACTCACGTGTGGATTCAGCGGTTTGCAAACCCTTTCTGTACAGAATCCCAAAACCGGTATTTCCAGCCCACTGCCGGCATACATACTAAACCGCAGTAAACTTTGTCTAAAACTCAGGAGAAACGATTCCTTGAAACTGCTCTGCTGTGCGTTTGTTCACCTAAGAGACTTGAATCTGTGTTGAGATTCAGCGAGTCAGAAACACGTTTCTTCTAGGAGCCGCGTTGGGATATTCCCAAGTGAATGGGACCATAGGCTCTACAGAGAAATATCTGCTTCTAAAACCATAACGGAGCTATCTAACTGAATGGCTGTCAATGTGTGCATTCAACTGACAGAGTTAAACTCACGTGTGGATTCAGTGGTTTGCAAACCCTTTCTGTGCAGAATCCCGAAACCGGTATTTCCAGCCCAATGCAGGCATACGTACTAAACAGCAGGAAACTTCGTCTAAAACTCAGGAGAAACGTTTCCTTGAAACTGCTCTGCTGTGCGTTCGTTCACCTAAGAGAGTTGAATCTATGTTGAGATTCAGCGAGTCAGAAACACGTTTCTTCTAGGAGCTGCGTTGGGATATTCCCGAGTGAATTGAACCGTAGGCTTTACAGAGAAATATCTGCTTCTGAAACCAAAACGGAGCTTTCTAACTGAATGGTTGTCAATGTGTGCATTTAACTGACAGAGTTCAACTCACGTGTGGATTCAGCGGTTGGCAAACCCTTTCTGTGCAGAATTCCAAAACCGGTATTTCCAGCCCAATGCCGGCATGCGTACTAAACAGCAGGAAACTTCGTCTAAAACTCAGGAGGAACGTTTCCTTCAAACTGCTCTGCTGTGCGTTCGTTCACCTAAGAGAGTTGAATCTATGTTGAGATTCAGCGAGTCAGAAACACGTTTCTTCTAGGAGCTGCGTTGGGATATTCTCGAATGAAAGGGACCATAGGCTGTACAGAGAAATATCTGCTTCAAAAACCAAAACGGAGCTATCTAACTGAATCGTTGTCAATGTGTTCATTCAATTCACAGAGTTAAACTCACGTGTGGATTCAGCGGTTTCCAAAACCTTTCTGTGCAGAATCCCAAAACCGGTCTTTCCAGCCCAATGCCGACATACGTACTAAACAGCAGGAAACTTCGTCTAAAACTCAGGAGAAACGTTTCCTTGAACCTGCTCTGCTGTGAGTCCGTTCACCTAAGAGAGTTGAATCTATGTTGAGATTCAGCGAGTCAGAATCACGTTTCTTCTAGGAGCTGCGTTGGGATATTCCTGAGTGAATGGGATCATAGGCTGTACAGAGAAATATCTGCTCCTAAAACCAAAACGGAGCTATCTAACTGAATGGTTGTCAACGTGTGCATTCGATTGACAGAGTTAAACTCACGTGTGGATTTAGCGGTTTGCAAACCCTTTCTGTACAGAATCCCAAAACCGGTATTTCCAGCCCAATGCCGGCATACATACTAAACCGCAGTAAACTTTGTCTAAAACTCAGGAGAAACGTTTACTTGAAACTGCTCTGCTGTGCGTTCGTTCAACTAAGAGGGTTGAATCTATGTTGAGATTCAGCGAGTCAGAAACACGTTTCTTCTAGGAGCCGCGTTGGGATATTCCCGAGTGAATGGGACCATAGGCTCTACAGAGAAATATCTGCTTCTAAAAACAAAACGGAGCTATCTAACTGAATGGTTCTCAATGTGTGCATTCAACTGACAGAGTTAAACTCACGTGTGGAGTCAGCGGTTTCCAAACCCTTTCTGTGCAGAATCCCAAAACCGGTATTTCCAGCACAATGCCGGTATACGTACTAAACAGCAGGAAACTTCGTCTAAAACTCAGGAGAAATATGTCCTTGAAACTGCTCTGCTGTGTGTTCGTTCACCTAAGAGAGTTGAATCTTTGTTGAGATTCAGTGAGTCAGAAACACGTTTCTTCTAGGAACTGCGTTGGGATATTCCCGAGTGAATGGGACCATAGGCTGTACAGAGAAATATCTGCTTCTAAAACCAAAATGGAGCTATGTAACTGAATGGTTGTCAATGTGTGCATTCAGCTGAAACAGTTAAACTCACGTGTGGATTCAGCGGTTTGCAAATCCTTTCTCTGCAGAATCCCGAAACCGGTATTTCCAGCCCAATGCTGGCATACGTACTAAACAGCAGGAAACTTCATATAAAACTCACGAGAAACGTTTCCTTGAAACTTCTCTGCTGTGCTTTCGTTCACCTAAGAGAGGTGAATCTATGTTGAGATTCAGCGAGTCAGAAACACGTTTCTTCATGAAGCTGCGTTGGGATATTCTCGAGTGAATGGGACCATAGGCTGTACAGAGGAATATCTGCTTCTAAAACCAAAACGGAGCTATCTAACTGAATGGTTGTCAATGTGTGCATTCAACTGACAGAGTTAAACTCACGTGTGTATTCATCGGTTTGCAAACACTTTCTGTGCAGAATCCCAAAATCGGTATTTCCAGCCCAATACAGGCATACGTACTAAACAACAGGAAACTTCGTCTAAAACTCAGGAAAAACGTTTCCTTGAAACTGCTCTGCTGTGCGTTCGTTCACCTAAGAGAGTTGAATCTATGTTGAGATTCAGTGAGTCAAAAACACGTTTCTTCTAGGAGCTGCGTTGGGATATTCCCGAGTGAATGGGACCATAGGCTGTACAGAGAAATATGTGCTCCTAAAACCAAAACGGAGCTATCTAACTGAATGGTTGTCAACGTGTGCATTCGACTGACAGAGTTAAACTCACGTGTGGATTTAGCGGTTTGCAAACTCTTTCTGTACAGAATCCCAAAACCGGTATTTCCAGCCCAATGCCGGCATACATACTAAACCGCAGTAAACTTTGTCTAAAACTCAGGAGAAACGTTTACTTGAAACTGCTCTGCTGTGCGTTCGTTCAACTAAGAGGGTTGAATCTATGTTGAGATTCAGCGAGTCAGAAACACGTTTCTTCTAGGAGCCGCGTTGGGATATTCCCGAGTGAATGGGACCATAGGCTCTACAGAGAAATATCTGCTCCTAAAACCAAAACGGAGCTACCTAACTGAATGGCTGTCAATGTGTGCATTCAACTGACAGATTTAAACTCACGTGTGGATTCAGCGGTTTCCAAAGCCTTTCTGTGCAGAATCCTGAAACCGGTATTTCCAGCCCAATGCAGGCATACGTACTAAACAGCAGGAAACTTCGTCTAAAACTCAGGAGAAACGTTTCCTTGAAACTGCTCTGCTGTGCGTTCGTTCACCTAAGAGAGTTGAATCTATGTTGAGATTCAGCGAGTCAGAAACACGTTTCTTCTAGGAGCTGCGTTGGGATATTCCCGAGTGAATTAGACCGTAGGCTTTACAGAGAAATATCTACTTCTGAAACCAAAACGGAGCTATCTAACTGAATGGTTGTCAATGTGTGCATTCAACTGACAGAGTTAAACTCACGTGTGGATTCAGCGGTTGGCACACCCTTTCTGTGCAGAATTCCAAAACCGGTATTTCCACCCCAATGCCAGCATGCGTACTAAACAGCTGGAAACTTCGTGTAAAACTCAGGAGAAACGTTTCCTTGAAACTGCTCTGATGTGCGTTCGTTCAACTAAGAGAGTTGAATCTATGTTGAGATTCAGCGAGTCAAAAACTCGTTTCTTCTAGGAGCTGCTTTGGGATATTCCCGAGTGAATGGGCCATAGGATGTACAGAGAAATATCTGCTTCAAAAACCAAAACGGAGCTATCTAACTGAATTGTTATCAATGTGTTCATTCAGCTGACAGCGTTAAACTCACGTGTGGATTCAGCGGTTTCCAAACACTTTCTGTGCAGAATCCCAAAACCGGTATTTAAAGCCCAATGCCGGCATGCGTACTAAAAAGCAGGAAACTTCGTCTAAAACTCAGGAGAAACGTTTCCTTAAAACTGCTCTGCTGTGAGTCCGTTCACCTAAGAGAGTTGAATCTATGTTGAGATTCAGCGAGTCAGAATCACGTTTCTTCTAGGAGCTGCGTTGGGATATTCCCGAGTGAAAGGGACCATAGGCTGTACAGAGAAATATCTGCTTCTAAAACCAAAACGGAGCTATCTAACTGAATGGTTGTCAACGTGTGCATTCAACTGACAGAGTTAAACTCACGTGTGGATTCAGCGGTTTGCAAACCCTTTCTGTACAGAATCCCAAAACCGGTATTTCCAGCCCACTGCCGGCATACATACTAAACCGCAGTAAACTTTGTCTAAAACTCAGGGGAAACGTTTCCTTGAAACTGCTCTGCTGTGCGTTTGTTCACCTAAGAGACTTGAATCTGTGTTGAGATTCAGCGAGTCAGAAACACGTTTCTTCTAGGAGCCGCGTTGGGATATTCCCGAGTGAATGGGACCATAGGCTCTACAGAGAAATATCTGCTTCTAAAACCATAACGGAGCTATCTAACTGAATGGCTGTCAATGTGTGCATTCAACTGACAGAGTTAAACTCACGTGTGGATTCAGTGGTTTGCAAACCCTTTCTGTGCAGAATCCCGAAACCGGTATTTCCAGCCCAATGCAGGCATACGTACTAAACAGCAGGAAACTTCGTCTAAAACTCAGGAGAAACGTTTCCTTGAAACTGCTCTGCTGTGCGTTCGTTCACCTAAGAGAGTTGAATCTATGTTGAGATTCAGCGAGTCAGAAACACGTTTCTTCTAGGAGCTGCGTTGGGATATTCCCGAGTGAATTGAACCGTAGGCTTTACAGAGAAATATCTGCTTCTGAAACCAAAACGGAGCTTTCTAACTGAATGGTTGTCAATGTGTGCATTTAACTGACAGAGTTCAACTCACGTGTGGATTCAGCGGTTGGCAAACCCTTTCTGTGCAGAATTCCAAAACCGGTATTTCCAGCCCAATGCCGGCATGCGTACTAAACAGCAGGAAACTTCGTCTAAAACTCAGGAGGAACGTTTCCTTCAAACTGCTCTGCTGTGCGTTCGTTCACCTAAGAGAGTTGAATCTATGTTGAGATTCAGCGAGTCAGAAACACGTTTCTTCTAGGAGCTGCGTTGGGATATTCTCGAATGAAAGGGACCATAGGCTGTACAGAGAAATATCTGCTTCAAAAACCAAAACGGAGCTATCTAACTGAATCGTTGTCAATGTGTTCATTCAATTCACAGAGTTAAACTCACGTGTGGATTCAGCGGTTTCCAAAACCTTTCTGTGCAGAATCCCAAAACCGGTCTTTCCAGCCCAATGCCGACATACGTACTAAACAGCAGGAAACTTCGTCTAAAACTCAGGAGAAACGTTTCCTTGAACCTGCTCTGCTGTGAGTCCGTTCACCTAAGAGAGTTGAATCTATGTTGAGATTCAGCGAGTCAGAATCACGTTTCTTCTAGGAGCTGCGTTGGGATATTCCTGAGTGAATGGGATCATAGGCTGTACAGAGAAATATCTGCTCCTAAAACCAAAACGGAGCTATCTAACTGAATGGTTGTCAACGTGTGCATTCGACTGACAGAGTTAAACTCACGTGTGGATTTAGCGGTTTGCAAACCCTTTCTGTACAGAATCCCAAAACCGGTATTTCCAGCCCAATGCCGGCATACATACTAAACCGCAGTAAACTTTGTCTAAAACTCAGGAGAAACGTTTACTTGAAACTGCTCTGCTGTGCGTTCGTTCAACTAAGAGGGTTGAATCTATGTTGAGATTCAGCGAGTCAGAAACACGTTTCTTCTAGGAGCCGCGTTGGGATATTCCCGAGTGAATGGGACCATAGGCTCTACAGAGAAATATCTGCTTCTAAGAACAAGACGGAGCTATCTAACTGAATGGTTCTCAATGTGTGCATTCAACTGACAGAGTTAAACTCACGTGTGGAGTCAGCGGTTTCCAAACCCTTTCTGTGCAGAATCCCAAAACCGGTATTTCCAGCCCAATGCCGGTATACGTACTAAACAGCAGGAAACTTCGTCTAAAACTCAGGAGAAATATGTCCTTGAAACTGCTCTGCTGTGTGTTCGTTCACCTAAGAGAGTTGAATCTTTGTTGAGATTCAGTGAGTCAGAAACACGTTTCTTCTAGGAACTGCGTTGGGATATTCCCGAGTGAATGGGACCATAGGCTGTACAGAGAAATATCTGCTTCTAAAACCAAAATGGAGCTATGTAACTGAATGGTTGTCAATGTGTGCATTCAGCTGAAACAGTTAAACTCACGTGTGGATTCAGCGGTTTGCAAATCCTTTCTCTGCAGAATCCCGAAACCGGTATTTCCAGCCCAATGCTGGCATACGTACTAAACAGCAGGAAACTTCATATAAAACTCACGAGAAACGTTTCCTTGAAACTTCTCTGCTGTGCTTTCGTTCACCTAAGAGAGGTGAATCTATGTTGAGATTCAGCGAGTCAGAAACACGTTTCTTCATGAAGCTGCGTTGGGATATTCTCGAGTGAATGGGACCATAGGCTGTACAGAGGAATATCTGCTTCTAAAACCAAAACGGAGCTATCTAACTGAATGGTTGTCAATGTGTGCATTCAACTGACAGAGTTAAACTCACGTGTGTATTCATCGGTTTGCAAACACTTTCTGTGTAGAATCCCAAAATCGGTATTTCCAGCCCAATACAGGCATACGTACTAAACAACAGGAAACTTCGTCTAAAACTCAGGAAAAACGTTTCCTTGAAACTGCTCTGCTGTGCGTTCGTTCAACTAAGAGAGTTGAATCTATGTTGAGATTCAGTGAGTCAGAAACACGTTTCTTCTAGGAGCTGCGTTGGGATATTCCCGAGTGAATGGGACCATAGGCTGTACAGAGAAATATGTGCTCCTAAAACCAAAACGGAGCTATCTAACTGAATGGTTGTCATTGTGTGCATTCAACTGACAGAGTTAAACTCACGTGTGTATTCAGCGGTTTCCAACGCTTTCTGTGTAGAGTTCCAAAACCGGTATTTCCAGCCCAATGCTGGCATACGTACTAAACAGCAGGAAACTTCGTCTAAAACTCAGGAGAAACGTTTCCTTGAAACTGCTCTGCTTTGCGTTCGTTCACCTAACAGAGTTGAATCTATGTTGAGGTTCACCGAGTCAGAAAGACGTTTCTTCAAAGAGCTGCATTGGGATATTCCCGAGTGAATGGGACCATAGGCTGTACAGAGAATATCTGCCTCTAAAACCAAAACGGAGCTATCTAACTGAATTGTTGTCAATGTGTTCATTCAACTGACAGAGTTAAACTCACGTGTGGATTCAGCGGTTTCCAAACCCTTTCTGTGCAGAATCCCAAAACCGGTATTTCCAGCCCAATGCCGGCATACGTACTAAACAGCAGGAAACTTCGTCTAAAACTCAGGAGAAACGTTTCCTTGAACCTGCTCTGCTGTGAGTCCGTTCACCTAAGAGAGTTGAATCTATGTTGAGATTCAGCGAGTCATAATCACGTTTCTTCTAGGAGCTGCGTTGGAATATTCCCGAGTGAATGGGATCATAGGCTGTACAGAGAAATATCTGCTCCTAAAACCAAAACGGAGCTATCTAACTGAATGGTTGTCAACGTGTGCATTCGACTGACAGAGTTAAACTAACGTGTGGATTTAGCGGTTTGCAAACCCTTTCTGTACAGAATCCCAAAACCGGTATTTCCAGCCCACTGCCGGCATACATACTAAACCGCAGTAAACTTTGTCTAAAACTCAGGAGAAACGTTTACTTGAAACTGCTCTGCTGTGCGTTCGTTCAACTAAGAGAGTTGAATCTATGTTGAGATTCAGCGAGTCAGAAACACGTTTCTTCTAGGAGCCGCGTTGGGATATTCCCGAGTGAATGGGACCATAGGCTCTACAGAGAAATATCTGCTCCTAAAACCAAACGGAGCTACCTAACTGAATGGCTGTCAATGTGTGCATTCAACGGACAGAGTTAAACTCACGTGTGGATTCAGCGGTTTCCAAAGCCTTTCTGTGCAGAATCCCGAAACCGGTATTTCCAGCCCAATGCCGGCATGCGTACTAAACAGCAGGAAACTTCGTCTAAAACTCAGGAGAAACGTTTCCTTGAAACTGCTCTGCTGTGCGTTCGTTCACCTAAGAGAGTTGAATCTATGTTGAGATTCAGCGAGTCAGAAACACGTTTCTTCTAGGAGCTGCGTTGGGATATTCTCGAATGAAACGGACCATAGGCTGTACAGAGAAATATCTGCTTCAAAAACCAAAACGGAGCTATCTAACTGAATCGTTGTCAATGTGTTCATTCAATTCACAGAGTTAAACTCACGTGTGGATTCAGCGGTTTCCAAAACCTTTCTGTGCAGAATCCCAAAACCGGTATTTCCAGCCCAATGCCGACATACGTACTAAACAGCAGGAAACTTCGTCTAAAACTAAATAGAAACGTTTCCTTGAACCTGCTCTGCTGTGAGTCCGTTCACCTAAGAGAGTTGAATCTATGTTGAGATTCAGCGAGTCAGAATCACGTTTCTTCTAGGAGCTGCGTTGGGATATTCCTGAGTGAATGGGATCATAGGCTGTACAGAGAAATATCTGCTCCTAAAACCAAAAGGGTGCAATCTAACTGAATGGTTGTCAATGTGTGCATTCAACTAACAGAGTTAAACTCACGTGTGGATTCAGCGGTTTGCAAAACCTTTCTGTGCAGAATCCCAAAACCGGTATTTCCTGCCCAATGCCGGCATCCGAACTAAACAGCAGGAAACTTCGTCTAAAACTCAAGAGAAACGTTTCCTTGAAACTGCTCTGCTGTGCGTTCGTTCACCTAAGAGAGTTGAATCTATGTTGAGATTCAGCGAGTCAGAAACACGTTTCTTCCAGGAGCTGCATTGGGATATTCCCGAGTGAATGGGACCATAGGCTGTACAGAGAAATATCTGCTTCTAAAACCAAAACGGAGCTATCTAACTGAATGGTTGTCAATGAGTGCATTAAACTGACAGTGTTAAACTCACGTGTGGATTCAGTGGTTTGCAAACCCTTTCTGTGCAGAATCCCAAAACCGGTATTTCCAGCCCAATGCCGGCATACGTACTAAACAGCAGGAAACTTCGTCTAAAACTCAGGAGAAACGTTTCCTTGAAACTGCTCAGCTGTGCGTTCGTTCACATAAGAGAGTTGAATCTATGTTGAGATTCAGCGAGTCAGAAACACGTTTCTTCTAGGACCTGCGTTGGGATATTCCCGAGTGAATGGGACCATAGGCTGTACAGAGAAATATCTGCTCCTAAAAGCAAAAGGGTGCAATCTAACTGAATGGTTGTCAATGTGTGCATTCAACTGACAGTGTTAAACTCACGTTTCGATTCAGCGGTTTACAAACCCTTTCTGTGCAGAATCCCAAAATCGGTATTTCCAGCCCAATGCCGGCATACGTACTAAACAGCAGGAAACTTCGTCTGAAACTCAGGAGAAACGTTTCCTTGAAACTGCTCTGCTGTGCGTTCGTTCACCTAAGAGAGTTGAATCTATGTTGAGATTCAGCGAGTCAGAAACACGTTTCTTCTAGGACCTGCGTTGGGATATTCCCGAGTGAATGGGACCATAGGCTGTACAGAGAAATATCTGCTTCTAAAACCAAAACGGAGCTATCTAACTGAATGGTTGTCAATGTGTGCATTCAACTGACAGAGTTAAACTCACGTGTGGATTCAGTGGTTTCCAAACCCTTTCTGTGCAGAATCCCAAAACCGGTATTTCCAGCCCAATGCCGGCATACGTACTAAACAGCAGGAAACTACGTCTAAAACTCAGGAGAAACGATTCCTTGAAACTGCTCTGCTGTGCGTTCGTTCACCTAACAGAG
The DNA here is from genome assembly GCF_030222135.1 of Aotus nancymaae. Classification (NCBI taxonomy): domain Eukaryota; kingdom Metazoa; phylum Chordata; class Mammalia; order Primates; family Aotidae; genus Aotus; species Aotus nancymaae. The sequence goes on from NW_026988587.1 coordinate 1,653,277, forward strand.
TTGAATCTATGTTGAGATTCAGCGAGTCAGAAACACGTTTCTTCTAGGACCTGCGTTGGGATATTCCCGAGTGAATGGGACCATAGGCTGTACAGAGAAATATCTGCTTCTAATACCAAAACGGAGCTATCTAACTGAATGGTTGTCAATGTGTGCATTCAACTGACAGAGTTAAACTCACGTGTGGATTCAGCGGTTTGCATACCCTTTCTGTGCAGAATCCCAAAACCGGTATTTCCAGCCCAATGCCGGCATCCGTACTAAACAGCAGGAAACTTCGTCTAAAACTCAGGAGAAAGGTTTCCTTGAAACTGCTCTGCTGTTCGTTCGTTCACCTAAGAGAGTTGAATCTACGTTGAGATTCGGCGAGTCAGAAACACGTTTCTTCTAGGAGCTGCGTTGGGATATTCCCGAGTGAATGGGACCATAGGCTGTACAGAGAAATATCTGCTCCTAAAAGCAAAAGGGTGCAATCTAACTGAATGGTTGTCAATGTGTGCATTCAACTGACAGTGTTAAACTCACGTTTGGATTCAGCGGTTTACAAACCCTTTCTGTTCAGAATCCCTAAACCGGTATTTCCAGCCCAATGCCGGCATACGTACTAAACAGCACGAAACTTCGTCTAAAACTCAGGAGAAACGTTTCTTTGAAACTGCTCTGCTGTGCGTTCGTTCACCTAAGAGAGTTGAATCTATGTTGAGATTCAGCGAGTCAGAAACACGTTTCTTCCAGGAGCTGCGTTGGGATATTCCCGAGTGAATGGGACCATAGGCTGTACAGAGAAATATCTGCTTCTAAAACCAAAACGGAGCTATCTAACTGAATGGTTGTCAATGTGTGCATTCAACTGACAGAGTTAAACTCACGTGTGGATTCAGTGGTTTGCAAACCCTTTCTGTGCAGAATCCCAAAACCGGTATTTCAAGCCCAATGCCGGCATACGTACTAAACAGCAGGAAACTTCGTCTAAAACTCAGGAGAAACGTTTCCTTGAACCTGCTCTGCTGTGAGTCCGTTCACCTAAGAGAGTTGAATCTATGTTGAGATTCAGCGAGTCATAATCACGTTTCTTCTAGGAGCTGCGTTGGAATATTCCCGAGTGAATGGGATCATAGGCTGTACAGAGAAATATCTGCTCCTAAAACCAAAACGGAGCTATCTAACTGAATGGTTGTCAACGTGTGCATTCGACTGACAGAGTTAAACTCACGTGTGGATTTAGCGGTTTGCAAACCCTTTCTGTACAGAATCCCAAAACCGGTATTTCCAGCCCACTGCCGGCATACATACTAAACCGCAGTAAACTTTGTCTAAAACTCAGGAGAAACGTTTACTTGAAACTGCTCTGCTGTGCGTTCGTTCAACTAAGAGAGTTGAATCTATGTTGAGATTCAGCGAGTCAGAAACACGTTTCTTCTAGGAGCCGCGTTGGGATATTCCCGAGTGAATGGGACCATAGGCTCTACAGAGAAATATCTGCTCCTAAAACCAAACGGAGCTACCTAACTGAATGGCTGTCAATGTGTGCATTCAACTGACAGAGTTAAACTCACGTGTGGATTCAGCGGTTTCCAAAGCCTTTCTGTGCAGAATCCCGAAACCGGTATTTCCAGCCCAAAGCCGGCATCCGTACTAAACAGCAGGAAACTTCGTCTAAAACTCAGGAGAAACGTTTCCTTGAAACTGCTCTGCTGTGCGTTCGTTCACCTAAGAGAGTTGAATCTATGTTGAGATTCAGCGAGTCAGAAACACGTTTCTTCTAGGAGCTGCGTTGGGATATTCCCGAGTGAATTAGACCGTAGGCTTTACAGAGAAATATCTACTTCTGAAACCAAAACGGAGCTATCTAACTGAATGGTTGTCAATGTGTGCATTCAACTGACAGAGTTAAACTCACGTGTGGATTCAGCGGTTGGCAAACCCTTTCTGTGCAGAATTCCAAAACCGGTATTTCCAGCCCAATGCCAGCATGCGTACTAAACAGCTGGAAACTTCGTGTAAAACTCAGGAGAAACGTTTCCTTGAAACTGCTCCGATGTGCGTTTGTTCAACTAAGAGAGTTGAATCTATGTTGAGATTCAGCGCGTCAAAAACTCGTTTCTTCTAGGACCTGCTTTGGGATATTCCCGAGTGAATGGGCCATAGGATGTAGAGAGAATTATCTGCTTCAAAAACCAAAACGGAGCTATCTAACTGAATTGTTGTCAATGTGTTCATTCAACTGACAGAGTTAAACTCACGTGTGGATTCAGCGGTTTCCAAACCCTTTCTGTGCAGAATCCCAAAACCGGTATTTCCAGCCCAATGCCGGCATACATCCTAAAAAGCAGGAAACTTCGTCTAAAACTCAGGAGAAACGTTTCCTTGAAACTGCTCTGCTGTGAGTCCGTTCACCTAAGAGAGTTGAATCTATGTTGAGATTCAGCGAGTCAGAATCACGTTTCTTCTAGGAGCTGCGTTGGGATATTCCCGAGTGAAAGGGACCATAGGCTGTACAGAGAAATATCTGCTTCTAAAACCAAAACGGAGCTATCTAACTGAATGGTTGCCAACGTGTGCATTCAACTGACAGAGTTAAACTCACGTGTGGATTCATCGGTTTGCAAAACCTTTCTATACAGAATCCCAAAACCGGTATTTCCAGCCCAATGCCGGCATACATACTAAACCGCAGTAAACTTTGTCTAAAACTCAGGGGAAACGTTTCCTTGAAACCGCTCTGCTGTGCGTTTGTTCAGCTAAGAGACTTGAATCTGTGTTGAGATTCTGCGAGTCAGAAACACGTTTCTTCTAGGAGCCGCGTTGGGATATTCCCAAGTGAATGGGACCATAGGCTCTACAGAGAAATATCTGCTTCTAAAACCATAACGGAGCTATCTAACTGAATGGCTGTCAATGTGTGCATTCAACTGACAGAGTTAAACCCACGTGTGGATTCAGTGGTTTGCAAACCCTTTCTGTGCAGAATCCCGAAACCGGTATTTCCAGCCCAATGCAGGCATACGTACTAAACAGCAGGAAACTTCGTCTAAAACTCAGGAGAAACGTTTCCATGAAACTGCTCTGCTGTGCGTTCGTTCACCTAAGAGAGTTGAATCTATGTTGAGATTCAGCGAGTCAGAAACACGTTTCTTCTAGGAGCTGCGTTGGGATATTCCCGAGTGAATTGAACCGTAGGCTTTACAGAGAAATATCTGCTTCTGAAACCAAAACGGAGCTATCTAACTGAATGGTTGTCAATGTGTGCATTTAACTGACAGAGTTCAACTCACGTGTGGATTCAGCGGTTGGCAAACCCTTTCTGTGCAGAATTCCAAAACCGGTATTTCCAGCCCAATGTCGGCATGCGTACTAAACAGCAGGAAACTTCGTCTAAAACTCAGGAGAAACGTTTCCTTCAAACTGCTCTGCTGTGCGTTCGTTCACCTAAGAGAGTTGAATCTATGTTGAGATTCAGCGAGTCAGAAACACGTTTCTTCTAGGAGCTGCGTTGGGATATTCTCGAATGAAAGGGACCATAGGCTGTACAGAGAAATATCTGCTTCAAAAACCAAAACGGAGCTATCTAACTGAATCGTTGTCAATGTGTTCATTCAATTCACAGAGTTAAACTCACGTGTGGATTCAGCGGTTTCCAAAACCTTTCTGTGCAGAATCCCAAAACCGGTATTTCCAGCCCAATGCCGACATACGTACTAAACAGCAGGAAACTTCGTCTAAAACTCAATAGAAACGTTTCCTTGAACCTGCTCTGCTGTGAGTCCGTTCACCTAAGAGAGTTGAATCTATGTTGAGATTCAGCGAGTCAGAATCACGTTTCTTCTAGGAGCTGCGTTGGGATATTCCTGAGTGAATGGGATCATAGGCTGTACAGAGAAATATCTGCTCCTAAAACCAAAACGGAGCTATCTAACTGAATGGTTGTCAACGTGTGCATTCGACTGACAGAGTTAAACTCACGTGTGGATTTAGCGGTTTGCAAACCCTTTCTGTACAGAATTCCAAAACCGGTATTTCCAGCCCAATGCCGGCATACATACTAAACCGCAGTAAACTTTGTCTAAAACTCAGGAGAAACGTTTACTTGAAACTGCTCTGCTGTGCGTTCGTTCAACTAAGAGGGTTGAATCTATGTTGAGATTCAGCGAGTCAGAAACACGTTTCTTCTAGGAGCCGCGTTGGGATATTCCCGAGTGAATGGGACCATAGGCTCTACAGAGAAATATCTGCTCCTAAAACCAAAACGGAGCTACCCAACTGAATGGCTGTCAATGTGTGCATTCAACTGACAGAGTTAAACTCACGTGTGGATTCAGCGGTTTCCAAAGACTTTCTGTGCAGAATCCTGAAACCGGTATTTCCAGCCCAATGCAGGCATACGTACTAAACAGCAGGAAACTTCGTCTAAAACTCAGGAGAAACGTTTCCTTGAAACTGCTCTGCTGTGCGTTCGTTCACCTAAGAGAGTTGAATCTATGTTGAGACTCAGCGAGTCAGAAACACGTTTCTTCTAGGAGCTGCGTTGGGATATTCCCGAGTGAATTAGACCGTAGGCTTTACAGAGAAATATCTACTTCTGAAACCAAAACGGAGCTATCTAACTGAATGGTTGTCAATGTGTGCATTCAACTGACAGAGTTAAACTCACGTGTGGATTCAGCTGTTGGCACACCCTTTCTGTGCAGAATTCCAAAACCGGTATTTCCACCCCAATGCCAGCATGCGTACTAAACAGCTGGAAACTTCGTGTAAAACTAAGGAGAAACGTTTCCTTGAAACTGCTCTGATGTGCGTTCGTTCAACTAAGAGAGTTGAATCTATGTTGAGATTCAGCGAGTCAAAAACTCGTTTCTTCTAGGAGCTGCTTTGGGATATTCCCGAGTGAATGGGCCATAGGATGTACAGAGAAATATCTGCTTCAAAAACCAAAACGGAGCTATCTAACTGAATTGTTATCAATGTGTTCATTCAACTGACAGAGTTAAACTCACGTGTGGATTCAGCGGTTTCCAAACACTTTCTGTGCAGAATCCCAAAACCGGTATTTAAAGCCCAATGCCGGCATACGTACTAAAAAGCAGGAAACTTCGTCTAAAACTCAGGAGAAACGTTTCCTTAAAACTGCTCTGCTGTGAGTCCGTTCACCTAAGAGAGTTGAATCTATGTTGAGATTCAGCGAGTCAGAATCACGTTTCTTCTAGGAGCTGCGTTGGGATATTCCCGAGTGAAAGGGACCATAGGCTGTACAGAGAAATATCTGCTTCTAAAACCAAAACGGAGCTATCTAACTGAATGGTTGTCAACGTGTGCATTCAACTGACAGAGTTAAACTCACGTGTGGATTCAGCGGTTTGCAAACCCTTTCTGTACAGAATCCCAAAACCGGTATTTCCAGCCCACTGCCGGCATACATACTAAACCGCAGTAAACTTTGTCTAAAACTCAGGGGAAACGTTTCCTTGAAACTGCTCTGCTGTGCGTTTGTTCACCTAAGAGACTTGAATCTGTGTTGAGATTCAGCGAGTCAGAAACACGTTTCTTCTAGGAGCCGCGTTGGGATATTCCCAAGTGAATGGGACCATAGGCTCTACAGAGAAATATCTGCTTCTAAAACCATAACGGAGCTATCTAACTGAATGGCTGTCAATGTGTACATTCAACTGACAGAGTTAAACTCACGTGTGGATTCAGTGGTTTGCACACCCTTTCTGTGCAGAATCCCGAAACCGGTATTTCCAGCCCAATGCAGGCATACGTACTAAACAGCAGGAAACTTCGTCTAAAACTCAGGAGAAACGTTTCCTTGAAACTGCTCTGCTGTGCGTTCGTTCACCTAAGAGAGTTGAATCTATGTTGAGATTCAGCGAGTCAGAATCACGTTTCTTCTAGGAGCTGCGTTGGGATATTCCTGAGTGAATGGGATCATAGGCTGTACAGAGAAATATGTGCTCCTAAAACCAAAACGGAGCTATCTAACTGAATGGTTGTCATTGTGTGCATTCAACTGACAGAGTTAAACTCACGTGTGTATTCAGCGGTTTCCAACGCTTTCTGTGTAGAGTTCCAAAACCGGTATTTCCAGCCCAATGCCGGCATACGTACTAAACAGCAGGAAACTTCGTCTAAAACTCAGGAGAAACGTTTCCTTGAAACTGCTCTGCTTTGCGTTCGTTCACCTAACAGAGTTGAATCTATGTTGAGGTTCACCGAGTCAGAAAGACGTTTCTTCAAAGAACTGCATTGGGATATTCCCGAGTGAATGGGACCATAGGCTGTACAGAGAATATCTGCCTCTAAAACCAAAACGGAGCTATCTAACTGAATGGTTGTCAATGTGTGCATTCAACTGACAGAGTTAAACTCACGTGTGGATTCAGCGGTTTGCAAACCCTTTCTGTGCAGAATCCCAAAACCGGTATTTCCAGCCCAATGCCGGCATACACACTAAACAGCAGGAAACTTCGTCTAAAACTCAGGAGAAACGTTTCCTTGAAATTGCTCTGCTGTGCGTTCGTTCACCTAAGAGAGTTGAATCTATGTTGACATTCAGCGAGTAAGAAACACGTTTCTTCTAGGAGCTGCGTTGGTATATTCCCGAGTGAATGGGACCATAGTCTGTACAGAGAAATATCTGCTTGTAAATCAAAACGGAGCTATTTAACTGAACAGTTCTCAATGTGTGCATTCAACTGACAGAGTTAAACTCACGTGTGGATTCAGCGGTTTGCAAACCCTTTCTGTGCAGAATCCCAAATCCGGTATTTCCAGCCCAATGCCGGCACACGTACTAAACAGCAGGAAGCTTTGTCTAAAACTCAGGAGAAACGTTTCCTTGAAACTGCTCTGCTGTGCGTTCGTTCCCCTAAGAGAGGTGAATCTATGTTGAGATTCAGCGAGTCACAAACACGTTTCTTCTAGGAGCTGCATTGGTATATTCCCGAGTGAATGGGACCATAGGATGTACAGAAAAATATCTACTCCTAAATCCAAAACGGAGCTATCTAACTGAATGGTTGTCAATGTGTGCATTCAACTGACAGAGTTAAACTCACGTGTGGATTCAGCGGTTTGCAAACCCTTTCTGTGCAGAATTCCAAAACCGGTATTTCCAGCCCAATGCCGGCATACGTACTAAACAGCAGGAAACTTCGTCTAAAACTCAGGAGAAACGTTTCCTTGAAACTGCTCTGCTGTGTGTTCGTTCACCTAAGAGAGTTGAATCTATGTTGAGATTCAGCGAGTCAGAAACACGTTTGTTCCAGGAGCTGCGTTGGTATATTCCCTAGTGAATGGGACCATAGTCTGTATAGAGAAATATCTGCTTGTAAATCAAAACGGAGCTATTTAACTGAATAGTTTTCAATGTGTGCATTCAACTGACAGAGTTAAACTCACGTGTGGATACAGCGGTTTGCAAACCCTTTCAGTGCAGAATCCCAAAACCGGTATTTGCAGCCCAATGCCGGTATACGCACTAAACAGCAGGAAACTTCGTCTAAAACTCAGGAGAAATGTGTCCTTGAAACTGCTCTGCTGTGCGTTCGTTCACCTAAGAGAGTGGAATCTATGTTGAGATTCAGTGAGTCAGAAACACGTTTCTTCTAGGAACTGCGTTGGGTTATTCCCGAGTGAATGGGACCATAGGCTGTACAGAGAAATATCTACTCCTAAAACCAAAACGGAGCTATCTGACTGAATGGTTGTCAATGTGTGCATTCAACTGACAGAGTTAAACTCACGTGTGGAGTCAGCGGTTTCCAAACCCTTTCTGTGCAGAATCCCAAAACCGGTATTTCCAGCCCAATGCCGGTATACGTACTAAGCAGCAGGAAACTTCGTCTAAAACTCAGGAGAAATATGTCCTTGAAACTGCTCTGCTGTGTGTTCGTTCACCTAAGAGAGTTGAATCTATGTTGCGATTCAGTGAGTCAGAAACACGTTTCTTCTAGGAACTGCGTTGGGATATTCCCGAGTGAATGGGACCATAGGCTGTACAGAGAAATATCTGCTTCTAAAACCAAAATGGAGCTATGTAGCTGAATGGTTGTCAATGTGTGCATTCAGCTGAAACAGTTAAACTCACGTGTGGATTCAGCGGTTTGCAAATCCTTTCTGTGCAGAATCCCGAAACCGGTATTTCCAGCCCAATGCCGGCATACGTACTAAACAGCAGGAAACTTCATCTAAAACTCACGAGAAACGTTTCCTTGAAACTTCTCTGCTGTGCTTTCGTTCACCTAAGAGAGGTGAATCTATGTTGAGATTCAGCGAGTCAGAAACACGTTTCTTCATGAAGCTGCGTTGGGATATTCCCGAGTGAATGGGACCATAGGCTGTACAGAGGAATATCTGCTTCTAAAACCAAAACGGAGCTATCTAACTGAATGCTTGTCAATGTGTGCATTCAACTGACAGAGTTAAACTCACGTGTGTATTCATCGGTTTGCAAACCCTTTATGTGCAGAATCCCAAAATCGGTATTTCCAGCCCAATACAGGCATACGTACTAAACAACAGGAAACTTCGTCTAAAACTCAGGAAAAACGTTTCCTTGAAACTGCTCTGCTGTGCGTTCGTTCACCTAAGAGAGTTGAATCTATGTTGAGATTCACCGAGTCAGAAAGACGTTTCTTCAAAGAGCTGCATTGGGATATTCCCGAGTGAATGGGACCATAGGCTGTACAGAGAATATCTGCCTCTAAAACCAAAACGGAGCTATCTAACTGAATGGTTGTCAATGTGTGCATTCAACTGACAGAGTTAAACTCACGTGTGGATTCAGCGGTTTGCAAACCCTTTCTGTGCAGAATTCCAAAACCGGTATTTCCAGCCCAATGCCGGCATACGTACTAAACAGCAGGAAACTTCGTCTAAAACTCAGGAGAAACGTTTCCTTGAAACTGCTCTGCTGTGTGTTCGTTCACCTAAGAGAGTTGAATCTATGTTGAGATTCAGCGAGTCAGAAACACGTTTGTTCCAGGAGCTGCGTTGGTATATTCCCTAGTGAATGGGACCATAGTCTGTATAGAGAAATATCTGCTTGTAAATCAAAACGGAGCTATTTAACTGAATAGTTTTCAATGTGTGCATTCAACTGACAGAGTTAAACTCACGTGTGGATACAGCGGTTTGCAAACCCTTTCAGTGCAGAATCCCAAAACCGGTATTTGCAGCCCAATGCCGGTATACGCACTAAACAGCAGGAAACTTCGTCTAAAACTCAGGAGAAATGTGTCCTTGAAACTGCTCTGCTGTGCGTTCGTTCACCTAAGAGAGTGGAATCTATGTTGAGATTCAGTGAGTCAGAAACACGTTTCTTCTAGGAACTGCGTTGGGATATTCCCGAGTGAATGGGACCATAGGCTGTACAGAGAAATATCTACTCCTAAAACCAAAACGGAGCTATCTGACTGAATGGTTGTCAATGTGTGCATTCAACTGACAGAGTTAAACTCACGTGTGGAGTCAGCGGTTTCCAAACCCTTTCTGTGCAGAATCCCAAAACCGGTATTTCCAGCCCAATGCCGGTATACGTACTAAGCAGCAGGAAACTTCGTCTAAAACTCAGGAGAAATATGTCCTTGAAACTGCTCTGCTGTGTGTTCGTTCACCTAAGAGAGTTGAATCTATGTTGAGATTCAGTGAGTCAGAAACACGTTTCTTCTAGGAACTGCGTTGGGATATTCCCGAGTGAATGGGACCATAGGCTGTACAGAGAAATATCTGCTTCTAAAACCAAAATGGAGCTATGTAACTGAATGGTTGTCAATGTGTGCATTCAGCTGAAACAGTTAAACTCACGTGTGGATTCAGCGGTTTGCAAATCCTTTCTGTGCAGAATCCCGAAACCGGTATTTCCAGCCCAATGCCGGCATACGTACTAAACAGCAGGAAACTTCATCTAAAACTCACGAGAAACGTTTCCTTGAAACTTCTCTGCTGTGCTTTCGTTCACCTAAGAGAGGTGAATCTATGTTGAGATTCAGCGAGTCAGAAACACGTTTCTTCATGAAGCTGCGTTGGGATATTCCCGAGTGAATGGGACCATAGGCTGTACAGAGGAATATCTGCTTCTAAAACCAAAACGGAGCTATCTAACTGAATGCTTGTCAATGTGTGCATTCAACTGACAGAGTTAAACTCACGTGTGTATTCATCGGTTTGCAAACCCTTTATGTGCAGAATCCCAAAATCGGTATTTCCAGCCCAATACAGGCATACGTACTAAACAACAGGAAACTTCGTCTAAAACTCAGGAAAAACGTTTCCTTGAAACTGCTCTGCTGTGCGTTCGTTCACCTAAGAGAGTTGAATCTATGTTGAGATTCAGTGAGTCAGAAACACGTTTCTTCTAGGAGCTGCGTTGGGATATTCCGGAGTGAATGGGACCATAGGCTGTACAGAGAAATATCTGCTTCTAAAACCAAAATGGAGCTATGTAACTGAATGGTTGTCAATGTGTGCATTCAGCTGAAACAGTTAAACTCACGTGTGGATTCAGCGGTTTGCAAATCCTTTCTCTGCAGAATCCCGAAACCGGTATTTACAGCCCAATGCTGGCATACGTACTAAACAGCAGGAAACTTCATATAAAACTCACGAGAAACGTTTCCTTGAAACTTCTCTGCTGTGCTTTCGTTCACCTAAGAGAGGTGAATCTATGTTGAGATTCAGCGAGTCAGAAACACGTTTCTTCATGAAGCTGCGTTGGGATATTCTCGAGTGAATGGGACCATAGGCTGTATAGAGGAATATCTGCTTCTAAAACCAAAACGGAGCTATCTAACTGAATGGTTGTCAATGTGTGCATTCAACTGACAGAGTTAAACTCACGTGTGTATTCATCGGTTTGCAAACACTTTCTGTGCAGAATCCCAAAATCGGTATTTCCAGCCCAATACAGGCATACGTACTAAACAACAGGAAACTTCGTCTAAAACTCAGGAAAAACGTTTCCTTGAAACTGCTCTGCTGTGCGTTCGTTCACCTAAGAGAGTTGAATCTATGTTGAGATTCATTGAGTCAGAAACACGTTTCTTCTAGGAGCTGCGTTGGGATATTCCGGAGTGAATGGGACCATAGGCTGTACAGAGAAATATCTGCCCCTAAAACCAAAACGGAGCTATCTAACTGAATGGTTGTCATTGTGTGCAATCAACTGACAGAGTTAAACTCACGTGTGTATTCAGCGGTTTCCAACGCTTTCTGTGTAGAGTTCAAAAACCGGTATTTCCAGCCCAATGCCGGCATACGTACTAAACAGCAGGAAACTTCGTCTAAAACTCAGGAGAAACGTTTCCTTGAAACTGCTCTGCTTTGCGTTCGTTCACCTAACAGAGTTGAATCTATGTTGAGGTTCACCGAGTCAGAAAGACGTTTCTTCAAAGAGCTGCATTGGGATATTCCCGAGTGAATGGGACCATAGGCTGTGCAGAGAATATCTGCCTCTAAAACCAAAACGGAGCTATCTAACTGAATGGTTGTCAATGTGTGCATTCAACTGACAGAGTTAAACTCACGTGTGGATTCAGCGGTTTGCAAACCCTTTCTGTGCAGAATCCCAAAACCGGTATTTCCAGCCCAATGCCGGCATACGCACTAAATAGCAGGAAACTTCGTCTAAAACTCAGGAGAAACGTTTCCTTGAAATTGCTCTGCTGTGCGTTCGTTCACCTAAGAGAGTTGAATCTATGTTGACATTCAGCGAGTAAGAAACACGTTTCTTCTAGGAGCTGCGTTGGTATATTCCCGAGTGAATGGGACCATAGTCTGTACAGAGAAATATCTGCTTGTAAATCAAAACGGAGCTATTTAACTGAACAGTTCTCAATGTGTGCATTCAACTGACAGAGTTAAACTCACCTGTGGATTCAGCGGTTTGCAAACCCTTTCTGTGCAGAATCCCAAATCCGGTTTTTCCAGCCCAATGCCGGCATACGTACTAAACAGCAGGAAGCTTCGTCTAAAACTCAGGAGAAACGTTTCCTTGAAACTGCTCTGCTGTCCGTTCGTTCCCCTAAGAGAGTTGAATCTATGTTGAGATTCAGCGAGTCACAAACACGTTTCTTCTAGGAGCTGCATTGGTATATTCCCGAGTGAATGGGACCATAGGCTGTACAGAGAAATATCTGCTTCTAAAACCAAAACGGAGCTATCTAACTGAATGGTTCTCAATGTGTGCATTCAACTGACAGAGTTAAACTCACGTGTGGATTCAGCGGTTTGCAAACCCTTTCTGTGCAGAATTCCAAAACCGGTATTTCCAGCCCAATGCCGGCATACGTACTAAACAGCAGGAAACTTCGTCTAAAACTCAGGAGAAACGTTTCCTTGAAACTGCTCTGCTGTGTGTTCGTTCACCTAAGAGAGTTGAATCTATGTTGAGATTCAGCGAGTCAGAAACACGTTTGTTCCAGGAGCTGCGTTGGTATATTCCCTAGTGAATGGGACCATAGTCTGTACAGAGAAATATCTGCTTGTAAAACAAAACGGAGCTATTTAACTGAATAGTTTTCAATGTGTGCATTCAACTGACAGAGTTAAACTCACGTGTGGATACAGCGGTTTGCAAACCCTTTCAGTGCAGAATCCCAAAACCGGTATTTGCAGCCCAATGCCGGTATACGCACTAAACAGCAGGACACTTCGTCTAAAACTCAGGAGAAATGTGTCCTTGAAACTGCTCTGCTGTGCGTTCGTTCACCTAAGAGAGTGGAATCTATGTTGAGATTCAGTGAGTCAGAAACACGTTTCTTCTAGGAACTGCGTTGGGATATTCCCGAGTGAATGGGACCATAGGCTGTACAGAGAAATATCTACTCCTAAAACCAAAACGGAGCTATCTGACTGAATGGTTGTCAATGTGTGCATTCAACTGACAGAGATAAACTCACGTGTGGAGTCAGCGGTTTCCAAACCCTTTCTGTGCAGAATCCCAAAACCGGTATTTCCAGCCCAATGCCGGTATACGTACTAAGCAGCAGGAAACTTCGTCTAAAACTCAGGAGAAATATGTCCTTGAAACTGCTCTGCTGTGTGTTCGTTCACCTAAGAGAGTTGAATCTATGTTGAGATTCAGTGAGTCAGAAACACGTTTCTTCTAGGAACTGCGTTGGGATATTCCCGAGTGAATGGGACCATAGGCTGTACAGAGAAATATCTGCTTCTAAAACCAAAATGGAGCTATGTAACTGAATGGTTGTCAATGTGTGCATTCAGCTGAAACAGTTAAACTCACGTGTGGATTCAGCGGTTTGCAAATCCTTTCTGTGCAGAATCCCGAAACCGGTATTTCCAGCCCAATGCCGGCATACGTACTAAACAGCAGGAAACTTCATCTAAAACTCACGAGAAACGTTTCCTTGAAACTTCTCTGCTGTGCTTTCGTTCACCTAAGAGAGGTGAATCTATGTTGAGATTCAGCGAGTCAGAAACACGTTTCTTCATGAAGCTGCGTTGGGATATTCTCGAGTGAATGGGACCATAGGCTGTACAGAGGAATATCTGCTTCTAAAACCAAAACGGAGCTATCTAACTGAATGGTTCTCAATGTGTGCATTCAACTGACAGAGTTAAACTCACGTGTGGATTCAGCGGTTTGCAAACCCTTTCTGTGAAGAATCCCAAATCCGGTATTTCCAGCCCAATGCCGGCATACGTACTAAACAGCAGGAAGCTTCGTCTAAAACTCAGGAGAAACGTTTCCTTGAAACTGCTCTGCTGTGCGTTCGTTCACATAAGAGACTTGAATCTATGTTGAGATTCAGCGAGTCAGAAACACGTTTCTTCTAGGAGCTGCATTGGTATATTCCCGAGTGAATGGGACCATAGGATGTACAGAAAAATATCTACTCCTAAATCCAAAACGGAGCTATCTAACTGAATGGTTGTCAATGTGTGCATTCAACTGACAGAGTTAAACTCACGTGTGGATTCAGCGGTTTGCAAACCCTTTCTGTGCAGAATTCCAAAACCGGTATTTCCAGCCCAATGCCGGCATACGTAATAAACAGCAGGAAACTTCGTCTAAAACTCAGGAGAAACGTTTCCTTGAAACTGCTCTGCTGTGTGTTCGTTCACCTAAGAGAGTTGAATCTATGTTGAGATTCAGCGAGTCAGAAACACGTTTGTTCCAGGAGCTGCGTTGGTATATTCCCGAGTGAATGGGACCATAGTTTGTACAGAGAAATATCTGCTTGTAAATCAAAACGGAGCTATTTAACTGAATAGTTTTCAATGTGTGCATTCAACTGACAGAGTTAAACTCACGTGTGGATTCAGCGGTTTGCAAACCCTTTCAGTGCAGAATCCCAAAACCGGTATTTGCAGCCCAATGCCGGTATACGCACTAAACAGCAGGAAACTTCGTCTAAAACTCAGGAGAAATGTGTCCTTGAAACTGCTCTGCTGTGCGTTCGTTGACCTAAGAGAGTGGAATCTATGTTGAGATTCAGTGAGTCAGAAACACGTTTCTTCTAGGAACTGCGTTGGGATATTCCCGAGTGAATGGGACCATAGGCTGTACAGAGAAATATCTACTCCTAAAACCAAAATGGAGCTATGTAACTGAATGGTTGTCAATGTGTGCATTCAGCTGAAGCAGTTAAACTCACGTGTGGATTCAGCGGTTTGCAAATCCTTTCTGTGCAGAATCCCGAAACCGGTATTTCCAGCCCAATGCCGGCATACGTACTAAACAGCAGGAAACTTCATCTAAAACTCACGAGAAAGGTTTCCTTGAAACTTCCCTGCTGTGCTTTCGTTCACCTAAGAGAGGTGAATCTATGTTGAGATTCAGCGAGTCAGAAACACGTTTCTTCATGAAGCTGCGTTGGGATATTCCCGAGTGAATGGGACCATAGGCTGTACAGAGGAATATCTGTTTCTAAAACCAAAACGGAGCTATCTAACTGAATGCTTGTCAATGTGTGCATTCAACTGAGAGAGTTAAACTCACGTGTGTATTCATCGGTTTGCAAACCCTTTATGTGCAGAATTCCAAATCGGTATTTCCAGCCCAATACAGGCATACGTACTAAACAACAGGAAACTTCGTCTACAACTCAGGAAAAACGTTTCCTTGAAACTGCTCTGATGTGCGTTCGTTCACCTAAGAGAGTTGAATCTATGTTGAGATTCAGTGAGTCAGAAACACGTTTCTTCTAGGAGCTGCGTTGGGATATTCCGGAGTGAATGGGACCATAGGCTGTACAGAGAAATATCTGCTCCTAAAACCAAAATGGAGCTATCTAACTGAATGGTTGTCAATGTGTGCATTCAACTGACAGAGTTAAACTCACGTGTGTATTCAGCGGTTTCCAACGCTTTCTGTGTAGAGTTCCAAAACCGGTATTTCCAGCCCAATGCCGGCATACGTACTAAACAGCAGGAAACTTCGTCTAAAACTCAGGAGAAACGTTTCCTTTAAACTGCTCTGCTTTGCCTTCGTTCACCTAACAGAGTTGAATCTATGTTGAGGTTCACCGAGTCAGAAAGACGTTTCTTCAAGGAGCTGCATTGGGATATTCCCGAGTGAATGGGACCATAGGCTGTACAGAGAATATCTGCTTCTAAAACCAAAACGGAGCTATCTAACTGAATGGTTGTCAATGTGTGCATTCAACTGACAGAGTTAAACTCACGTGTGGATTCAGCGGTTTGCAAACCCTTTCTGTGCAGAATCCCAAAACCGGTATTTCCAGCCCAATGCCGGCATACGCACTAAACAGCAGGAAACTTCGTCTAAAACTCAGGAGAAACGTTTCCATGAAATTGCTCTGCTGTGCGTTCGTTCACCTAAGAGAGTTGAATCTATGTTGACATTCAGCGAGTAAGAAACACGTTTCTTCTAGGAGCTGCGTTGGTATATTCCCGAGTGAATGGGACCATAGTCTGTACAGAGAAATATCTGCTTGTAAATCAAAACGGAGCTATTTAACTGAAGAGTTTTCAATGTGTGCATTCAACTAACAGAGTTAAACTCACGTGTGGATTCAGCGGTTTGCAAACCCTTTCAGTGCAGAATCCCAAAACCGGTATTTGCAGCCCAATGCCGGTATACGTACTAAACAGCAGGAAACTTCGTCTAAAACTCAGGAGAAATGTGTCCTTGAAACTGCTCCGCTGTGCGTTCCTTCACCTAAGAGAGTTGAATCTATGTTGAGATTCAGTGAGTCAGAAACACGTTTCTTCTAGAA
Organism: Aotus nancymaae; assembly: GCF_030222135.1. Classification (NCBI taxonomy): domain Eukaryota; kingdom Metazoa; phylum Chordata; class Mammalia; order Primates; family Aotidae; genus Aotus; species Aotus nancymaae. The sequence continues at coordinate 1,669,476 of NW_026988587.1, forward strand.
GCTGCGTTGGGATATTCCGGAGTGAATGGGACCATAGGCTGTACAGAGAAATATCTGCTCCTAAAACCAAAACGGAGCTATCTAACTGAATGGTTGTCAATGTGTGCATTCAACTGACAGAGTTAAACTCACGTGTGGATTCAGCGGTTTCCAACGCTTTCTGTGCAGAATCCCAAAACCGGTATTTCCAGCCCAATGCCGGCATACGTACTAAGCAGCAGGAAACTTCGTCTAAAACTCAGGAGAAACGTTTCCTTGAAACTGCTCTGCTTTGCGTTCGTTCACCTAACAGAGTTGAATCTATGTTGAGGTTCACGGAGTCAGAAACACGTTTCTTCAAGGACCTGCGTTGGGATATTCCCGAGTGAATGGGACCATAGTCTGTACAGAGAAATATCTGCTTGTAAATCAAAACGGAGCTATTTAACTGAACAGTTTTCAATGCGTGCATTCAACTGACAGAGTTAAACTCACGTGTGGATTCAGCGGTTTGCAAACCCTTTCTGTGCAGAATCCCAAAACCGGTATTTCCAGCCCAATGCCGGCATACGTACTAAACAGCAGGAAACTTCGTCTAAAACTCAGGAGAAACGTTTCCTTGAAATTGCTCTGCTGTGCGTTCGTTCACCTAAGAGTGTTGAATCTATGTTGAGATTCATCGAGTCAGAAACACGTTTCTTCTAGGACCTGCGTTGGGATATTCCCGAGTGAATGGGACCATAGGCTGTACAGAGAAATATCTGCTTCTAAAACCAAAACGGGGCTATCTAACTGAATGGTTGTCAATGTGTGCATTCAACTGACGGAGTTAAACTCACCTGTGGATTCAGCGGCTTGCAAACCCTTTCTGTGCAGAATCCCAAAACCGGTATTTCCAGCCCAATACAGGCATACGTACTGAACAACGGGAAATTTCGTCTAAAACTCAGGAGAAACGTTTCCTTGAAACTGCTCTGCTGTGCGTTCGTTCAACTAAGAGAGTTGAATCTATGTGGAGATTCGGCGAGTCTGAAAGATGTTTCTTCTAAGAGCTGCGTTGGGATATTCCCGAGTGAATGGGACCATAGGCTGTACAGAGAAATATCTGCTTCTAAAACCAAAACGGAGCTATCTAACTGAATGGTTCTCAATGTGTGCATTCAACTGACAGAGTTAAACTCACGTGTGGATTCAGCGGTTTGCAAACCCTTTCTCTGCAGAATCCCAAATCCGGTATTCCCAGCCCAATGCCGGCATACGTACTAAACAGGAGGAAACTTCGTCTAAAATTCAGGAGAAACGTTTCCTTGAAACTGCTCTGCTGTGCGTTCGTTCACATAAGAGAGTTGAATCTATGTTGAGATTCAGCGAGTCAGAAACACGTTTCTTCTAGTAGCTGTGTTGGTATATTCCCGAGTGAATGGGACCATAGGATGTACAGAGAATATCTGCTTCTAAAACCAAAACGGAGCTAGCTAACTGAATGGTTGTCAATGTGTGCATTCAACTGACAGAGTTAAACTCACGTGTGGATTCAGCCGTTTGCAAACCCTTTCTTTGCAGAATCCCAAAACCGGTATTTCCAGCCCAATGCCGGAATACGCACTAAACAGCAGGAAACTTCGTCTAAAACTTAGGAGAAACGTTTCCTTGAAATTGCTATGCTGTGCGTTCGTTCACCTAAGAGAGTTGAATCTATGTTGACATTCAGCGAGTAAGAAACTCGTTTCTTCTAGGAGCTGCGTTGGGATATTCCCGAGTGAATGGGACCATAGGCTGTACAGAGAAATATCTGCTTCTAAAACCAAAACGGAGCTATCTAACTGAATGGTTCTCAATGTGTGCATTCAACTGACAGAGTTAAACTCACGTGTGGATTCAGCGGTTTGCAAACCCTTTCTGTGCAGAATCCCAAATCCGGTATTTCCAGCCCAATGCCGGCATACGTACTAAACAGCAGGAAGCTTCGTCTAAAACTCAGGAGAAACGTTTCCTTGAAACTGCTCTGCTGTGCGTTCGTTCCCCTAAGAGAGTTGAATCTATGTTGAGATTCAGCGAGTCACAAACACGTTTCTTCTAGGAGCTGCGTTGGTATATTCCCGAGTGAATGGGACCATAGGATGTACAGAAAAATATCTACTCCTAAATCCAAAACGGAGCTATCTAACTGAATGGTTGTCAATGTGTTCATTCAACTGACAGAGTTAAACTCACGTGTGGATTCAGCGGTTTGCATACCCTTTCTGTGCAGAATTCCAAAACCGGTATTTCCAGCCCAATGCCGGCATACGTACTAAACAGCAGGAAACTTCGTCTAAAACTCAAGAGAAACGTTTCCTTGAAACTGCTCTGCTGTGTGTTCGTTCACCTAAGAGAGTTGAATCTATGTTGAGATTCAGCGAGTCAGAAACACGTTTGTTCCAGGAGCTGCGTTGGTATATTCCCGAGTGAATGGGACCATAGTCTGTACAGAGAAATATCTGCTTGTAAATCAAAACGGAGCTATTTAACTGAATAGTTTTCAATGTGTGCATTCAACTGACAGAGTTAAACTCACGTGTGGATTCAGCGGTTTGCAAACCCTTTCAGTGCCGAATCCCAAAACCGGTATTTGCAGCCCAATGCCGGTATACGTACTAAACAGCAGGAAACTTCGTCTAAAACTCAGGAGAAATGTGTCCTTGAAACTGCTCTGCTGTGCGTTCGTTCACCTAAGAGAGTGGAATCTATGTTGAGATTCAGTGAGTCAGAAACACGTTTCTTCTAGGAGCTGCGTTGGGATATTCCGGAGTGAATGGGACCATAGGCTGTACAGAGAAATATCTGCTCCTAAAACCAAAACGGAGCTATCTAACTGAATGGTTGTCAATGTGTGCATTCAACTGACAGAGTTAAACTCACGTGTGGATTCAGCGGTTTCCAACGCTTTCTGTGCACAATCCCAAAACCGGTATTTCCAGCCCAATGCCGGCATACGTACTAAACAGCAGGAAACTTCGTCTAAAACTCAGGGAAAGGTGTCCTTGAAACTGCTCTGCTGTGCGTTCCTTCAGCTAAGAGAGTTGAATCTATGTGGAGATTCGGCGAGTCAGAAACACGTTTCTTCTAGGAGCTGCGTTGGGATATTCCCGAGTGAATGGGACCATAGGCTGTACAGAGAAATATCTGCTTCTAAAACCAAATCGGAGCTATCTAACTGAATGGTTGTCAATGTGTACACTCAACTGACAGAGTTAAACTCACGTGTCGATTCAGCGGTTTGCAAATCCTTTCTTTGCAGAATCCCTAAACCGCCATTTCCAGCCCAATGCTGTCATACGTATTAAACAGCAGTAAACGTCTAAAACTCAGGAGATACGTTTCCTTGAAACTGCTCTGCTGTGCGTTCGTTCACCTAAGAGAGTTGAATCTATGTTGAGATTCAGCGAGTCAGAAACTCGTTTCTTCTAGGAGCTGCGTTGGGATATTCCCAAGGGAATTGGGCCATAGGCTGTAGAGAGAAATATCTACTTCTAAAACAAAAACGGAGCTATCTAACTGAATGGTTGTCAATGTCTGCATTCAACTGACAGAGTTAAACTCACGTGCCGATTCAGCGGTTTGCAAACCCTTTCTTTGCAGAATCCCAAATCCGGTATTTCCAGCCCAATGCCAGCATACGTACTAAACAGCAGGAAACTTCGTCTAAAACTCAGGAGAAACGTTTCCTTGAAACTGCTCTGCTGTGCGTTCGTTCACCTAAGAGAGTTGAATCCATGTTGGGATTCAGCGAGTCATAAACACGTTTCTTCTAGGACCTGCGTTGGGATATTCACGAGTGAAGGGGACCATAGGCTGTACAGAGAAATATCTTCTTCTAAAACCAAAACGGAGCTCTCTAACTGAATGGTTGTCAATGAGTGCATTGGACTCACAGAGGTAAACTCACGTGTGCATTCAGCGGTTTGCAAACCCTTTCTGTGCAGAATCCCAAAACAGGTATTTCCAGCCCAATGCCGGCATAGGTACGAAACAGCAGGAAACTCCGTCTAAAACTCAGGGAAACGTTTCCTTAAACTGCTCTGCTGTGCGCTCGTTCACCTAAGAGAGCTGAATCTATGTTGAGATTCAGCGAGTCAGAAACACGTTTCTTCTAGGAGCTGCGTTGGGATATTCCCGAGGGAATTGGACCATAGGCTGTAGAGAGAAATATCTGATTCTAAAAGGAAAACGGAGCTATCTAACTGAATGGTTGTCAATGTCTGAATTCAACTGACAGAGTTAAACTTACGTGTGGATTCAGCTGTTTGCAAACCCTTTCTGTGCAGAATCCCAAAACCGGTATTTCCAGCCCAATGCGGGAATACGTACTAAACAGCAGGAAACTTTGTCTAAAACTCAGGAGAAACGTTTCCTTGAAACTGCTCTGCTGTGCCTTCGTTCACCTAAGAGAGTTGAATCTATGTTGAGATTCAGCGAGTCTGAAACACGTTTCTTCTAGGAGCTGCGTTGGGATATTCCTGAGTGTAAGGGACGATAGGCTGTACAGAGAAATATCTGCTCCTAAAATCAAAACGGAGCTATCTAACTGAATGGTTGTCAATGTGTGAATTCAACTGACAGAGTTAAACTCACGTGTGGATTCAGCGGTTTGCAAACCCTTTCTCTGCAGAATCCGAAAACCGGTATTTCCAGCCCAATACCGGCATACGTACGAAACACCAGTAAACTTCGTCTAAAACTCAGGAGAAACGTTTCCTTGATACTGCTCTGCTGTGCGTTCGTTCACCTAAGAGAGTTGAATCTATGTTGGGATTCAGCGAGTCATAAACACGTTTCTTCTGGGACCTGCGTTGGGATATTCACAAGTGAAGGGGACCATAGGCTGTACAGAGAAATATCTGCTTCTAAAACCAAAACGGAGCTCTCTAACTGAATGGTTGTCAATGTGTGCATTGGATTCACAGAGGTAAACTCACGTGTGCATTCAGCGGTTTGCAAACCCTTTCTGTGCAGAATCCCAAAACAGGTATTTCCAGCCCAATGCCGGCATACGTACTAAATAGCAGGAAACTTCGTCTAAAACTCAGCAGAAACATTTCCTTGAAACTCCTCTGCTGTGCGTTCGCTCACCTAAGAGTGTTGAATATATGTTGAGATTCAGTGAGTAAGAAACACGTTTCTTCTAGGAGCTGCGTTGGGATATTCCCGAGTGAATGGGAAAATAGGCTGTACAGAGAAATATCTGCTTCTAAAACCAAAACGGAGCTATCTAACTGAATGGTTGTCAATGTGTTCATTCAACTGACAGAGTTAAACTCACGTTTGGATTCAGCGGTGTGTAAACCCTTTCTGAGCGGAATCACAAAAGCGGTATTTCCAGCCCAATGCTCGCATACGTACTAAACCGAGGTAAACTTCGTCTAAAACTCAGGAGAAACGTTTCCTTGAAACTGCTCTGCTGTGTGTTCGTTCACCTAAGAGAGTTGAATCTATGTTGAGATTCAGCGAGTCAGTAACACATTTCTTCTAGGAGCTGCGTTGGGATATTCCCGAGTGAATGGGACCATAGGCTGTACAGAGAAATATCTGCTTCTAAAACCAAAACGGAGCTATATAACTGAATGGTTGTCAATGTGTGCATTCAACTGACAGTGTTAAACTCACGTGTGGATTCAGCGGTTTGCAAACCCTTTCTGTGCAGAATCGCAAAACCGGCATTTCCAGCCCAATGCCGACATACGTACGAAACAGCAGTAAACTTCGTCTATAACTCGGGAGAAACGTTTCCTTGAAACTGCTCTGTTGTGCGTTCGTTCACCTAAGAGAGTTGAATCTATGTTGAGATTCAGCGAGTCAGAAACACGTTTTATTCTAGGAGCTGCGTTGGGATATTCCCGAGGGAATGAGACCAAAGGCTTTACAGAGAAATATCTGCTTCTAAAACCAAAACGGAGATATCTAACTGAAGGGTTGTCAATGTCTGCATTCATCTCACAGAGTTAAACTCACGTGTGGATTCAGCGGTTTGCAAACCCTTTCTGTGCGGAATCCCAATATCGTTATTTGCAGCCCAATGCCGGCATACGTACTAAACAGCAGGAAACTTTGTCTAAAACTCAGGAGAAACGTGTGCTTGAAACTGCTCTGCTGTGCGTTCGTTCACCTAAGAGAGTTGAATCTATGTTTAGATTCAGCGAGTCAGAAACACGTTTCTTCTAAGAGCTGCGTTGGGATATTCCCGAGTGAATGGGACCATAGGCTGTACAGAGAAATATCTGCTTCTAAAACCAAAACGGAGCTATCTAACTGAATGGTTGTCAATGTGTGCATTCAACTGACAGAGTTAAACTCACAGGTGGATTCAGCGGTTTGCAAACCCTTTCCGTGCAGAATCCCGAAACCGGCATTTCCAGCCCAATGCCGGCATACGTACGAAACTGCAGTATGACTTCGTCTAAAATTCAGGAGAAACGTTTACTTGAAACTGCTCTGCTGTGCGTTCGTTCACTTAAGAGAGGTGAATCTATGCTGAGATTCAGCGAGTCAGAAACACGTTTCTTCTAGGAGCTGCATTGGGATATTCCCGAGTGAATGGGACCATAGGCTGTACAGAGAAATATCTGCTTCTAAAACCAAAACGGAGCTATCTAACCGAATGATTGTCAATGTGTGCATTCAACTGACAGAGTTAAATTGACGTGTGGATTCAGCGGTTTGCAAACCCTTTCTGTGCAGAATCCCAAAACCGGTATTTCCAGCCCAATGCCATCATACGTACTAAACAGCAGGAAACTTCGTCTAAAACTCAGGAGAAACATTTCCTTGAAACTGCTCTGCTGTGCGTTCGTTCACCTAAGAGTGTTGAATATATGTTGAGATTCAGTGAGTATGAAACACGTTTCTTCTAGGAGCTGCGTTGGGATATTCCCGAGTGAATGGGAAAATAGGCTGTACAGAGAAATATCTGCTTCTAAAACCAAAACGGAGCTATCTAACTCAATGGTTGTCAATGTGTTCATTCAACTGACAGAGTTAAACTCACGTTTGGATTCAGCGGTGTGTAAACCCTTTCTGAGCGGAATCACAAAAGCGGTATTTCCAGCCCAATGCTGGCATACGAACTAAACCGAAGTAAACATCGTCTAAAACTCAGGAGAAACATTTCCTTGAAACTGCTCTGCTGTGTGTTCGTTCACCTAAGAGAGGTGAATCTATGTGGAGATTCAGCGAGTCAGTAACACATTTCTTCTAGGAGCTGCGTTGGGATATTCCCGAGTGAATGGGACCATAGGCTGTACAGAGAAATATCTGCTTCTAAAACCAAAACGGAGCTATATAACTGAATGGTTGTAAATGTGTGCATTCAACTGACAGTGTTAAACTCACGTGTGGATTCAGCGGTTTGCAAACCCTTTCTGTGCAGAATCACAAAATCGGTATTTCCACCCCAATGCCGGCATACGTACTAAACAGCAGGAAACTTTGTCTAAAATTCAGGAGAAACGTTTCCTTGAAACTGCTCTGCTGTGCGTTCGTTCACCTAAGAGAGTTGAATCTATGTTGAGATTCAGCGAGTCACAAACACGTTTCTTCTAGGAGCTACGTTGGGATATTCCCGAGTGAATGGGACCATAGACTGTACAGAGAAATATCTGCTTCTAAAACCAAAACGGAGGTACCTAAATGAATGGTTGTCAATGTGTGCATTCAACTGACAGAGTTAAACTGACGTGTGGATTCAGCGGTTAGCAAACCCTTTCTGTGCAGAATCCCAAAACCGGTATTTCCAGCCCAATGCCGGCATACGTACTAAACAGCAGTAAACTTCGTCTAAAACACAGGAGAACCGTTTCCTTGAACCTGCTCTGCTGTGCGCTCGTTCACCTAAGAGAGTTGAATCTATGTTGAGATTCAGCGAGTCAGAAACACGTTTCTTGTAGGAGCTGCGTTGGGATATTCCCGAGTGAATGGGACCATAGGCTGAACAGAGAAATATCTTCTTCTAAAACCAAAACGGTGCTATCTAACTGAATGGTTGTCAATGTGTGCATTCAACTGACAGAGTTAAACTCACGTGTGGATTCAGCGGTTTGCAAACCCTTTCTGTGCGGAATCCCAATATCGGTATTTGCAGCCCAATGCCGACATACGTACTAAACAGCAGGAAACTTTGTCTAAAACTCAGGAGAAACGTGTGCTTGAAACTGCTCTCCTGTGCGTTCGTTCACCTAAGAGAGTTGAATCTATGTTTAGATTCAGCGAGTCAGAAACACGTTTCTTCTAAGAGCTGCGTTGGGATATTCCCGAGTGAATGGGACCATAGGCTGTACAGAGAAATATCTGCTTCTAAAACCAAAACGGAGCTGTCTAACTGAATGGTTGTCAATGTGTGCATTCAACTGACAGAGTTAAACTCACGGGAAGATTCAGCGGTTTGCAAACCCTTTCCGTGCAGAATCCCGAAACCGGCATTTCCAGCCCAATGCCGGCATACGTACGAAACTGCAGTATGACTTCGTCTAAAATTCAGGAGAAACGTTTCCTTGAAACTGCTCTGCTGAGCGTTCGTTCACTTAAGAGAGGTGAATCTATGCTGAGATTCAGCGAGTCAGAAACACGTTTCTTCTAGGAGCTGCATTGGGATATTCCCGAGTGAATGGGACCATAGGCTGTAGAGAGAAATATCTGCTCCTAAAACCAAACGGAGCTATCTAACAGAATGGTTGTCAATGTGTGAATTCAACTGACAGAGTTAAACTCACGTGTGGATTCAGAGGTTTGCAAACCCGTTCTGTGCAGAATCCCAAAACCTGTATTTCCAGCCCTATGCCGGCATACGTACTAAACCGCAGGAAACTTCGTCTAAAACTCAGGAGAAACGTTTCCTTGAACCCGCTCTGCTGTGCTTTCGTTCACCTAAGAGAGTTAAATCTATGTGGAGATTCAGCGAGTCAGAAACAAGTTTCTTCTAGGAGCTGCGTTGGGATATTCCCGAGTGAATGGGACCATAGTCTGTACAGAGAAATATCTGCTTCTAAAACCAAAACAGAGCTATTTAACTGAATGGTTTTGAATGTGTGCATTGAACTGACAGAGTTAAACTCACGTGTGGATTCAGCGGTTTGCAAACCCTTTCAGTGCAGAATCCCGAAACCGGCATTTTCAGCCCTATGCCGGCATAAGTACGAAACAGCAGTATGACTTCGTCTAAATCTCAGGAGACACGTTTCCTTGAAACTGCTCTGCTCTGCGTTCGTTCACCTAAGAGAGTCGTATTTTTGTTGAATTTCAGCGAGTCAGAAACACGTTTTTTCAAGGAGCTGCGCTGGGATATTCCCGAGTGAATGGGACCATAGACTGTACAGAGAAATATCTGCTTCTAAAACCAAAACGGAGCTATCTAACTGAATGGTTGTCAATGTGTTCATTCAACTGACAGAGTTAAACTCACGTGTGGATTCAGCGGTGTGCAAACCCTTTCTGTGCGGAATCCCAAAAGCGGTATTTCCAGCCCAATGCTGGCATACGTACTAAACCGCAGTAAACTTCGTCTGAAACTCAGGAGAAACGTTTCCTTGAAACTGCTCTGCTGTGCGTTCGTTCACCTAAGAGAGTTGAATCTATTTTGAGATTCAGCGAGTCTGAAGCACGTTTCTTCTAGGAGCTGCGTTGGGATATTCCCGAGTGAATGGGACGATAGGCTGTATAGAGAAATATCTGCTCCTAAAACCAAAACGGAGCTATCTAACTCAATGGTTGTCGATGTGTGAATTCAAGTGACAGAGTTCAACTCACGTGTGGATTCAGCGGTTTGCAAATCCTTTCTGTGCAGAATCCCAAAACCGGTATTAACAGCCCATAGCCGGCATACGTACGAAACAGCAGTAAACTTCGCCTAAAACTCAGGAGAAACGTTTCCCTGAAACTGCTGTGCTGTGCGTTCGTTCACCTAAGAGAGTTGAATCTATGTTGAGATTCAGCGAGTCAGAAACACGTTTCTTCTAGGAGCTGCGTTGGGATATTCCGGAGTGAATGGGACCATAGGCTGTAGAGATAAATATCTGCTTCTAAAACCAAAACGGAGCTATCTAACTAAATGGTTGTCAATGTGTGCATTCAACTGACAGAGTTAAACTCACGTGTGGATTCAGCGGTTTGCAAACCCTTTCTGTGCAGAATCGCAAAACCGGCATTTCCAGCCCAATGCCGACATACGTACGAAACAGCAGTAAACTTCGTCTATAACTCGGGAGAAACGTTTCCTTGAAACTGCTCTGCTGTGCGTTCGTTCACCTAAGAGAGTTGAATCTATGTTGAGATTCAGCGAGTCAGAAACACGTTTTATTCTAGGAGCTGCGTTGGGATATTCCCGAGGGAATGAGACCAAAGGCTTTACAGAGAAATATCTGCTTCTAAAACCAAAACGGAGTTATCTAACTGAAGGGTTGTCAATGTCTGCATTCATCTCACAGAGTTAAACTCACGTGTGGATTCAGCGGTTTGCAAACCCTTTCTGTGCGGAATCCCAATATCGTTATTTCCAGCCCAATGCCGGCATACGTACTAAACAGCAGGAAACTTTGTCTAAAACTCAGGAGAAACGTGTGCTTGAAACTGCTCTGCTGTGCGTTCGTTCACCTAAGAGAGTTGAATCTATGTTTAGATTCAGCGAGTCAGAAACACGTTTCTTCTAAGAGCTGCGTTGGGATATTCCCGAGTGAATGGGACCATAGGCTGTACAGAGAAATATCTGCTTCTAAAACCAAAACGGAGCTATCTAACTGAATGGTTGTCAATGTGTGCATTCAACTGACAGAGTTAAACTCACGTGTGGATTCAGCGGTTTGCAAACCCTTTCCGTGCAGAATCCCGAAACCGGCATTTCCAGCCCAATGCCGGCATACGTACGAAACTGCAGTATGACTTCGTCTAAAATTCAGGAGAAACGTTTACTTGAAACTGCTCTGCTGTGCGTTCGTTCACTTAAGAGAGGTGAATCTATGCTGAGATTCAGCGAGTCAGAAACACGTTTCTTCTAGGAGCTGCATTGGGATATTCCCGAGTGAATGGGACCATAGGCTGTACAGAGAAATATCTGCTTCTAAAACCAAAACGGAGCTATCTAACCGAATGATTGTCAATGTGTGCATTCAACTGACAGAGTTAAATTGACGTGTGGATTCAGCGGTTTGCAAACCCTTTCTGTGCAGAATCCCAAAACCGGTATTTCCAGCCCAATGCCGTCATACGTACTAAACAGCAGGAAACTTCGTCTAAAACTCAGGAGAAACATTTCCTTGAAACTGCTCTGCTGTGCGTTCGTTCACCTAAGAGTGTTGAATATATGTTGAGATTCAGTGAGTAAGAAACACGTTTCTTCTAGGAGCTGCGTTGGGATATTCCCGAGTGAATGGGAAAATAGGCTGTACAGAGAAATATCTGCTTCTAAAACCAAAACGGAGCTATCTAACTCAATGGTTGTCAATGTGTTCATTCAACTGACAGAGTTAAACTCACGTTTGGATTCAGCGGTGTGTAAACCCTTTCTGAGCGGAATCACAAAAGCGGTATTTCCAGCCCAATGCTGGCATACGTACTAAACCGAAGTAAACTTCGTCTAAAACTCAGGAGAAACATTTCCTTGAAACTGCTCTGCTGTGTGTTAGTTCACCTAAGACAGTTGAATCTATATGGAGATTCAGCGAGTCAGTAACACATTTCTTCTAGGAGCTGCGTTGGGATATTCCCGAGTGAATGGGACCATAGACTGTACAGAGAAATATCTGCTTCTAAAACCAAAACGGAGCTATATAACTGAATGGTTGTCAATATGTGCATTCAACTGACAGTGTTAAACTCACGTGTGGATTCAGCGGTTTGCAAACCCTTTCTGTGCAGAATCACAAAACCGGTATTTCCAGCCCAATGCCGGCATACGTACTAAACAGCAGGAAACTTTGTCTAAAACTCAGGAGAAACGTTTCCTTGAAACTGCTCTGCTGTGCGTTCGTTCACCTAAGAGAGTTGAATCTATGTTGAGATTCAGCGAGTCACAAACACGTTTCTTCTAGGAGCTGCGTTGGGATATTCCCGAGTGAATGGGACAATAGACTGTACAGAGAAATATCTGCTTCTAAAACCAAAACGGAGGTACCTAAATGAATGGTTGTCAATGTGTGCATTCAACTGACAGAGTTAAACTGACGTGTGGATTCAGCGGTTAGCAAACCCTTTCTGTGCAAAATCCCAAAACCGGTATTTCCAGCCCAATGCCGGCATACGTACTAAACAGCAGTAAACTTCGTCTAAAACACAGGAGAACCGTTTCCTTGAACCTGCTCTGCTGTGCGCTCGTTCACCTAAGAGAATTGAATCTATGTTGAGATTCAGCGAGTCAGAAACACGTTTCTTGTAGGAGCTGCGTTGGGATATTCCCGAGTGAATGGGACCATAGGCTGAACAGAGAAATATCTTCTTCTAAAACCAAAACGGTGCTATCTAACTGAATGGTTGTCAATGTGTGCATTCAACTGACAGAGTTAAACTCACGTGTGGATTCAGCGGTTTGCAAACCCTTTCTGTGCAGAATGCCAAATCCGGTATTTCCAGCCCAATGCCGTCATACGTACTAAACAGCAGGAAACTTCGTCTAAAACTCAGAAGAAACGTTTCCTTAAAACTGCTCTGCTGTGCGTTCGTTCACCTAAGAGAGTTGAATCTATGTTGAGATTCAGCGAGTCAGAAACACGTTTTATTCTAGGAGCTGCGTTGGGATATTCCCGAGGGAATGAGACCAAAGGCTTTACAGAGAAATATCTGCTTCTAAAACCAAAACGGAGTTATCTAACTGAATGGTTGTCAATGTCTGCATTCAACTGACAGAGTTAAACTCACGTGTGGATTCAGCGGTTTGCAAACCCTTTCTGTGCGGAATTCCAATATCGGTATTTGCAGCCCAATGCCGGCATACGTACTAAACAGCAGGAAACTTTGTCTAAAACTCAGGAGAAACGTGTGCTTGAAACTGCTCTCCTGTGCGTTCGTTCACCTAAGAGAGTTGAATCTATGTTTAGATTCAGCGAGTCAGAAACACGTTTCTTCTAAGAGCTGCGTTGGGATAATCCCGAGTGAATGGAACCATAGGCTGTACAGAGAAATATCTGCTTCTAAAACCAAAACGGAGCTATCTAACTGAATGGTTGTCAATGTGTGCATTCAACTGACAGAGTTAAACTCACGGGTAGATTCAGCGGTTTGCAAACCCTTTCCGTGCAGAATCCCGAAACCGGCATTTCCAGCCCAATGCCGGCATACGTACGAAACTGCAGTATGACTTCGTCTAAAATTCAGGAGAAACGTTTCCTTGAAACTGCTCTGCTGTGCGTTCGTTCACTTAAGAGAGGTGAATCTATGCTGAGATTCAGCGAGTCAGAAACACGTTTCTTCTAGGAGCTGCATTGGGATATTCCCGAGTGAATGGGACCATAGGCTGTACAGAGAAATATCTACTCCTAAAACCAAACGGAGCTATCTAACAGAATGGTTGTCAATGTGTGCATTCAACTGACAGAGTTAAACTCACGTGTGGATTCAGAGGTTTGCAAACCCGTTCTGTGCAGAATCCCAAAACCTGTATTTCCAGCCCTATGCCGGCATACGTACTAAACCACAGGAAACTTCGTCTAAAACTCAGGAGAAACGTTTCCTTGAACCCGCTCTGCTGTGCTTTCGTTCACCTAAGAGAGTTAAATCTATGTGGAGATTCAGCGAGTCAGAAACAAGTTTCTTCTAGGAGCTGCGTTGGGATATTCCCGAGTGAATGGGACCATAGTGGGTACAGAGAAATATCTGCTTCTAAAACCAAAACAGAGCTATTTAACTGAATGGTTTTGAATGTGTGCACTGAACTGACAGAGTTAAACTCACGTGTGGATTCAGCGGTTTGCAAACCCTTTCAGTGCAGAATCCCGAAACCGGCATTTTCAGCCCTATGCCGGCATAAGTACGAAACAGCAGTATGACTTCGTCTAAATCTCAGGAGACACGTTTCCTTGAAACTGCTCTGCTCTGCGTTCGTTCACCTAAGAGAGTCGTATTTTTGTTGAATTTCAGCGAGTCAGAAACACGTTTTTTCAAGGAGCTGCGCTGGGATATTCCCGAGTGAATGGGACCATAGACTGTACAGAGAAATATCTGCTTCTAAAACCAAATCGGAGCTATCTAACTGAATGGTTGTCAATGTGTTCATTCAACTGACAGAGTTAAACTCACGTGTGGATTCAGCGGTGTGCAAACCCTTTCTGTGCGGAATCCCAAAAGCGGTATTTCCAGCCCAATGCTGGCATACGTACTAAACCGCAGTAAACTTCGTCTGAAACTCAGGAGAAACGTTTCCTTGAAACTGCTCTGCTGTGCGTTCGTTCACCTAAGAGAGTTGAATCTATTTTGAGATTCAGCGAGTCTGAAGCACGTTTCTTCTAGGAGCTGCGTTGGGATATTCCCGAGTGAATGGGACGATAGGCTGTATAGAGAAATATCTGCTCCTAAAACCAAAACGGAGCTATCTAACTGAATGGTTGTCGATGTGTGAATTCAAGTGACAGAGTTCAACTCACGTGTGGATTCAGCGGTTTGCAAATCCTTTCTGTGCAGAATCCCAAAACCGGTATTAACAGCCCATAGCCGGCATACGTACGAAACAGCAGTAAACTTCGCCTAAAACTCAGGAGAAACGTTTCCCTGAAACTGCTGTGCTGTGCGTTCGTTCACCTAAGAGAGTTGAATCTATGTTGAGATTCAGCGAGTCAGAAACACGTTTCTTCTAGGAGCTGCGTTGGGATATTCCCGAGGGAATTGGACCATAGGCTGTAGAGATAAATATCTGCTTCTAAAACCAAAACGGAGTTATCTAACTGAAGGGTTGTCAATGTCTGCATTCATCTCACAGAGTTAAACTCACGTGTGGATTCAGCGGTTTGCAAACCCTTTCTGTGCGGAATCCCAATATCGTTATTTGCAGCCCAATGCCGGCATACGTACTAAACAGCAGGAAACTTTGTCTAAAACTCAGGAGAAACGTGTGCTTGAAACTGCTCTGCTGTGCGTTCGTTCACCTAAGAGAGTTGAATCTATGTTTAGATTCAGCGAGTCAGAAACACGTTTCTTCTAAGAGCTGCGTTGGGATATTCCCGAGTGAATGGGACCATAGGCTGTACAGAGAAATATCTGCTTCTAAAACCAAAACGGAGCTATCTAACTGAATGGTTGTCAATGTGTGCATTCAACTGACAGAGTTAAACTCACAGGTGGATTCAGCGGTTTGCAAACCCTTTCCGTGCAGAATCCCGAAACCGGCATTTCCAGCCCAATGCCGGCATACGTACGAAACTGCAGTATGACTTCGTCTAAAATTCAGGAGAAACGTTTACTTGAAACTGCTCTGCTGTGCGTTCGTTCACTTAAGAGAGGTGAATCTATGCTGAGATTCAGCGAGTCAGAAACACGTTTCTTCTAGGAGCTGCATTGGGATATTTCCGAGTGAATGGGACCATAGGCTGTACAGAGAAATATCTGCTTCTAAAACCAAAACGGAGCTATCTAACCGAATGATTGTCAATGTGTGCATTCAACTGACAGAGTTAAATTGACGTGTGGATTCAGCGGTTTGCAAACCCTTTCTGTGCAGAATCCCAAAACCGGTATTTCCAGCCCAATGCCGTCATACGTACTAAACAGCAGGAAACTTCGTCTAAAACTCAGGAGAAACATTTCCTTGAAACTGCTCTGCTGTGCGTTCGTTCACCTAAGAGTGTTGAATATATGTTGAGATTCAGTGAGTAAGAAACACGTTTCTTCTAGGAGCTGCGTTGGGATATTCCCGAGTGAATGGGAAAATAGGCTGTACAGAGAAATATCTGCTTCTAAAACCAAAACGGAGCTATCTAACTCAATGGTTGTCAATGTGTTCATTCAACTGACAGAGTTAAACTCACGTTTGGATTCAGCGGTGTGTAAACCCTTTCTGAGCGGAATCACAAAAGCGGTATTTCCAGCCCAATGCTGGCATACGTACTAAACCGAAGTAAACTTCGTCTAAAACTCAGGAGAAACATTTCCTTGAAACTGCTCTGCTGTGTGTTCGTTCACCTAAGACAGTTGAATCTATGTGGAGATTCAGCGAGTCAGTAACACATTTCTTCTAGGAGCTGCGTTGGGATATTCCCGAGTGAATGGGACCATAGACTGTACAGAGAAATATTTGCTTCTAAAACCAAAACGGAGCTATATAACTGAATGGTTGTCAATGTGTGCATTCAACTGACAGTGTTAAACTCACGTGTGGATTCAGCGGTTTGCAAACCCTTTCTGTGCAGAATCACAAAACCGGTATTTCCAGCCCAATGCCGGCATACGTACTAAACAGCAGGAAACTTTGTCTAAAACTCAGGAGAAACGTTTCCTTGAAACTGCTCTGCTGTGGGTTCGTTCACCTAAGAGAGTTGAATCTATGTTGAGATTCAGCGAGTCACAAACACGTTTCTTCTAGGAGCTGCGTTGGGATATTCCCGAGTGAATGGGACCATAGACTGTACAGAGAAATATCTGCTTCTAAAACCAAAACGGAGGTACCTAACTGAATGGTTGTCAATGTGTGCATTCAACTGACAGAGTTAAACTGACGTGTGGATTCAGCGGTTAGCAAACCCTTTCTGTGCAGAATCCCAAAACCGGTATTTCCAGCCCAATGCCGGCATACGTACTAAACAGCAGTAAACTTCGTCTAAAACACAGGAGAACCGTTTCCTTGAACCTGCTCTGCTGTGCGCTCGTTCACCTAAGAGAATTGAATCTATGTTGAGATTCAGCGAGTCAGAAACACGTTTCTTGTAGGAGCTGCGTTGGGATATTCCCGAGTGAATGGGACCATAGGCTGAACAGAGAAATATCTTCTTCTAAAACCAAAACGGTGCTATCTAACTGAATGGTTGTCAATGTGTGCATTCAACTGACAGAGTTAAACTCACGTGTGGATTCAGCGGTTTGCAAACCCTTTCTGTGCAGAATGCCAAAACCGGTATTTCCAGCCCAATGCCGTCATACGTACTAAACAGCAGGAAACTTCGTCTAAAACTCAGAAGAAACGTTTCCTTAAAACTGCTCTGCTGTGCGTTCGTTCACCTAAGAGAGTTGAATCTATGTTGAGATTCAGCGAGTCAGAAACACGTTTTATTCTAGGAGCTGCGTTGGGATATTCCCGAGGGAATGAGACCAAAGGCTTTACAGAGAAATATCTGCTTCTAAAACCAAAACGGAGTTATCTAACTGAATGGTTGTCAATGTCTGCATTCAACTGACAGAGTTAAACTCACGTGTGGATTCAGAGGTTTGCAAACCCGTTCTGTGCAGAATCCCAAAACCTGTATTTCCAGCCCTATGCCGGCATACGTACTAAACCGCAGGAAACTTCGTCTAAAACTCAGGAGAAACGTTTCCTTGAACCCGCTCTGCTGTGCTTTCGTTCACCTAAGAGAGTTAAATCTATGTGGAGATTCAGCGAGTCAGAAACAAGTTTCTTCTAGGAGCTGCGTTGGGATATTCCCGAGTGAATGGGACCATAGTCTGTACAGAGAAATATCTGCTTCTTAAACCAAAACAGAGCTATTTAACTGAATGGTTTTGAATGTGTGCATTGAACTGACAGAGTTAAACTCACGTGTGGATTCAGCGGTTTGCAAACCCTTTCAGAGCAGAATCCCGAAACCGGCATTTTCAGCCCTATGCCGGCATAAGTACGAAACAGCAGTATGACTTCGTCTAAATCTCAGGAGACACGTTTCCTTGAAACTGCTCTGCTCTGCGTTCGTTCACCTAAGAGAGTCGTATTTTTGTTGAATTTCAGCGAGTCAGAAACACGTTTTTTCAAGGAGCTGCGCTGGGATATTCCCGAGTGAATGGGACCATAGACTGTACAGAGAAATATCTGCTCCTAAAACCAAAACGGAGCTATCTAACTGAATGGTTGTCAATGTGTGAATTCAACTGACAGAGTTATACTCACGTGTGGATTCAGCGGTTTGCAAACCCTTTCTCTGCAGAATCCCAAAACCGGTATTTCCAGCCCAATACCGGCATACGTACGAAACAGCAGGAAACTTCGTCTAAAACTCAGGAGAAACGTTTCCTTGAAACTGCTCTGCTGTGCGTTCGTTCACCTAAGAGAGTTGAATCTATGTTGGGATTCAGCGAGTCATAAACACGTTTCTTCTAGGAGCTGCGTTGGGATATTCCCGAGTGAATATGACCATAGGCTGTACAGAGAAATATCTGCTTCTAAAACCAAAACGGAGCTATCTAACTGAATGGTTGTCAATGTGTGCATTCAACTGACAGAGTTAAACTCACATGTGGATTCAGCGTTTTGCAAACGCTTTCTTTGCAGTATCCCAAAACCGGCATTTCCAGCCCAATACCGCAATACGTACGAAACAGCAGTAAACTTCGTCTAAAACTCAGGAGAAACGTTTCCTTGAAACTGCTCTGCTGTGCGTTCGTTCACCTAAGAGAGTTGAATCTATGTTGGGATTCAGCGAGTCATAAACACGTTTCTTCTAGGAGCTGCGTTGGGATATTCACGAGTGAATGTGACCATAGGCTGTACAGAGAAATATCTGCTTCTAAAACCAAAACGGAGCTATCTAACTGAATGGTTGTCAATGTGTGCATTGGACTCAGAGAGGTAAACTCACGTGTGCCTTCAGCGGTTTGCAAACCCTTTCTGTGCAGAATCCCAAAATCGGTATTTCCGGCCCAATGCCGGAATACGTACTAAACAGCAGTAAACTTCGTCTAAAACTCAGGAGAAACGTTTCCTTGAAACTGCTCTGCTGTGCTTTCGTTCACCTAAGAGAGTTGAACCTATGTTGAGATTCAGCGAGACAGAAACACGTTTCTTCTAGGAGCTGCGTTTGGATATTCCCGAGCGAAGGGGACCATAGGCTGTACAGAGAAATATCTGCTTCTAAAACCAAAAGGGAGCTATCTAACTGAATGGTTGTCAATGTGTCCATTCAGCTGACCGAGTTAAAGTCAAGTGAGGATTCAGCGGTTTGCAAACCCTTTCTGTGCAGAATCCCAAAATCGGTATTTCCGGCCCAATGCCGGAATACGTACTAAACAGCAGGAAACTTCGTCTAAAACTCAGGAGAAACGTTTCCTTGAAACTGCTCTGCTGTGCTTTCGTTCACCTAAGAGAGTTGAACCTATGTTGAGATTCAGCGAGTCAGAAACACGTTTCTTCTAGGAGCTGCGTTTGGATATTCCCGAGTGAAGGGGACCATAGGCTGTACAGAGAAATATCTGCTTCTAAAACCAAAACGGAGCTCTCTAACTGAATGGTTGGCAACGTGTGCATTCAACTGACAGAGTTAAACACACGTGTGGATTCAGAGGTTTGCAAACCCTTTCTGTGCAGAATCCCAAAATCGGTATTTCCAGCCCAATGCCGGCATACGTACTAAACAGCAGGGAACTTCGTCTAAAACTCAGGAGAAACGTTTCCTTGAAACTGCTGTGCTGTGCGTTCGTTGACCTAAGAGAGTTGAATCTATGTTGAGATTCAGCGAGTCAGAAACACGTTTCTTCTAGGAGCTGCGTTGGGATATTCCCGAGGGAATTGGACCATAGGCTGTAGAGAGAAATATCTGCTTCTAAAACGAAAACGGAGCTATCTAACTGAATGGTTGTCAATGTCTGAATTCAACTGACAGCGTTAAACTCACGTGTGGATTCAGCTGTTTGCAAACCCTTTCTGTGCAGAATCCCAAAACCGGTATTTCCAGCCCAATGCGGGAATAAGTACTAAACAGCAGGAAACTTTGTCTAAAACACAGGAGAAACGTTTCCTTGAAACTGCTCTGCTGTGCGTTCGTTCACCTAAGAGAGTTGAATCTATTTTGAGATTCAGCGAGTCTGAAACACGTTTCTTCTAGGAGCTGCGTTGGGATATTCCCGAGTGAATGGGACGATAGGCTGTACAGAGAAATATCTGCTCCTAAAACCAAAACGGAGCTATCTAACTGAATGGTTGTCTATGTGTGAATTCAAGTGACAGAGTTAAACTCACGTGTGGATTCAGCGGTTTGCAAATCCTTTCTCTGCAGAATCCCAAAACCGGTATTTCCAGCCCAATACCGGCATACGTACGAAACAGCAGTAAATTTCGTCTAAAACTCAGGAGAAACGTTTCCTTGAAACTGCTCTGCTGTGCGTTCGTTCACCTAAGAGAGTTGAATCTATGTTTAGATTCAGCGAGTCAGAAACACGTTTCTTCTAAGAGCTGCGTTGGGATATTCCCGAGTGAATGGAACCATAGGCTGTACAGAGAAATATCTGCTTCTAAAACCAAAACGGAGCTATCTAACTGAATGGTTGTCAATGTGTGCATTCAACTGACAGAGTTAAACTCACGGGTAGATTCAGCGGTTTGCAAACCCTTTCCGTGCAGAATCCCGAAACCGGCATTTCCAGCCCAATGCCGGCATACGTACGAAACTGCAGTATGACTTCGTCTAAAATTCAGGAGAAACGTTTCCTTGAAACTGCTCTGCTGTGCGTTCGTTCACTTAAGAGAGGTGAATCTATGCTGAGATTCAGCGAGTCAGAAACACGTTTCTTCTAGGAGCTGCATTGGGATATTCCCGAGTGAATGGGACCATAGGCTGTACAGAGAAATATCTGCTCCTAAAACCAAACGGAGCTATCTAACAGAATGGTTGTCAATGTGTGCATTCAACTGACAGAGTTAAACTCACGTGTGGATTCAGAGGTTTGCAAACCCGTTCTGTGCAGAATCCCAAAACCTGTATTTCCAGCCCTATGCCGGCATACGTACTAAACCGCAGGAAACTTCGTCTAAAACTCAGGAGAAACGTTTCCTTGAACCCGCTCTGCTGTGCTTTCGTTCACCTAAGAGAGTTAAATCTATGTGGAGATTCAGCGAGTCAGAAACAAGTTTCTTCTAGGAGCTGCGTTGGGATATTCCCGAGTGAATGGGACCATAGTCTGTACAGAGAAATATCTGCTTCTAAAACCAAAACAGAGCTATTTAACTGAATGGTTTTGAATGTGTGCATTGAACTGACAGAGTTAAACTCACGTGTGGATTCAGCGGTTTGCAAACCCTTTCAGTGCAGAATCCCGAAACCGGCATTTTCAGCCCTATGCCGGCATAAGTACGAAACAGCAGTATGACTTCGTCTAAATCTCAGGAAACACGTTTCCTTGAAACTGCTCTGCTCTGCGTTCGTTCACCTAAGAGAGTCGTATTTTTGTTGAATTTCAGCGAGTCAGAAACACGTTTTTTCAAGGAGCTGCGCTGGGATATTCCCGAGTGAATGGGACCATAGACTGTACAGAGAAATATCTGCTTCTAAAACCAAAACGGAGCTATCTAACTGAATGGTTGTCAATGTGTTCATTCAACTGACAGAGTTAAACTCACGTGTGGATTCAGCGGTGTGCAAACCCTTTCTGTGCGGAATCCCAAAAGCGGTATTTCCAGCCCAATGCTGGCATACGTACTAAACCGCAGTAAACTTCGTCTGAAACTCAGGAGAAACGTTTCCTTGAAACTGCTCTGCTGTGCGTTCGTTCACCTAAGAGAGTTGAATCTATGTTGAGATTCAGCGAGTCAGTAACACATTTCTTCTAGGAGCTGCGTTGGGATATTCCCGAGTGAATGGGAGCAGAGGCTGTACAGAGAAATATCTGCTTCTAAAACCAAAACGGAGCTATCTAAATGAATGGTTGTCAATGTGTGCATTCAACTGACAGAGTTAAACTCACGTGTGGATTCACCGGTTTGCAAAACATTTCTGTGCAGAATCCCGAAACCGGCATTTCCAGCCCAATGCCGGCATACGTACGAAACAGCAGTAAACTTCGTCTAAAACTCAGGAGAAACGTTTCCTTGAAACTGCTCTGCTGTGCGTTCGTTCACCTAAGAGAGTTGAATCTATGTTGAGATTCAGCGAGTCGGAAACACGTTTCTTCTAGGAGCTGCGTTGGGATATTCCCGAGTGAATGGGACCATAGTCTGTACAGAGAAATATCTGCTTCTAATACCAAAACGGAGCTATCTAACTGAATGGTTGTCAATGTGTGCATTCAACTGACAGAGTTAAACTCACGTGTGGATTCAGCGGTTTGCAAACCCTTTCAGTTCGGAATCCCGAAACCGCAATCTTCAGCCCTATGCCGGCATACGTACGAAACAGCAGTATGACTTGGTCTAAAACTCAGGAGAAACGTTTCCTTGAAACTGCTCTGCTGTGCGTTCGTTCACCTAAGAGAGTTGAATCTATGTTTAGATTCAGCGAGTCAGAAACACCTTTCTTCTAATAGCTGCGTTGGGATATTCACGAGTGAATGTGACCATAGGATGTACAGAGAAATATCTGCTTCTAAAACCAAAACGGAGCTATCTAACTGAATGGTTGTCAATGTGTGCATTGAACTCAGAGAGGTAAACTCACGTGTGCATTCAGCGGTTTGCACACCCTTTCTGTGCAGAATCCCAAAAGCGGCATTTCCAGCCCAATGCCGACATACGTACGAAGCAGCAGTAAACTTCGTCTAAAACTCAGGAGAAACGTTTCCTTGAAACTGCTCTGCTGTGCGTTCGTTCACATAGGAGAGTTGAATCTATGTGGAGATTCGCGAGTCACAAACACGTTTCTTCTAAGAGCTGCGTTGGGATATTCCCGAGGGAATGAGACCATAGGCTGTACAGAGAAATATCTACTTCTAAAACCAAAACGGAGCTATCTAACTGAAGATTTGTCCATGGGTGCCTTCAATTGACAGGGTTAGACACACGTGTGGATTCAGCGGTTTGCAAATCCTTTCTGTGCAGAATCCCAAAACAGGTATTTTCAGCCCAATGCCGGCATAGGTACGAAACAGCAGTAAACTTCGTCTAAAACTCAGGGAAACGTTTCCTTGAAACTGCTCTGCTGTGCGTTCGTTCACCTAAGAGAGTTGAATCTATGTTGAGATTCAGTGAGTCAGAAACACGTTTCTTCTAGGAGCTGCGTTGGGATATTCCCGAGTGAATGGGACCAAAGGCTGTTGAGAGAAATATCTGCTTCTAAAACCAAAACGGAGCTATCTAACTGAATGGTTGTCAATGTGTGCATTCAACTCACAGAGTTAAAATCAAGTGAGGATTCAGCGGTTTGCAAACCCATTCTGTGCAGAATCCCAAAACCGGTATTTCCGGCCCAATGCCGGCATACGTACTAAACCGCAGGAAACTTCATCTAAAACTCAGGAGAAACGTTTCCTTCAAACTGCTCTGCTGTGCCTTCGTTAACCTAAGAGAGTTGATTCTATGTTGAGATTCAGCGAGTCTGAAACACGTTTCTTCTAGGAGCTGCGTTGGGATATTCCCGAGTGAATGGGACGATAGGCTGTACAGAGAAATATCTGCTCCTAAAACCAAAACGGAGCTATCTAACTGAATGGTTGTCAATGTGTGAATTCAACTGACAGAGTTATACTCACGTGTGGATTCAGCGGTTTGCAAACCCTTTCTCTGCAGAATCCCAAAACCGGTATTTCCAGCCCAATACCGGCATACGTACGAAACAGCAGGAAACTTCGTCTAAAACTCAGGAGAAACGTTTCCTTGAAACTGCTCTGCTGTGCGTTCGTTCACCTAAGAGAGTTGAATCTATGTTGGGATTCAGCGAGTCATAAACACGTTTCTTATAGGAGCTGCGTTGGGATATTCCCGAGTGAATATGACCATAGGCTGTACAGAGAAATATCTGCTTCTAAAACCAAAACGGAGCAATCTAACTGAATGGTTGTCAATGTGTGCATTCAACTGACAGAGTTAAACTCACATGTGGATTCAGCGTTTTGCAAAACCTTTCTTGGCAGTATCCCAAAACCGGCATTTCCAGCCCAATACCGCAATACGTACGAAACAGCAGTAAACTTCGTCTAAAACTCAGGAGAAACGTTTCCTTGAAACTGCTCTGCTGTGCGTTCGTTCACCTAAGAGAGTTGAATCTATGTTGGGATTCAGCGAGTCATAAACACGTTTCTTCTAGGAGCTGCGTTGGGATATTCACGAGTGAATGTGACCATAGGCTGTACAGAGAAATATCTGCTTCTAAAACCAAAACGGAGCTATCTAACTGAATGGTTGTCAATGTGTGCATTGGACTCAGAGAGGTAAACTCACGTGTGACTTCAGCGGTTTGCAAACCCTTTCTGTGCAGAATCCCAAAATCGGTATTTCCGGCCCAATGCCGGAATACGTACTAAACAGCAGGAAACTTCGTCTAAAACTCAGGAGAAACGTTTCCTTGAAACTGCTCTGCTGTTCTTTCGTTCACCTAAGAGAGTTGAACCTATGTTGAGATTCAGCGAGACAGAAACACGTTTCTTCTAGGAGCTGCGTGTGGATATTCCCGAGCGAAGGGGACCATAGGCTGTGCAGAGAAATATCTGCTTCTAAAACCAAAAGGGAGCTATCTAACTGAATGGTTGTCAATGTGTCCATTCAGCTGACAGAGTTAAAGTCAAGTGAGGATTCAGCGGTTTGCAAACCCTTTCTGTGCAGAATCCCAAAATCGGTATTTCCGGCCCAATGCCGGAATACGTACTAAACAGCAGGAAACTTCGTCTAAAACTCAGGAGAAACGTTTCCTTGAAACTGCTCTGCTGTGCTTTCGTTCACCTAAGAGAGTTGAACCTATGTTGAGATTCAGCGAGTCAGAAACACGTTTCTTCTAGGAGCTGCGTTTGGATATTCCCGAGTGAAGGGGACCATAGGCTGTACAGAGAAATATCTGCTTCTAAAACCAAAACGGAGCTCTCTAACTGAATGGTTGGCAACGTGTGCATTCAACTGACAGAGTTAAACACACGTGTGGATTCAGAGGTTTGCAAACCCTTTCTGTGCAGAATCCCAAAACCGGTATTTCCAGCCCAATGCCGGCATACGTACTAAACAGCAGGGAACTTCGTCTAAAACTCAGGAGAAACGTTTCCTTGAAACTGCTGTGCTGTGCGTTCGTTGACCTAAGAGAGTTGAATCTATGTTGAGATTCAGCGAGTCAGCAACACGTTTCTTCTAGGAGCTGCGTTGGGATATTCCCGAGGGAATTGGACCATAGGCTGTAGAGAGAAATATCTGCTTCTAAAACGAAAACGGAGCTATCTAACTGAATGGTTGTCAATGTCTGAATTCAACTGACAGAGTTAAACTCACGTGTGGATTCAGCTGTTTGCAAACCCTTTCTGTGCAGAATCCCAAAACCGGTATTTCCAGCCCAATGCCGGCATACGTACTAAACAGCAGGGAACTTCGTCTAAAACTCAGGAGAAACGTTTCCTTGAAACTGCTGTGCTGTGCGTTCGTTGACCTAAGAGAGTTGAATCTATGTTGAGATTCAGCGAGTCAGAAACACGTTTCTTCTAGGAGCTGCTTTGGGATATTCACGAGGGAATTGGACCATAGGCTGTAGAGAGAAATATCTGCTTCTAAAACGAAAACGGAGCTATCTAACTGAATGGTTGTCAATGTCTGAATTCAACTGACAGAGTTAAACTCACGTGTGGATTCAGCGGTTTGCAAACCCTTTCTGTGCAGAAACCCAAAACCGGTATTTCCAGCCCAATGCGGGAATACGTACTAAGCAGCAGGAAACTTTGTCTAAAACACAGGAGAAACGTTTCCTTGAAACTGCTCTGCTGTGCGTTCGTTCACCTAAGAGAGTTGAATCTATTTTGAGATTCAGCGAGTCTGAAACACGTTTCTTCTAGGAGCTGCGTTGGGATATTCCCGAGTGAATGGGACCATAGGCTGTACAGAGAAATATCTGCTCCTAAAACCAAAACGGAGCTATCTAACTGAATGGTTGTCAATGTGTGAATTCAACTGACAGAGTTATACTCACGTGTGGATTCAGCGGTTTGCAAACCCTTTCTCTGCAGAATCCCAAAACCGGTATTTCCAGCCCAATACCGGCATACGTACGAAACAGCAGGAAACTTCGTCTAAAACTCAGGAGAAACGTTTCCTTGAAACTGCTCTGCTGTGCGTTCGTTCACCTAAGAGAGTTGAATCTATGTTGGGATTCAGCGAGTCATAAACACGTTTCTTCTAGGAGCTGCGTTGGGATATTCCCGAGTGAATATGACCATAGGCTGTACGGAGAAATATCTGCTTCTATAACCAAAACGGAGCTATCTAACTGAATGGTTGTCAATGTGTGCATTCAACTGACAGAGTTAAACTCACATGTGGATTCAGCGTTTTGCAAACCCTTTCTTTGCAGTATCCCAAAACCGGCATTTCCAGCCCAATACCGCAATACGTACGAAACAGCAGTAAACTTCGTCTAAAACTCAGGAGAAACGTTTCCTTGAAACTGCTCTGCTGTGCGTTCGTTCACCTAAGAGAGTTGAATCTATGTTGGGATTCAGCGAGTCATAAACACGATTCTTCTAGGAGCTGCGTTGGGATATTCACGAGTGAATGTGACCATAGGCTGTACAGAGAAATATCTGCTTCTAAAATCAAAACGGAGCTATCTAACTGAATGGTTGTCAATGTGTGCATTGGACTCAGAGAGGTAAACTCACGTGTGCCTTCAGCGTTTTGCAAACCCTTTCTATACAGTATCCCAAAACCGGCAATTTCAGCCCAATACCGGCATACGTACGAAACAGCAGGAAACTTCGTCTAAAACTCAGGAGAAACGTTTCCTTGAAACTGCTCTGCAGTGCGTTAGATCACATAAGAGAGTTGAATCTATGTTGAGATTCAGCGAGTCAGAAACACGTTTCTTCTAGGAGCTGGGTTGGGATATTCCCGAGGGAATAGGACCATAGGCTGTAGAGAGAAATATCTGCTTCTAAAACGAAAACGGAGCTATCTAACTGAATGGTTGTCAATGTGTTCATTCAACTGACAGAGTTAAACTCACGTGTGGATTCAGCTGTTTGCAAACCCTTTCTGTGCAGAATCCCAAAACCGGTATTTCCAGCCCAATGCGGGAATACGTACTAAACAGCAGGAAACTTTGTCTAAAACTCAGGAGAAACGTTTCCTTGAAACTGCTCTGCTGTGCGTTCGTTCACCTAAGAGAGTTGAATCTATTTTGAGATTCAGCGAGTCTGAAGCACGTTTCTTCTAGGAGCTGCGTTGGGATATTCCCGAGTGAATGGGATGATAGGCTGTACAGAGAAATATCAGCTTCTAAAACCAAAACGGAGCTATCTAACTGAATGGTTGTCAATGTGTGAATTCAAGTGACAGAGTTCACCTCACGTGTGGATTCAGCGGTTTGCAAATCCTTTCTTTGCAGAATCGCAAAACCGGCATTTCCAGCCCAATGCCGACATACGTACGAAACAGCAGTAAACTTCGTCTAAAACTCAGGAGAAACGTTTCCTTGAAACTGCTCTGCTGTGCGTTCGTTCAGCTAAGAGAGTTGAATCTATGTTGAGATTCACCGAGTCAGAAACACGTTTCTTCTAGGAGCTGCGTTGGGATATTCCCGAGTGAATGGGACCATAGTCTGTACAGAGAAATATCTGCTTCTAAAACCATAACAGAGCTATTTAACTGAATGGTTCTGAATGTGTGCATTAAACTGACAGAGGTAAACTCACGTGTGGATTTAGCGGTTTGCAAACCCTTTCAGTGCAAAATCCCGAAACCGGCATCATCAGCCCTATGCCGGCATAAGTACGAAACAGCAGTATGACTTCGTCTAAAATTCAGGAGAAACGTTTCCTTGAAACTCCTCTGCTCTGCGTTCGTTCACCTAAGAGAATTGTATTTTTGTTGAAATTCAGCGAGTCAGAAAGACGTTTCTTCAAGGAGCTGCGCTGGGATATTCCCGAGTTAATGGGACCATAGACTGTACAGAGAAATATCTGCTTCTAAAACCAAAACGGAGCTATCTAACCGAATGATTGTCAATGTGTGCATTCAACTGACAGAGTTAAATTGACGTGTGGATTCAGCGGTTTGCAAACCCTTTCTGTGCAGAATCCCAAAACCGGTATTTCCAGCCCAATGCCGTCATACGTACTAAACAGCAGGAAACTTCGTCTAAAACTCAGGAGAAACATTTCCTTGAAACTGCTCTGCTGTGCGTTCGTTCACCTAAGAGTGTTGAATATATGTTGAGATTCAGTGAGTAAGAAACACGTTTCTTCTAGGAGCTGCGTTGGGATATTCCCGAGTGAATGGGAAAATAGGCTGTACAGAGAAATATCTGCTTCTAAAACCAAAACGGAGCTATCGAACTCAATGGTTGTCAATGTGTTCATTCAACTGACAGAGTTAAACTCACGTTTGGATTCAGTGGTGTGTAAACCCTTTCTGAGCGGAATCCCAAAACCGGTATTTCCAGCCCAATGCTGGCATACGTACTAAACCGAAGTAAACTTCGTCTAAAACTCAGGAGAAACATTTCCTTGAAACTGCTCTGCTGTGTGTTCGTTCACCTAAGAGAGTTGAATCTATGTTGAGATTCAGCGAGTCAGTAACACATTTCTTCTAGGAGCTGCGTTGGGATATTCCCGAGTGAATGGGACCATAGGCTGTACAGAGAAATATCTGCTTCTAAAACCAAAACGGAGCTATATAACTGAATGGTTGTCAATGTGTGCATTCAACTGACAGTGTTAAACTCACGTGTGGATTCAGCGGTTTGCAAACCCTTTCTGTGCAGAATCACAAAACCGGTATTTCCAGCCCAATGCCGGCATACGTACTAAACAGCAGGAAACTTTGTCTAAAACTCAGGAGAAACGTTTCCTTGAAACTGCTCTGCTGTGCGTTCGTTCACCTAAGAGAGTTGAATCTATGTTGAGATTCAGCGAGTCAGAAACACGTTTCTTCTAGGAGCTGCGTTGGGATATTCCCGAGTGAATGGGACCATAGACTGTACAGAGAAATATCTGCTTCTAAAACCAAAACGGAGCTACCTAAATGAATGGTTGTCAATGTGTGAATTCAACTGACAGAGTTAAACTGACGTGTGGATTCAGCGGTTAGCAAACCCTTTCTGTGCAGAATCCCAAAACTGGTATTTCCAGCCCAATGCCGGCATACGTACTAAACAGCAGTAAGCTTCGTCTAAAACACAGAAGAACCGTTTCCTTGAAACTGCTCTGCTGTGCGTTCGTTCACCTAAGAGAGTTGAATCTATGTTGAGATTCAGCGAGTCAGAAACACGTTTCTTGTAGGAGCTGCGTTGGGATATTCCCGAGTGAATGGGACCATAGGCTGAACAGAGAAATATCTTCTTCTAAAACCAAAACGGTGCTATCTAACTGAATGGTTGTCAATGTGTGCATTCAACTGACAGAGTTAAACTCACGTGTGGATTCAGCGGTTTGCAAACCCTTTCTGTGCAGAATCCCAAAACCGGTATTTCCAGCCCAATGCCGTCATACGTACTAAACAGCAGGAAACTTCGTCTAAAACTCAGAAGAAACGTTTCCTTAAAACTGCTCTGCTGTGCGTTCGTTCACCTAAGAGAGTTGAATCTATGTTGAGATTCAGCGAGTCAGAAACACGTTTTATTCTAGGAGCTGCGTTGAGATATTCCCGAGGGAATGAGACCAAAGGCTTTACAGAGAAATATCTGCTTCTAAAACCAAAACGGAGTTATCTAACTAAATGGTTGTCAATGTCTGCATTCAACTGACAGAGTTAAACTCACGTGTGGATTCAGCGGTTTGCAAACCCTTTCCGTGCAGAATCCCGAAACCGGCATTTCCAGCCCAATACCGGCATATGTACGAAACTGCAGTATGACTTCGTCTAAAATTCAGGAGAAACGTTTCCTTGAAACTGCTCTGCTGTGCGTTCGTTCACTTAAGAGAGGTGAATCTATGCTGAGATTCAGATAGTCAGTTTCTTCTAGGAGCTGCTTTGGGATATTCCCGAGTGAATGGGACCATAGGCTGTACAGAGAAATATCTGCTTCTAAAACCAAAACGGAGCTATCTAACTGAATGGTTGTCAATGTGTGCATTCAACTGACAGAGTTAAACTCACGTGTGGATTCAGAGGTTTGCAAACCCTTTCTGTGCAGAATCCCAAAACCTGTATTTCCAGCCCTATGCCGGCATACGTACTAAACCGCAGGAAACTTCGTCTAAAACTCAGGAGAAACGTTTCCTTGAACCCGCTCTGCTGTGCTTTCGTTCACCTAAGAGAGTTAAATCTATGTGGAGATTCAGCGAGTCAGAAACACGTTTCTTCTAGGAACTGCGTTGGCATATTCCCGAGTGAATGGGACCATAGTCTGTACCGAGAAATATCTGCTTCTAAAACCAAAACAGAGCTATTTAACTGAATGGTTTTGAATGTGTGCGTTGAACTGACAGAGTTAAACTCACGTGTGGATTCAGCGGTTTGCAAACCCTTTCAGTGCAGAATCCCGAAACCGTCATTTTCAGCCCTATGCCGGCATAAGTACGAAACAGCAGTATGACTTCGTCTAAATCTCAGGAGACACGTTTCCTTGAAACTGCTCTGCTCTGCGTTCGTTCACCTAAGAGAGTCGTATTTTTGTTGAATTTCAGCGAGTCAGAAACACGTTTCTTCAAGGAGCTGCGCTGGGATATTCCCGAGTGAATGGGACCATAGACTGTACAGAGAAATATCTGCCTCTAAAACCAAAACGGAGCTATCTAACTGAATGGTTGTCAATGTGTTCATTCAACTGACAGAGTGAAACTCACGTGTGGATTCAGCGGTGTGCAAACCCTTTCTGTGCGGAATCCCAAAAGCGGTATTTCCAGCCCAATGCTGGCATACATACTAAACCGCAGTAAACTTCGTCTGAAACTCAGGAGAAACGTTTCCTTGAAACTGCTCTGCTGTGCGTTCGTTCACCTAAGAGAGTTGAATCTATGTTGAGATTCAGCGAGTCAGAAACACGTTTCTTCTAGGAGCTGCCTAGGGATATTCCCGAGTGAATGGGAGCAGAGGCTGTACAGAGAAATATCTGCTTCTAAAATCAAAACGGAGCTATCTAAATGAATGGTTGTCAATGTGTGCATTCAACTGACAGAGTTAAACTCTCGTGTGGATTCAGCGGTTTGCAAAACATTTCTGTGCAGAATCCCGAAACCGCCATTTCCAGCCCAATGCCGCCATACGTACGAAACAGCAGCAAACTTCGTCTAAAACTCAGGAGAAACGTTTCCTTGAAACTGCTCTGCTGTGCGTTCGTTCAACTAAGAGAGTTGAATCTATGTTGAGATTCAGCGAGTCAGAAACACGTTTCTTCTAGGAGCTGCGTTGGGATATTCCCGAGTGAATGGGACCATAGTCTGTACAGAGAAATATCTGCTTCTAAAACCAAAACGGAGCTATTTAACTGAATGGTTTTGAATGTGTGCATTAAACTGACAGAGGTACACTCACGTGTGGATTCATCGGTTTGCAAACCCTTTCAGTGCGGAATCCCGAAACCGGCATCTTCAGCCCTATGCCGGCATACGTACGAAACAGCAGTATGACTTCGTCTAAAACTCAGGAGAAACGTTTCCTTGAAACTGCTCTGCTCTGCGTTCGTTCACCTAAGAGAGTTGTATTTTTGTTGAAATTCAGCTACTCAGAAACACGTTTCTTCAAGGAGCTGCGCTGGGATATTCCCGAGTGAATGGGACCATAGACTGTACAGAGAAATATCTGCTTCTAAAACCAAAACGGAGCTATCTAACCGAATGAT
Source organism: Aotus nancymaae (assembly GCF_030222135.1). Taxonomy (NCBI): domain Eukaryota; kingdom Metazoa; phylum Chordata; class Mammalia; order Primates; family Aotidae; genus Aotus; species Aotus nancymaae. The sequence continues at coordinate 1,701,215 of NW_026988587.1, forward strand.
TGTCAATGTGTGCATTCAACTGACAGAGATAAATTGACGTGTGGATTCAGCGGTTTGCAAACCCTTTCTGTGCAGAATCCCAAAACCGGTATTTCCAGCCCAATGCCGTCATACGCACTAAACAGCAGGAAACTTCGTCTAAAACTCAGGAGAAACATTTCCTTGAAACTGCTCTGCTGTGCGTCCGTTCACCTAAGAGTGTTGAATATATGTTGAGATTCAGTGAGTAAGAAACACGTTTCATCTAGGAGCTGCGTTGGGATATTCCCGAGTGAATGGGAAAATAGGCTGCACAGAGAAATATCTGCTTCTAAAACCAAAACGGAGCTATCTAACTGAATGGTTGTCAATGTGTGCATTCAACTGACAGAGTTAAACTCACGTGTGGATTCAGCGGTGTGCAAACCCTTTCTGTGCGGAATCCGAAAAGCGGTATTTCCAGCCCAATGCTGGCATACGTACTAAACCGCAGTAAACTTCGTCTAAAACTCAGGAGAAACGTTTCCTTGAAACTCCTCTGCTGTGCGTTCGTTCACCTAAGAGAGTTGAATCTATGTTGAGATTCAGCGAGTCAGTAATACATTTCTTCTAGGAGCTGCATTGGGATATTCCCGAGTTAATGGGACCATAGGCTGTACAGAGAAATATCTGCTTCTAAAACCAAAACGTAGCTATCTAACTGAATGGTTGTCAATGTGTGCATTCAATTGACAGTGTTAAACTCACGTGTGGATTCAGCGGTTTGCAAACCCTTTCTGTGCAGAATCACAAAACCGGTATTTCCAGCCCAACGCCGGCATACGTACTAAACAGCAGGAAACTTTGTCTAAAACTCAGGAGAAACGTTTCCTTGAAACTGCTCTGCTGTGCGTTCGTTCACCTAAGAGAGTTGAATCTATGTTTAGATTCAGCGAGTCAGAAACACGTTTCTTCTAAGAGCTGCTTTGGGATATTCCCGAGTGAATGGGACCATAGGCTTTACCGAGAAATATCTGCTTCTAAAACCAAAACGGAGCTATCTAACTGAATGGTTGTCAATGTGTGCATTCAACTGACAGAGTTAAACTCACGGGTGGATTCAGCGGTTTGCAAACACTTTCCGTGCAGAATCCCGAAACCGGCATTTCCAGCCCAATGCCGGCATACGTACGAAACTGCAGTATGACTTCGTCTAAAATTCAGGAGAAACGTTTCCTTGAAACTGCTCTGCTGTGCGTTCGTTCACATAAGAGAGTTGAATCTATGTGGAGATTCGCGAGTCAGAAACACGTTTCTTCTAAGAGCTGCGCTGGGATATTCCCGAGGGAATGAGACCATAGGCTGTACAAAGAAATATCTAATTCTAAAACCAAAACGGAGCTATCTAACTGAAGATTTGTCCATGGGTGCCTTCAACTGACAGTGTTAGACTCACGTGTGGATTCAGCGGTTTGCAAATCCTTTCTGTGCAGAATCCCAAAACCGGTATTTCCAGCCCAATACCGGCATACGTACGAAACAGCAGGAAACTTCGTCTAAAACTCAGGAGAAACGTTTCCTTGAAACTGCTCTGCTGTGCGTTCGTTCACCTAAGAGAGTTGAATCTATGTTGGGATTCAGCGAGTCATAAACACGTTTCTTCTAGGAGCTGGGTTGGGATATTCACGAGTGAATGGGACCATAGGCTGTAGAGAGAAATATCTGCTTCTAATACCAAAACGGAGCTATCTAACTGAATGGTTGTCAATGTGAGCATTGAAATCAGAGAGGTAAACTCACGTGTGCATTCAGCGGTTTGCAAACCCTTTCTGTGCAGAATCCCAGAACCGGCATTTCCAGCCCAATGCCGACATACGTACGAAGCAGCAGTAAACTTTGTCTAAAACTCAGGAGAAATGTTTCATTGAAACTGCTCTGCTGTGCGTTCGTTCACCGAAGAGAGTTGAATCTATGTGGAGCTTCGGCGATTCAGAAACACGTTTCTTCTAAGAGCTGCGTTGGGATATTCCCGAGGGAATGAGTCCATAGGCTGTACAGAGAAATATCTACTTCTAAAACCAAAACGGAGCTGTCTAACTGAATGTTTGTCCATGGGTGCATTCAAATGACAGTGTTAGACTCACGTGTGGATTCAGCTGTTTTCAAACCCTTTCTGTGCAGAATCCCACAACCGGTATTTCCAGCCCAATGCCGGCATAGGTACGAAACAGCAGTAAGCTTCGTCTAAAACTCAGGAGAAACGTTTCCTTGAAACTGCTCTGCTGTGCCTTCGTTCAACTAAGAGAGTTGAATCTATGTTGAGATTCACGGAGACAGAAACACGTTTCTTTTAGAAGCTGCGTTGGGATATTCTCGAGTGAATGGGACCATAGGCTCTACAGAGAATTATCTGCTTTAAAACCAAAACGCAGCTATCTAACTGAATGGTTGTCAATGGGTACATTCAACTGACAGAGTTAAACTCACGTGTGGATTCAGCGGTTGGCAAAACATTTCTGTGCAGAATACCAAAACCGTTATTTCCAGACCAATGCCGGCATACGTACTAAACAGCAGGAAACTTCGTCTAAAACTCAGAAGAAACGTTTCCTTGAAACTGCTCTGCTGTGCTTTCGTTCACCTAGGAGAGTTGAATCTATGTTGAGATTCAGCGAGTCAGAATCCAGTTTCTTCTAGGAGCTGTGCTGGGATATTCCCGAGTGAATGGGACCATAGGCTGTACAGAGAAATATCTGCTTCAAAAACCAAAATGGAGCTATCTAACTGAATGGTTGTCAATGTGTGCATTCAACTGACAGAGTTAAACTCACGTGTGGATTCAGCATTTTCCAAACCCTTTCTGTGCAGAATCCCAAAACCGGTATTTCCAGCCCAATGCCGGTATACATACTAAACAGCAGGAAACTTCGTCTACAACTCAGGAGAAACGTTTCCTTGAAACTGCTCTGCTGTGCGTTCGTTCACCTAAGAGAGTTGAATCTATGTTTAGATTCAGCGACGCAGAAACACTTTTTTCTTGGAGCTGCGTTGCGATATTCCCGAGTGAATGGGACCATAGGCTGTACAGACAAATATCTGCTTCTAAAACCAAAGCGGAGTTATGTAACTGAATGGTTGTCAATGTGTGCATTCAACTGACAGAGTTAAACTCACGTGTGGATTCAGCGGTTTGCAAAACCTTTCTGTGCAGAAACCCGAAACTGGAATTTCCAGCCCAATGCCGGCATACGTACGAAACAGCAGTATGACTTCGTCTGAAACTCAGGAGAGACGTCTCCTTGAAACTGCTCTGCGGTGCGTTCGTTCACTTAAGAGAGTTGAATCTATGTTGAGATTCAGCGAGTCAGAAACACGTTTCTTCTAGGAGCTGCGTTGGGATATTCCCGAGTGAATGGGACCATAGGTTGTACAGAGAAATATCTTCTTCTAAAACCAAAACGGAGCTATCTAACTGAATGGTTGTCGATGTGTGAATTTAACTGACAGAGTTAAACTCACGTGAGACTTCAGCCGTTTGCAAACCCGTTCTGTGCAGAATCCCAAAACCGGTATTTCCAACCCAATGCCGGCATACGTACTAAACAGCAGGAAACTTCGTGTAAAACTCAGGAGAAACGTTTCCTTGAAACTGCTCTCCAGTACGTCTGTTCACCTAAGAGAGTTGAATCTATGTTGAGATTCAGCGAGTCAGAAACACGTTTCTTCTAGGAGCTGCGTTGGGATATTCCGGAGTGAATGGGACCATAGGCTTTACAGAGACATATCTGCTTCTAAAACCAAAACGGAGCTATCTAAGTGAATGGTTGTCAATGTGTGCATTCAACTGACAGAGTTAAACTCACGTGTGGATTCAGCGGTTTGCAAACCCTTTCTGTGCAGAATCCCAAAACTGGTATTTCCAGCCCAATGCCGGCATACGTACGAAACAGCAGTATGACTTCGTCTGAAACTCAGGAGAAACGTCTCCTTGAAACTGCTCTGCTGTGCATTCGTTCACCTAAGAGAGTTGAATCTATGTTGAGATTCAGCGAGTCAGAAACACGTTTCTTCTGGGAGCTGCGTTGGGATATTCCCGAGTGAATGGGACCATAGGTTGTACAGAGAAATACCTGCTTCTAAAACCAAAACGGACCTATCTAACTGAATGGTTGTCGATGTGTGAATTTAACTGTCAGAGTGAAAGTCACGTGAGAATTCAGACGATTGCAAACCCTTTCTATGCAGAATCCCAAAACCGGTATTTCCAGCCCAATGCCGGCATACGTACTAAAGAGCAGGAAACTTCGTCTAAAACTCAGGAGAATCGTTTCCTAGAAACTGCTCTGCTGTGCGTTCGTTCACCTAAGAGACTTGTATCTATATTGAGATTCAGTGAGTCAGAAACACGTTTCTTCTAGGACCTGCGTTGGGATATTCCCGAGTGAATGGGACCATATGATGTACAGAGAAATATCTGCTTCTCAAACCAAAACGGAGCTATCTAACTGAATGGTTGTCAATGTGTGCATTCAACTGACAGAGGTAAACTCACGTGTGGATTCAGCGGTTTGCAAACCCTTTCTGTGCAGAATCCCGAAACCGTCATTTCCAGCACAATGCCGGCATACGTACGAAACAGCAGTCTGACTTCGTCTAAAACTCAGGAGAAACGTTTCCTTGAAACTGCTCTGCTGTGCGTTTGTTCACGTAATAGAGTTGAATCTATGTTGAGATTCAGCGAGTCAGAAACACGTTTCTTCTAGGAGCTGTGTAGGGATAATCCCGAGTGAATGGGACCATAGGCTGTACAGAGATATATCAGCTCCTAAAACCAAAACGGAGCTATATAACTTAATGGTTGTCAATGTGTGCATTCCAATGACAGAGTTAAACTCACGTGTGCAATCAGCGGTTTGCAAACCCTTTCTATGCAGAATCCCAAAACCGGTATTTTCATCCCAATGCCGGCATACGTGCTAAACAGCAGTAAACTTCGTCTAATACTCGGGAGAAATGTTTCCTTGAAACTGCTCTCCTGTGCGTCCGTTCACCTAAGAGAGTTGAATCTATGTTGAGATTCAGCTATTCAGAAACACGTTTCTTCTAGGAGCTGCGTTGGGATATTCCCGAGTGAATGGGACCATAGGCTGTACATAGAAATATCTGCTTCTAAAACCATAACGGAGGTATCTAAGTGAATGGTTGTCAATGTGTGCATTCAACTGACAGAGTTTAACTCACGTGAGGATTCAGCGGTTGGCAAACGCTTTCTGTGCAGAATCCCAAAACCGGTATTTACAGCCCAATGCCGGCATATGTACTAAACAGCAGGAAACTTCGTCTAAAACTCAGGAGAAACGTTTCCTTGCAACTGCTCTGCTGTGCGTTCGTTCACCTAAGAGAGTTGAATCTATGTTGAGATTCAGCGAGTCAGAAACACGTTTCTTCTAGGAGCTGCGTTGGGATATTCCCGAGTGAATGGGACCATAGGTTGTACAGAGAAATATCTGCTTCTAAAACCAAAACGGAGCTATCTAACTGAATGGTTGTCGATATGTCAATTTAACTGACAGAGTTAAACTCACGTGAGAATTCACACGATTGCAAACCCTTTCTGTGTAGAATCCCAAAACCGGTATTTCCAGCCCAATGCCGGCATACGTACTAAACAGCAGGAAACTTCGTCTAAAACTCAGGAGAAACGTTTCCTTGAAACTGCTCTCCTGTGCGTCCGTTCACCTAAGAGAGTTGAATCTATGTTGAGATTCAGCGAGTCAGAAACACGTTTCTTCTAGGAGCTGCGTTGGGATATTCCCGAGTGAATGGGACTATAGGCTGTACCGAGAAATATCTGCTTCTACAACCAAAACGGACCTATCTAAGTGAATGGTTGTCAATGTGTGCATTCAACTGACAGAGTTAAACTCACGTGTGGATTCAGCGGTTTGCCAACCCTTTCTGTGCGGAATCCCAAAACCGGTATTTCCAGCCCAATGCCAGCATACGTACTAAAGAGCAGGAAACTTCGTCTCAAACTCAGGAGAAACGTTTCCTTGAAACTGCTCTGCTGTGCCTTCGTTCAACTAAGAGAGTTGACTCTATGTTGAGATTCACGGAGACAGAAACACGTTTCTTCTAGGAGCTGCGTTGGGATATTCTCGAGTGAATGGGACCATAGGCTGTACAGAGAATTATCTGCTTCTAAAACCAAAACGCAGCTATCTAGCTGAATGGTTGTCAATGGGTACATTCAACTGACAGAGTTAAACTCACGTGTGGATTCAGCGGTTGGCAAAACCTTTCTGTGCAGAATCCTAAAACCGGTATTTCCAGACCAATGCCGGCATACGTACTAAAGAGCAGGAAACTTCGTCTCAAACTCAGGAGAAACGTTTCCTTGAAACTGCTCTGCTGTGCCTTCGTTCAACTAAGAGAGTTGAATCTATGTTGAGATTCACCGAGACAGAAACACGTTTCTTCAAGGAGCTGCGTTGGGATATTCTCGAGTGAAAGGGACTTTAGCCTGTACAGAGAAATATCTGCTTCTAAAACCAAAACGGAGCTATCTAAATGAATGGTTGTCAATGGGTACATTCACCTGACAGAGTTAAACTCACGTGTGAATTCAGTGGTTTGCAAACCCTTCCTGTGCAGAATCCCAAAACCGGTATTTCCAGCCCAATGCGGGCATACGTACTAAACCGCAGTAAACTTCATCTAAATCTCAGGAGAAACCTTTCCTTGAAACTGCTCTGATTTGCGTTCGTTCACCTAAGAGAGTTGAATCTATGTTTAGATTCAGCGAGTCAGAAACACGTTTCTTCTAGGAGCTGCGTTGGGATATTCCCGAGTGAATGGGACCATAGGTTGTACAGAGAAATATCTGCTTCTAAAACCAAAACCGAGCTATCTAACTGAATGGTTGTCGATGTGTGAATTTAAATGACAGAGTTAAACTCACGTGAGAATTCAGCCGTTGGCAAACCCGTTCTGTGCAGAATCCCAAAACCGGTATTTCCAGCCCAATGCCGGCATACGTACTAAACAGCAGGAAACTTCGTCTAAAGCACAGGAGAAACGTTTCCTTGAAACTGCTCTGCTGTGCCTTCCTTCAACTAAGAGAGTTGAATCTATGTTGAGATTCACGGAGACAGAAACACGTTTCTTCTAGGAGCTGCGTTGGGATATTCCCGAGTGAATGGGACCATAGGCTGTACAGAGAAATATCTGCTTCTACAACCAAAACGGACCTATCTAAGTGAATGGTTGTCAATGTGTGCATTCAAATGACAGAGTTAAACTCACGTGTGGATTCAGCGGTTTGCCAACCCTTTCTGTGCAGAATCCCAAAACCGGTATTTCCAGCCCAAAGCCGCCATACGTACTAAAGAACAGGAAACTTCGTCTCAAACTCAGGAGAAACGTTTCCTTGAAACTGCTCTGCTGTGCGTTCGTTCACCTAAGAGAGTTGAATCTATGTTGAGATTCAGCGAGTCAGAAACACGTTTGTTCTAGGAGCTGCGTTGGGATATTCCTGAGTGAACTGGACCATAGTCTGTACAGAGAAATATCTGCTTCTAAAACCAAAACGGAGCTAACTAACTGAATGGTTGTCAATGGGTACATTCACCTGACAGAGTTAAACTCACGTGTGGATTCAGTGGTTTGCAAACCCTTTCTGTGCAGAATCCCAAAACCGGTATTTCCAGCCCAATGCGGGCATACGTACTAAACCGCAGTAAACTTCGTCTGAAACTCAGGAGAAACGTTTCCTTGAAACTGCTCTGCTGTGCGTTCGTTCACCTAAGAGAGTTGAATCTATGTTTAGATTCAGCGAGTCAGAAACACGTTTCTTCTAGGAGCTGCGTTGGGATATTCCCGAGTGAATGGGACCATAGGTTGTACAGAGAAATATCTGCTTCTAAAACAAAAACCGAGCTATCTAACTGAATGGTTGTCGATGTGTGAATTTAACTGACAGAGGTAAACTCACGTGAGAATTCAGCCGTTGGCAAACCCGTTCTGTGCAGAATCCCTAAACCGGTATTTCCAGCCCAATGCGGGCATACGTACTAAACCGCAGTAAACTTCGTCTGAAACTCAGGAGAAACGTTTCCTTGAAACTGCTCTGCTGTGCCTTCGTTCAACTAAGAGAGTTGAATCTATGTTGAGATTCACGGAGACAGAAACACGTTTCTTCCAGGAGCTGCGTTGGGATATTCCCGAGTGAATGGGACCATAGTCTGTACAGAGAAATATCTGCTTCTAAAACCAAAACGGAGCTATCTAACTGAAAGGTTGTCAATGTGTGCATTCAACTGACAGACTTAAACTGACTTGTGGATTCAGCGGTTTGCAAACACTTTCTGTGCAGAATTCCAAAACCGGTATTTCCAGCCCAATGCCGGCATACGGATTAAACAGCAGGAAACTTCGTCTAAAACTCAGGAGAAACGTTTCCTTGAAACTGCTCTGCTGTGCGTCCGTTCACCTAAGAGAGTTGAATCTATGTTGAGATTCAGCGAGTCAGAAACACGTTTCTTCTAGGAGCTGCGTTGGGATATTCCCGAGTGAATGGGACCATAGGCTGTACAGAGAAATATCTGCTTCTAAAACCAAAACGGAGCTATCTAAATGAATGGTTGTGAATGTGTGCATTCAACTGACAGAGTTACACTCACGTGTGGATTCAGCGGGTGGCAAACGCTTTCTGTGCAGAATCCCAAAACCGGTATATCCAGCCCAATGCCGGCATATGTACTAAAGAGCAGGAAACTTCGTCTCAAACTCAGGAGAAACGTTTCCTTGAAACTGCTCTGCTGTGCTTTCGTTCAACTAAGAGAGTTGAAACTATGTTGAGATTCACTGAGACAGAAACACGTTTCTTCAAGGAGCTGCGTTGGGATATTCTCGAGTGAATGGGACTTTAGCCTGTACCGAGAAATGTCTGCTTCTAAAACCAAAACGGAGCTATCTAACTGAATGGTTGTCAATGGGTACATTCACCTGACAGAGTTAAACTCACGTGTGGATTCAGTGGTTTGCAAAACCTTTCTGTGCAGAATCCCAAAACCGGTATATCCAGCCCAATGCCGGCATATGTACTAAAGAGCAGGAAACTTCGTCTCAAACTCAGGAGAAACGTTTCCTTGAAACTGCTCTGCTGTGCCTTCGTTCAACTAAGAGAGTTGAATCTATGTTGAGATTCACCGAGACAGAAACACGTTTCTTCAAGGAGCTGCGTTGGGATATTCTCGAGTGAATGGGACTTTAGCCTGTACAGAGAAATATCTGCTTCTAAAACCAAAACGGAGCTATCTAAATGAATGGTTGTCAATGGGTACATTCACCTGACAGAGTTAAACTCACGTGTCGATTCAGTGGTTTGCAAACCCTTTCTGTGCAGAATCCCAAAACCGGTATTTCCAGCCCAATGCGGGCATACGTACTAAACCGCAGTAAACTTCGTCTGAAACTCAGGAGAAACGTTTCCTTGAAACTGCTCTGCTGTGCGTTCGTTCACCTAAGAGAGTTGAATCTATGTTTAGATTCAGCGAGTCAGAAACACGTTTCTTCTAGGAGCTGCGTTGGGATATTCCCGAGTGAATGGGACCATAGGTTGTAAAGACAAATATCTGCTTCTAAAACCAAAACCGAGCTATCTAACTGAATGGTTGTCGATGTGTGAATTTAACTGACAGAGTTAAACTCACGTGAGAATTCAGCCGTTGGCAAACCCGTTCTGTGCAGAATCCCAAAACCGGTATTTCCAGCCCAATGCCGGCATACGTACTAAACAGCAGGAAACTTCGTCTAAAGCTCAGGAGAAACGTTTCCTTGAAACTGCTCTGCTGTGCCTTCGTTCAACTAAGAGAGTTGAATCTATGTTGAGATTCACGGAGACAGAAACACGTTTCTTCTAGGAGCTGCGATGGGATATACCCGAGTGAATGGGACCATAGGCTGTACAGAGAAATATCTGCTTCTACAAACAAAACGGACCTATCTAAGTGAATGGTTGTCAATGTGTGCATTCAAATGACAGAGTTAAACTCACGTGTGGATTCAGCGGTTTGCCAACCCTTTCTGTGCAGAATCCCAAAACCGGTATTTCCAGCCCAATGCCGCCATACGTACTAAAGAGCAGGAAACTTCGTCTCAAACTCAGGAGAAACGTTTCCTTGAAACTGCTCTGCTGTGCGTTCGTTCACCTAAGAGAGTTGAATCTATGTTGAGATTCAGCGAGTCAGAAACACGTTTGTTCTAGGAGCTGCGTTGGGATATTCCTGAGTGAACTGGACCATAGTCTGTACAGAGAAATATCTGCTTCTAAAACCAAAACGGAGCTAACTAACTGAATGGTTGTCAATGGGTACATTCACCTGACAGAGTTAAACTCACGTGTGGATTCAGTGGTTTGCAAACCCTTTCTGTGCAGAATCCCAAAACCGGTATTTCCAGCCCAATGCGGGCATACGTACTAAACCGCAGTAAACTTCGTCTGAAACTCAGGAGAAACGTTTCCTTGAAACTGCTCTGCTGTGCGTTCGTTCACCTAAGAGAGTTGAATCTATGTTTAGATTCAGCGAGTCAGAAACACGTTTCTTCTAGGAGCTGCGTTGGGATATTCCCGAGTGAATGGGACCATAGCTTGTACAGAGAAATATCTGCTTCTAAAACAAAAACTGAGCTATCTAACTGAATGGTTGTCGATGTGTGAATTTAACTGACAGAGTTAAACTCACGTGAGAATTCAGCCGTTGGCAAACCCGTTCTGTGCAGAATCCCAAAACCGGTATTTCCAGCCCAATGCCGGCATACGTACTAAACAGCAGGAAACTTCGTCTTAATCTCAGGAGAAACGTTTCCGTGAAACTGCTCTGCTGTGCCTTCGTTCAACTAAGAGAGTTGAATCTATGTTGAGATTCACGGAGACAGAAACACGTTTCTTCTAGGAGCTGCGTTGGGATATTCCCGAGTGAATGGGACCATAGGCTGTACAGAGAAATATCTGCTTCTACAACCAAAATGGACCTATCTATGTGAATGGTTGTCAATGTGTGCATTCAAATGACAGAGTTAAACTCACGTGTGGATTCAGCGGTTTGCCAACCCTTTCTGTGCAGAATCCCAAAACCGGTATTTCCAGCCCAATGCCGCCATACGTACTAAAGAGCAGGAAACTTCGTCTCAAACTCAGGAGAAACGTTTCCTTGAAACTGCTCTGCTGTGCGTTTGTTCACCTAAGAGAGTTGAATCTATGTTGTGATTCAGCGAGTCAGAAACACGTTTGTTCTAGGAGCTGCGTTGGGATATTCCTGAGTGAACTGGACCATAGTCTGTACAGAGAAATATCTGCTTCAAAAACCAAAACGGAGCTAACTAACTGAATGGTTGTCAATGGGTACATTCACCTGACAGAGTTAAACTCACGTGTGGATTCAGTGGTTTGCAAACCCTTTCTGTGCAGAATCCCAAAACCGGTATTTCCAGCCCAATGCCGGCATACGTACTAAACCGCAGTAAACTTCGTCTGAAACTCAGGAGAAACGTTTCCTTGAAACTGCTCTGCTGTGCGTTCGTTCACCTAAGACAGTTGAATCTATGTTTAGATTCAGCGAGTCAGAAACACGTTTCTTCTAGGAGCTGCGTTGGGATATTCCCGACTGAATGGGACCATAGGTTGTACAGAGAAATATCTGCTTCTAAAACAAAAACTGAGCTATCTAACTGAATGGTTGTCGATGTGTGAATTTAACTGACAGAGTTAAACTCACGTGAGAATTCAGCCGTTGGCAAACCCGTTCTCTGCAGAATCCCAAAACCGGTATTTCCAGCCCAATGCCGGCATACGTACTAAACAGCAGGAAACTTCGTCTAAAACTCAGGAGAAACGTTTCCTTGAAACTGCTCTGCTGTGCCTTCGTTCAACTAAGAGAGTTGAATCTATGTTGAGATTCACGGAGACAGAAACACGTTTCTTCTAGGAGCTGCGTTGGGATATTCCCGAGTGAATGGGACCATAGGCTGTACAGAGAAATATCTGCTTCTACAACCAAAACGGACCTATCTATGTGAATGGTTGTCAATGTGTGCATTCAAATGACAGAGTTAAACTCACGTGTGGATTCAGCGGTTTGCCAACCCTTTCTGTGCAGAATCCCAAAACCGGTATTTCCAGCCCAATGCCGCCATACGTACTAAAGAGCAGGAAACTTCGTCTCAAACTCAGGAGAAACGTTTCCTTGAAACTGCTCTGCTGTGCGTTCGTTCACCTAGGAGAGTTGAATCTATGTTGAGATTCAGCGAGACAGAATCCAGTTTCTTGTAGGAGCTGTGTTGGGATATTCCCGATTCAATGGGACCATAGGCTGTACAGGGAAATATCTGCTTCAAAAACCAAAACGGAGCTATCTAACCGAATGGTTGTCAATGTGTGCATTCAACTGACAGAGGTAACCTCACGTGTGGATTCAGCATTTTCCAAACCCTTTCTGTGCAGAATCCCAAAACCGGTATTTCCAGCCCAATGCCGGCATACATACTAAACAGCAGGAAACTTCGTCTACAACTCAGGAGAAACGTTTCCTTGAAACTGCTCTGCTGTGCGTTCGTTCACCTAAGAGAGTTGAATCTATGTTTAGATTCAGCGAGTCAGAAACACTTTTTTCTTGGAGCTGCGTTGCGATATTCCCGAGTGAATGGGACCATAGGCTTTACAGAGAAATATCTGCTTCTAAAACCAAAACGGAGTTATGTAACTGAATGGTTGTCAATGTGTGCATTCAACTGACAGAGTTAAACTCACGTGTGGATTCAGCGGTTTGCAAAACCTTTCTGTACGGAAACCCGAAACCGGAATTTCCAGCCCAATGCCGGCATACGTACGAAACAGCAGTATGACTTCGTCTGATACTCAGGAGAAACGTCTCCTTGAAACTGCTCTGCGGTGCGTTCGTTCACTTAAGAGAGTTGAATCTATGTTGAGATTCAGCGAGCCAGAAACACGTTTCTTCTAGGAGCTGCGTTGGGATATTCCCGAGTGAATGGGACCATAGGTTGTACAGAGAAATATCTTCTTCTAAAACCAAAACGGAGCAATCTAAATGAATGGTTGTTGATGAGTGAATTTAACTGACAGAGTTAAACACACGTGAGAATTCAGCCGTTTGCAAACCCGTTCTGTGCAGAATCCCAAAACCGGTACTTCCAGCCCAATGCCGGCATACGTACTAAACAGCAGGAAACTTCGTCTCAAACTCAGGAGAAACGTTTCCTTGAAACTGCTCTGCTGTGCCTTCGTTCAACTAAGAGAGTTGAATCTATGTTGAGATTCACGGAGACAGCAACACGTTTCTTCTAGGAGCTGCGTTGGGATATTCTCGAGTGAATGGGAACATAGGCTGTACAGAGAAATATCTGCTTCTAAAACCAAAACGCAGCTATCTAACTGAATGGTTGTCAATGGGTACATTCAACTGACAGAGTTAAACTCACGTGTGGATTCAGCGGTTGGCAAACCCTTTCTGTGCAGAATCCCAAAACCGGTATTTCCAGCCCAATGCCGGCATACGTACTATACAGCAGGAAACTTCGTCTAAAACTCAGGAGAAACGTTTCCTTGAAACTGCTCTGCTGTGCGTTCGTTCACCTAAGAGAGTTGAATCTATGTTTAGATTCAGCGAGTCACAAACTGGTTTCTTCTTGGAGTTGCGTTAGGATATTCCCGAGTGAATGGGACCATAGGCTGTACAGAGAAATATCTGCTTCTAAAACCAAAACGGAGCTATCTAACTGAATGGTTGCCAATGTGTGCATTCAACTGACAGAGTTAAACTCACGTGTGGATTCAGCGGTTTGCAAACCCTTTCTGTGCACAATCCCAAAACCGGTTTTCCAGCCCAATGCCAGCATAAATACCAAACCGCAATAAACTTTGTCTAAAACTCAGTAGAAACGTTTCCTTGAAACTGTTCTGCTGTGCGTTCCTTCACCTAAGAGAGTTGAATCTATGTTGAGATTCAGCGAGTCAGAAACTGGTTTCTTCTTGGAGCTGCGTTGGGATATTCCCGAGTGAATGGGACCATAGGCTGTACAGAGAAATATCTGCTTCTAAAACCAAAACGGAGCTATCTAACTGAATGGTTGTCGATGTGTGAATTTAACTGACAGAGTTAAACTCACGTGAGAATTCAGCCGCTTTCAAACCCTTTCTGTGCAGAATCCCAAAACCGGTATTTCCAGCCCAATGCCGGCATACGTACGAAACAGCAGTAAACTTCGTCTAAAACTCAGGGAAGCGTTTCCTTGAAACTGCTCTGCTGTGCGTTCGTTCACCTAAGAGAGTTGAATCTATGTTGAGATTCAGCGAGTCACAAACACGTATCTTCTAGGAGCTGCGTTTGGATATTTCCGAGTGAATGGGACCATAGGCTGTACAGAGAAATATCTGCTTCTAAAACCAAAACGGAGTTATCTAACTGAATGGTTGTCAATGTGTGCATTCAACTGACAGAGTTAAACTCCCATGTGGACTCAGCGGTTTGCAAACCCTTTCTGTGACACATCCCAAAACCGGTATTTCCAGCCCAATGCCGGCATATGTACTAAACAGCAGGAAACTTCGTCTAAAACTCAGGAGAAACGTTTCCTTGAAACTGCTCTGCTGTGCGTTCGTTCACCTAAGAGAGTTGAAACTTTGTTGAGATTCAGCGAGTCAGAAACACGTTTCTTCTAGGAGCTGCGTTGGGATATTCCCGAGGGAATTGGACCATAGGCTGTACAGAGAAATATCTGCTTCTAAAACCAAAACGGAACTATCTAACTGAATGGTTTTCAATGTCTGCATTTAAATGACAGAGTTAGACTCACGTGGGGATTCAGCGTTTTGCAAACCCTTTCTTTGCAGTATCCCAAAAAAAGGCAATTTCAGACCAATACCGGCATACGTATGAAACAGCAGTAAACTTCGTCTAAAACTCAGGAGAAACGTTTCCTTGAAACTGCTCTGCTGTGCGTTCGTTCACCTAAGAGAGGTGAATCTATGTTGGGATTCAGCGGGTCAGAAACACGTTTCTTCTAGGAGCTGCGTTGGGATATTCACGAGTGAATGGGACCATAGGCTGTACAGAGAAATATCAGCTTCTAAAACCAAAACGGAGCTATCTAACTGAATGGTTGTCAATGTGTGCATTCAACCCAAAGAGGTAAACTCACGTGTGCATTCAGCGGTTTGCAAACCCTTTCTGTGCAGAATCCCAAAACCGGCATTTCCAGCCCAATGGCGACATAAGTACGAAACAGCAGTAAACTTCGTCTAAAACTCAGGAGAAACGTTTCCTTGAAACTGCTCTGCTGTGTGTTCTTTCAGCTAAGAGAGTTGAATCTACGTGGAGATTCGGCGAGTCAGAAACACGTTTATTCTAGGAGCTGCATTGGGATATTCCCGAGTGAATGGGACCATAGGCTGTATAGAGAAATATCTGCTCATGAAACCAAAACGGATATATTTAACTGAATAGTTTTGAATGTGTGCATTAAACTGACAGAGGTAAACTCACGTGTGGATTCAGCGGTTTGCAAACCCTTTCAGTGCAGAATCCCGAAACCGGCATCTTCAGCCCTATGCCGGCATAAGTACGAAACAGCAGTATGACTTCGTCTAAAACTCAGGAGAAACGTTTCCTTGAAACTGCGCTGCTCTGCGTTCGTTCACCTAAGAGAGTTGTATTTTTGTTGAAATTCAGCGAGTCAGAAACACATTTCTTCAAGGAGCTGCGCTGGGAAATTCCCAAGTGAATGGGACCATAGACTGTCCAGAGAAATATCTGCTTCTAAAACCAAAACGGAGCTATGTAACCGAATGATTGTCAATGTGTGCATTCAACTGACAGAGTTAAACTGACGTGTGGATTCAGCGGTTTGCAAACCCTTTCTGTGCAGAATCCCAAAACCGGTATTTCCAGCCCAATGCCGGCATACGTACTAAACAGCAGTAAACTTCGTCTAAAACACAGGAGAACCGTTTCCTTGAAACTCCTCTGCTGTGCGTTCGTTCACCTAAGAGAGTTGAATCTTTGTTGAGATTCAGCGAGTCAGAAACACGTTTCTTGTAGGAGCTGCGTTGGGATATTCCCGAGTGAATGGGACCATAGACTGTACAGAGAAATATCTTGTTCTAAAACCAAAACGGAGCTATCTAACTGATTGGTTGTCAATGTCTGCATTCAACTGACAGAGTTAAACTCACGTGTGGATTCAGCGGCTTGCAAACCCTTTCTGTGCAGAATCCCGAAACCGGTATTTCCATCCCAATGCCGTCATACGTACTAAACAACAGGAAACTTCGTCTAAAACTCAGGAGAAACGTTTCCTTAAAACTGCTCTGCTGTGCGTTCGTGCACCTAAGAGAGTTGAATCTATGTGGAAATTCGGCGAGTCAGAAACACGTTTCTTCTAAGAGCTGCGTTGGGATATTCCCGAGGGAATGGGACCGTGAGCTGTACAGAGAAATATCTGCTTCTAAAACCAAAACGGAGCTATCTAACTGAATGTTTGTCCATCGGTGCATTCAACTGACAGTGTTAGACTCACGTGTGGATTCATCGGTTTGTAAACCCTTTCTGTGCAGAATCCCAAATCCGGCATTTCCAGCCCAATGCCGTCATATGTACGAAACAGCAGTAAACTTCGTCTAAAACTCAGGGAAACGTTTCCTTGAAACTGCTCTGCTGTGCGTTCGTTCACCTAAGAGAGTTGAATCTATGTTGAGATTCAGCGAGTCAGAAACACGTTTCTTCTAGGAGCTGCGTTGGGATATTCCCGAGTGAATTGGACCACAGGCTATACAGAGAAATATCTGCTTCTAAAACCAAAACGGAGCTATCTAACTGAATGGTTGTCAATGCGTGCACTCAACTGACAGAGGTAAACTCACGTGTGGATTCAGCGGTTTGCAAACCCTTTCTGTGCAGAATCCCAAAACCGGTATTTCCAGCCCAATGCCGGCATACGTACTAAACAGCAGGAAACTTCGTCTAAAACTCAGGAGAAACGTTTCCTTGAAACTGCTCTGCTGTGCGTTCGTTCACCTAAGAGAGGTGAATCTATGTTGAGATTCAGCGAGTCGGAAACACGTTTCTTCTAGGAGCTGCATTGGGATATTCCCGAGTGAATGGGACCATAGGCTGTACAGAGAAATTTCTGCTCCTAAAACCAAAACGGAGCTATCTAACTGAATGGTTGTCAATGTGTGAATTCAACTGACAGAGTTAAACTCACGTGTAGATTCGGCGGTTTGCAAACCATTTCTGTGAAGAATCCCAAAACCGGTATTTCCAGCCCAATGCCGGCATACGTACTAAACAGCAGTAAACTTCGTCTAAATCTCAGGACAAAGGTGTCCTTGAAACTGCTCTGCTGTGCGTTCGTTCACCTTAGAGAGTTGAATCTATGTTGAGATTCAGCGAGTCGGAAACACGTTTCTTCTAGGAGTTGCGTTGGGATATTCCCGAGGGAATGGGACCATAGGCTGTACAGAGAAATATCTGCTTCTAAAACCAAAACGGAGCTCTCTAACTGAATGGTTGTCAACGTGTGCATTCAACTGACAGATTTAAACTGACTTGTGGATTCAGCGGTTTGCAAACCCTTTCTGTGCAGAATCCCAAAACCGGTATTTCCAGCCCAATGCCGGCATACGTACGAAACAGCAGTAAACTTCGTCTAAAACTCAGGAGAAACGTTTCCCTGAAACTGCTGTGCTGTACGTTCGTTCACCTAAGAGAGTTGAATCTATGTTGAGATTCAGCGAGTCAGAAACACGTTTCTTCTAGGAGCTGCATTGGGATATTCCCGAGGGAATTGGACCATAGGCTGTAGAGAGAAGTATCTGCTTCTAAAACCAAAACGGAGCTATCTAACTGAATGGTTGTCAATGTGTCCATTCAACTGACAGAGTTAAACTCACGTGTGGATTCAGCGGTTTGCAAACCCTTTCTGTGCAGAATCCCAAAACAGGTATTTCCAGCGCAATGCGGGAATACGTACTAAACAGCAGGAAACTTTGTCTAAAACTCAGGGGAAACGTTTCCTTGAAACTGCTCTGCTGTGCGTTCGTTCACCTAAGAGAGTTGAATCTATGTTGACTTTCACCGAGTCAGAAACACGTTTCTTCTAGGAGCTGCGTTGGGATATTCCCGAGGGAATGGGACCATAGGCTGTAGAGAGAAATATCTGCTTCTAAAACCAAAACGGAGCTATCTAACTGAATGGTTGTCAATGTCTGCATTTAACTGACAGAGTTAAACTCACGTGTGGATTCAGCGTTTTGCAAACCCTTTCTGTGCAGAATCCCAAAACTGGCATTTCCAGGCCAATGCCGAAATATGTACGAAACAGCAGTAAACTTCGTCTAAAACTCAGGAGAAACGTTTCCTTGAAACTGCTCTGCTGTGGGTTCGTTCACCTAAGAGAGCTGAATCTACTTGGAGATTCGGCGAGTCAGAAACACGTTTCTTCTAAGAGCTGCGTTGGGATATTCCCGAGGGAATGGGACCATAAGCTGTACAGAGAAATATCTGCTACTAAAACCAAAACGGAGCTATCTAACTGAATGTTTGTCCATGGGTGCATTCAACTCACAGTGTTAGACTCACGTGTGGATTCAGCGGTTTGCAAACCCTTTCTGTGCAGAATCCCAAAACCGACATTTCCAGCCCAATGCCTTCATAGGTACGAAACAGCAGTAAACTTCGTCTAAACCTCAGGGAAACGTTTCCTTGAAACTGCTCTGCTGTGCGTTCGTTCACCTAAGAGAGTTGAATCTATGTTGAGATTCAGCGAGTCAGAAACACGTTTCTTCTAGGAGCTGCGTTGGGATATTCCCGAGTGAATGGGACCATAGGCTGTACAGAGAAATATCTGCTTCTAAAACCAAAACGGAGCTATCTAACTGAATGGTTGTCCATGGGTGCATTCAACTGACAGTGTTAGACTCACGTGTGGATTCAGCGGTTTGCAAACCCTTTCTGTGCAGAATCCCAAATCCGGCATTTCCAGCCCAATACCGGAATAGGTACAAAACAGC
The DNA here is from genome assembly GCF_030222135.1 of Aotus nancymaae. Taxonomy (NCBI): domain Eukaryota; kingdom Metazoa; phylum Chordata; class Mammalia; order Primates; family Aotidae; genus Aotus; species Aotus nancymaae. Next base: position 1,720,260 of record NW_026988587.1, read on the forward strand.
AGTAAACTTCGTCTAAAACTCAGGAGAAACGTTTCCTTGAAACTGCTCTGCTGTGGGTTCGTTCACCTAAGAGAGTTGAATCGATGTTGAGATTCAGCGAGTCAGAAACTCGTTTCTTCTAGCAGCTGCGTTGGTATATTTCCGAGGGAATTGGACCATAGGCTGTAGAGAGAAATATCTGCTTCTAAAACCAAAACGGAGCTATCTAACTGAATGGTTGTCAATGTCTGCATTCAACTGACAGAGTTATGCTCACGTGTGGATTCAGGGGTTTGCAAACCCTTTCTGTGCAGAATCCCAAAACCGGTATTTCCAGCCCAAAGCCGGCATACGTACTAAACAGCAGTAAACTACGTCTAAATCTCAGGAGAAACGTTTCCTTGAAACTGCTCTGCTGTGCGCTCGTTCACCTTAGAGAGTTGAATCTATGTTGAGATTCAGCGAGTCAGAAACACGTTTCTTCTAGGAGCTGCGTTGGGATATTCCCGAGTGAATGGGTCCATCGTCTGTACAGAGAAATATCTGCTTCTAAAATCAAAACGGAGCTTTCTAACTGAATCTTTGTCCATGGGTGCATTCAACTGACAGTGTTAGACTCACGTGTGGATTCAGCGGTTTGCAAACCCTTTCTGTGCAGAATCCCAAAACCGGCATTTCCAGCCCAATGCCGGCATAGGTACGAAACCGTAGTAAACTTCGTCTAAAACTCAGGGAAGCGTTTCCTTGAAACTGCTGTGCTGTGCGTTCGTTAACCTAAGAGAGTTGAATCTATGTTGAGATTCAGTGAGTCACAAACACGTTTCTTCTAGGAGCTGCGTTGGGATATTCCCGAGTGAATGGGACCATAGGTTGTACAGAGAAATATCTGCTTCTAAAACCAAAACGGAGCTATCTAACGGAATGGTTGTCAATGTGTGCATTCAACTGACAGAGTTGAACTCACGTGTGGATTCAGCGGTTTGCAAACCCTTTCTGTGCAGAATCCCAAAACCGGTATTTCCAGCCCAATGCCGGCATGCGTACTAAACCGCAGGAAACTTCGTCTAAAACACAGGAGAAACGTTTCATTGAAACTGCTCTGCTGTGCGTTCCTTCACCTAAGAGAGTTGAAACTATGTTGAGATTCATCGAGTCAGAAACACGTTTCTTCTAGGAGCTGCGTTGGGATATTCCCGAGGGAATTGGACCATAGGCTGTAGAGAGAAATATCTGCTTCTAAAACCAAAACGGAGCTATCTAACTGAATGGTTGTCAATGTCTGCATTTAACTGACAGAGTTAAACTCACGTGTGGATTCAGCGTTTTGCAAACCCTTTCTGTGCAGAATCCCAAAACCGGCATTTCCAGCCCAATGCCGAAATATGTACGAAACAGCAGTAAACTTCGTCTAAAACTCAGGAGAAACGTTTCCTTGAAACTGCTCTGCTGTGGGTTCGTTCACCTAAGAGAGCTGAATCTACTTGGAGATTCGGCGAGTCAGAAACACGTTTCTTCTAAGAGCTGCGTTGGGATATTCCCGAGGTAATGGGACCGTAAGCTGTACAGAGAAATATCTGCTTCTAAAACCAAAACGGAGCTATCTAAAAGAATGTTTGTCCATGGGTGCATTCAACTGACAGTGTTAGACTCACGTGTGGATTCAGCGGTTTGCAAACCCTTTCTGTGCAGAATCCCAAAACCGACATTTCCAGCCCAATGCCGTCATAGGTACGAAACAGCAGTAAACTTCGTCTAAAACTCAGGGAAACGTTTCCTTGAAACTGCTCTGCTGTGCGTTCGTTCACCTAAGAGAGCTGAATCTATGTTGAGATTCAGCGAGTCAGAAACACGTTTCTTCTAGGAGCTGCGTTGGGATATCCCCGAGTGAATGGGACCATAGGCTGTACAGAGAAATATCTGCTTCTAAAACGAAAACGGAGCTATCTAACTGAATGATTGTCAATGAGTGCATTCAACTAACAGAGGTCAACTCACGTGTGGATTCAGCGGTTTGCAAACCCTTTCTGTGCAGAATCGTGAAACCGTCATTTCCAGCCCAATGCCAGCATACGTACGTAACAGCAGTATGACTTGGTCTAAGATTGAGGAGAAACGTTTAGTTGAGACTTCTCTGCTGTGCCTTCGTTCACCAAAGAGAGTTGAATCTATGTTGAGATTCAGCGAGTCAGAAACAAGTTTCTTCTAGGAGCTGCGTTGGGATATTCCCGAGTGAATGGGCCCATAGTCTGTACAGAGAGCTATCTGCTTCTAAAACCAAAACGGAGCTTTCTAACTGAATGGTTGTCAATAGGTGCATTCAACTGACAGATTTAAACTCACGTGTGGATTCAGCGGTTTGCAAACCCTTTCTGTGCAGAATCGCAAAACCGGCATTTCCAGCCCAATGCCGACATACGTACGAAACAGCAGTAAACTTAGTCTAAAACTCAGGAGAAACGTTTCCTTGAAACTGCTCTGCTGTGCGTTCGTTCACCTAATAGAGTTGAATCAATGTTGAGATTCAGCGAGTCAGAAACACGTTTCTTCTAGGAGCTGCGTTGGGATATTCCCGAGTGAATGGGAACGTAGTCTGTACACACAAATATCTGATTCTAAAACCAAAACGGAGCTTTCTAACTGAATATTTGTCAATGGGTGCATTCAACTGACAGATTTAAACTCACGTGTGCATTCAGCGGTTTGCAAACACTTTCTGTGCAGAATCGCAAAACCGGCATTTCCAGCCCAATGCCGACATACATACGAAACAGCAGTAAACTTCGTCTAAAACTCAGGAGAAACGTTTCTTTGAAACTGCTCTGCTGTGCCTTCGTTCACCTAACAGAGTTGAATCTATGTTGAGATTCAGCGAGTCAGAAACCCGTTTCTTTTAGGAGCTGCGTTGGGATATTCCCGAGTGAATGTGTCCATACTCTGTACAGAGAAATATCTGCTTCTAAAACCAAAACGGAGCTATTTAACTGAATGGTTTTGAATGTGTGCATTAAACTGACAGATGTAATCTCACGTGTGGATTCAGCGGTTTGCAAAACCTCTCAGTGCAGAATCCCGAAACCGGCATCTTCAACCCTATGCCGGCATAAGTACGAAACACCAGTATGACTTCGTCTAAAACTCAGGAGAAACGTTTCCTTGAAACTGCTCTGCTCTGCGTTCGTTAACCTAAGATAGTTGTATTTTTGTTGAAATTCAGCGAGTCAGAAACACGTTTCTTCAAGGAGCTGCGCTGGGATATTCCCGAGTGAATGGGACCATAGGCTGTACAGAGAAATATCTGCTTCTAAAACCAAAACGGAGGTATCTAACCGAATGATTGTCAATGTGTGCATTCAACTGACAGAGTTAAATTGACGTGTGGATTCAGCGGTTTGCAAACCCTTTCTGTGCAGAATCCCAAAACCGGTATTTCCAGCCCAATGCCGTCATACGTACTAAACAGCAGGAAACATCGTCTAAAACTCAGGAGAAACATTTCCTTGAAACTGCTCTGCTGTGCGATCGTTCTTCTAAGAGTGTTGAATGTATGTAGAGAGTCAGTGAGTAAGAAACACGTTTCTTCTAGAAGCTGCGTTGGGATATTCCCGAGTGAATGGGAAAATAGGCTGTACAGAGAAATATCTGCTTCTAAAACCAAAACGGAGCTATCTAATTGAATGGTTGTCAATGTGTTCATTCAACTGACAGAGTTAAACTCACGTGTGGATTCAGCGGTGTGCAAACCCTTTCTGTGCGGAATCCCAAAAGCGGTATTTCCAGCCCAATACTGGCATACGTACTAAACCGCAGTAAACTTTGTCTAAAATTCAGGAGAAACGATTCCTTGAAAGTGCTCTGCTGTGCGTTCGTTCACCTAAGAGAGATGAATCTATGTTTAGATTCAGCGAGTCAGAAAAACGTTTCTTCTAAGAGCTGCGTTGGGATATTCCCGAGTGAATGGGACCATAGGCTGTACAGAGAAATATCTGCTTATAAAACCAAAACGGAACTATCTAACTGAATCGTTGTCAATGGGTGCATTCAACTGACAGAGTTAAACTCACGTGTGGATTCAGCGGTGTGCAAATCCTTTCTGTGCGGAAATCAGAAAGGCGGTATTTCCAGCCCAATGCTGGCATACGTACTAAACTGCAGTGAACTTCGTCTAAAACTCAGGAGAAACGTTTCCTTGAAGCTGCTCTGCTGTGCGTTCGTTCAACTAAGAGAGTTGAATCTATGTTGAGATTCATCAAGTCAGAAATACGTTTCTTCCAGGAGCTGCATTGGGATATTTCCGAGTGAATGGGACCATAGGCTGTACAGAGAAATATCTGCTTCTAAAACCAAAACGAAGCTATCTAACTGAATGGTTGTCAATGTGCACATTCAGCTGGCAGAGTTAAACTCACGTGTGGATTCAGCGGTTTGCAAACCCTTTCTGTGCAGAATCCCAAAACCGGCATTTCCAGCCCAATGCCGGCATACGTACGAAAGAGCAGTAAACTTCGCCTAAAACTCAGTAGACACGATTCCTTGAAACTGCTCTGCTATGCGTTCCTTCACTTAGGAGAGTTGAATGTATGTTGAGATTCAGCGAGTCAGAAACACGTTTCTTCTAGGAGCTGCGTTGGGATATTGCCGACTGAATGGGACCATAGGCTGTACAGAGAAATGTCTGCTTCTAAAACCAAAACGGAACTATCTAACTGAATGGTTGTCAATGGGTGCATTCAACTGACAGAGTTAAACTCACGTGTGGATTCAGCGGTTTGCAAACCCTTTCTCTGCAGAATCCCAAAACCACCAATTCCAGCCCAATGCCGGCATACGTATGAAACAGCAATAAACGTCTAAAACTGAGGAGAAACGTTTCCTTGAAACTGCTCTGCTGTGCGTTCGTTCACCTAAGAGAGTTGAATCTATGTTGAGATTCAGCGAGTCAGAAACAAGTTTCTTCCAGGAGCTTCGTTGGGATATTCCCGAGTGAATGGGCCATAGGCTGTACAGAGAAATATCTGCTTCTAAAACGAAAATGGAGCTATCTAACTGAATGGTTGTCAATGTGCACATTCAACTGACAGAGTTAAACTCACGTGTGGATTCAGCGGTTTGTAAACCCTTTCTGTGCAGAATCCCAAAACCGGAATTTCCAGCCCAATGCCAGCATAGGTACGAAACAGCAGTAAACTTCGTCTAAAACTCAGGGAAGCGTTTCCTTGAAACTGCTCTGCTGTGCGTTCATTAACCTAAGAGAGTTGAATCTATGTTGAGATTCAGCAAGTCAGAAACACGTTTCTTCTAGGAGCTGCGTAGGGATCTTCCCGAGTGAATAGGAGCAAAGGCTGTACAGAGAACTATCTGCTTCTAAAACCAAACGGAGCTATCTAACTGAATGATTGTCAATGGGTGCATTCAACTGACAGAGTTAAACTCACGTGTGGATTCAGCGGTTTGCAAAACCTTTCTGTGCAGAATCTGGAAAACGGCATTTTCAGTCCTATGCCGGCAAGAGTACGATACAGCAGTATGACTTCGTCTAAACCTCAGGAGAAACGTTTCCTTGAACCTGCTCTGCTGTGCTTTCGTTCACCTAAGAGAGTTAAATCTATGTTGAGATTCAGCGAGTCAGAAACACGTTTCTTCTAGGAGCTGCGTTGGGATATTCCCGAGTGAATGGCACCATAGGCTGTACAGAGAAGTATCTGCTGCTAAAACCAAAACGGAACTATCTAACTGAATCGTTGTCAATGGGTGCATTCAACTGACAGAGTTAAACTCACGTGTGGATTCAGCGGTGTGCAAATCCTTTCTGTGCGGAAATCAGAAAGCCGGTATTTCCAGCCCAATGCTGGCATATGTACTAAACCGCAGTGAACTTCGTCTAAAACTCAGGAGAAACGTTTCCTTGAAGCTGCTCTGCTGTGCGCTCGTTCAACTAAGAGAGTTGAATCTATGTTGAGATTCATCAAGTCAGAAATACGTTTCTTCCAGGAGCTGCATTGGGATATTTCCGAGTGAATGGGACCATAGGCTGTTCAGAGAAATATCTGCTTCTAAAACCAAAACGGAGCTATCTAACTGAATGGTTGTCAATGTGCACATTCACCTGACAGAGATAAACTCACGTGTGGATTCAGCGGTTTGCAAACCCTTTCTGTGCAGAATCCCAAAACCGGCATTTCCAGCCCAATGCCGACATACGTACGAAACAGCAGTAAACTTCGCCTAAAACTCAGGAGACAGTATTCCTTAAAACTGCTCTGCTATGCGATCGTTCACTTAGGAGAGTTGAATGTATGTTGAGATTCAGCGAGTCAGAAACAGGTTTCTTCTAGGCGGTGCGTTGGGATATTCCCGAGTGAATGGGACCATAGGCTGCACAGAGAAATATCTGCTTCTAAAACGAAAACGGAGCTATCTAACTGAATGGTTGTCAGTATGGGCATTCAACTGACAGAGATAAACTCACGTGTGGATTCAGCGGTTTGCAAACCCTTTCTCTGCAGAAACCCAAAACCGCCTTTTCCAGCCCAATGCCTGCATACGTACGAAACAGCAGTAAACTTTGCCTAAACTCAGGAGACAGGATTCCTTGAAACTGCTCTGCTATGCGTTCGTTCACTTAGGAGAGTTGAATGTATGTTGAGATTCAGCGAATCAGAAACACGTTTCTTCTAGGAGCTGCGTTGGGATATTGCCGACTGAATGGGACCATAGGCTGTACAGAGAAATGTCTGCTTCTAAAACCAAAACGGAACTATCTAACTGAATGGTTGTCAATGGGTGCATTCAACTGACAGAGTTAAACTCACGTGTGGATTCAGCGGTTTGCAAACCCTTTCTGTGCAGAATCTGGAAAACGGCATTTTCAGCCCTATGCCGGCAAGAGTACGATACAGCAGTATGACTTCCTCTAAAACTCAGGAGAAACGTTTCCTTGAAACTGCTCTGTTGTGCGTTCGTTCACCTAAGAGAGTTGAATCTATGTTGAGATTCAGCGAGTCAGAAACACGTTTCTTCTAGGAGCTGCGCTGGGATATTCCCGAGTGAATGGGACCATAGGCTGTACAGAGAAATATCTGCTCCTAAAACCAAACGGAGCTATCTAACTGAATGGTTGTCAATGTGTGCATTCAACTGACAGAGTTAAGCTCACGTGTGGCTCTAGCGGTTTGCAAACCCTTTCTGTGCAGAATCCCAAAGCCGGTATTTCCAGCCCAATGCCGGCATACGTACTAAACCGCAGGAAACTTCGTCTAAAACTCAGGAGAAACGTTTCCTTGAACCTGCTCTGCTGTGCTTTCCTTCACCTAAGAGAGTTAAATCTTTGTTGAGATTCAGCGAGTCAGAAACAGGTTTCTTCTAGGAGCTGCGTTCGGATATTCCCGAGTGAATGAGACCATAGGCTCTACAGAGAAATATCTGCTATTAAAACCAAAACGGGGCTATCTAACTGAATGGTTGTCAATGGTTGCATTCAACTGATCGACTTAAACGCACGTGTGGAATCAGCGGTTTGCAAACCCTTTCTGTGCAGAATCGCAAAACCGGCATTTCCAGCCGAATGCCGGCATACATACGAAAGAGCAGTAAACTTCGTCTAAAACTCAGGAGAAACGTTTCCTTGAAACTGCTCTGCTGTGCGTTCGTTCACCTAAGAGAGTTGAATCTATGTTGAGATTCAGCGAGTCAGAAACACGTTTCTTCTAGGAGCTGCGTAGGGATCTTCCCGAGTGAATAGGAGCAAAGGCTGTACAGAGAACTATCTGCTTCTAAAAACAAAACGGAGCTATCTAACTGAATGATTGTAAATGGGTGCATTCAACTGACAGAGTTAAACTCACGTGTGGATTCAGCGGTTTGCAAACCCTTTCTGTGCAGAATCTGGAAAACGGCATTTTCAGCCCTATGCCGGCAAGAGTACGATACAGCAGTATGACTTCCTCTAAAACTCAGGAGAAACGTTTCCTTGAAACTGCTCTGTTGTGCGTTCGTTCACCTAAGAGAGTTGAATCTATGTTGAGATTCAGCGAGTCAGAAACACGTTTCTTCCAGGAGCTGCGCTGGGATATTCCCGAGTGAATGGGACCATAGGCTGTACAGAGAAATATCTGCTCCTAAAACCAAACGGAGCTATCTAACTGAATGGTTGTCAATGTGTGCATTCAACTGACAGAGGTAAACTCACGTGTGGCTTCAGCGGTTTGCAAACCCTTTCTGTGCAGAATCCCAAAGCCGGTATTTCCAGCCCAATGCCGGCATACGTACTAAACCGCAGGAAACTTCGTCTAAAACTCAGGAGAAACGTTTACTTGAACCTGCTCTGCTGTGCTTTCGTTCACCTAAGAGAGTTAAATCTATGTTGAGATTCAGCGAGTCAGAAACAGGTTTCTTCCAGGAGCTGCGTTCGGATATTCCAGAGTGAATGAGACCATAGGCTCTACAGAGAAATATCTGCTTCTAAAACCAAAACGGGGCTATCTAACTAAATGGTTGTCAATGATTGCATTCAACTGATAGATTTAAACTCACGTGTGGAATCAGCGGTTTGCAAACCCTTTCTGTGCAGAATCCCTTAACCGGCATTTCCAGCCGAATGCCGGCATACATACGAAAGAGCAGTAAACTTCGTCTAAAACTCAGGAGAAACGTTTCCTTGAAACTGCTCCGCTGTGCGTTCGTTCACCTAAGAGAGTTGAATCTATGTTGAGATTCAGCGAGTCAGAAACACGTTTCTTCTAGGAGCTGCGTAGGGGTCTTCCCGAGTGAATGGGACCATAGGCTGTATAGAGAACTGTCTGCTTCTAAAACCAAAACGGAGCTATCTAACTGAATGGTTGTCAATGCGTGTATTCAACTGACAGAGTTAAACTCACGTGTGGATTCCGCGGCTGGCAAACCCTTCCTGTGCAGAATCCCAAAACCGCTTTTTCCAGCCCAATGCCGGCATACGTACTAAACAGCAGGAAACTTCGTCTAAAACTCAGTAGAAACGTTTCCTTGAAACTGCTCTGCTGTGCGTTCGTTCAACTAAGAGAGTTGAATCTGTGTTGAGATTCATCAAGTCAGAAGTACGTTTCTTCCAGGAGCTGCATTGGGATATTTCCGAGTGAATGGGACCATAGGCTGTACAGAGAAATATCTGCTTCTAAAACCAAAACGGAGCTATCTAACTGAATGGTTGTCAATGCGTGCATTCAACTGACAGAGTTAAAGTCACGTGTGGATTCAGCGGTTTGCAAACCCTTTCTGTGCAGAATCCCGAAACTGGCATTTACAGCCCTATGCCGGCATAAGTACGATACAGCAGTATGACTTCGTCTAAAACTCAGGAGAAACCTTTCCTTGAAACTGCTCTGCTGTGCGTTCGTTCACCTAAGAGAGTTGAATCTATGTCGAAATTCAGGGAGTCAGAAACAGGTTTCTTCTAGGCGGTGCGTTGGGATATTCCCGAGTGAATTGGACCATAGGCTGCACAGAGAAATATCTGCTTCTAAAACGAAAACGGAGCTATCTAACTGAATGGTTGTCAGTGTGCGCATTCAACTGACAGAGATAAACTCACGTGTGGATTCAGCGGTTTGCAAACCCTTTCTCTGCAGAATCCCAAAACCGCCTTTTCCAGCCCAAAGCCGGCATACGTACGAAACAGCAGTAAACTTTGCCTAAATCTCAGGAGAAACGATTCCTTGAAACTGCTCTGCTGTGCGTTCGTTCACCTAAGAGAGTTGAATCTATGTTGAGATTCGAGGAGTCAGAAACACGTTTCTTCTAGGAGCTGCGTTGAGATATTCCCGACTGAATGGGACCATAGGCTGTACAGAGAAATGTCTGCTTCTAAAACCAAAACAGATCTATCTAACTGAATGGTTGTCAATGTCTGCATTCAACTGACAGAGATAAACTCACGTGTGGATTCAGCGATTTGCAAACCCTTTATGTGCAGAATCCCAAAACCGGTATTTCCAGCCCAATGCCGGCATACGTACTAAACAGCAGGAAACTTCGTCTAAAACTCACGAGAAACGTTTCCTTGAAACTGCTCTGCTGTGCGTTCGTTCACCTAAGAGAGTTGAATCTATGTTGAGATTCAGCGAGTCAGAAACACGATTCTTCTAGGAGCTGCGTTGGGATATTCCCGAGGGAATGGGACCATAGGCTGTACAGAGAAATATCTGCTTCTAAACCCAAAACGGAGCTTTCTAACTGAATGGTTGTCAATGTGTGCATTCAACTGACAGTGTTGGACTCACGTGTGGATTCAGCGATTTGCAAACCCTTTCTGTGCAGAATCCCAAAACCGGTATTTCCAGCCCAATGCTGGCATACGTACTAAACAGCAGTAAACTTCGTCTAAATCTCAGGAGAAACGTTTCCTTGAAACTGCTCTGCTGTGCGTTCGTTCACCTTAGAGAGTTGAATCTATGTTGAGATTCAGCGAGTCGGAAACACGTTTCTTCTAGGAGCTGCGTTGGGATATTCCCGGGGGAATGGGACCATAGGCTGTACAGAGAAATATCTGCTTCTAAACCCAAAACGGAGCTATCTAACTGAATGGTTGTCAATGTGTGCATTCAACTGACAGAGTTCAACTCACGTGTGGATTCAGCGGTTTGCAAACCCTTTCTGTGCAGAATCGCGAAACCATCATTTCCAGTCCAATGCCGGCATACGTACGAAACAGCAGTATGACTTCGTCTAAGATTGAGGAGAAACGTTTAGTTGAGACTTCTATGCTGTGCCTTTGTTTCACCAAAGAGAGTTGAATCTCTGTTGAGATTTAGCGAGTCAGAAACACGTTTCTTCTAGGAGCTGCGTTGGGATATTCCCGAGTGAATGGGACCATAGTCTGTACAGAGAAATATCTGCTTCTAAAACCAAAACGGAGCTTTCTAACTGAATGGTTGTCAATGGGTGCATTCAACTGACAGTGTTAGACTCACGTGTGGATTCAGCGGTTTGCAAACCCTTTCTGTGCAGAATCCCAAAACCGGTATTTTCATCCCAATGCCGGCATACGTACTAAACAGCAGTAAACTTCGTCTAATACTCAGGAGAAATGTTTCCTTGAAACTGCTCTCCTGTGAGTCCGTTCACCTAAGAGAGTTGAATCTATGTTGAGATTCAGCTATTCAGAAACACGTTTCTTCTGGGAGCTGCGTTGGGATATTCTCGAGTGAATGGGACCGTAGGCGGTACAGAGAAATATCTGCTTCTAAAACCAAAACGCAGCTATCTAACTGAATGGTTGTCAATGGGTGCTTTGAACTGACAGAGTTTAACTCACGTGTGGATTCAGCGGTTGGCAAACCCTTTCTGTGCAGAATCTCAAAACCAGTATTTCCAGCCCAATGCTGGCATATGTAGTAAACAGCAGGAAACTTCGTCTAAAACTCAGGAGAAACGTCTACTTGAAACTGCTCTGCTGTGCTTTCGTTCACCTAAGAGAGTTGAATCTATGTTGAGATTCAGCGAGTCAGAATCACGTTTCTTCTAGGAGCTGCGTTGGGATATTCCCGAGTGAATGGGACCATAGGCTCTACAGAGAAATATCTCCTTCTAAAACCAAAACGGAGCTATCTAACTGAATGGTTGCCAATGTGTGCATTCAACTGAAAGAGTTAAACTCACGTGTGGATTCAGCGGTTTGCAAACCCTTTCTGTGCACAATGCCAAAACCGGTTTTCCAGCCCAATGCCAGCATACATACCAAACCGCAATAAACTTTGTCTAAAACTCAGTAGAAACGTTTCCTTGAAACTGTTCTGTTGTGCGTTCCTTCACCTACGAGAGTTGAATCTATGTTGAGATTCAGCGAGTCAGAAACACGTTTCTTCTAGGAGCTGCGTTGGGATATTCCGGAGTGAATGGGACCATAGGCTTTATAGAGAAATACCTGCTTCTAAAACCAAAACGGAGCTATCTAACTGAATGGTTGTCAATGTGTGCATTCAACTGACAGAGTTAAACTCACGTGTGGATTCAGCGGTTTGCCAACCCTTTCTGTGCAGAATCCCAAAACCGGTATTTCAGCCCAATGCCGGCATACGTACTAAACAGCAGGAAACTTCGTCTAAAACTGAGGAGAAACGTTTCCTTGAAACTGCTCTGCTGTGCGTTCGTTCAACTAAGATAGTTGAATCTATGTTGAGATTCAGCGAGTCAAAAACACTTTTCTTCTAGGAGCTGCAATGGGATATTGCCGATTGAATGGGACCATAGGCTGTACATAGAAATATCTGTTCCTAAAAGCAAAACGGAGCTATCTAACTGAATGGTTGTCAATGTGTACATTCAACTGACAGAGTTAAACTCACGTGAAGATTCAGCGGTTTGCAAACCCTTTCTGTGCAGATCCCAAAACCGATATTTCCAGCCCAATGCCGGTATGCGTACTAAACAGCAGGAAACTTCATCTAAAACTCAGGAGAAACGTCTCGTTGAAACTGCTCTGCTGTTCGTTCGTTCACCTAAGAGAGTTGAATCTATATTGAGATTCAGCGAGTCAGAAACTGGTTTCTTCTTGGAGTTCCGTTGGGATATTCCCGAGTGAATGGGACCATAGGCTGTACAGAGAAATATCTGCTTCTAAAACCAAAACGGAGCTATTTAACTGAATGGTTGCCAATGTGTGCATTCAACTGACAGAGTTAAATTGACGTGTGGATTCAGCGGTTTGCAAAACCGTTCTGTGCACAATCCCAAAACCGGCATTTCCAGCCCAATGGCGGCATTCGTACGAAACAGCAGTAAACTTCGTCTAAAACTCAGGAGAAACGTTTCCTTGAAACTGCTCTGCTGTGCGTTCGTTCACCTAAGAGAATTGAAACTAAGTTGAGATTCAGCGAGTCAGAAACACGTTTCTTCTAGGAGCTGGGTTGCGATATTCCCGAGGGAATTGGACCATAGGCTGTAGAGAGAAATATCTGCTTCTAAAACCAAAACGGAGCTAACTAAATGAATGGTTGTCAAAGTCTGCATTTACCTGACAGAGTTAAACTCACGTGTGGATTCAGCGTTTTGCAAACCCTTCCTTTGCAGTATAGCAAAAACGGCAATTTCAGACCACTACCGGCATACGTACGAAACAGCAGTAAACTTCGTCTAAAACTCAGGAGAAACGTTTCCTTGAAACTGCTCTGCTGTGGGTTCGTTCAGCTAAGAGAGTTGAATCTATGTTGGGATTCAGCGAGTCAGAAACACGTTTCTTCTAGGAGCTGCATTGGGATATTCCCGAGTGAATGGGACCATAGGCTTTACAAAGTAATATTTGCTTCTAAAACCAAAACGGAGCTATCTAACTGAATGGTTGTCCATGGGTGCATTCAACTGACAGTGTTAGACTCACGTGTGGATTCAGCGGTTTGCAAACCCTTTCTGTGCAGAATCCCAAAACCGGCATTTCCAGCCCAATGCCGGCATACGTACTAAACAGCGGGAAACTTCGTCTAAAACTCAGGAGAAACGTTTCCCTGAAGCTGCTGTGCTGTGAGTTCGTTCACCTAAGAGAGTTGAATCTATGTTGAGATTCAGCGAATCAGAAACACGTTTCTTCTAGGGGCTGCGTTGGGTTATTCCCGAGTGAATGGGACCATAGGCTGTACAGAGAAATATCTGCTTCTAAAACCAAAACGGAGCTCTCTAACTGAATGGCTGTCAACGTGTGCATTCAAGTGACAGAGGTAAACTCACTTGGGGATTCAGCGGTTTGCAAAACCTTTCTGTGCAGAAACCCGAAACCGGAATTTCCAGCCCAATGCCGGCATACGTACGAAACAGCAGTATGACTTCGTCTGATACTCAGGAGAAACGTCTCCTTGAAACTGCTCTGCGGTGCGTTCGTTCACTTAAGAGAGTTGAATCTATGTTGAGATTCAGCGAGTCAGAAACACGTTTCTTCTAGGAGCTGCGTTGGGATATTCCCGAGTGAATGGGACCATAGGTTGTACAGAGAAATATCTTCTTCTAAAACCAAGACGGAGCTATCTAACTGAATGCTTGTTGATGTGTGAATTTAACTGACAGAGTTAAACACACGTGAGAATTCAGCCGTTTGCAAACCCGTTCTGTGCAGAATCCCAAAATCGGTATTTCCAGCCCAATGCCGGCATACGTACTAAACAGCAGGAAACTTCGTCTCAAACTCAGGAGAAACGTTTCCTTGAAACTGCTCTGCTGTGCCTTCGTTCAACTTAGAGAGTTGAATCTATGTTGAGATTCAGCGAGTCAGAATTCAGTTTCTTCTAGGAGATGTGTTGGGATATTCCCGAGTGAATGGGACCATAGACTGTACAGAGAAATATCTGCTTCAAAAACCAAAACGGAGCTATCTAACTGAATGGTTGTCAATGTGTGCATTCAACTGACAAAGTTAAATTCACGTGTGGATTCCGCATTTTCCAAACCCTTTCTGTGCAGAATCCCAAAACCGGTATTTCCAGCCCAATGCCGGCATACGTACTAAACAGCAAGAAACTTCGTCTAAAACTCAGGAGAAACGTTTCCTTGAAACTGCTCTGCTGTGCGTTCGTTCACCTAAGAGAGTTGAATCTATGTTGAGATTCAGCGAGCCAGAAACTGGTTTCTTCTTGGAGTTGCGTTGGGATATTCCCGAGTGAATGGGACCATAGGCTGTACAGAGAAATATCTGCTTCTAAAACCAAAACGGAGCTATCTAACTGAATGGTTGCCAATCTGTGCAATCAACTGACAGAGTTAAACTCACGTGTGGATTCAGCGGTTTGCAAAACCGTTCTGTGCAGAATCCCAAAACCGGTATTTCCAGCCCAATGCCGGCATACGTACTAAACCGCAGGAAACGCCGTGTAAACCTCAGGAGAAACGTTTCCTTGAAACTGCTCCGCTGTGCGTTCGTTCACCTAAGAGAGTTGAATCTATCTTGAGATTCAGCGAGTCAGAAACACGTTTCTTCTAGGAGCTGCGTTGGGATATAACCGATTGAATGGTACCATAGTCTGTACAGAGAAATATCTGCTCCTAAAACCAAAACGGAGCTATCTAACTGAATGGTTCTCAATGTGTGCATTCAACTGACAGAGTTAAACTCACGTGTGGATTCAGCGGTTTGCAAACCCTTTCTGTGCACAATCCCAAAACCGGTTTTCCAGACCAATGCCAGCATACATACCAAACCGCAATAAACTTTGTCTAAAACTCAGGAGAAACGTTTAATTGAAACTGCTCTCCTGTGCATCCGTTCACCTAAGAGAGTTGAATCTATGTTGAGATTCAGCGAGTCAGAAACACGTTTCTTCTAGGAGCTGCGTTGGGATATTCCCGCGTGAATGGAACCATAGGCTATACAGAGAAATATCTGCTCCTAAAACCAAAACGGAGCTATCTAACTGAATGGTTGTCGATGTGTGAATTTAACTGACAGAGTTAAACTCACGTGAGAATTCAGCCGTTTGCAAACCCTTTCTGTGCAGAATCCCAAAACGGGTATTTCCAGCCCAATGCCGGCATACGTACTAAACAGCAGGAAACATCGTCTAAAACTCAGGAGAAACGTTTAATTGAAACTGCTCTCCTGTGCGTCCGTTCACCTAAGAGAGATGAATCTATGTTGAGATTCAGCGAGTCAGAAACACGTTTCTTCTAGGAGCTGCGTTGGTATATTCCCGAGTGAATGGGACCATAGGCTTTACAGAGAAATATCTGCTTCTAAAACCAAAACGGAGCTATCTAACTGAATGGTTGTCAATGTGTGCATTCAACTGACAGAGTTAAACTCACGTGTGGATTCAGCGGTTTGCCAACCCTTTCTGTGCAGAATCCCAAAACCGGTATTTCAGCCCAATGCCGGCATACGTACTAAACAGCAGGAAACTTCGTCTAAAACTGAGGAGAAACGTTTCCTTGAAACTGCTCTGCTGTGCGTTCGTTCAACTAAGATAGTTGAATCTATGTTGAGATTCAGCGAGTCAGAAACACGTTTCTTCTAGGAGCTGCATTGGGATATTGCCGATTGAATGGGACCATAGACTGTACAGAGAAATATCTGTTCCTAAAACCAAAACGGAGCTATCTAACTGAATGGTTGTCAATGTGTACATTCAACTGACAGAGTTAAACTCAAGTGAAGATTCAGCGGTTTGCAAACCCTTTCTGTGCAGATCCCAAAACCGATATTTCCAGCCCAATGCCGGTATGCGTAATAAACAGCAGGAAGCTTCGTCTAAAACTCAGGAGAAACGTCTCCTTGAAACTGCTCTGCTGTGCGTTCGTTCACCTAAGAGAGTTGAATCTATATTGAGATTCAGCGAGTCAGAAACTGGTTTCTTCTTGGAGTTGCGAGGGGATATTCCCGAGTGAATGGGACCATAGGCTGTACAGAGAAATATCTGCTTCTAAAACCAAAACGGAGCTATCTAACTGAATGGTTGTCAATGTGTGCATTCAACTGACAGAGTTAAACTCACGTGTGGATTCAGCGGTTTGAAAAACCGTTCTGTGCACAATCCCAAAACCGGCATTTCCAGCCCAATGCCGGCATAGGTACGAAACAGCAGTAAACTTCGTCTAAAACTCAGGAGAAACGTTTCCTTGAAACTGCTCTGCTGTGCGTTCGTTCACCTAAGAGAATTGAAACTATGTTGAGATTCAGCGAGTCAGAAACACGTTTCTTCTAGGATCTGGGTGGCGATATTCCCGAGGGAATTGGACCATTGGCTGTAGAGAGAAATATCTGCTTCTAAAACCAAACCGGAGCTAACTAACTGAATGGTTGTCAATGTCTACATTTACCTGACAGAGTTAAACTCACGTGTGGATTCAGCGTTTTGCAAACCCTTTCTTTGCAGTATCCCAAAAACGGCAATTTCAAACCAATACCGGCATATGTACGAAACAGCAGTAAACTTCGTCTAAAACTCAGGAGAAACGTTTCCTTGAAACTGCTCTGCTGTGGGTTCGTTCACCTAAGAGAGTTGAATCTATGTTGGGATTCAGCGAGTCAGAAACACGTTTCTTCTAGGAGCTGCGTTGGCATATTCCCGAGTGAATGGGACCATAGGCTGTACAGAGAAATATCTGCTTCTAAAACCAAAATGGAGCTATCTAACTGAATGGTTGTCAATGTGTGCATTCAACTCAGAGAGGTAAACTCACGTGTGCATTCAGCGGTTTACAAACCCTTTCTGTGCAGAATCCCAAAACCGGCATTTCCAGCCCAATGCCGACATCCGTACGAAACAGCAGTAAACTTCGTCTAAAACTCAGGAGAAACGTTTCCATGAAACTGCTCTGCTGTGTGTTCGTTCACCTAGGAGAGTTGAATCTATGTGGAGATTCGGCGTGTCAGAAACACGTTTCTTCTAGGAGCTGCATTGGGATATTCCCGAGTGAATGGGAACATAGGCTGTACAGAGAAATATCTGCTCCTAAAACCAAAACGGAGCTATCTAACTGAATGGTTGTCAATGCGTGCACTCAACTGACAGAGTTAAACTCACGTGTGGATTCAGCGGTTTAAAAACCCTTTCTGTGCAGAATCCCAAAACCGGTATTTCCAGCCCAATGCCGGCATACGTACTAAACAGCGGGAAACTTCGTCTAAAACTCAGGAGAAACGTTTCCCTGAAGCTGCTGTGCTGTGAGTTCGTTCACCTAAGAGAGTTGAATCTATGTTGAGATTCAGCGAATCAGAAACACGTTTCTTCTAGGGGCTGCGTTGGGTTATTCCCGAGTGAATGGGACCATAGGCTGTACAGAGAAATATCTTCATCTAAAACCAAAACGGAGCTCTCTAACTGAATGGTTGTCAACGTGTGCATTCAAGTGACAGAGTTAAACTCACTTGCGGATTCAGCGGTTTGCAAACCCTTTCTGTGCAGTATCCCAAAACCGGTATTTCCAGGCCAATGCTGGCATACGTACTATGCAGCAGGAAATTTCCTCTAAAACTCAGGAGAAACGTTTCCTTGAAACTGCTCTGCTGCGCGTTCGTTCACCTAAGAGAGTTGAATCTATGTTGAGATTCAGCGAGTCAGAAACACGTTTCTTCTAGGGGCTGCGTTGGGATATTCCCGAGTGAATAGGACCATAGGCTGTACAGAGAAATATCTGCTTCTAAAACCAAAACGGAGGTCTCTAACTGAATGGTTGTCAACGTGTGCATTCAAGTGACAGAGTTAAACTCACGTGTGGATTCAGCGGTTTGCAAACCCTTTCTGTGCAGAATCGCGAAACCATCATTTCCAGCCCAAGGCCAGCATACGTACGAAACAGCAGTATGACTTCGTCTAAGATTGAGGAGAAACGTTTAGTTGAGACTGCTCTGCTGTGCCTTGGTTCACCAAAGAGAGTTGAATCTCTGTTGATATTCAGCGAGTCAGAAACACGTTTCTTCTAGGAGCTGCGTTGGGATATTCCCGAGGGAATGGGACCATAGGCTGTACAGAGAAATATCTGCTTCTAAAACCAAAACGGAGCTATCTAACTGAATGTTTGTCCATGGGTGCATTCAACTGACAGTGTTAGACTCACATGTGCATTCAGCGGTTTGCAAACCCTTTCTGTGCAGAATCCCAAAACCGGCATTTCCAGCCCAATGCCGGCATAGGTACGAAAGAGCAGTAAACTTCGTCTAAAACTCAGGGAAGCGTTTCCTTGAAACTGCTCTGCTGTGCGTTCGTTCACCTAAGAGAGTTGAATCTATGTTGAGATTCAGCGAGTCACAAACACGTTTCTTCTAGGAGCTGCGTTGGGATATTCACGAGTGAATGGGACCATAGGCTGTACAGAGAAATATCTGCTTCTAAAACCAAAACGGAGGTCGCTAACTGAATGGTTGTCAACGTGTGCATTCAGGTGACAGAGTTAAACTCACGTGTGGATTCAGCGGTTTGCAAACCCTTTCTGTGCAGAATCCCAAAACCGGTATTTCCAGCCCAATGCCGGCATACGTACTAAACAGCAGGAAACTTCGTCTAAAACTCAGGAGAAACGTTTCCTTGAAATGCTGTGCTGTGCGTTCCTTCACCTAAGAGACCTGAATCTATGTTGAGATTCACCGAGTCATAAACACGTTTCTTCTAGGAGCTGCGTTGGGATATTCCCGAGGGAATTGGACCATAGGCTGTAGAGACAAACATCTGCTTCTAAAACCAAAACGGAGCTATCTAACTGAATGGCTGTCAATGTCTGCATTCAACTGACAGAGTTATACTCACGTGTGGATTCAGCGGTTTGCAAACCCTTTCTGTGCAGAATCCCAAAACCGGTATTTCCAGCCCAATGCCGGCATCCATACTAAACAGCAGGAAAGGTCGTCTAAATCTCAGGAGAAATGTTTCCTTGAAACGGCTCTGCTGTGCTTTCCTTCACTTAAGAGAGTTGAATCTATGTTGAGATTCAGCGAGTCAGAAACACGTTTCTTCTAGGAGCTGCGTTGGGATATTCCCGAGTAAATGGGACCATAGGCTGTACAGAGAAATATCTGCTCCTAAAACCAAAACGGAGCTATCTAACGGAATGGTTGTCAATGTGTACATTCAACTGACAGAGTTAAACTCACGTGTGGATTCAGCGGTTTGTAAACCCTTTCTGTACAGAATCCCAAAACCGGTATTTCCAGCCCAATGCCGGCATACGTACTAAACAGCAGGAAACTTCGTCTAAAACTCAGAAGAAACGTTTCCTTGAAACTTCTCTGCTGTGCGTTCGTTCACCAAAGAGAGTTGAATCTATGTGGAGATTCGGCGAGTCAGAAACACGTTTCTTCTAAGAGCTGCGTTGGGATATTCCCGAGGGAATGGGACCATAGGCTGTACAGAGAAATATCTGCTTCTAAAACCAAAACGGAGCTATCTAACTGAATGTTTGTCCATGGGTGCATTCAACTGACAGTGTTAGACTCACGTGTGGATTCAGCTGTTTTCAAACCCTTTCTGTGCAGAATCCCAAAACCGGCATTTCCAGCCCAATGCCGGCATAGGTACGAAACAGCAGTAAACTTCGTCTAAAACTCAGGGAAGCGTTTCCTTGAAACTGCTCTGCTGTGCGTTCGTTCACCTAAGAGAGTTGAATCTATGTTGAGATTCAGCGAGTCACAAACACGTTTCTTCAAGGAGCTTCGTTGGGATATTCACGAGTGAATGGGACCATAGGCTGTACAGAGAAATATCTGCTTCTAAAACCAAAACGGAGGTCGCTAACTGAATGGTTGTCAACGTGTGCATTCAGGTGACAGAGATAAACTCACGTGTGGATTCAGTGGTTTGCAAACCCTTTCGGTGCAGAATCCCAAAACCGGTATTTCCAGCCCAATGCCGGCATACGTACTAAACAGCAGGAAAGGTCGTCTAAATCTCAGGAGAAATGTTTCCTTGAAACGGCTCTGCTGTGCTTTCCTTCACCTAAGAGAGTTGAATCTATGTTGAGATTCAGCGAGTCAGAAACACGTTTCTTCTAGGAGCTGCGTTGGGATATTCCCGAGTAAATGGGACCATAGGCTGTACAGAGAAATATCTGCTCCTAAAACCAAAACGGAGCTATCTAACGGAATGGTTGTCAATGTGTACATTCAACTGACAGAGTTAAACTCACGTGTGGATTCAGCGGTTTGCAAACCCTTTCTGTACAGAATCCCAAAACCGGTATTTCCAGCCCAATGCCGGCATACGTACTAAACAGCAGGAAACTTCGTCTAAAACTCAGAAGAAACGTTTCCTTGAAACTTCTCTGCTGTGCGTTCGTTCACCAAAGAGAGTTGAATCTATGTGGAGATTCGGCGAGTCAGAAACACGTTTCTTCTAAGAGCTGCGTTGGGATATTCCCGAGGGAATGGGACCATAAGCTGTACAGAGAAATATCTGCTTCTAAAACCAAAACGGAGCTATCTAACTGAATGTTTGTCCATGGGTGCATTCAACTGACAGTGTTAGACTCACATGTGCATTCAGCGGTTTGCAAACCCTTTCTGTGCAGAATCCCAAAACCGGCATTTCCAGCCCAATGCCGGCATAGGTACGAAACAGCAGTAAACTTCGTCTAAAACTCAGGGAAGCGTTTCCTTGAAACTGCTCTGCTGTGCGTTCGTTCACCTAAGAGAGTTGAATCTATGTTGAGATTCAGCGAGTCACAAACACGTTTCTTCTAGGAGCTTCGTTGGGATATTCACGAGTGAATGGGACCATAGGCTGTACAGAGAAATATCTGCTTCTAAAACCAAAACGGAGGTCGCTAACTGAATGGTTGTCAACGTGTGCATTCAGGTGACAGAGTTAAACTCACGTGTGGATTCAGCGGTTTGCAAACCCTTTCTGTGCAGAATCACAAAACCGGTATTTCCAGCCCAATGCCGGCATACGTACTAAACAGCAGGAAACTTCGTCTAAAACTCAGGAGAAACGTTTCCTTGAAATGCTGTGCTGTGCGTTCCTTCAGCTAAGAGACCTGAATCTATGTTGAGATTCACCGAGTCATAAACACGTTTCTTCTAGGAGCTGCGTTGGGATATTCCCGAGGGAATTGGACCATAGGCTGTAGAGACAAACATCTGCTTCTAAAACCAATACGGAGCTATCTAACTGAATGGTTGTCAATGTCTGCATTCAACTGACAGAGTTATACTCACGTGTGGATTCAGCGGTTTGCAAACCCTTTCTGTGCAGAATCCCAAAACCAGTATTTCCAGCCCAATGCCGGCATACGTACTAAACAGCAGGAAAGGTCGTCTAAATCTCAGGAGAAATGTTTCCTTGAAACGGCTCTGCTGTGCTTTCCTTCACCTAAGAGAGTTGAATCTATGTTGAGATTCAGCGAGTCAGAAACACGTTTCTTCTAGGAGCTGCGTTGGGATATTCCCGAGTGAATGGGACCATAGGCTGTACAGAGAAATATCTGCTCCTAAAACCAAAACGGAGCTATCTAACGGAATGGTTGTCAATGTGTGCATTCAACTGACAGAGTTAGACTCACGTGTGGATTCAGCGGTTTGCAAACCCTTTCTGTGCAGAATCCCAAAACCGGTATTTCCAGCCCAATGCCGGCATACGTACTAAACAGCAGGAAACTTCGTCTAAAACTCAGGAGAAACGTTTCCTTGAAACTGCTCTGCTGTGCGTTCGTTCACCTAAGAGAGTTGAATCTATGTGGAGATTCGGCGAGTCAGAAACACGTTTCTTCTAAGAGCTGCGTTGGGATATTCCCGAGGGAATGGGACCATAGGCTGTACAGAGAAATATCTGCTTCTAAAACCAAAACGGAGCTATCTAACTGAATGTTTGTCCATGGGTGCATTCAACTGACAGTGTTAGACTCACGTGTGGATTCAGCGGTTTGCAAACCCTTTCTGTGCAGAATCCCGAAACCGGCATTTCCAGCCCAATGCCGGCATAGGTACGAAACAGCAGTATGACTTCGTCTAAGATTGAGGAGAAACGTTTAGTTGAGACTGCTCTGCTGTGCGTTGGTTCACCAAAGAGAGTTGAATCTATGTTGAGATTCAGCGAGTCAGAAACACGTTTCTTCTAGGAGCTGCGTTGGGATATTCCCGAGTGAATGGGTCCATAGTCTGTACAGAGAAATATCTGCTTCTAAAACCAAAACGGAGCTTTCTAACTGAATGGTTGTCAATGGGTGCATTCAACTGACAGATTTAAACTCACGTGTGGATTCAGCGGTTTGCAAACCCTTTCTGTGCAGAATCGCAAAACCGGCATTTCCAGCCCAATGCCGACATACGTACGAAAGAGCAGTAAACTTCGTCTAAAACTCAGGAGAAACGTTTCCTTGAAACTGCTCTGCTGTGCGTTCGTTCACCTAATAGAGTTGAATCAATGTTGAGATTCAGCGAGTCAGAAACACGTTTCTTCTAGGAGCTGCGTTGGGATATTCCCTAGTGAATGGGACCATAGGCTGTACAGAGAAATATATGCTTCTAAAACCAAAACGGAGCTATCTAACTGAATGGTTGTCAATGTGTGCATTCAACTGACAGAGTTAAACTCAGGTGTGGATTCAGCGGTTTGCAAATCCTTTCTGTGCAGAATCCCAAAACCGGTATTTCCAGCCCAATGCCGGCATACGTACTAAACAGCAGTAAAGGTCGTCTAAATCTCAGGAGAAACGTTTCCTTGAAACGGCTCTGCTGTGCTTTCCTTCACCTAAGAGAGTTGAATCTATGTTGAAATTCAGCGAGTCAGAAACACGTTTCTTCTAGGAGCTGCGGTGGGATATTCCCGAGTGAATGGGACCATAGGCTGTACAGAGAAATATCTGCTCCTAAAACCAAAACGGAGTTATCTAACGGAATGGTTGTCAATGTGTGTATTCAACTGACAGAGTTAAACTCACGTGTGGATTCAGCGGTTTGCAAACCCTTTCTGTGCAGAATCCCAAAACCGGTATTTCCAGCCCAATGCCGGCATACGTACTAAACAGCAGGAAACTTCGTCTAAAACTCAGGAGAAACGTTTCCTTGAAACTGCTCTGCTGTGCGTTCGTTCACCAAAGAGAGTTGAATCTATGTGGAGATTCGGCGAGTCAGAAACACGTTTCTTCTAAGAGCTGCGTTGGGATATTCCCGAGGGAATGGGACCATAGGCTGTACAGAGAAATATCTGCTTCTAAAACCAAAACGGAGCTATCTAACTGAATGTTTGTCCATGGGTGCATTCAACTGACAGTGTTAGACTCACGTGTGGATTCAGCGGTTTGCAAACCCTTTCTGTGCAGAATCCCAAAACCGGCATTTCCAGCCCAATGCCGGCATAGGTACGAAACAGCAGTAAACTTCGTCTAAAACTCAGGGAAGCGTTTCCTTGAAACTGCTCTGCTGTGCGTTCGTTCACCTAAGAGAGTTGAATCTATGTTGAGATTCTGCGAGTCAGAAACACGTTTCTTCCAGGGGCTGCGTTGGGATATTCCCGAGTGAATGGGACCATAGGCTGTACAGAGAAATATCTGCTTCTATAACCAAAACGGAGGTCTCTAACTGAATGGTTGTCAACTTGTGCATTCAAGTGACAGAGTTAAACTCACGTGAGGATTCAGCGGTTTGCAAACCCTTTCTGTGCAGAATCCCAAAACCGGTATTTCCAGCCCAATGCCGGCATACGTACTAAACAGCAGGAAACTTCGTCTAAAACTCAGGAGAAACGTTTCCTTGAAACTGCTGTGCTATGCGTTCGTTCACCTAAGAGAGTTGAATGTATGTTGAGATTCACCGAGTCATAAACACGTTTCTTCCAGGAGCTGCGTTGGGATATTCCCGAGGGAATTGGACCATAGGCTGTAGAGAGAAACATCTGCTTCTAAAACCAAAACGGAGCTATCTAACTGAATGTTTGTCAATGTCTGCATTCAACTGACCGAGTTATACTCACGTGTGGATTCAGCGGTTTGCAAACCCTGTCTGTGCAGAATCCCAAAACCGGTATTTCCAGCCCAATGCCGGCATACGTACTAAACAGCAGGAAAGGTCGTCTAAATCTCAGGAGAAACGTTTCCTTGAAACGGCTCTGCTGTGCTTTCCTTCACCTAAGAGAGTTGAATCTATGTTGAGATTCAGCGAGTCACAAACACGTTTCTTCTAGGAGCTGCGTTGGGATATTCACGAGTGAATGGGACCATAGGCTGTACAGAGAAATATCTGCTTCTAAAACCAAAACGGAGCTATCTAACTAAATGGTTGTCAATGTGTGCATTTAACTCAGAGAGGTAAACTCACGTGTGCATTCAGCGGTTTGCAAACCCTTTCTGTGCAGAATCCCAAAACCGGAATTTCCAGCCCAATGCCGGCATACGTACTAAACAGCAGGAAACTTCGTCTAAAACTCAGGAGAAACGTTTCCTTGAAACTGCTGTGCTGTGCGTTCCTTCACCTTAGAGAGTTGAATCTATGTTGAGATTCAGCGAGTCGGAAACACGTTTCTTCCAGGAGCTGTGTTGGGATATTCCCGAGGGAATGGGACCATAGGCTGTACAGAGACATATCTGCTTCTAAACCCAAAACGGAGCTATCTAACGGAATGGTTGTTAATGTGTGCATTCAACTGACAGAGTTAAACTCACGTGTGGATTCAGCGGTTTGCAAACCCTTTCTGTGCAGAATCGCGAAACCGTCATTTCCAGCCCAATGCTAGCATACGTACGAAACAGCAGTATGACTTCGTCTAAGATTGAGGAGAAACGTTTAGTTGAGACTGCTCTGCTGTGCGTCGGTTCACCAAAGAGAGTTGAATCTATGTTGAGATTCAGCGAGTCAGAAACACGTTTCTTCTAGGAGCTGCGTTGGGATATTCCCGAGTGAATGGGTCCATAGTCTGTACAGAGAAATATCTGCTTCTAAAACCAAAACGGAGCTTTCTAACTGAATGGTTGTCAATGGGTGCATTCAACTGACAAATTTAAACTCACGTGTGGATTCAGCTGTTTGCAAACCCTTTCTGTGCAGAATCGCAAAACCGGCATTTCCAGCCCAATGGCGACATACGTACGAAACAGCAGTAAACTTCGTCTAAAACTCAGGAGAAACGTTTCCTTGAAACTGCTCTGCTGTGCGTTCGTTCACCTAAAAGAGTTGAATCAATGTTGAGATTCAGCGAGTCAGAAACACGTTTCTTCTAGGAGCTGCGTTGGGATATTCCCTAGTGAAAGGGACCATAGGCTGTACAGAGAAATATCTGCTTCTAAAACCAAAACGGAGCTATGTAACTGAATGGTTGTCAATGTGTACATTCAACTGACAGAGTTAAACTCAGGTGTGGATTCAGCGGTTTGCAAATCCTTTCTGTGCAGAATCCCAAAACCGGTATTTTCAGCCCAATGACGGCATACGTACTAAACAGCAGGAAAGGTCGTCTAAATCTCAGGAGAAACGTTTCCTTGAAACGGCTCTGCTGTGCTTTCCTTCACCTAAGAGAGTTGAATCTATGTTGAAATTCAGCGAGTCAGAAACACGTTTCTTCTAGGAGCTGCTTTGGGATATTCCCGAGTGAATGGGACCATAGGCGGTACAGAGAAATATCTGCTCCTAAAACCAAAACGGAGCTATCTAACGGAATGGTTGTCAATGTGTGCATTCAACTGACAGAGTTAAACTCACGTGTGGATTCAGCGGTTTACAAACCCTTTCTGTGCAGAATCCCAAAACCGGTATTTCCAGCCCAATGCCGGCATACGTACTAAACAGCAGGAAACTTCGTCTAAAACTCAGGAGAAACGTTTCCTTGAAACTGCTCTGCTGTGCGTTCGTTCACCAAAGAGAGTTGAATCTATGTGGAGATTCGGCGGGTCAGAAACACGTTTCTTCTAAGAGCTGCGTTGGGATATTCCCGAGGGAATGGGACCATAGGCTGTACAGAGAAATATCTGCTTCTAAAACCAAAACGGAGCTATCTAACTGAATGTTTGTCCATGGGTGCATTCAACTGACAATGTTAGACTCACGTGTGGATTCAGCGGTTTGCAAACCCTTTCTGTGCAGAATCCCAAAACCGGCATTTCCAGCCCAATGCCGGCATAGGTACGAAACAGCAGTAAACTTCGTCTAAAACTCAGGGAAGCGTTTCCTTGAAGCTGCTCTGCTGTGCGTTCGTTCACCTAAGAGAGTTGAATCTATGTTGAGATTCAGCGAGTCAGAAACACGTTTCTTCCAGGGGCTGCGTTGGGATATTCCCGAGTGAATGGGACCATAGGCTCTACAGAGAAATATCTGCTTCTAAAACCAAAACGGAGGTCTCTAACTGAATGGTTGTAAACGTGTGCATTCAAGTGACAGAGTTAAACTCACGTGTGGATTCAGCGGTTTGCAAACCGTTTCTGTGCAGAATCCCAAAACCGGTATTTCCAGCCCAATGCCGGCATACGTACTAAACAGCAGGAAACTTCGTCTAAAACTCAGGAGAAACGTTTCCTTGAAACTGCTGTGCTGTGCGTTTGTTCAGCTAAGAGAGTTGAATCTATGTTGAGATTCAGCGAGTCAGAAATACGTTTCTTCCAGGGGCTGCGTTGGGATATTCCCGAGTGAATGGGACCATAGGCTGTACAGAGAAATATCTGCTTCTAAAACCAAAACGGAGGTCTCTAACTGAGTGGTTGTCAACGTGTGCATTCAAGTGACAGAGTTAAACTCACGTGTGGATTCAGCGGTTTGCAAACCCTTTCTGTGCAGAATCCAAAACCGGTATGTCCAGCCCAATGCCGGCATACGTACTAAACAGCAGGAAACTTCGTCTAAAACTCAGGAGAAACGTTTCCTTGAAACTGCTGTGCTGTGCGTTCCTTCACCTTAGAGAGTTGAATCTATGTTGAGATTCAGCGAGTCGGAAACACGTTTCTTCTAGGAGCTGCGTTGGGATATTCCCGAGGGAATTGGACCATAGGCTGTACAGAGACATATCTGCTTCTAAACCCAAAACTGAGCTATCTAACTGAATGGTTGTCAATGTGTGCATTCAACTGACAGAGTTAAACTCACGTGTGGATTCAGCCGTTTGCAATCCCTTTCTGTGCAGAATCGCGAAACCGTCATTTCCAGCCCAATGCCAGCATACGTATGAAACAGCAGTATGACTTCGTCTAAGACTGAGGAGAAACGTTTAGTTGAGACTGCTCTGCTGTGCGTTGGTTCACCAAAGAGAGTTGAATCTATGTTGAGATTCAGCGAGTCAGAAACACGTTTCTTCTAGGAGCTGCGTTGGGATATTTCCGAGTGAATGGGTCCATAGTCTGTACAGAGAAATATCTGCTTCTAAAACCAAAACGGAGCTTTCTAACTGAATGGTTGTCAATGGGTGCATTCAACTGACAGATTTAAACACAGGTGTGGATTCAGCGGTTTGCAAACCCTTTCTGTGCAGAATCGCAAAACCGGCATTTCCAGCCCAATGCCGACATACGTACGAAACAGCAGTAAGCTTCGTCTAAAACTCAGGAGAAACGTTTCCTTGAAACTGCTCTGCTGTGCGTTCGTTCACCTAATAGAGTTGAATCAATGTTGAGATTCAGCGAGTCAGAAACACGTTTCTTCTAGGAGCTGCGTTGGGATATTTCCTAGTGAATGGGACCATAGGCTGTACAGAGAAATATCTGCTTCTAAAACCAAAACGGAGCTATCTAACTGAATGGTTGTCAATGTGTGCATTCAACTGACAGAGTTAAACTCAGGTGTGGATTCAGCGGTTTGCAAATCCTTTCTGTGCAGAATCCCAAAACCGGTATTTCCAGCCCAATGCCGGCATACGTACTAAACAGCAGGAAAGGTCGTCTAAATATCAGGAGAAACGTTTCCTTGAAACGGCTCTGCTGTGCTTTCCTTCACCTAAGAGTGTCGAATCTATGTTGAAATTCAGCGAGTCAGAAACACGTTTCTTCTAGGAGCTGCGGTGGGATATTCCCGAGTGAATGGGACCATAGGCTGTACAGAGAAATATCTGCTCCTAAAAGCAAAACGGAGCTATCTAACGGAATGGTTGTCAATGTGTGCATTCAACTGACAGAGTTAAACACACGTGTGGATTCAGCGGTTTGCAAACCCTTTCTGTGCAGAATCCCAAAACCGGTATTTCCAGCCCAATGCTGGCATACGTACTAAACAGCAGGAAACTTCGTCTAAAACTCAGGAGAAACGTTTCCTTGAAACTGCTCTGCTGTGCGTTCGTTCACCAAAGAGAGTTGAATCTATGTGGAGATTCGGCGAGTCAGAAACACGTTTCTTCTAAGAGCTGCGTTGGGATATTCCCGAGGGAATGGGACCATAGGCTGTACAGAGAAATATCTGCTTCTAAAACCAAAACGGAGCTATCTAACTGAATGTTTGTCCATGGGTGCATTCAACTGACAATGTTAGACTCACGGGTGGATTCAGCGGTTTGCAAACCCTTTCTGTGCAGAATCCCAAAACCGGCATTTCCAGCCCAATGCCGGCATAGGTACGAAACAGCAGTAAACTTCGTCTAAAACTCAGGGAAGCGTTTCCTTGAAGCTGCTCTGCTGTGCGTTCGTTCACCTAAGAGAGTAGAATCTATGTTGAGATTCTGCGAGTCAGAAACACGTTTCTTCCAGGGGCTGCGTTGGGATATTCCCGAGTGAATGGGACCATAGGCTCTACAGAGAAATATCTGCTTCTAAAACCAAAACGGAGGTCTCTAACTGAATGGTTGTAAACGTGTGCATTCAAGTGACAGAGTTAAACTCACGTGTGGATTCAGCGGTTTGCAAACCCTTTCTGTGCAGAATCCCAAAACCGGTATTTCCAGCCCAATGCCGGCATACGTACTAAACAGCAGGACTCTTCGTCTAAAACTCAGGAGAAACGTTTCCTTGAAACTGCTGTGCTGTGCATTCGTTCACCTAAGAGAGTTGAATGTATGTTGAGATTCACCGAGTCATAAACACGTATCTTCTAGGAGCTGCGTTGGGATATTCCCGAGGGAATTGGACCATAGGCTGTAGAGAGAAACATCTGCTTCTAAAACCAAAACGGAGCTATCTAACTGAATGTTTGTCAATGTCTGCATTCAACTGACAGAGTTATACTCACGTGTGGATTCAGCGGTTTGCAAACCCTTTCTGTGCAGAATCCCAAAACCGGTATTTCCAGCCCAATGCCGGCATACGTACTAAACAGCAGGAAAGGTCGTCTAAATCTCAGGAGAAACGTTTCCTTGAAACGGTTCTGCTGTGCTTTCCTTCACCTAAGAGAGTTGAATCTATGTTGAGATTCAGCGAGTCACAAACACATTTCTTCTAGGAGCTGCGTTGGGATATTCACGAGTGAATGGGACCATAGACTGTACAGAGAAATATCTGCTTCTAAAACCAAAACGGAGCTATCTAACTGAATGGTTGTCAATCTGTGCATTTAACTCAGAGAGGTAAACTCACCTGTGCATTCAGCGGTTTGCAAACCCTTTCTGTGCAGAATCCCAAAACCGGAATTTCCAGCCCAATGCTGGCATACGTACTAAACAGCAGGAAACTTCGTCTAAAACTCAGGAGAAACGTTTCCTTGAAACTGCTGTGCTGTGCGTTTGTTCAGCTAAGAGAGTTGAATCTATGTTGAGATTCAGCGAGTCAGAAATACGTTTCTTCCAGGGGCTGCGTTGGGATATTCCCGAGTGAATGGGACCATAGGCTGTACAGAGATATATCTGCTTCTAACCCCAAAACGGAGCTATCTAACGGAATGGTTGTTAATGTGTGCATTCAACTGACAGAGTTAAACTCACGTGTGGATTCAGCGGTTTGCAAACCCTTTCTGTGCAGAATCGCGAAACCGTCATTTCCAGCCCAATGCTAGCATACGTACGAAACAGCAGTATGACTTCGTCTAAGATTGAGGAGAAACGTTTAGTTGAGACTGCTCTGCTGTGCGTCGGTTCACCAAAGAGAGTTGAATCTATTTTGAGATTCAGCGAGTCAGAAACACGTTTCTTCTAGGAGCTGCGTTGGGATATTCCCGAGTGAATGGGTCCATAGTCTGCACAGAGAAATATCTGCTTCTAAAACCAAAACGGAGCTATCTAACTGAATGGTTGTCAATGTGTACATTCAACTGACAGAGTTAAACTCAGGTGTGGATTCAGCGGTTTGCAAATCCTTTCTGTGCAGAATCCCAAAACCGGTATTTTCAGCCCAATGACGGCATACGTACTAAACAGCAGGAAAGGTCGTCTAAATCTCAGGAGAAACGTTTCCTTGAAACGGCTCTGCTGTGCTTTCCTTCACCTAAGAGAGTTGAATCTATGTTGAAATTCAGCGAGTCAGAAACACGTTTCTTCTAGGAGCTGCGTTGGGATATTCCCGAGTGAATGGGACCATAGGCGGTACAGAGAAATATCGGCTCCTAAAACCAAAACGGAGCTATCTAACGGAATGGTTGTCAATGTGTGCATTCAACTGACAGAGTTAAACTCACGTGTGGATTCAGCGGTTTACAAACCCTTTCTGTGCAGAATCCCAAAACCGGTATTTCCAGCCCAATGCCGGCATACGTACTAAACAGCAGGAAACTTCGTCTAAAACTCAGAAGAAACGTTTCCTTGAAACTGCTCTGCTGTGCGTTCGTTCACCAAAGAGAGTTGAATCTATGTGGAGATTCGGCGGGTCAGAAACACGTTTCTTCTAAGAGCTGCGTTGGGATATTCCCGAGGGAATGGGACCATAGGCTGTACAGAGAAATATCTGCTTCTAAAACCAAAACGGAGCTATCTAACTGAATGTTTGTCCATGGGTGCATTCAACTGACAGTGTTAGACTCACGTGTGGATTCAGCGGTTTGCAAACCCTTTCTGTGCAGAATCCCAAAACCGGCATTTCCAGCCCAATGCCGGCATAGGTACGAAACAGCAGTAAACTTCGTCTAAAACTCAGGGAAGCGTTTCCTTGAAACTGCTCTACTGTGCGTTCGTTCACCTAAGAGAGTTGAATCTATGTTGAGATTCAGCGAGTCACAAACACGTTTCTTCTAGGAGCTGCGTTGGGATATTCACGAGTAAATGGGACCATAGGCTGTACAGAGAAATATCTGATTCTAAAACCAAAACGGAGCTATCTAACTGAATGGTTGTCAATGTGTGCATTCAACTGACAGAGTTAAATTGACTTGTGGATTCAGCGGTTTGCAAACCCTTTCTATGCAGAATCCCAAAACCGGTATTTCCAATCCAATGCCGTCATACGTACTAAACAGCAGGAAACTTCGTCTAAAACTCAGGAGAAACATTTCCTTGAAACTGCTCTGCTGTGCGATCGTTCACCTAAGAGTGTTGAATATATGTTGAGATTCAGTGAGTAAGAAACACGTTTCTTCTAGGAGCTGCATTGGTATATTCCCGAGTGAATGGGAAAATAGGCTGTACAGAGAAATATCTGCTTCTAAAACCAAAACGGAGCTATCTAATTGAATGCTTGTCATTGTGTTCATTCAACTGACAGAATTAAACTCACGTGTGGATTCAGCGGTGTGCAAACCCTTTCTGTGCGGAATCCCAAAAGCGGTATTTCCAGCCCAATGCTGGCATACGTACTAAACTGCAGTAAACTTCGTCTAAAACTCAGGAGAAACGTTTCCTTGAAACTGCTCCGCTGTGCGTTCGTTCACCTAAGAGCGTTGAATCTATGTTGAGATTCAGCGAGTCAGTAACACATTTCTTCTAGGAGCTGCGTTGGGATATTCCCGAGTGAATGGGACCATAGGCTGTACAGAGAAATATCTACTTCTAAAACCAAAACGGAGCTATCTAACTGAATGGTTGTCAATGTGTGCATTCAACTGAGAGTGGTAAACTCACGTGTGGATTCAGCGGTTTGCAAACCCTTTCTGTGCAGAATCACAAAACTGGTATTTCCAGCCCAATGCTGGCATCCGTACTAAACAGGAGGAAACTTTGTCTAAAACTCAGGAGAAACGTTTCCTTGAAACTGCTCTGCTGTGCGTTCTTTCACCTAAGAGAGTTGAATCTATGTTGAGATTCACCGAGTCACAAACACGTTTCTTCTAGGGGCTGCGTTGGGATATTCCCGAGTGAATGGGACCATAGGCTGTACAGAGAAATGTCTGTTTCTAAAACGAAAAAGGAGCTATCTTACTGAATGGTTGTCAATGTTCGATTTCATCTGACGGAGTTAAACTCACGTGTGGATTCAGCGGTTTGCAAACCCTTTCTGTGCAGAATCCCTAAACCGCCAATTCCAGCCCAATGCCGGCAAACGTATGAAACAGCAGTAAACGTCTAAAACTCAGGAGAAGCGTATCCTTGAAACTACTCTGCTGTGCGTTCGTTCACCTAAGAGAGTTGAATCTATGTTGAGATTCAGCGAGTCAGAAACACGTTTCTTCTAGGACCTGCGTAGGCATCTTCCCGAGTGAATGGGAGAAAAGGCTGTACAGAGAACTATCTGCTTCTAAAACCAAAACGGAGCTATCTAACTGAATGATTGTCAATGGGTGCATTCAACTGACAGAGTTAAACTCACGTGTGGATTCAGCGGTTTGCAAACCCTTTCTGTGCAGAATCCCGAAACCGGAATTTTCAGCCCTATGCCGGCATAAGCACGATACGGCAGTATGATTTCGTCTAAAACTCAGGAGAAACGTTTCCTTGAAACTGCTCTGCTGTGCGTTCGTTCACCTAAGAGAGTTGAATCTATGTTGAGATTCAGCGAGTCAGAAACACGTTTCTTCTAGAAGCTGCGCTGGGATATTACCGAGTGAATGGGACGATAGACTGTACAGAGAAATATCTGCTTATAAAACCAAAACGGAGCTATCTAACCGAATGGTTGTCAATGTGTGCATTCAACTGACAGAGTTAAACTCACGTGTGGATTCAGCGGCTTGCAAACCCTTTCTGTGCAGAATCCGAAAACCGGTATTTCCAGCCCAATGCCGGCATACATACTAAACAGCAGTAAACTTCGTCTAAAACTCAGGAGAAACGTTTCCCTGAAACTGCTCTGCTGTACGTTCGTTCACCTAAGAGAGTTGAATCTATGTTGAGTTTCAGCGAGTCAGAAACACGTCTCTTCTAGGAGCTGCGTTGGTTTATTCCCGAGTGAAAGGGACCATAGGCTGTACAGAGAAATATCTGCTTCTAAAACCAAAACGGAGCTATCTAAGTGAATGGTTGTCAATGTGTGCATTCAACTGACAGAGTAAAACTGACGTGTGGATTCAGCAGTTTGCAAACGCTTTCTGTGCAGAATCCCAAAACCGGTATTTCGAGCCCAATGCCGGCATACGTACTAAACAGCAGGAAACTTCGTCTAAAACTCAGGAGAAACGTTTCCTTAAAACTGCTCTGCTGTGCGTTCGTTCACCTAAGAGAGTTGAATCTATGTTGAGATTCAGCGAGTCAGAAACACGTTTTATTCTAGGAGCTGAGTTGGGAGATTCCCGAGGGAATGGGACCATAGGCTTTACAGAGAAATATCTGCTTCTAAAACCAAAACGGAGCTATCTAAGTGAATGGTTTTCAATGTGTGCATTCAACTGACAGAGTTAAACTCACGTGTGGATTCAGCGGTGTGCAAATCCTTTCTGTGCGGAAATCACAAAACCGGTATTTCCAGCCCAATGCCTGCATACGGACTAAACCGCAGTAAACTTCGTCTAAAACTCAGGAGAAACGTTTCCTTGAAGCTGCTCTGCTGTGCGTTCGTTCACTTAAGAGAGTTGAATGTATGTTGAGATTCAGCGAGTCAGAAACAGGTTTCTTCTAGGCGGTGCGTTGGGATATTCCCGAGTGAATGGGACCATAGGCTGCACAGAGAAATATCTGCTTCTAAAACGAAAACGGAGCTATCTAACTGAATGGTTGTCAGTGTGCGCATTCAACTGACAGAGATAAACTCACGTGTGGATTCAGCGGTTTGCAAACCCTTTCTGTGCAGAATCCGTAAACCGCCGATTCCAGCCCAATGCCGGCATACGTATGAAACAGCAGTAAACGTCTAAAACTCAGGAGAAGCGTATCCTTGAAACTGCTCTGCTGTGCGTTCGTTCACCTAAGAGAGTTGAATCTATGTTGAGATTCAGCGAGTCAGAAACACGTTTCTTCTAGGAGCTGCGTAGGCATCTTCCCGAGTGAATGGGAGAAAAGGCTGTACAGAGAACTATCTGCTTCTAAAACCAAAACGGAGCTATCTAACTGAATGATTGACAATGGGTGCATTCAACTGACAGAGTTAAACTCACGTGTGGATTCAGCGGCTTGCAAACCCTTTCTGTGCAGAATCCGAAAACCGGTATTTCCAGCCCAATGCCGGCATACATACTAAACAGCAGTAAACTTCGTCTAAAACTCAGGAGAAACGTTTCCCTGAAACTGCTCTGCTGTACGTTCGTTCACCTAAGAGAGTTGAATCTATGTTGAGTTTCAGCGAGTCAGAAACACGTTTCTTCTAGGAGCTGCGTAGGCATCTTCCCGAGTGAATGGGAGAAAAGGCTGTACAGAGAACTATTTGCTTCTAAAACCAAAACGTAGCTATCTAACTGAATGATTGTCAATGGGTGCATTCAACTGACAGAGTTAAACTCACGTGTGGATTCAGCGGTTTGCAAACCCTTTCTGTGCAGAATCGCGAAACCGTCATTTCCCGCCCAATGCCAGCATACGTACGAAACAGCAGTATGACTTCGTCTAAGATTGAGGAGAAACGTTTAGTTGAGACTGCTCTGCTGTGCGTTGGTTCACCAAAGAGAGTTGAATGTATGTTGAGATTCAGCGAGTCAGAAACACGTTTCTTCTAGGAGCTTCGTTGGGATATTCCCGAGTGAATGTGTCCATAGTCTGTACAGAGAAATACCTGCTTCTAAAACCAAAACGGAGCTTTCTAACTGAATGGTTGTCAATGGGTGCATTCAACTGACAGATTTAAACTCACGTGTGGATTCAGGAGCTTCCAACGCTTTCTGTGCAGAATCCCAAAACCGGTATTTCCAGCCCAATGCCGACATACGTACGAAACAGCAGTAAACTTCGTCTAAAACTCAGGAGAAACGTTTCCTTGAAACTGCTCTGCTGTGCATTCGTTCACCTAATAGAGTTGAATCATTGTTGAGATTCAGCGAGTCAGAAACACGTTTCTTGTAGGAGCTGCGTTGGGATATTCCCGAGTGACTGGGACCATAGGCTGTACAGAGAAATATCTGCTTCTAAAACCAAAACGGAGCTATCGAACTGAATGGTTGTCAATGTGTGCATTCAACTGACAGAGTTAAACTCACGTGTGGATTCAGCGGTTTGCAAACCCTTTCTGTGCAGA
This sequence comes from Aotus nancymaae, assembly GCF_030222135.1. Classification (NCBI taxonomy): domain Eukaryota; kingdom Metazoa; phylum Chordata; class Mammalia; order Primates; family Aotidae; genus Aotus; species Aotus nancymaae. Next base: position 1,755,972 of record NW_026988587.1, read on the forward strand.
ATCCCGAAACAGGTATTTCCAGCCCAATGCCGGCATACGTACTAAACAGCAGGAAAGGTCATCTAAATCTCAGGAGAAACGTTTCGTTGAAACTGCTCTGCTGTGCGTTCGTTCACCTAATAGAGTTGAATCAATGTTGAGATACAGCGAGTCAGAAACACGTTTCTTCTAGGAGCTGCGTTTGGATATTCCCGAGTGAAAGGGACCATAGGCTGTACAGAGAAATATCTGCTCCTAAAACCAAAACGGAGCTATCTAACAGAATGGTTGTCAATGTGTGCATTCAACTGACAGAGTTAAACTCACGTGTGGATTCAGCGCTTTGCAAACCCTTTCTGTGCAGAATCCCAAATCCGGTATTTCCAGCCCAATGCCGGCATACGTACTAAACAGCAGGAAACTTCGTCTAAAACTCAGGAGAAACGTTTCTTGAAACTGCTCTGCTGTGCGTTCGTTCACCAAAGAGAGTTGAATCTATGTGGAGATTCGGCGAGTCAGAAACACGTTTCTTCTAAGAGCTGCATTGGGATATTCCCGAGGGAATGGGACCATAGGCTGTACAGAGAAATATCTGCTTCTAAAACCAAAACGGAGCTATCTAACTGAATGTTTGTCCATGGGTGCATTCAACTGACAGTGTTAGACTCACGTGTAGATTCAGCGGTTTGCAAACCCTTTCTGTGCAGAATCCCAAAACCGGCATTTCCAGCCCAATGCCGGCATAGGTACGAAACAGCAGCAAACTTCGTCTAAAACTCAGGGAAGCGTTTCCTTGAAACTGCTCTGCTGTGCGTTCGTTCACCTAAGAGAGTTGAATCTATGTTGAGATTCAGCGAGTCAGAAACACGTTTCTAGGAGCTGCCTTGGGATATTCCCGAGTGAATGGGACCATAGGCTGTACAGAGAAATATCTGCTTCTAAAACCAAAACGGAGCTATCTAACTGAATGGTTGTCAAAGTGTGCATTCAACTGACAGAGTTAAACTCACGTGTGGATTCAGCGGTTTGCAAACCCTTTCTGTGCAGAATCCCAAAACTGGTATTTCCAGCCCAATGCCGGCATACGTACTAAACAGCAGGAAACTTCGTCTAAAACTCAGGAGAAACGTTTCCTTGAAACTGCTCTACTGTGTGTTCGTTCACCTAAGAGAGTTGAAACTATGTTGAGATTCAGCGAGTCAGAAACACGTTTCTTCTAGGAGCTGCGTTGGGATATTCCCAAGGGAATGGGACCATAGGCTGTAGAGAGAAATATCTGCTTCTAAAACCAAAACGGAGCTATATAACCGAATGGTTTTCAATATCTGCATTTAACTGACAGAGTTAAACTCACGTGTGGAATCAGCGTTTTGCAAACCCTTTCTTTGCAGTATCCCAAAAACGGCAATTTCTGAGCAATACTGGCATACGTACGAAACAGCAGGAAACTTCGTCTAAAACTCAGGAGAAACGTTTCCTTGAAACTGCTCTGCTGTGCGTTCGTTCACCTAAGAGAGTTTTATCTACGTTGGGATTCAGCGAGTCAGAAACACGTTTCTTCTAGGAGCTGCGTTGGGATATTCACGAGTGAATGTGACCATAGGCTGTACAGAGAAATATCTGCTTCTAAAACCAAAACGGAGCTATCTAACTGAATGGTTGTTAATGTGTGCATTTAACCTAGAGAGGTAAACTCACGTGTGCATTCAGCGGTTTGCAAACCCTTTCTGTAAAGAATCCCAAAATCGGCATTTCCAGCCCAATGCCGACATACGTACGAAAAAGCAGTAAACTTCGTCTAAAACTCAGGAGAAACGTTTCCTTGAAACTGCTCTGCTGTGTGTTCTTTCCACTAACAGAGGTGAATCTACGTGGGGATTCGGCCAGTCAGAAACACGTTTATTCTAGGAGCTGCATTGGGATATTCCCGAGTGAATGGGACCATAGGCTGCACAGAGAAATATCTGCTCATGAAATCAAAACGGAGCTATTTAACTGAATAGTTTTGAATGTGTGCATTAAACTGACAGACGTAAACTCACGTGTGGATTCAGCGGTTTGCAAACCCTTTCAGTACAGAATCCTGAAACTGGCATCTTCAGCCCTATGCCGGCATAAGTACGAAACACCAGTATGACTTCGTCTAAAACTCAGGGGAAACGTTTCCTTCAAACTGCTCTGCTCTGCGTTCGTTCACCTAAGAGAGTTGTATTTTTGTTGAAATTCAGCGAGTCAGAAACACGTTTCTTCAAGGAGCTGCGCTGGGATATTCCCGAGTGAATGGGACCATAGACTGTACAGAGAAATATCTGCTTCTAAAACCAAAACGGAGCTCTCTAAATGAATGGTTGTCAATGTGTGCATTCAACTGAGAGAGTTAAACTCACGTGTGGTTTCAGCGGTTTGCAAACCCTTTCTGTGCAGAATCCCAAAACCGGTATTTCCAGCCCAATGCCGGCATACGTACTAAACAGCAGTAAACTTCGTCTAAAACACAAGAGAAACGTTTCCTTGAAACTGCTCTGCTGTGCGTGCGTTCACCTAAGAGAGTTGAATCTATGTTGAGATTCAGCGAGTCAGAAACACGTTTCTTGTAGGAGCTGTGTTGGGATATTCCCGAGTGAATGGGACCATAGACTGTATAGAGAAATATCTTGTTCTAAAACCAAAACGGAGCTATCTAACTGAATGGTTGTCAATGTCTGCATTCAACTGACAGAGTTAACTCACGTGTGGATTCAGCGCTTTGCAAACCCTTTCTGTGCAGAATCCCGAAACCGGCATTTCCAGCCCAATGCCGTCATACGTACTAAACAGCAGGAAACTTCGTCTAAAACTCAGGAGAAACGTTTCCTGAAAACTGCTCTGCTGTGCGTTCGTGCACCTAAGAGAGTTGAATCTATGTTGAGATTCAGCGAGTCAGAAACACGTTTCTTCTAAGAGCTGCGTTGGGATATTCCCGAGTGAATGGGACCATAGGCTGTACAGAGAAATATCTCCTTTTAAAACCAAAACGGAGCTATCTAACTGAATGGTTGTCAATGTGTGCATTCAACTGACAGAGTTAAACTCACGTGTGGATTCAGCGGTTTGCAAACCCTTTCTGTGCAGAATCACAAAACCGGTATTTCCAGCCCAATGCCGGCATACGTACTAAACAGCAGGAAACTTCGTCTAAAGCTCAGGAGAAACGTTTCCTTGAAACTGCTCTGCTGTGCGTTCGTTCACCTAAGAGAGTTGAAACTATGTTGAGATTCAGCAAGTCAGAAACACGTTTCTTCTAGGAGCTGCATTGGGATATTCCCGAGGGAATTGGACCATAGGCTGTAGAGAGAAATATCTGCTTCTAAAACCAAAACGGAGCTATCTTACTGAATGGTTGTCAATGTCTGCATTTAACTGACAGAGTTAAACTCACGTGTGGATTCAGCGTTTTGCAAACCCTTTCTTTGCAGTATCCCGAAAACGCCAATTTCAGACCAATACCGGCATACGTACGAAACAGCAGTAAACTTCGTCTAAAACTCAGGAGAAAAGTTTCCTTGAAACTGCTCTGCTGTGCGTTCGTTCACCTAAGATAGCTGAGTCTATGTCGGGATTCAGCGAGTCAGAAACACGTTTCTTCTAGAAGCTGCGATGGGTTATTCACGAGTGAATGGGACCATAGGCTGTACAGAGAAATATCTGCTTCTAAAACCAAAACGGAGCTATCTAACTGAATGGTTGTCAATGTGTGCATTCAACTCACAGAGGTAAACTCAGGTGTGCATTCAGCGGTTTACAAACACTTTCTGTGCAGAATCCCGAAACCGGCATTTCCAGCCCAATGCGGACACACGTACGAAACAGCAGTAAACTTCGTCTAAAACTCAGGAGAAACGTTGCCTTGAAACTGCTCTGCTGTGTGTTAGTTCAACAAAGAGAGTTTAATCTATGTGGAGATTCGGCGAGTCAGAAACACGTTTCTTCTAAGACCTGCGTTGTGATATTCCCGAGGGAATGGGACAATAGGCTGTACAGAGAAATATCTGCTTCTAAAACCAAAACGGAGCTATCTAACTGAATGTTTGTCCATGGGTGCATTCAACTGACAGTGTTAGACTCACGTGTGGATTCAGCGGTTTGCAAACCGTTTCTGTGCAGAATCCCAAAACCGGCATATCCAGCCCAATGCCGACATACGTACTACACGGCAGGAAACTTCGTCAAAAACTCAGGAGAAACGTTTCCTTGAACCTGCTCTGCTGTGCTTAAGTTCACCTAAGAGAGTTAAATCTATGTTGAGATTCAGCGAGTCAGAAACAAGTTTCTTCTAGGAGCTGCGTTCAGATATTCCCGAGTGAATGAGACCATAGGCTCTACAGAGAAATATCTGCTTCTAAAACCAAAACGGAGCTATCTAACTGAATGGTTGTCAAGGGTGCATTCAACTGACAGACTTTAATTCACGTGTGGATTCAGCGGTTTGGAAACCCTTTCTGTGCAGAATCGCAAAACCGGCATTTCCAACCGAATGCCGGCATACATACGGAACAGCAGTAAACTTCGTCTAAAACTCAGGAGAAACGTTTCCTTGAAACTGCTCTGCTGTGCGTTCGTTCACCTAAGAGGGTTGAATCTATGTTGAGATTCAGCGAGTAAGAAACACGTTTCTTCTAGGAGCTGTGTAGGTATATTCCCGAGTGAATGGGACCATAGTCTGTACAGAGAAATATCTGCTTCTACATCCAAAACGGAGCTATCTAACTGAATGGTTGTCAATGGGTGCATTCAACTCACAGAGTTAAAGTCACGTGTGGATTCAGCGGTTTGCAAACCCTTTCCGTGCAGAATCCCGAAACCGGCATTTACAGCACTGTGCCGGCATAAGTACGATACAGCAGTATGACTTCGTCTAAAACTCAGGAGAAACGTTTCCTTGAAACTGCTCTGCTGTGCGTTCGTTCACCTAAGAGAGTTGAATCTATGTTGAGATTCAGCGAGTCAGAAACAGGTTTCTTCTAGGCGGTGCGTTGGGATATTCCCGAGTAAATGGGACCATAGGCTGCACAGAGAAATATCTGCTTCTAAAACGAAAACGGAGCTATCTAACTAAATGGTTGTCAGTGTGCGCATTCAACTGACAGAGATAAACTCACGTATGGATTCAGCGGTTTGCCAACCCTTTCTCTGCAGAATCCCAAAACCACCTTTTCCAGCCCAATGCCGGCATACGTACTAAACAGCAGGAAACTTCGTCTAAACCTTAGGAGAAACGTTTCCTTGAAACTGCTCTGCTGTGCGTTCGTTCAACTAAGAGAGTTGAATCTATGTTGAGATTCATCAAGTCAGAAATACGTTTCCTCCAGGAGCTGCATTGGGATATTTCCGAGTGAATGGGACCATAGGCTGTACAGAGAAATATCTGCTTCTAAAACCAAAACGGAGCTCTCTAACTGAATGGTTGTCCATGTGTGCATTCCACTGACAGTGTTAGACTCACGTGTGGATTCAGCGGTTTGCAAACCCTTTCTGTGCAGAATCCCAAAACCGGCATTTCCAGCCCAATACCGGAATAGGTACGAAACAGCAGTAAACTTCGTCTAAAACTCAGGAGAAACGTTTCCTTGAAACTGCTCTGCTGTGCGTTCGTTCACCTAAGAGAGTTGAATCTATGTTGAGATTCAGCGAGTCAGAAACACGTTTCTTCTAGGAGCTGCGTTGGGATGATCCCCAGGGAATTGGACCAAAGGCTGTTGAGAGAAATATCTGCTTCTAAAACCAAAACGGAGCTATCTAACTGAATGGTTGTCAATGTGTGCATTCAACTGACAGAGTTAAACTCACATGTGGATTCAGCGCTTTGCAAACCCTTTCTGTGCAGAATCCCAAAACCGGTATTTCCAGCCCAATGCGGGAATACGTACTAAACAGCAGGAAACTTTGTCTAAAACTCAGGAGAAACGTTTCCTTGAAACTGCTCTGCTGTGCGTGCGTTCACCTAACAGAGTTGAATCTATGTTGAGTTTCAGCGAGTCAGAAACACGTTTCTTCTAGGAGCTGCGATGGGATATTCCCGAGTGAATGGGACCATAGGCTGTACAGAGAAATATCTGCTTCTAAAACCAAAACGGAGCTATCTAACTGAATGGTTGTCCATGGGTGCATTCAACTGACAGTGTTAGACTCACGTGTGGATTCAGCGGTTTGCAAACCCATTCTGTGCAGAATCCCAAAACCGGCATTTCCAGCCCAATGCCGGAATAGGTACGAAACAGCAGTAAACTTCGTCTAAAACTCAGGAGAAACGTTTCCTGAAAACTGCTCTGCTGTGCGTTCGTGCACCTAAGAGAGTTGAATCTATGTTGAGATTCAGCGAGTCAGAAACACGTTTCTTCTAAGAGCTGCGTTGGGATATTCCCGAGTGAATGGGACCATAGGCTGTACAGAGAAATATCTCCTTTTAAAACCAAAACGGAGCTATCTAACTGAATGGTTGTCAATGTGTGCATTCAACTGACAGAGTTAAACTCACGTGTGGATTCAGCGGTTTGCAAACCCTTTCTGTGCAGAATCACAAAACCGGTATTTCCAGCCCAATGCCGGCATACGTACTAAACAGCAGGAAACTTCGTCTAAAGCTCAGGAGAAACGTTTCCTTGAAACTGCTCTGCTGTGCGTTCGTTCACCTAAGAGAGTTGAAACTATGTTGAGATTCAGCAAGTCAGAAACACGTTTCTTCTAGGAGCTGCATTGGGATATTCCCGAGGGAATTGGACCATAGGCTGTAGAGAGAAATATCTGCTTCTAAAACCAAAACGGAGCTATCTTACTGAATGGTTGTCAATGTCTGCATTTAACTGACAGAGTTAAACTCACGTGTGGATTCAGCGTTTTGCAAACCCTTTCTTTGCAGTATCCCGAAAACGCCAATTTCAGACCAATACCGGCATACGTACGAAACAGCAGTAAACTTCGTCTAAAACTCAGGAGAAAAGTTTCCTTGAAACTGCTCTGCTGTGCGTTCGTTCACCTAAGATAGCTGAGTCTATGTCGGGATTCAGCGAGTCAGAAACACGTTTCTTCTAGAAGCTGCGATGGGTTATTCACGAGTGAATGGGACCATAGGCTGTACAGAGAAATATCTGCTTCTAAAACCAAAACGGAGCTATCTAACTGAATGGTTGTCAATGTGTGCATTCAACTCACAGAGGTAAACTCAGGTGTGCATTCAGCGGTTTACAAACACTTTCTGTGCAGAATCCCGAAACCGGCATTTCCAGCCCAATGCGGACACACGTACGAAACAGCAGTAAACTTCGTCTAAAACTCAGGAGAAACGTTGCCTTGAAACTGCTCTGCTGTGTGTTAGTTCAACAAAGAGAGTTTAATCTATGTGGAGATTCGGCGAGTCAGAAACACGTTTCTTCTAAGACCTGCGTTGTGATATTCCCGAGGGAATGGGACAATAGGCTGTACAGAGAAATATCTGCTTCTAAAACCAAAACGGAGCTATCTAACTGAATGTTTGTCCATGGGTGCATTCAACTGACAGTGTTAGACTCACGTGTGGATTCAGCGGTTTGCAAACCGTTTCTGTGCAGAATCCCAAAACCGGCATATCCAGCCCAATGCCGACATACGTACTACACGGCAGGAAACTTCGTCAAAAACTCAGGAGAAACGTTTCCTTGAACCTGCTCTGCTGTGCTTAAGTTCACCTAAGAGAGTTAAATCTATGTTGAGATTCAGCGAGTCAGAAACAAGTTTCTTCTAGGAGCTGCGTTCAGATATTCCCGAGTGAATGAGACCATAGGCTCTACAGAGAAATATCTGCTTCTAAAACCAAAACGGAGCTATCTAACTGAATGGTTGTCAAGGGTGCATTCAACTGACAGACTTTAATTCACGTGTGGATTCAGCGGTTTGGAAACCCTTTCTGTGCAGAATCGCAAAACCGGCATTTCCAACCGAATGCCGGCATACATACGGAACAGCAGTAAACTTCGTCTAAAACTCAGGAGAAACGTTTCCTTGAAACTGCTCTGCTGTGCGTTCGTTCACCTAAGAGGGTTGAATCTATGTTGAGATTCAGCGAGTAAGAAACACGTTTCTTCTAGGAGCTGTGTAGGTATATTCCCGAGTGAATGGGACCATAGTCTGTACAGAGAAATATCTGCTTCTACATCCAAAACGGAGCTATCTAACTGAATGGTTGTCAATGGGTGCATTCAACTCACAGAGTTAAAGTCACGTGTGGATTCAGCGGTTTGCAAACCCTTTCCGTGCAGAATCCCGAAACCGGCATTTACAGCACTGTGCCGGCATAAGTACGATACAGCAGTATGACTTCGTCTAAAACTCAGGAGAAACGTTTCCTTGAAACTGCTCTGCTGTGCGTTCGTTCACCTAAGAGAGTTGAATCTATGTTGAGATTCAGCGAGTCAGAAACAGGTTTCTTCTAGGCGGTGCGTTGGGATATTCCCGAGTAAATGGGACCATAGGCTGCACAGAGAAATATCTGCTTCTAAAACGAAAACGGAGCTATCTAACTAAATGGTTGTCAGTGTGCGCATTCAACTGACAGAGATAAACTCACGTGTGGATTCAGCGGTTTGCCAACCCTTTCTCTGCAGAATCCCAAAACCACCTTTTCCAGCCCAATGCCGGCATACGTACTAAACAGCAGGAAACTTCGTCTAAACCTTAGGAGAAACGTTTCCTTGAAACTGCTCTGCTGTGCGTTCGTTCAACTAAGAGAGTTGAATCTATGTTGAGATTCATCAAGTCAGAAATACGTTTCCTCCAGGAGCTGCATTGGGATATTTCCGAGTGAATGGGACCATAGGCTGTACAGAGAAATATCTGCTTCTAAAACCAAAACGGAGCTCTCTAACTGAATGGTTGTCCATGTGTGCATTCCACTGACAGTGTTAGACTCACGTGTGGATTCAGCGGTTTGCAAACCCTTTCTGTGCAGAATCCCAAAACCGGCATTTCCAGCCCAATACCGGAATAGGTACGAAACAGCAGTAAACTTCGTCTAAAACTCAGGAGAAACGTTTCCTTGAAACTGCTCTGCTGTGCGTTCGTTCACCTAAGAGAGTTGAATCTATGTTGAGATTCAGCGAGTCAGAAACACGTTTCTTCTAGGAGCTGCGTTGGGATGATCCCCAGGGAATTGGACCAAAGGCTGTTGAGAGAAATATCTGCTTCTAAAACCAAAACGGAGCTATCTAACTGAATGGTTGTCAATGTGTGCATTCAACTGACAGAGTTAAACTCACATGTGGATTCAGCGCTTTGCAAACCCTTTCTGTGCAGAATCCCAAAACCGGTATTTCCAGCCCAATGCGGGAATACGTACTAAACAGCAGGAAACTTTGTCTAAAACTCAGGAGAAACGTTTCCTTGAAACTGCTCTGCTGTGCGTGCGTTCACCTAACAGAGTTGAATCTATGTTGAGTTTCAGCGAGTCAGAAACACGTTTCTTCTAGGAGCTGCGATGGGATATTCCCGAGTGAATGGGACCATAGGCTGTACAGAGAAATATCTGCTTCTAAAACCAAAACGGAGCTATCTAACTGAATGGTTGTCCATGGGTGCATTCAACTGACAGTGTTAGACTCACGTGTGGATTCAGCGGTTTGCAAACCCATTCTGTGCAGAATCCCAAAACCGGCATTTCCAGCCCAATGCCGGAATAGGTACGAAACAGCAGTAAACTTCGTATAAAACTCAGGAGAAACGTTTCCTTGAAACTGCTCTGCTGTGGGTTCGTTCACCTAAGAGAGTTTAATCTATGTTGAGATTCAGCGACTCAGAAACACGTTTCTTCTAGGAGCTGCGTTGGGATATTCCCGAGTGAATGGGACAATACGCTGTACAGAGAAGTATCTGCTTCTAAAACCAAAACGGAGGTATCTAACTGAATGGTTGTCAATGTGTGCATTCAACTCAGAGAGGTAAACTCACGTGTGCATTCAGCGGCTTGCAAACCCTTTCTGTGCAGAATCCCAAAACCGGCATTTACAGCCCAATGCGGACACACGTACAAAACTGCAGTAAACTTCGTCTAAAACTCAGGAGAAACATTTCCTTGAAACTGCTCTGCTGTGTGTTCGTTCACCTAAGAGAGTTGAATCTATGTGGAGATTCGGCGAGTCAGAAACACGTTTCTTCTATGAGCTGCGTTGGGATATTCCCGAGGGAATGGGACCGTAAGCTGTACAGAGAAATATCTGCTTCTAAAACCAAAACGGAGCTATCTAACTGAATGTTTGTCCACGGGTGCATTCAACTGACAGTGTTAGACTCACGTGTGGATTCAGCGGTTTGCAAACCCTTTCTGTGCAGAATCCCAAAACCGGCATTTCCAGCCCAATGCCGTCATAGGTACGAAAGAGCAGTAAACTTCGTCTAAAACTCAGGGAAACGTTTCCTTGAAACTGCTCTGCTGTGCGTTCGTTCACATAAGAGAGTTGAATCTATGTTGAGATTCAGCGAGTCAGAAACACGTTTCTTCTAGGAGCTGCGTCGGGATATTCCCGAGTGTATGGGACCATAGGCTGTATAGAGAAATATCTGCTTCTAAAACCAAAACGGAGCTATCTAACTGAATGGTTGTCAATGTGTGCATTCAACTCAGAGAGGTAAACTCACGTGTGCATTCAGCGGTTTGCAAACCCTTTCTGTGCAGAATCCCAAAACCGGCATTTACAGCCCAATGCGGACACACGTACAAAACAGCAGTAAACTTCGTCTAAAACTCAGGAGAAACATTTCCTTGAAACTGCTCTGCTGTGTGTTCGTTCACCTAAGAGAGTTGAATCTATGTGGAGATTCAGCGAGTCAGAAACACGTTTCTTCTAGGAGCTGCATTGGGATATTCCCGAGTGAATTGGACCATAGGCTGTACAGAGAAATATCTGCTCCTAAAACCAAAACGGAGCTATCTAACTGAATGATTGTCAATGTGTGAATTCAACTGACAGAGTTAAACTCACTTGTGGATTCGGCGGTTTGCAAACCCTTTCTGTGCAGAATCCCAAAACCGGTATTTCCAACCCAATGCCGGCATACGTACTAAACAGCAGTAAACTTCGTCTAAATCTCAGGAGAAACGTTTCCTTGAAACTGCTCTGCTGTGCGTTCGTTCACCTTAGAGAGTTGAATCTATGTTGAGATTCAGCGAGTCGGAAACACGTTTCTTCTAGGAGCTGCGTTGGGATATTCCAGAGGGAATGGGACCATAGGCTGTACAGAGAAATATCTGCTCCTAAAACCAAAACGGAGCTCTGTAACTGAATGGTTGTCAACGTGTGCATTCAACTGACAGATTTAAACTGACGTGTGGATTCAGCGGTTTGCAAACCCTTTCTGTGCAGAATCCCAAAACCGGTATTTCCAGCCCAAAGCCGGCATACGTACGAAACAGCAGTAAACTTCGTCTAAAACTCAGGAGAAACGTTTCCCTGAAACTGCTGTGCTGTACGTTCGTTCACCTAAAACAGTTGAATCTACGTTGAGTTTCAGCGAGTCAGAAACACGTTTCTTCTAGGAGCTGCGTTGGGATATTCCCAAGGGAATTGGACCATAGGCTGTAGAGAGAAATATCTGCTTCTAAAACCAATACGGAGCTATCTATCTGAATGGTTCTCAATGTGTGCATTCAACTGACAGAGTTAAACTCACGTGTGGATTCAGCGCTTTGCAAACCCTTTCTGTGCAGAATCCCAAAACCGGTATTTCCAGCCCAATGCGGGAATACGTACTAAACAGCAGGAAACTTTGTCTAAAACTCAGGAGAAACGATTCCTTGAAACTGCTCTGCTGTGCGTTCGTTCACCTAAGAGAGTTGAATCTATGTTGAGTTTCAGCGAGTCAGAAACACATTTCTTCTAGGAGCTGCGTTGGGATATTCCCGAGTGAGTGGGACCATAGGCTGTACAGAGAAATATCTGCTTCTAAAACCAAAACGGAGCTTTCTAACTGAATGTTTGTCCATGGGTGCATTCAACTGACAGTGTTAGACTCACGTGTGGATTCAGCGGTTTGCAAACCCTTTCTGTGCAGAATCCCAAAACCGGCATTTCCAGCCCAATGCCGTCATAGGTACGAAACAGCAGTAAACTTCGTCTAAAACTCAGGGAAACGTTTCCTTGAAACTGCTCTGCTGTGCGTTCGTTCACCTAAGAGAGTTGAATCTATGTTGAGATTCAGCGAGTCAGAAACACGTTTCTTCTAGGAGCTGCGTTGGGATATTCCCGAGTGTATGGGACCATAGGCTGTATAGAGAAATATCTGCTTCTAAAACCAAAACGGAGCTATCTAACTGAATGGTTGTCAATGCGTGCACTCAACTGACAGAGATAAATTCACGTGTGGATTCAGAGGTTTGCAAAACTTTTCTGTGCAGAATCCCAAAACCGGTATTTCCAGCCCAATGCCGGCATACGTACTAAACAGCAGGAAACTTCGTCTAAAACTCAGGAGAAACGTTTCCTTGAAACTGCTCTGCTGTGCGTTCGTTCACCTAAGAGGGTTGAATCTATGTTGAGATTCAGCGAGTCAGAAACACGTTTCTTCTAGGAGCTGCATTGGGATATTCCCGAGTGAATTGAACCATAGGCTGTACAGAGAAATATCTGCTCCTAAAACCAAAACGGAGCTATATAACTGAATGGTTTTCAATGTGTGAATTCAACTGACAGAGTTAAACTCACGTGTGGATTCGGCGGTTTGCAAACCCTTTCTGTGCAGAATCCCAAAACCGGTATTTCCAGCCCAATGCCAGCATACGTACTAAACAGCAGTAAACTTCGTCTAAATCTCAGGAGAAACGTTTCCTTGAAACTGCTCTGCTGTGCGTTCGTTCACCTAAGAGAGTTGAATCTATGTTGAGATTCAGCGAGTCAGAAACACGTTTCTTCTAGGAGCTGCGTTGGGATATTCCCGAGGGAATGGGACCAGAGTCTGTACAGAGAAATATCTGCTTCTAAAACCAAAACGGAGCTCTCTAACTGAATGGTTGTCAACGTGTGCATTCAACTGACAGATTTAAACAGCCGTGTGGATTCTGCGGTTTGCAAACCCTTTCTGTGCAGAATCCCAAAACCGGTATTTCCAGCCCAATGCCGGCATACGTACGAAACAGCAGGAAACTTCGTCTAAAACTCAGGAGAAACGTGTCCCTGAAACTGCTGTGCTGTACGTTCGTTCACCTAAGAGAGTTGTATCTATGTTGAGATTCAGCGAGTCAGAAACACGTTTCTTCTAGGAGCTGCGTTGGGATATTCCCGAGGGAATTGGACCAAAGGCTGTTGAGAGAAATATCTGCTTCTAAAACCAAAACGGAGCTATCTAACTGAATGGTTGTCAATGTGTGCATTCAACTGACAGAATTAAACTCACGTGTGGATTCAGCGCTATGCAAACCCTTTCTGTGCAGAATCCCAAAACCGGTATTTCCAGCCCAATGCGGGAATACGTACTAAACAGCAGGAAACTTTGTCTAAAACTCAGGAGAAACGTTTCCTTGAAACTGCTCTGCTGTGCGTTCGTTCACCTAAGAGAGTTGAATCTATGTTGAGTTTCAGCGAGTCAGAAACACGTTTCTTCTAGGAGCTGCGTTGGGATATTCCCGAGTGAATGGGACCATAGGCTGTACAGAGAAATATCTGCTTCTAAAACCAAAACGGAGCTATCTAACTGAATGGTTGTCCATGGGTGCATTCAACTGACAGTGTTAGACTCACGTGTGGATTCCGCGGTTTGCAAACCCTTTCTGTGCAGAATCCCAAAACCAGCATTTCCAGCCCAATGCCGGCATATGTACTAAAGAGCAGGAAACTTCGTCTAAAACTCAGGAGAAACGTTTCCTTGAAACTGCTCTGCTGTGGGTTCGTTCACCTAAGAGAGTTTAATCTGTGTTGACATTCAGCGAGTCAGAAACACGTTTCTTCTAGGAGCTGCGTTGGGATATTCCCGAATGAATGGGACAATAGGCTGTACAGAGAAATATCTTCTTCTGAAACCAAAACGGAGCTATCTAACTGAATGGTTGTCAATGTGTGCATTCAACTCAGAGAGGTAAACTCACGTGTGCATTCAGCGGTTTGCAAACCCTTTCTGTGCAGAATCCCAAAACCGGCATTTACAACCTAATGCGGACACACGTACGAAACAGCAGTAAACTTCGTCTAAAACTCAGGAGAAACGTTTCCTTGAAACTGCTCTGCTGTGCGTTCCTTCACCTAAGAGATTTGAATCTATGTGGAGATTCGCCGAGTCAGAAACACGTTTCTTCTAAAAGCTGCGTTTGGATATTCCCGAGGAAATGGGACCGTAAGCTGTACAGAGAAATATCTGCTTTTAAAACCAAAACGGAGCTATCTAACTGAATGTTTGTCCATGGGTGCATTCAACTGACAGTGTTATACTCACGTGTGGATTCAGCGGTTTGCAAACCTTTTCTGTGCAGAATCCCAAAACCGGTATTTCCAGCCCAATGCCGGCATACGTACTAAACAGCAGGAAACTTCGTCTTAAACTCAGGAGAAACCTTTCCTTGAAACTGCTCTGCTGTGCGTTCGTTCACCTAAGAGAGTTGAATCTATGTTGAGATTCAGCGAATCAGAAACACGTTTCTTCTAGGAGCTGCATTGGGATATTCCCGAGTGAATGGGACCATAGGATGTACCGGAAAATATCTGCTCCTAAAACCAAAACGGAGCTATCTAACTGAATGGTTGTCAATGTGTGAATTCAACTGACAGAGTCAACTCAGGTGTGGATTCGGCGGTTTGCAAACCCTTTCTGTGCAGAATCCCAAAACCGGTATTTCCAGCCCAATGCCGGCATACGTACTAATCAGCAGTAAACTTCGTCTAAATATCAGGAGAAACGTTTCCTTGAAACTGCTCTGCTGTGCGTTCGTTCACCTTAGAGAGTTGAATCTATGTTGAGATTCAGCGGGTCGTAAACACGTTTCTTCTAGGAGCTGCGTTGGGATATTCCCGAGGGAATGGGACCATAGGCTGTACAGAGAAATATCTGCTCCTAAAACCAAAACGGAGCTCTCTAACTGAATGGTTGTCAACGTGTGCATTCAACTGACAGATTTAAACTGACGTGTGGATTCAGCGGTTTGCAAACCCTTTCTGTGCAGAATCTCAAAACCGGTATTTCCAGCCCAATACCGGCATACGTATGAAACAGCAGTAAACTTCGTCTAAAACTCAGGAGAAACGTTTCCCTGAAACTGCTGTGCTGTACGTTCGTTCACCTAAGACAGTTGAATCTATGTTGAGTTTCAGCGAGTCAGAAACACGTTTCTTCTAGGAGCTGCGTTGGGATATTCCCGAGGGAATTGGACCATAGGCTGTAGAGAGAAATATCTGCTTCTAAAACCAAAACGGAGCTATCTAACTGAATGGTTGTCAATGTGTGCATTCAACTGACAGAGTTAAACTCACGTGTGGATTCAGCGCTTTGCAAACCCTTTCTGTGCAGAATCCCAAAACCGGTATTTCCAGCCCAATGCGGGAATACGCACTAAACAACAGGTAACTTTGTCTAAAACTCAGGAGAAACGATTCCTTGAAACTGCTCTGCTGTGCGTTCGTTCACCTAAGAGAGTTGAATCTATGTTGAGTTTCAACGAGTCAGAAACACGTTTCTTCTAGGAGCTGCGATGGGATATTCCCGAGTGAATGGGACCATAGGCTGTGCAGAGAAATATCTGCTTCTAAAACCAAAACAGAGCTATCTAACTGAATGGTTGTCCATGGGTGCATTCAACTGACAGTGTTAGACTCACGTGTGGATTCAGCGGTTTGCAAACCCTTTCTGTGCAGAATCCCAAAACCGGCATTTCCAGCCCAATACCGGAATAGGTACGAAACAGCAGTAAACTTCGTCTAAAACTCAGGAGAACTGTTTCCTTGAAACAGCTCTGCTGTGGGTTCGTTCACCTAAGAGGGTTGAATCTATGTTGAGATTCAGGGAGTCAGAAACACGTTTCTTCTAGGAGCTGCGTTGGGATATTCCCGAGTGAATGGGACCATAGGCTGTACAGAGAAATATCTGCTTCTAAAACCAAAACGGAGCTATCTAACTGAATGGTTGTCAATGTGTGCATTCAACTCAGAGAGGTAAACTCACGTGTGCATTCAGCGGTTTGCAAACCCTTTCTGTGCAGAATCCCAAAACCGGCATTTCCAGCCCAATTGCGACATACGTACGAAACACCAGTAAACTTCGTCTAAAACTCAGGAGAAACGTTTCCTTGAAACTGCTCTGCTGTGCGTTCGTTCACCTAAGAGAGTTGAATCTATGTGGAGATTCGGCGACTCAGAAACACGTTTCTTCTAAGACCTGCGTTGGAATATTCCCTAGTGAATGGGACGATGGGCTGTACAGAGAAATATCTGCTTCTAAAACCAAAACGGAGCTATCTAACTGAATGGTTGTCAATGTGTGAATTCAACTGACAGAGTTAAACTCACGTGTGGATTCGGCGGTTTGCAAACCCTTTCTGTGCAGAATCCCAAAACCGGTATTTCCAGCCCAATGCCGGCATACGTACTAAACAGCAGTAAACTTCGTGTAAATCTCAGGAGAAACGTTTCCTTGAAACTGCTCTGCTGTGCGTTCGTTCACCTTAGAGAGTTGAATCTATCTTGAGATTCAGCGAGTCGGAAACACGTTTCTTCTAGGAGCTGTGTTGGGATATTCCAGAGGGAATGGGACCATAGGCTGTACAGAGAAATATCTGCTCCTAAAACCAAAACGGAGCTCTCTAACTGAATGGTTGTCAACGTGTGCATTCAACTGACAGAGTTAAACTCACGTGTGGATTCAGCGGTTTGCAAACCCTTTCTGTGCAGAATCCCAAAACCGATATTTCCAGCCCAATGCCGGCATACGTACTAAACAGCAGGAAACTTCGTCTAAAACTCAGGAGAAACGTTTCCCTGAAACTGGTGTTCTGTACTTTCGTTCACCTAAGACAGTTGAATCTATGTTGAGTTTCAGCGAGTCAGAAACACGTTTCTTCTAGTAGCTGCGTTGGGATATTCCCGAGGGAATTGGACCATAGGCTGTAGAGAGAAATATCTGCTTCTAAAACCAAAACGGAGCTATCTAACTGAATGGTTGTCAATGTGTGCATTCAACTGACAGAGTAAAACTCACGTGTGGATTCAGCGCTTTGCAAACCCATTCTGTGCAGAATCCCAAAACCTGTATTTCCAGCCCAATGCGGGAATACGAACTAAACAGCAGGAAACTTTGTCTAAAACTCAGGAGAAACGTTTCCTTGAAACTGCTCTGCTGTGCGTTCGTTCACCTAAGAGAGTTGAATCTATGTTGAGTTTCAGCGAGTCAGAAACACGTTTCTTCTAGGAGCTGCGTTGGGATATTCCCGAGTGAATGGAACCATAGGCTATACAGAGAAATATCTACTTCTAAAACCAAAACGGAGCTATCTAACTGAATGGTTGTCCATGGGTGCATTCAACTGACAGTGTTAGACTCACGTGTGGATTCAGCGGTTTGCAAACCCTTTCTGTGCAGAATCCCAAAACCGGCATTTCCAGCCCAATGCCGGCATACGTACTAAACAGCAGGAAACTTGGTCTAAAACTCAGGAGAAACGTTTCCTTGAAACTGCTCTGCTGTGCGTTCGTTCACCTAAGAGAGTTGAATCTATGTTGAGATTCAGCGAGTCAGAAACACGTTTCTTCTAGGAGCTGCATTGGGATATTCCCGAGTGAATTGGACCATAGGCTGTACAGAGAAATATCTGCTCCTAAAACCAAAACGGAGCTATATAACTGAATGGTTGTCAATGTGTGAATTCAACTGACAGAGTTAAACTCACGTGTGGATTCGGCGGTTTGCAAACCCTTTCTGTGCAGAATCCCAAAACCGGTATTTCCAGCCCAATGCCAGCATACGTACTAAACAGCAGTAAACTTCGTCTAAATCTCAGGAGAAACGTTTCCTTGAATCTGCTCTGCTGTGCGTTCGTTCACCTAAGAGAGTTGAATCTATGTTGAGATTCAGCGAGTCAGAAACACGTTTCTTCTAGGAGCTGCGTTGGGATATTCCCGAGGGAATGGGACCAGAGTCTGTACAGAGAAATATCTGCTTCTAAAACCAAAACGGAGCTCTCTAACTGAATGGTTGTCAACGTGTGCATTCAACTGACAGATTTAAACAGCCGTGTGGATTCTGCGGTTTGCAAACCCTTTCTGTGCAGAATCCCAAAACCGGTATTTCCAGCCCAATGCCGGCATACGTACGAAACAGCAGGAAACTTCGTCTAAAACTCAGGAGAAACGTGTCCCTGAAACTGCTGTGCTGTACGTTCGTTCACCTAAGAGAGTTGTATCTATGTTGAGATTCAGCGAGTCAGAAACACGTTTCTTCTAGGAGCTGCGTTGGGATATTCCCGAGGGAATTGGACCAAAGGCTGTTGAGAGAAATATCTGCTTCTAAAACCAAAACGGAGCTATCTAACTGAATGGTTGTCAATGTGTGCATTCAACTGACAGAATTAAACTCACGTGTGGATTCAGCGCTATGCAAACCCTTTCTGTGCAGAATCCCAAAACCGGTATTTCCAGCCCAATGCGGGAATACGTACTAAACAGCAGGAAACTTTGTCTAAAACTCAGGAGAAACGTTTCCTTGAAACTGCTCTGCTGTGCGTTCGTTCACCTAAGAGAGTTGAATCTATGTTGAGTTTCAGCGAGTCAGAAACACGTTTCTTCTAGGAGCTGCGTTGGGATATTCCCGAGTGAATGGGACCATAGGCTGTACAGAGAAATATCTGCTTCTAAAACCAAAACGGAGCTATCTAACTGAATGGTTGTCCATGGGTGCATTCAACTGACAGTGTTAGACTCACGTGTGGATTCAGCGGTTTGCAAACCCTTTCTGTGCAGAATCCCAAAACCAGCATTTCCAGCCCAATGCCGGAATAGGTACGAAACAGCTGTAAACTTCGTCTAAAACTCAGGAGAAACGTTTCCTTGAAACTGCTCTGCTGTGGGTTCGTTCACCTAAGAGAGTTTAATCTGTGTTGACATTCAGCGAGTCAGAAACACGTTTCTTCTAGGAGCTGCGTTGGGATATTCCCGAATGAATGGGACAATAGGCTGTACAGAGAAATATCTTCTTCTGAAACCAAAACGGAGCTATCTAACTGAATGGTTGTCAATGTGTGCATTCAACTCAGAGAGGTAAACTCACGTGTGCATTCAGCGGTTTGCAAACCCTTTCTGTGCAGAATCCCAAAACCGGCATTTACAGCCTAATGCGGACACACGTACGAAACAGCAGTAAACTTCGTCTAAAACTCAGGAGAAACGTTTCCTTGAAACTGCTCTGCTGTGCGTTCCTTCACCTAAGAGAGTTGAATCTATGTGGAGATTCGCCGAGTCAGAAACACGTTTCTTCTAAAAGCTGCGTTGGGATATTCCCGAGGGAATGGGACCGTAAGCTGTACAGAGAAATATCTGCTTTTAAAACCAAAACGGAGCTATATAACTGAATGTTTGTCCATGGGTGCATTCAACTGACAGTGTTATACTCACGTGTGGATTCAGCGGTTTGCAAACCTTTTCTGTGCAGAATCCCAAAACCGGTATTTCCAGCCCAATGCCGGCATACGTACTAAACAGCAGGAAACTTCGTCTTAAACTCAGGAGAAACCTTTCCTTGAAACTGCTCTGCTGTGCGTTCGTTCACCTAAGAGAGTTGAATCTATGTTGAGATTCAGCGAGTCAGAAACACGTTTCTTCTAGGAGCTGCATTGGGATATTCCCGAGTGAATGGGACCATAGGATGTACCGGAAAATATCTGCTCCTAAAACCAAAACGGAGCTATCTAACAGAATGGTTGTCAATGTGTGAATTCAACTGACAGAGTCAACTCAGGTGTGGATTCGGCGGTTTGCAAACCCTTTCTGTGCAGAATCCCAAAACCGGTATTTCCAGCCCAATGCCGGCATACGTACTAATCAGCAGTAAACTTCGTCTAAATATCAGGAGAAACGTTTCCTTGAAACTGCTCTGCTGTGCGTTCGTTCACCTTAGAGAGTTGAATCTATGTTGAGATTCAGCGAGTCGTAAACACGTTTCTTCTAGGAGCTGCGTTGGGATATTCCCGAGGGAATGGGACCATAGGCTGTACAGAGAAATATCTGCTCCTAAAACCAAAACGGAGCTCTCTAACTGAATGGTTGTCAACGTGTGCATTCAACTGACAGATTTAAACTGACGTGTGGATTCAGCGGTTTGCAAACCCTTTCTGTGCAGAATCTCAAAACCGGTATTTCCAGCCCAATACCGGCATACGTATGAAACAGCAGTAAACTTCGTCTAAAACTCAGGAGAAACGTTTCCCTGAAACTGCTGTGCTGTACGTTCGTTCACCTAAGACAGTTGAATCTATGTTGAGTTTCAGCGAGTCAGAAACACGTTTCTTCTAGGAGCTGCGTTGGGATATTCCCGAGGGAATTGGACCATAGGCTGTAGAGAGAAATATCTGCTTCTAAAACCAAAACGGAGCTATCTAACTGAATGGTTGTCAATGTGTGCATTCAACTGACAGAGTTAAACTCACGTGTGGATTCAGCGCTTTGCAAACCCTTTCTGTGCAGAATCCCAAAACCGGTATTTCCAGCCCAATGCGGGAATACGCACTAAACAACAGGTAACTTTGTCTAAAACTCAGGAGAAACGATTCCTTGAAACTGCTCTGCTGTGCGTTCGTTCACCTAAGAGAGTTGAATCTATGTTGAGTTTCAACGAGTCAGAAACACGTTTCTTCTAGGAGCTGCGATGGGATATTCCCGAGTGAATGGGACCATAGGCTGTGCAGAGAAATATCTGCTTCTAAAACCAAAACAGAGCTATCTAACTGAATGGTTGTCCATGGGTGCATTCAACTGACAGTGTTAGACTCACGTGTGGATTCAGCGGTTTGCAAACCCTTTCTGTGCAGAATCCCAAAACCGGCATTTCCAGCCCAATACCGGAATAGGTACGAAACAGCAGTAAACTTCGTCTAAAACTCAGGAGAACTGTTTCCTTGAAACAGCTCTGCTGTGGGTTCGTTCACCTAAGAGAGTTGAATCTATGTGGAGATTCGGCGACTCAGAAACACGTTTCTTCTAAGACCTGCGTTGGAATATTCCCTAGTGAATGGGACGATGGGCTGTACAGAGAAATATCTGCTTCTAAAACCAAAACGGAGCTATCTAACTGAATGGTTGTCAATGTGTGAATTCAACTAACAGAGTTAAACTGACGTGTGGATTCGGCGGTTTGCAAACCCTTTCTGTGCAGAATCCCAAAACCGGTATTTCCAGCCCAATGCCGGCATACGTACTAAACAGCAGTAAACTTCGTGTAAATCTCAGGAGAAACGTTTCCTTGAAACTGCTCTGCTGTGCGTTCGTTCACCTTAGAGAGTTGAATCTATCTTGAGATTCAGCGAGTCGGAAACACGTTTCTTCTAGGAGCTGTGTTGGGATATTCCAGAGGGAATGGGACCATAGGCTGTACAGAGAAATATCTGCTCCTAAAACCAAAACGGAGCTCTCTAACTGAATGGTTGTCAACGTGTGCATTCAACTGACAGAGTTAAACTCACGTGTGGATTCAGCGGTTTGCAAACCCTTTCTGTGCAGAATCCCAAAACCGATATTTCCAGCCCAATGCCGGCATACGTACTAAACAGCAGGAAACTTCGTCTAAAACTCAGGAGAAACGTTTCCCTGAAACTGGTGTGCTGTACTTTCGTTCACCTAAGACAGTTGAATCTATGTTGAGTTTCAGCGAGTCAGAAACACGTTTCTTCTAGGAGCTGCGTTGGGATATTCCCGAGGGAATTGGACCATAGGCTGTAGAGAGAAATATCTGCTTCTAAAACCAAAACGGAGCTATCTAACTGAATGGTTGTCAATGTGTGCATTCAACTGACAGAGTAAAACTCACGTGTGGATTCAGCGCTTTGCAAACCCATTCTGTGCAGAATCCCAAAACCTGTATTTCCAGCCCAATGCGGGAATACGAACTAAACAGCAGGAAACTTTGTCTAAAACTCAGGAGAAACGTTTCCTTGAAACTGCTCTGCTGTGCGTTCGTTCACCTAAGAGAGTTGAATCTATGTTGAGTTTCAGCGAGTCAGAAACACGTTTCTTCTAGGAGCTGCGTTGGGATATTCCCGAGTGAATGGAACCATAGGCTATACAGAGAAATATCTACTTCTAAAACCAAAACGGAGCTATCTAACTGAATGGTTGTCCATGGGTGCATTCAACTGACAGTGTTAGACTCACGTGTGGATTCAGCGGTTTGCAAACCCTTTCTGTGCAGAATCCCAAAACCGGCATTTCCAGCCCAATGCCGTCATAGGTACGAAACAGCAGTAAACTTCGTCTAAAACTCAGGGAAACGTTTCCTTGAAACTGCTCTTCGGTGCGTTCGTTCCCCTAAGAGAGTTGAATCTATGTTGAGATTCAGCGAGTCAGAAACACGTTTCTTCTAGGAGCTGCGTTGGGATATTCACTAGTGTATGGGACCATAGGCTGTATAGAGAAATATCTGCTTCTAAAACCAAAACGGAGCTATCTAACTGAATGGTTGTCAATGCGTGCACTCAACTGACAGAGATAAACTCACGTGTGGATTCAGCGGTTTGCAAACCTTTTCTGTGCAGAATCCCAAAACCGGTATTTCCAGCCCAATGCGGGAATACGTACTAAACAGCAGGAAACTTTGTCTAAAACTCAGGAGAAACGTTTCCTTGAAACTGCTCTGCTGTGCGTTCGTTCATCTAAGAGAGTTGAATCTATGTTGAGATTCAGCGAGTCAGAAACACGTTTCTTCTAGGAGCTGCATTGGGATATTCCCGAGTGAATGGGACCATAGGCTGTACAAAGAAATATCTGCTCCTAAAACCAAAACGGAGCTATCTAACTGAATGATTGTCAATGTTTGAATTCAACTGACAGAGTTAAACTCACGTGTGGATTCGGCGGTTTGCAAACCCTTTCTGTGCAGAATCCCAAAACAGGTATTTCCAGCCCAATGCCGGCATACGTACTAAACAGCAGTAAATTTCGTCTAAATCTCAGGAGAAACGTTTCCTTGAAACTGCTCTGCTTTGCGTTCGTTCACCTTACAGAGTTGAATCTATGTTGAGATTCAGCGAGTTGGAAACACGTTTCTTCTAGGAGCTGCGTTGGGATATTCCCGAGTGAATGGGACCATAGGCTGTACAGAGAAATATCTGCTCCTAAAACCAAAACGGAGCTCTCTAACTGAATGGTTGTCAATGTGCGCATTCAACTGACAGAGTTGAACTCACGTGTGAATTCAGCGGTTTGCAAACCCTTTCTGTGCAGAATCCCAAAATCGGCTTTTCTAGTCCAATGCCGGCATACGTATGAAAGACGAGTAAACTACTTCTAAAAGTCATGAGAAACGTTTCCTTGAAACAGCTCTGCTGTGCGTTCGTTCACCTAAGAGAGCTCAATCTACTTCAAGATTCAGCGAATCAGAAACACGTTTCTTCTAGGAGCTGCGTTGGTATATTCCCGAGTGAATGGGACCATAGGCTGTACAGACAATTATTTGCTTCTAAAACGGAAACGGAGCTATCTAACTGAATGGTTGTCAATGGGCGCATTCAACTGACAGAGTTAAACTCACGTGTGGATTGAGCGGTTTGCAAACCCTTTCTGTGTAAAATCCCAAAACCGGCATTTCCAGCCCAATGCCGGCATACGTGCGAAACAGCAGTAAACTTCATCTAAAACTCAGGAGAAACGTTTCCTTAAAACTGCTCTGCTGTGCGTTCGTTCACCTAAGAGAGTTGAATCTATGTTGAGATTCAGCGAGTCAGAAACACGTTTCTTCTAGGAGCTGCATTGGGATATTCCCGAGTGAATGGGACCATAGGATGTACCGGAAAATATCTGCTCCTAAAACCAAAACGGAGCTATCTAACTGAATGGTTGTCAATGTGTGAATTCAACTGACAGAGTCAACTCAGGTGTGGATTCGGCGGTTTGCAAACCCTTTCTGTGCAGAATCCCAAAACCGGTATTTCCAGCCCAATGCCGGCATACGTACTAATCAGCAGTAAACTTCGTCTAAATATCAGGAGAAACGTTTCCTTGAAACTGCTCTGCTGTGCGTTCGTTCACCTTAGAGAGTTGAATCTATGTTGAGATTCAGCGAGTCGTAAACACGTTTCTTCTAGGAGCTGCGTTGGGATATTCCCGAGGGAATGGGACCATAGGCTGTACAGAGAAATATCTGCTTCTAAAACCAAAACGGAGCTCTCTAACTGAATGGTTGTCAACGTGTGCATTCAACTGACAGATTTAAACTGACGTGTGGATTCAGCGGTTTGCAAACCCTTTCTGTGCAGAATCTCAAAACCGGTATTTCCAGCCCAATACGGGCATTCGTACGAAACAGCAGTAAACTTCGTCTAAAACTCAGGAGAAACGTTTCCCTGAAACTGCTGTGCTGTACGTTCGTTCACCTAAGACAGTTGAATCTATGTTGAGTTTCAGCGAGTCAGAAACACGTTTCTTCTAGGAGCTGCGTTGGGATATTCCCGAGGGAATTGGACCATAGGCTGTAGAGAGAAATATCTGCTTCTAAAACCAAAACGGAGCTATCTAACTGAATGGTTGTCAATGTGTGCATTCAACTGACAGAGTTAAACTCACGTGTGGATTCAGCGCTTTGCAAACCCTTTCTGTGCAGAATCCCAAAACCGGTATTTCCAGCCCAATGCGGGAATACGTACTAAACAACAGGTAACTTTGTCTAAAACTCAGGAGAAACGATTCATTGAAACTGCTCTGCTGTGCGTTCGTTCACCTAAGAGAGTTGAATCTATGTTGAGTTTCAGCGAGTCAGAAACACGTTTCTTCTAGGAGCTGCGATGGGATATTCCCGAGTGAATGGGACCATAGGCTGTACAGAGAAATATCTGCTTCTAAAACCAAAACAGAGCTATCTAACTGAATGGTTGTCCATGGGTGCATTAAACTGACAGTGTTAGACTCACGTGTGGATTCAGCGGTTTGCAAACCCTTTCTGTGCAGAATCCCAAAACCGGCATTTCCAGCCCAATACCGGAATAGGTACGAAACAGCAGTAAACTTCGTCTAAAACTCAGGAGAACTGTTTCCTTGAAACATCTCTGCTGTGGGTTCGTTCACCTAAGAGGGTTGAATCTATGTTGAGATTCAGGGAGTCAGAAACACGTTTCTTCTAGGAGCTGCGTTGGGATATTCCCGAGTGAATGGGACCATAGGCTGTACAGAGAAATATCTGCTTCTAAAACCAAAACGGAGCTATCTAACTGAATGGTTGTCAATGTGTGCATTCAACTCAGAGAGGTAAACTCACGTGTGCATTCAGCGGTTTGCAAACCCTTTCTGTGCAGAATCCCAAAACCGGCATTTCCAGCTCAATTGCGACATACGTACGAAACACCAGTAAACTTCGTCTAAAACTCAGGAGAAACGTTTCCTTGAAACTGCTCTGCTGTGCGTTCGTTCACCTAAGAGAGTTGAATCTATGTGGAGATTCGGCGACTCAGAAACACGTTTCTTCTAAGACCTGCGTTGGAATATTCCCTAGTGAATGGGACGATGGGCTGTACAGAGAAATATCTGCTTCTAAAACCAAAACGGAGCTCTCTAACTGAATGGTTGTCAACGTGTGCATTCAAGTGACAGAGTTAAACTCACTTGTGGATTCAGCGGTTTGCAAACCCTTTCTGTGCAGAATCCCAAAACCGGTATTTCCAGCCCAATGCTGGCATACGTACTAAACAGCAGGAAACTTCGTCTAAAACTCAGGAGAAACGTTTCCTTGAAACTCCTCTGCTGTGCGTTCGTTCACCTAAGAGAGTTGAATCTATGTTGAGATTCAGCGAGTCAGAAACACGTTTCTTCCAGGGGCTGCGTTGGGGTATTCCCGATTGAATGGGACCATAGGCTGTACAGAGAAATATCTGCTTCTAAAACCAAAACGGAGATATCTAACTGAATGGTTGTCCATGGGTGCATTCAACTGACAGTGTTAGACTCACGTGTGTATTCAGCGGTTTGCAAACCCTTTCTGTGCAGAATCCCAAAACCGGCATTTCCAGCCCAATGCCGGAATAGGTACGAAACAGCAGTAAACTTCGTCTAAAACTCAGGAGAAACGTTTCCTTGAAACTGCTCTTCTGTGCGTTCGTTCACCTAAGAGAGTTGAATCTATGTTGAGATTCAGCGAGTCAGAAACACGTTTCTTCTAGGAGCTGCATTGGGATATTCCCGAGTGAATTGGACCATAGACTGTACAGAGAAATATCTGCTCCTAAAACCAAAACGGAGCTATCTAACTGAATGGTTGTCAATGTGTGAATTCAACTGACAGAGTTAAACTCACGTGTGGATTCGGCGGTTTGCAAACCCTTTCTGTGCAGAATCCCAAAACCGGTATTTCCAGCCCAATGCCGGCATACGTACTAAACAGCAGTAAACTTCGTGTAAATCTCAGGAGAAACGTTTCCTTGAAACTGCTCTGCTGTGCGTTCGTTCACCTTAGAGAGTTGAATCTATCTTGAGATTCAGCGAGTCGGAAACACGTTTCTTCTAGGAGCTGTGTTGGGATATTCCAGAGGGAATGGGACCATAGGCTGTACAGAGAAATATCTGCTCCTAAAACCAAAACGGAGCTCTCTAACTGAATGGTTGTCAACGTGTGCATTCAACTGACAGAGTTAAACTCACGTGTGGATTCAGCGGTTTGCAAACCCTTTCTGTGCAGAATCCCAAAACCGATATTTCCAGCCCAATGCCGGCATACGTACTAAACAGCAGGAAACTTCGTCTAAAACTCAGGAGAAACGTTTCCCTGAAACTGGTGTGCTGTACTTTCGTTCACCTAAGACAGTTGAATCTATGTTGAGTTTCAGCGAGTCAGAAACACGTTTCTTCTAGGAGCTGCGTTGGGATATTCCCGAGGGAATTGGACCATAGGCTGTAGAGAGAAATATCTGCTTCTAAAACCAAAACGGAGCTATCTAACTGAATGGTTGTCAATGTGTGCATTCAACTGACAGAGTAAAACTCACGTGTGGATTCAGCGCTTTGCAAACCCATTCTGTGCAGAATCCCAAAACCTGTATTTCCAGCCCAATGCGGGAATACGTACTAAACAGCAGGAAACTTTGTCTAAAACTCAGGAGAAACGTTTCCTTGAAACTGCTCTGCTGTGCGTTCGTTCACCTAAGAGAGTTGAATCTATGTTGAGTTTCAGCGAGTCAGAAACACGTTTCTTCTAGGAGCTGCGTTGGGATATTCCCGAGTGAATGGAACCATAGGCTGTACAGAGAAATATCTACTTCTAAAACCAAAACGGAGCTATCTAACTGAATGGTTGTCCATGGGTGCATTCAACTGACAGTGTTAGACTCACGTGTGGATTCAGCGGTTTGCAAACCCTTTCTGTGCAGAATCCCAAAACCGGCATTTCCAGCCCAATGCCGTCATAGGTACGAAACAGCAGTAAACTTCGTATAAAACTCAGGGAAACGTTTCCTTGAAACTGCTCTTCTGTGCGTTCGTTCACCTAAGAGAGTTGAATCTATGTTGAGATTCAGCGAGTCAGAAACACGTTTCTTCTAGGAGCTGCGTTGGGATATTCCCGAGTGAATGGGACAATAGGCTGTACAGAGAAATATCTGCTTCTAAAACCAAAACGGAGCTATCTAACTGAATGGTTGTCAATGTGTGCATTCAACTCAGAGAGGTAAACTCACGTGTGGATTCAGAGGTTTGCAAAACTGTTCTGTGCAGAATCCCAAAACGGGTATTTCCAGCCCAATGCCGGCATACGTACTAAACAGCAGGAAACTTCGTCTAAAACTCAGGAGAAACGTTTACTTGAAACTCCTCTGCTGTGCGTTCGTTCACCTAAGAGAGTTGAATCTATGTTGAGATTCAGCGAGTCAGAAACACGTTTCTTCTAGGAGCTGCGTTGGTATATTCCCGAGTGAATGGGACCATAGGCTGTACAGACAATTATTTGCTTCTAAAACGGAAACGGAGCTATCTAACTGAATGGTTTTCAATGGGCGCATTCAACTGACAGAGTTAAACTCACGTGTGGATTGAGCGGTTTGCAAACCCTTTCTGTGTAAAATCCCAAAACCGGCATTTCCACCCCAATGCCGGCATACGTGCGAAACAGCAGTAAACTTCATCTAAAACTCAGGAGAAACGTTTCCTTGAAACTGCTCTGCTGTGTGTTCGTTCATCTAAGAGAGTTGAATCTATGTTGAGATTCAGCGAGTCAGAAACACGTTTCTTCTAGGAGCTGCGTTGGGATATTCCCGAGTGAATGTGACCATAGGCTGTACAGAGAAATATCTGCTGCTAAAACGGAAACGAAGCTATCTAACTGAATGGTTGTCAAAGTGCGCAATCAACTGACAGAGTTAAACTCACGTGCGGATTCAGCGGTCTGCAAACCCTTTCTGGGCAGAATCCCAAAACCGGCATTTCCAGCCCAATGCCGGCATACGTACGAAACAGCAGTAAACTTCGTCTAAAACTCAGGAGAAACGTTTCCTTGAAACTGCTCTGCTGTGCGTTCCTTCACCAAAGAGAGTTGAATCTATGTTGAGATTCAGGGAGTCAGAAACACGTTTCTTCTAGGAGCTGCGTTGGTATATTCCCTAGTGAATGGGAGCATAGGCTGTGCAGAGAAATATCTGCTTCTAAAACGGAAACGGAGCTATCTAACTGAATGGCTGTCAATGGGCGCATTCAACTGACAGAGTTAAACTCACGTGTGGATTCAGCGGTTTGCAAACCCTTTCTCTACAGAATCCCAAAACCGGCGTTTCCAGCCCACTGCTGGCATACGTAAGAAACAGCAGTAAACTTCGTCTAAAACTCAGGAGAAACGTTTCCTTGAATCTGCTCTGCTGTGCATTCGTTCACCTAAGAGATTTGAATCTATGTTGAGATTCAGCGAGTCAGAAACAGGTTTCTTCTAGGAGCTGCGTTTGGATATTCCCGAGTGAATGGGACCATAGGCTGTTCAGAGAAATACCTGCTTCTAAAACCAAAACCGAGCTATCTAACTGAATGGTTGTCAATATGCGCATTCAACTGACAGAGTTAAACTCACGGGTGGATTCAGCGGTTTGCAAACCCTTTTCTGCAGAATCCCAAAACTGGCTTTTCCAGCCCAATGCCGGCATACGTACGAAATAGCAGTAAAATTCGTCTAAATCTCAGGAGAAACGTTTCCTTGAAACTGCTCTGCTGTGCGTTCGTTCACCTAAGAGAGCTGAATCTATGTTGAGATTCAGCGAGTAAGAAACACGTTTCTTCTAGGAGCTGCGTTGGTATATTCCCGAGTGAATGGGACCATAGGCTGTCCAGAGAAATATCTGCTTCTAAAACCAATACGGAGCTATCTAACTGAATGGTTTTCAATGGGTGCATTCAACTGAGAGAGTTAAACTCACTTGTGAATTCAGCGGTTTGGAAACCCTTTCTGTGCAGAATCCCAAAACCGGCATTTAGAGCCCAAGGCCGGCATACGTACGAAACAGCAGTAAACTTCGTCTAAAACTCATCAGAAACGTTTCCTTGAAACTGCTCTGCTGTGCGTTCGTTCACCTAAGAGAGCTGAATCTATGTTGAGATTCATCGAGTCAGAAACACATTTCTTCTAGGAGCTGCGTTGGTATTTTCCCGAGTGAATGGGACCATAGGCAGTACAGAGAAATATTGGCTTGTAAAACCAAACCGGAGCTATCTAACTGAATGGTTTTCAATGGCTGCATTCAACTGACAGAGTTAAACTCAGTTGTGGATTCAGCGCTTTGGAAACCCTTTCTTTGCAGAATCCCAAAACCGGCATTTCCAGCCCAATGCCGGCATACGTACGAAACAGCAGTAAACGTCGTCTAAAACTCAGGAGAAACATTTCCTTGAAACTCCTCTGCTGTGCATTCGTTCACCTAAGAGAGTTGAATCCATGTTGAGATTCAGCGTGTCAGAAACACGTTTCTTCTTGGAGCTGCGTTGGGATATTCCCGAGTGAATGGGACCATAGGCTGTACAGAGAAATATCTGCTTCTAAAACCAAAACGGAGCTATCTAACTGAATGGTTGTCAATGTGAGCATTCAACTGACAGAGTTAAACTCACGTGTGGATTCAGCGGTTTGCAAAGCCTTTCTGTGCAGAATCCCAAAACCGGCATTTCCTGCCCAATGCCGTCATACGTACGAAACAGCAGTAAACTTCGTCTAGATCTCAGGAGAAACGTTTCCTTGAAACTGCTCTGCTGTGCGTTCGTTCACCTAAGAGAGTTGAATCTATGTTGAGATTCAGCGAGTCAGAAACACGTTTCTTCTAGGAGCTGCGTTGGGATATTCCCGAGTGAATGGGACCATGGGCTGTACGGAGAAATATCTGCTGCTAAAAGGGAAACGGAGCTATCTAACTGAATGGTTGTCAACGTGCGCATTCAACTGAGAGAGTTAAACTCACGTGTGGATTCAGCGGTTTGCAAACCCTTTCTATGCAGAATCCCAAAGCCGGCATTTCCAGCCCAAAGCCGCCATACGTACGAAACAGCAGTAAACTTCGTCTAAATCTCAGGAGAAACGTTTCCTTGAATCTGCTCCGCTGTGCGTTCGTTCACCTAAGAGAGTTGAATCTATGTTGAGATTCAGCGAGTCAGAAAAACGTTTCTTCTAGGAGCTGCGTTGGGATATTCCCGAGTGAATGGGACCATAGTCTGTACAGAAAAATATCTGCTTCTATAACCAAAGCGGAGCTATCTAACTGAATGGTTGTCAATGTGTGCATTCAACTGACAGAGTTAAAATCACGTGTGGATTCAGCGGTTTGCAAACCCTTTCTGTGCAGAATCCCAAAACTGGCATTTCCAGCCGAATGCCGGCATACGTGCGAAAGGGCAGTAAACTTCGTCTAAATCTCAGGAGAAACCTTTCCTTGAAACTGCTCTGCTGTGCGTTCGTTCGCCTAAGAGAGTTGAATCTATCTTGAGATTCAGCGAGTCAGAAACAAGTTTCTTCTAGGAGCTGCATTGGGATATTCCCGAGTTAATGGGACCATAGGCTGTACAGAGAAATATCTGCTTCTAAAACCAAAACGGAGCTTTCTAACTGAATGGTTGTCAATGGGTGCATTCAACTGACAGACTTAAACTCGCGTGTGGATTCAGCGGTTTGCAAACCCTTTCTGTGCAGAATCCCAAAACCGGCATTTCCAGCCCAATGCCGGCATACGTACGAAAACAGCAGTAAACTTCGTCTAAAACTCAGGAGAAACGTTTCCTTGAAACTGCTCTGCTGTGCGTTCGTTCACCTAAGAGAGGTGAATCTATGTTGAGATTCAGCGAGTCACAAACACATTTCTTCTATCAGCTACGTTGGGATATTCCCGAGTGAATAGGACCATAGGCTGTACAAACAAGTATCTACTTCTAAAACCAAAAAGGAGCTATCTAACTGAATGGTGGTCAATGTGTGCATTCAACTGAAACAGTTAAACTCACATGTGGATTCAGCGGTTTGCAAACCCTTTCTGTGCAGAATCCGAAAACGGGCATTTCCTGCCCATTGATGGCATACGTACGAAACAGCAGTAAACTTCGTCTAAATCTCAGGATAATCGTTTCCGTGAAACTGCTCTGCAGTGCGTTCGATCACCTAAGAGAGTTGAATCTATGTTGAGATTCAGCGAGTCAGAAACACGTTTCTTCTAAGAGCTGTGTTGGGATATTCCCGGGTGAATGGGACCATAGGTTGTGCAGAGAAATATCTACTTCTAAAACCAAAACGGATCTATCTAACTGAATGGTTGTCACTGTGAGCATTCAACTGACAGTTAAACTCACATGTGGATTCAACGGCTTGCAAACCCTTTCTGTGCAGAATCCCAAAGCCGGCATTTCCAGCTCAATGCCGGAATACGTACGAAACAGCAGTAAACTTCGTATAAAACTCAAGAGAAACGTTTCCTAGAAACTGCTCTTCTGTGCGTTCGTTCACCTAAGAGAGTTGAATCTATGTTGAGATTCAGCGAGTCGGAAACACGTTTCTTCTAGGAGCTGCGTTGGGATATTCCCGAGTGAATGCGACCATAGGCTGTACAGAGAAATATCTACTTCTAAAACCAAACTGGAGCTATCTCACTGAATGGTTATCAATGTGAACATTCAACTGACAGAGTTAAACTCACATGTGGATTCAACGGCTTGTAAACACTTTCTGTGCAGAATCCCAAAGCCGGCATTTCCAGCCCAATAACGGCATACGTAGGAAACAGCAGTAAACTTCGTCTAAAACTCAGGAGAACCGTTTCCCTGAAACAGCTCTGTTGTGCGTTCGTTCACCTAAAAGAGTTGAATCTATGTTGAGATTCAGCGAGTCAGAACCACGTCTCTTCTAGGAGCTGCGCTGGGATATTCTCGAGTGAATGGGACTACAGACTGTTCAGAGAAATATCTACTTCTAAAACCTAAACGGAGGTATACATCTGAATGGTTGGCAATGTGTGCATTGAACTGACGGAGATAAACTCACGTGTGGATTCAGCGGTTTGCAACCCTTTCTGTGCAGAATCCGAAAACTGACATTTCCAGGCCAATGCTGGCTTACATACGAAACAGCAGTATGACTTCGTCTAAAAATCAGGGGAAACGTTGCCTTAAAAATGCTCAGCTGTGCGTTCGTTCACCTAAGAGAGTTGAATCTATCTTGAGGTTCAGCAAGCAAGAAACCCATTTCTTCTAGGACCGGCGTTTGGATTTTCCTGAGTGAATGGGACCACAGGCTGTACAGACAAATATCTGCTTCTAAAACCAAAACGGTGCTATCCAACTGCATGGTTGTCAATGGGTGCACTCAACTGACAGAGTTAAACTCACGAGTGGATTCAGCGGTTTATAAACCCTTTCTGTGCAGAATCCCAAAACCGCAATTTCCAGCCCAATGCCGGAATACGTACGAAACAGCAGTAAACTTCCTCTAAACCCAGGGGAAACGTTTCCTTAAAACTGGTCTGCTGTGGATTCGTTCACCTAAGAGAGATGAATCTATGTTGAGATTCACCGAGTCAGAAACACGTTTCTTCTAGGAGCTGCATTAGGATATTCCCGAGTGAACGGGACCATAGGCTGTACAGAGAAATACCTGCTTCTAAAACCAAAACGGAGCTATCTAACTGAATGGCTGTCAATGTGTGCATTCAACTGACAGAGTTAAACACACGTGTGGATTCAGCGGCTTGCAAACCATTTCTGTGCAGAATCGCAAAACCGGCATTTCCAGCCCAATGCTGGCATACGTACGAAAACAGCAGGAAACTTCGTCTTAAACTCAGGAGAAACGTATCGTAGAAACTGCTCTGCTGTGCGTCCGTTCATCTAAGAGAGTTGAATCTACGTTGCGATTCAGCGAGTCAGAAACACGTTTCTTCTAGGAGCTGCATTGGGATATTCCCGAGTGAATGGGACCATAGGCTGTACAGAGAAATATCTACTTCTAAAACCAAAACGGAACTATCTAACTGAATGGTTGTAAATGGGTGCATTCAACTCACAGAGTTAAACTCACGTGTGGATTCAGCGGTTTGTAAACCCTTTCTGTGCAAAATCCCAAAACCGACATTTCCAGGCCAATGTCGGCATACGTAGGAATCAGCAGTAAACTTCGACTAAAACTCAGGAGATACGATTCCTTGAAACTGCTCTGCTGTGCGTTCGTTCACCAAAAAGAGTTGAATCTATGTTGAGATTCAGCGAGTCAGAAACACGTTTCTTCTAGGAGCTGCGTTGGGATATTCCCGAGTGAATGGGACCTTAGGCTGTACAGGGAAATATCTGCTTCTAAAACCAAAACGGAGCTATCTAACTGAATGGTTGTCAAGGTGAGCATTCAACAGACAGAGTTAAACTCACGTGTGGATTCAGCTGTTTGCAAACCTTTCTCTTCAGAATCCCAAAACTGGCATTTCCAGCCAAATGCTCGCATACGTACGAAACAGCAGTATGACTTCGTCTAAAACTCAGGGGAAAAATTTCCGTGAAACTGCTCTGCTGTGCGTTCGTTCACCTAAGAGAGTTGAATCTATGTTGAGATTCAGCGAGTCAGAAACACGGTTCTTCTAGGAGGTGCGTTGGGATATTCCCCAGTGAATGCAACCTTAGGCTGTACAGAGAAATATCTGCTTCTAAAACCAAAACGGATCTATCTAATTGAATGGTTGTCAATCTGAGCATTCAACTGACAGAGTTAAACTCACATGTGGATTCAGCGGCTTGTAAACCCTTTCTGTGCAGTATCCCAAAACCGGCATTTCCAGCCCAATGACGGCATACGTACGAAACAGCAGTAAACTTCGTCTAAATCTCAGGAGAAACGTTTCCTTAAAACTGTTCTGCTGTGCGTTCGTTCACCAAAAAGAGTTGTATCTATGTTGAGACTCAATGAGTCAGAAACACCTTTCTTCTTGGAGCTGCGTTGAGATATTCCCTTGTGAATTGGACCATAGGCTGTACAGAGAAATATCTGCTTCTAAAACCAAAACGGAGCTATCTAACTGAATGGTTGTCAATGGGTGCATTCAACTGACAGAGTTAAACTCACGTGTGGATTCAGTGGTTTGCAAACCCTTTCTGTGCAGAATCCCATAACCGGAATTTCCGGCCCACAGCCGGCATACGTACGAAAACAGCAGTAAATTTCATATAAAACTCAGGAGAAACGTTTCCTAGAAACTACTCTGCTGTGCGATCATTCACCTAAGAGAGTTGAATCTATGTTGAGATTCAGCGAGTCAGAAACACGTTTCTAGGAGCTGCGTTGGGATATTCCCGAGTGAATGGGACCATAGGCTGTGCAGAGAAATATCTGCTTCTAAAACCAAAA
Source organism: Aotus nancymaae (assembly GCF_030222135.1). Classification (NCBI taxonomy): domain Eukaryota; kingdom Metazoa; phylum Chordata; class Mammalia; order Primates; family Aotidae; genus Aotus; species Aotus nancymaae. Next base: position 1,790,946 of record NW_026988587.1, read on the forward strand.
CGGAGCTATCTAACTGAATGGTTATCAATGTGTGCATTCAACTGATGAAGTTAAACTCACGTGTGGATTCAACGGTTTGCAAACCTTTCTGTGTAGAATTCGAAAACTTACATTTCCAGCCCAATTCTGGCATACGTACGAAACAGCAGTATTACTTCGTCTAAATCTCAGGGGAAACGTTTCCTTGAAACTGCACTGCTGAGCGTTCGTTCACCTAAGGGAGTTGAATCTATGTTGAGGTTCAGCGAGTAAGAAACGCATTTCTTCTAGGAGCTCCGTTGGGATTTTCCCGAGTGAACGGGACCATAGGCTGTACAGAGAAATATATGCTTCTAAAACCAAAACGCAGCTATCTAACAGAATGGTTGCCAATGTGAGCATTCAACTGAGAGTTTAACTCACATGTGGATTCAGCGGCTTGTTAACCCTTTCTGTGCAGAATCCCAAAACCGGCATTTCCAGCCCAATGACAGCATACGTAGGAAACAGCAGTAAACTTCGTCTAAAACTCAGGAGAAACCTTTCCTTGAAAGTGCTCTGCTGTGCGTTCGTTCACCTAAAAGAGTTGAATCTATGTTGAGATACAGCGAGTCAGAATCACGTTTCTTCTAGGAGCTGTGTTGCGATATTCCCGAGTGAATGGGACCATAGGCTGTAGAGAGAAATATCTGCTTCTAAAACCAAAACGGAGCTAACTAACTGAATGGTTTTCAATGTGTGCATTCAACTGACGGAGTTAAACTCACGAGTGGATTCAGCGGTCTGCAAAACTTTCTGTGCAGAATCCCAAAACCGACATTTCCAGCCCAATGCTAGCATACGTACGAAACAGCAGTATGACTTCGTCTAAAACTCAGGGGAAATGTTTCCTTGAAACTGCTCTGCTGTTCGTTCGTTCACCTAAGAGAGTTGAATCTATATTGAGATTCAGGGAGTCAGAAACACGGTTCTTCTAGGAGCTGCATTGGGATATTCCCGAGTGAATGCGACCATAGTCTGTACAGAGAAATATCTACTTCTAAAACCAAAACGGAGCTATCTAACTGAATGGTTTTCTATGGGGGCATTCAACTGACAGAGTTAAACTCACGTGTGGATTCAGCAGTTTGCAAACCTTTCTGTGCAGAATTATAAAACTGGAATTTCCAGGCCAATGTTGGCATACGTACGAGACAGCAGTATGACTGCGTCTAAATCTCACGGGAAACGTTTCCTTGAAACTGCTCTGCTGTGCTTTCGTTCACCTAAGAGAGTTGAATCTATCTTGAGATTCAGGGAGTCAGAAACACGTTTCTTCTTGGAGCTGCGTTGGGATATTCCCGAGTGAATGGGACCATAGGCTGTACAGAGAAATATCTGCTTCTAAAACCAAAACGGAGCTATCTAAATGAACAGTTGTCAATGTGTGCATTCAACTGACAGTGTTAAACTCTCGTGCGGATTCAGCAGTGTGCAAACCCTTTCTGTACAGAATTCCGAACCCGGCATTTCCAGCCCAATGCCTTCATATGTTCGAAACAGCAGGAAACTTCGTCTAAAACTCAGTAGAAACGTTTCCGTGAAACTGCTCTGCTCTGCGTTCGTTCACCTAAAAGAGTTGAATCTATGTTTAGTTTCAGCGAGTCAGAAACACGTTTCTTATTGGAGCTGCGTTGGGATATTCCCGAGTGAACGGGACCATAGCCTGTACAGAGAAATACCTGCTTCTTAAATCAAAACGGAGCTATCTAACTGAATGGTTGTCAATGTGTGCATTCAACTGACGGAGTTAAATTCACGTGTGGATTCAGAGGTTTGCAAACCTTTCTGTGCAGAATCCCAAAACCGGCGTTTCCAGCCCAATGAGAGCATCCGTAGGAAAGAGCAGTAAACTTCGTCTAAAACTCCGGAAAACTTTTCCTTGAAACTGCTCTGCTGTGCGTTCATTCACCTAAGAGAGTTGAATCTATGTTGATGTTCAGCGAGTAAGTAACACGTTTCTTCTAGGAGCTGCGTTGGGATTTTCCCGAATGAATGGGACCACAGGCTGTACAAAGAGTTATCTGCTTCTAAAACGAAAACGGCGCTATGCAACCGCATGGTTGTCAATGGGTGCATTCAACTGACAGAGTTAAACTCACTTGTAGATTCAGCGGTTTGCAAACCCTTTCTGTGCAGAATCCCAAAGCCGGCATTTCCAGCCCAATGTCCGCATACATACGAAACACCAGTAAACGTCTTCTAAAACTCAGGAGAAACGTTTCCTAGAAACTGCTCTGCTGTGCGTTCGTTCACCGAAGAGAGTTGAATCTATGTTGAGATTCCACGAATCAGAAACACGTTTCTTCTAGGAGCTGCATTGGGATATTCCCGAATGAATTGGACCATAGGCTGTACAGTGAAATATCTACTTCTAAAACCAAACCGGAGCTATCTAACTGAATGGTTGTCAATGTGAGCATTCAAATGACAGAGTTAAACTCACGTGTTGATTCACTGGCTTGTAAACCCTTTCTGTGCAGAATCCCGAAACCGGCATTTCCAGCCCAATGATGGCATACGTAGGAAACAGCAGTAAACTTCGTCTAAAACTCAGGAGAAACGTTTCCTTGAAACTCCTCTGCTTTGCGTTCGTTCACCTAAAGGAGTTGAATCTATGTTGAGATTCAACGAGTCAGAAACACGTTTACTCTAGGAGCTGCGTTGGGATATTCCCGAGTGAATGGGACCATAGGCTGTACAGAGAAATATCTGCTTCTAAAACCAAAACGGAGCTATCTAACTGAAGGCTTGTCAAAGTTTGCATTCAACTGACGGAGTTAAACTCACGTGGGGATTCAGCGGTTCCCAAACCGTTCTGTGCAGAATTCGAAAACTGGAATTTCCAGGCCAATGTTGGCATACGTACCAGACAGCAGTATGACTTCGTCTAAATCTCACGAGAAACGTTTTCTTGAAACTGCTCTGCTCTGCGTTCGTTCACCTAAGATAGTTGAATCTATGTTGCGGTTCAGCGAGTAAGAAACACGTTTCTTCTAGGAGCTGCGTTGGGATATTCCCGAGTGAAAGGGACCATAGGCTGTTCAGAGAAATATCTACTTCTAAAACCAAAACCGAGCTATCCAACTGCATGCTTGTCAAAGGGTGCATTCAACTGACAGAGTTAAACTCACGTGTGGGTTCAGTGGTTTGCAAACCCTTTCGGTGCAGAATCCCAAAACCAGCATTTCCAGCCCAATGCCGAGATACGTACAAAAACCGCAGTAAACTTCGTATAAAACTCAGGAGAAACGATTCCTAGAAACTACTCTGCTGTGCGTACGTTCAACTAAGAGAGTTGAATCTATGCTGAGATTCAGCGAGTCAGAAACAATTTTCTTCTAGGAGTTGCGTTGGAATATTCCCGAGTGAATGGGACCATAGCCTGTACAGATAAATATCTGCTTCTAAAACCAAAACTGAGCTATCTAACTCAAAGGTTGTCAATGGGTGCATTGAACTGACAGATTTAAACTCGCGTGTGGATTCAGCAGTTTGCAAACCCTTTCTGTGCAGAATCCCAAAACCGGCATTTCCAGCCCAATGCAGGCATACGAACGAAAAAGCATTATGACTTGGTGTAAAACTCAGGAGAAACGTTTCCTTGAACCTGCTGTGCTGGGCGTTCGTTCACCTAAGAGAGTTGAATCTATGTTCAGATTCAGCGAGTCAGAAACAGGTTTCTTCTAGGAGCTGCGTTGGGATATTCCCGAGTGAATGGGACCATAGCCTGTACAGATAAATATCTGCTTCTAAAACCAAAACGGAGCTATCTAATTGAATGGTTGTCCATGTTTGCATTCAACTGACAGAGTTAAACTCATTTGTGGATTCAGCGCTTTGCAAACCCTTTCTGTGCAGAATCCCAAAACCAGCATTTCCACCCAATGCCGGCATACGTGCGAAACAGCAGTATGACTTCGTCTAATACTCAGGAGTAACGTTTCCGTGAAACTGCTCTGCTGTGCGATCGTTCACCTAAGAGAGTTGAATCTATGTTGAGATTCAGCGAGTTAGAAACACGTTTCTTCTAGGAGCTACGCTGGGATATTCCCGAGTGAATGGGACCATAGCCTGTACAGAGAAATATCTGCTTCTAAAACCAAAACGGAGTTATCTAGCTCAAAGGTTGTCAATGGATGCATTCAACTGACAGAGGTAAACTCACGTGTGGATTCAGTGCTTTGCAAGCCCTTTCTGTGCAGAATCCCGAAACCAGCTTTTCCAGCCCAATGCCGGCATACCTACGAAACAGCTGTATGACATCGTCTAAAACGCAGGAGAAACGTTTCCGTGAAACTGCTCTTCTGTGCGTTCGTTCACCTAAGAGAGTTGAATCTATGTTGAGATTCAGCGAGTTAGAAACACGTTTCTTCTAGGAGCTGCGTTTGGATATTCCCGAGTGAATGGGACCATAGCCTGTACAGAGAAATATCTGCTTCTAAAACCAAAACGGAGCTATCTAACTAAATGGTTCTCAATAGGTGCATTGAACTGACAGAGTTAAACTCGCCTGTGGATTCAGCAGTTTTCAACCCCTTTCTGTGCAGAATCCCGAAACCGGCATTTCCAGCCCAATGCCGGCATACATAGGAAACAACAGTATGACTTCGTCTAAAACTCAGGAGAAACGTTTCCGTGAAACTCCTCTGCTGTGCGTTGGTTCACCTAAGAGAGTTGAATCCATATTGAGATTCAGCGAGTCAGAAACACGTTTCTTCTTGGAGCGGCGTTGGGATATACCCGAGTGAATGGGACGAAAGGTTGTTCAGAGAAATATCTCCTTCTAAAAGCAAAACGGAGCTATCTAAGTGAATGGTTGTCAATGTGTTCATTCAACTGACGGTGTTAAACTCGCGTGTGGATTCAGCGGTTTGCAAACCCTTTCTGTGCAGAATCCCGAAACCGGCATTTCCAGCCTAATGCCGGCATGCGTACGAAACAGCAGTAAACTTCGTCTAAAACTCAGGAGAAAGGTTTCCTTAAAACTGCTCTTCTGTGCGTTCGTTCACCTAAGAGCGTTGATTCTATGTTGAGATTCAGCGAGTCAGAAACACGATTCTTCCAGGAGTTGCATTGGGATATTCCCGAGTGAATGGGACCATAGCGTGTAGAGAGAAATATCTGCTTCTAAAACCAAAAGTGAGCTATCTAACTCAAAGGTTGTCAATGGGTGCATTGAACTGACAGATTTAAACTCGCGTGTGGATTCAGCAGTTTGCAAACCCTTTCTGTGCAGAATCCCAAAACCGGCATTTCCAGCCCAATGCCGGCATACGAACGAAAAAGCAGTATGACTTGGTGTAAAACTCAGGAGAAACGTTTCCTTGAACCTGCTCTGCTGTGCGTTCGTTCACCTAAGAGAGTTGAATCTATGTTCAGATTCAGCGAGTCAGAAACAGGTTTATTCTAGGAGCTGCGTTGGGATATTCCCGAGTGAATGGGACCATAGCCTGTACAGATAAATATCTGCTTCTAAAACCAAAACGGAGCTATCTAATTGAATGGTTGTCCATGTGTGCATTCAACTGACAGAGTTAAACTCATGTGTGGATTCAGCGCTTTGCAAACCCTTTCTGTGCAGAATCCCAAAACCAGCATTTCAACCCAATGCCGGCATACGTGCGAAACAGCAGTATGACTTCGTCTAAAACTCAGGAGTAACGTTTCCGTGAAACTGCTCTGCTGTGCGATCGTTCACCTAAGAGAGTTGAATCTATGTTGAGATTCAGCGAGTCAGAAACACGTTTCTGTTGGAGCTGCGTTGGTATAATCCCGAGTGAATGGGACCATAGGCTGTACAGAGAAATGTCTGCTTCTAAAACCAAAACGGAGCAATCTAACTGAATTGTTGTCAATGTGTGCATTCAACTGATAGAGTTAAACTCACCTGTGGATTCAGCGGTTTGCAAAATCTTTCTATGCAGAAACCCAAATCTGGCATTTCCAGCCCAATGCGGGCATACATATGAAACAGCAGTAAGCTTTGTCTAAAGCTCAGGAGAAACGTTTCATTGAAACTGCTGTACTGTGCGTTCGCTCACCTAAGAAAGTTGAATCTATGTTGAGATTCACCGTGTCAGAAACACGTTTCTTCTAGGAGCTGCATTGGGATATTCCCTTGTGAATTTGACCATAGGCTGTACAGAGAAATATCTGCTTCTAAAACCAAACCGGAGCTATCTAACTGAATGGTTGTCAATGTGTGCATTCAACTGACAGAGTTAAACTCACGTGTGGATTCAGCGGTTTGCAAACCCTTTCTGAGCAGAATCCCAAAACCGGCATTTGCAGCCCAATGCCGGCATACGTACGAAACAGCAGTAAACTTCGACTAAAACTCAGGAGAAACGTTTCCTTGAAACTGTTCGGCTGTGCGTTCGTTCACCTAAGAGATTTGAATCTATGATGAGATTCAGCGAGTCAGAAACACGTTTCTTCTAGGAGATAGTTTGGGATATTCCCGAGTGAATGGGACCATAGGCTGTACAGTGAAATATCTGCTTCTACAACCAAAACAGAGCTATATAACTGAATGGATGTCCATGGGTGCATTCAACTGACAGAGCTAAACTCCCGTGTGGATTCAGCCGCTTGCAAACCCTTTCTGTGCAGAATCCCAAAACCGGCATTTCCAGCCCAATGCCGGCATGAGTATATAACAGCAGTTAACTTCTTCTAAAACTCAGGAGAAACGTTTCCTTGAAACTGCTCTGCTGTGCGTCCGTTCACCTAAGAGAGTTAAATCTACGTTCAACTTCAGCGAGTCAGAAACACGTTTCTTCTTGGAGCTGCGTTGGGATATTCCCGCGTGAATGGGACCATGGGGTGTACAGAGAAATATCTACTTCTAAAACCAAAACGGAGCTATCTAACTGAGTAGATGTCAATGCTTGCATTCAACTGACACAGCTAAACTCCCGTGTGGATTCAGCCTCTTGCAAACCCTTTCTGTGCAGAATCCCAAAACCGGCGTTTCCAGCCTAATGCCGGCATACATACGAAACAGCAGTATGACTTCGTCTAAAACTCAGGGGAAACGTTTCCTTGAAACTGCTCTGCTGTTCGTTCGATCACCTAAGAGAGTTGAATCTACGTTCAGCTTCAGCAAGTCAGAAACACGTTTCTTCTAGGAGCTGCGTTGGGATATTCCCGAGGGAATGGGCCATAGGCTGTACAGAGAAATATCTGCTTCTAAAACCAAAACGGAGCTATCTAACTGAATGGTAGTCCATGGGTGCTTTCAACTGACAGTGTTAAACTCATGTGTGCATTCAGCGCTTTGCAAACACTTTCTGTGCTGAATCCCCAAACCGGCATTTCCAGCAAAATGCCGGCATACCTAGGAAACAGCAGTATGCCTTCATCTAAAACACAATGGGAACGTTTCCTTGAAACTGCTCTGCTGTGTTTTCGTTTACCTAAGAGACTAGAATCTATGTTGAGATTCAGCAGCCAGAAGGACGTTTCTTCTAGGAGCTGCGTTGGGATATTCCCGAGTGAATGGGACGATAGGCTGTACAGAGAAATATCTGCCCTTTCTTCGATATGCCGGTATTGGGCTGAAAACGCCTGTTTTGAGACTCTGCACAGAAAGTGTTTGCAGACTGCTGAATCCACAAACGGGTTTAACTCTGGAAGTTGAGTGCACACATTGAAAAACGTTCTGTTACATAGCTGCGTTTTGGATTTAGAAGCAGATATTTCCCTTGGCTTACTGCCATTTCTTCCATATCCCGATATTGGGCTGAAAGCGCCTGTTTTGAGTCTCTGCACAGAAAGGGTTTGCAGACTGCTGAATGCACATGCGGGTTTAACTCAGGAAGTTGAGTGCACACATTTACAACCGTTCTGTTAGATAGCTGCGTTTTGGATTTAGAAGCAGATATTTCCCTGTGCTTACTGCCCTTTCTTCCATATGCCGGTATGGGGCTGAAAACGCCTGTTTTGAGACTCTGCACAGAAAGTGTTTGCAGACTGCTGAATCCACACACGGGTTTAACTCTGGAAGTTGAGTGCACACATTGACAACCGTTCTGTTGGATAGCTGCGTTTTGGATTTAGAAGCAGATATTTCCCTGTGCTTACTGCACTTTCTTCCATATGCCGGTATTGGGCTGAAAATGCCTGTTTTGAGACTCTGCACAGAAAGTGTTTGCAGACTGCTGAATCCACACACGAGTTCAACTCTGGAAGGTGAATGCACGCATTGACAACCATTCAGTTAGATAGCTGCCTTTTGGTTTTAGAAGCAGTTATTTCTCTTTACAGCATATACTCTCATTCACTCTGGAATATCCAAACACAGCTCCTAAAAGAAACGGGTTTCTAAGTATAATCAGATATTTCTCTTTACATCTTGTACCCCAGTACAGTCTGATATATGCAAACGCAGCTCCTGGGAGAAACGTGTTTGTAACTCGCTGAGTCTGAGCATATTTTGAAGTCTGTTAGGTGAATGAACACACAGCACAGCAGTTTGAAAAAAACATTTCTTCCATGTTATAAATGCACTGTTTCTCCTATTGCTTTTAGGCTGGTGTTTTCCTGTAAATGTTGGTTTTAGAATTTCCATATAAATGGTTTGTAAACTGCTGCATAAGTGGAGCATTTTAATTCGTTAAGTTGAATGCCCTCATTCACTATCATTCTGTTAGCTAGCTCCGTTTTGGTTTTAGAAGCCTATGTTTCTAGTTACAGCATATACTCCCATTCATTCTGGAATAGCCAAACGCAGCTCCCAGAATAGACGTGTTTCTCAGTGGCTGAATCTAAACCAGATACAACTCCCTTAGGAGAAGGAACACACAGCACAGCAGTTTGAAAGAAACGTTTTATTTGAGTTTTAGACGCAGTCTTATTGATATTTCTTAGAGGCCGGTATTTTGCTGGGAATGTCTGTTTTAGAATCTGCACAGAAAGCTTTTCTAAACTGCTGCACAGAAACAACAGTTTATCTCAACAAGCTGAACGCACACAGTGACAACCATTCTGTTAGATGGCTCCGTGTTTGTTTTAGAACCAGATATTTCACTTTAAACCTTATACTCCAGTACACTCCGGAATATGCAAATGCAGCTCCTGGAAGAAACGTGTTTCTTACTCGCTGAATCTGAACATATACTCAAGACTTAGGTGAATGAACACAGAGCAGAGCATTTTGAAGAAAACGTTTCTTCTATGTTACAGATGCAGTCTTACTGCTACTTCTTTGAGGCTGGTGTTTTGCTGCAAATGTTGATTTTAGAATTTGCATATAAAGGGTTTCTAAACTGCTGCCTAAGAAGAGCGGATTAACCCTTTAAGCTGAATGCACACATTCACAACCATTCTGTTAGATAGCTCCGTTTTGGTTTTAGAAACAGATATTTCTCTTTACAGCATTTACTCCCATACACTCTGGAATATCGAAATGCAGCTCCTAGAATAAACGTGTTTCAAAATCGCTGAATCCAAACATAGATTCAACGACCTTGGGTGAACGAACACACTGCAGAGCAGTTTGAAAGAAACGTTCCCTCTGAGTTTTAGACGCAGTCTTACTGCTATTTCTTATAGGCCAGTATTTTGCTGGAAATGTCTGAGAATCTACACAGAAATGTTTTCTAAACTGCTGCATACAAACAGCAGTTTAGCTCAGTAAGTTGAATGCACACATTGACAACCATTCCATTAGATCATCCGTTTTTCTTTTGGAACGAGACATTTGTCTTTACATCTTATACTCCAGTATACTCTGGAATAGGCAAACACAGCTCCTGGAAGAAACGTGTTGCTAACTAGCTGAATCTGAACATATATTCAAGTCTCTTATATGAATGAACACACAGCAGAGCAGTTTGAAAACAGTTTCTTCCATGTTAAAGATGCAGTCTTACTGCTATTTCCTTTAGGCTGGTGTTTTGCTGGAAAGGTCTGTATGAGAACTTGCATAGAAAGGGTTTCTAAAGTGCTGCATGAGAAGAGCAGTTTACCTCTTTAAGCCGAAGGCACACATTCACAACCACGGTGCTAGATAGATCCATTTTGGTTTCAGAAACAGATATTTCTCTTTACAGCATATACTCCCATTCATTCTGGAATATCCAAAGACAGTTCCTAGAATAAACGTGTTTCTATCTCGATGAAACTAAACACAGATTCAACTCCCTTAAGTCAAAGAAAACACGGCCTAGCAGTTTGAAAGAAACGTTTCTTCTGAGTTTTAGACGCAGTCTTACTGCTCTTTCTTATATATGCCGGTACTGGGCCAGAAAGGCCTGTTTTGAGACTCTGCACAGAAAGTGTTTGCAGACTGCTGAATCCACACACGGGTTTAACTCTGGAAGTTGAGTGCACACATTGACAACCGTTCTGTTAGATAGCTGCGTTTTGGATTTAGAAGCAGATATTTCCCTGTGCTTACTGCCCTTTCTTCCATATGCCGGTACTGGGCTGAAAATGCCTGTTTTGAGACTCTGCACAGAAAGTGTTTGCAGACTGCTGAATCCACACACGAGTTCAACTCTGGAAGGTGAATGAACGCATTGACAACCATTCAGTTAGATAGCTGCCTTTTGGTTTTAGAAGCAGTTATTTCTCTTTACAGCATATACTCTCATTCACTCTGGAATATCCAAACACAGCTCCTAAAAGAAACGGGTTTCTAAGTATAATCAGATATTTCTCTTTACATCTTGTACCCCAGTACACTCTGATATATGCAAACGCAGCTCCTGGGAGAAACGTGTTTGTAACTCGCTGATTCTGAGCATATTTTGAAGTCTGTTAGGTGAATGAACACACAGCAGAGCAGTTTGAAAAAAAACATTTCTTCCATGTTATAAATGCACTGTTTCTGCTATTGCTTTTAGGCTGGTGTTTTCCTGTAAATGTTGGTTTTAGAATTTCCATATAAATGGTTTGTAAACTGCTGCATAAGTGGAGCATTTTAATTCGTTAAGTTGAATGCCCTCATTCACTATCATTCTGTTAGCTAGCTCTGTTTTGGTTTTAGAAGCCTGTGTTTCTAGTTACAGCATATACTCCCATTCATTCTGGAATAGCCAAACACAGCTCCCAGAATAGACGTGTTTCTGAGTGGCTGAATCTAAACATAGATACAACTCCCTTAGGCGAAGGAACACACAGCACAGCAGTTTGAAAGAAACGTTTTATTTGAGTTTTAGACCCAGTCTTATTGATATTTCTTAGAGGCCGGTATTTTGCTGGGAATGTCTGTTTTAGAATCTGCACAAAAAGCTTTTCTAAACTGCTGCACAGAAACAACAGTTTATCTCAATAAGCTGAACGCACACAGTGACAACCATTCTGTTAGATGGCTCCGTGTTTGTTTTAGAACCAGATATTTCACTTTAAACCTTATACTCCGGTACACTCTGGAATATGCAAATGCAGCTCCTGGAAGAATCGTGTTTCTTACTCGCTGAATCTGAACATATACTCAAGACACTTAGGTGAATGAACACAGAGCAGAGCATTTTGAAGAAAACGTTTCTTCTATGTTATAGATGCAGTCTTACTGCTACTTCTTTGAGGCTGGTGTTTTGCTGCAAATGTTGATTTTAGAATTTGCATATAAAGGGTTTCTAAACTTCTGCCTAAGAAGAGCCGATTAACCCTTTAAGTTGAATGCACACATTCACAACCATTCTGTTAGATAGCTCCGTTTTGGTTTTAGAAACAGATATTTCTCTTTACAGCATTTACTCCCATACACTCTGGAATATCGAAATGCAGCTCCTAGAATAAACGTGTTTCAAACTCGCTGAATCCAAACATAGATTCAACGACCTTGGGTGAACGAACACACTGCAGAGCAGTTTGAAAGAAACGTTCCCTCTGAGTTTTAGACGCAGTCTTACTGCTATTTCTTATAGGCCGGTATTTTGCTGGAAATGTCTGAGAATCTACACAGAAATGTTTTCTAAACTGCTGCATACAAACAGCAGTTTAGCTCAGTAAGTTGAATGCACACATTGACAACCATTCCATTAGATCATCCGTTTTTCTTTTGGAACGAGACATTTGTCTTTACATCTTATACTCCAGTATACTCTGGAATAGGCAAACACAGCTCCTGGAAGAAACGTGTTGCTAACTAGCTGAATCTGAACATATATTCAAGTCTCTTATATGAATGAACACAGAGCAGAGCAGTTTGATAACACTTTCTTCCATGTTAAAGATGCAGTCTTACTGCTATTTCCTTTAGGCTGGTGTTTGGCTGGAAAGGTCTGTATGAGAATTTGCATAGAAAGGGTTTCTAAAGTGCTGCATGAGAAGAGCAGTTTACCTCTTTAAGCCGAAGGCACACATTCACAACCACTGTGCTAGATAGATCCATTTTGGTTTTAGAAACAGATATTTCTCTTTACAGCATATACTCCCATTCCTTCTGGAATATCCATAGACAGTTCCTAGAATAAACGTGTTTCTATCTCGATGAAACTAAACACAGATTCAACTCCCTTAAGTCAAAGAACACACGGCCGAGCAGTTTGAAAGAAACGTTTCTTCTGAGTTTTCGACGCAGTCTTACTGCTCTTTCTTATATATGCCGGTATTGGACCGGAAAGGCCTGTTTTGAGACTCTGCACAGAAAGTGTTTGCAGACTGCTGAATCCACACACGGGTTTAACTCTGGAAGTTGAGTGCACACATTGACAACCGTTCTGTTAGACAGGGGCGTTTCGGATTTAGAAGCAGATATTTCCCTGTGCTTACTGCCCTTTCTTCCATATGCCGGTATGGGGCTGAAAACGCCTGTTTTAAGACTCCGCACCGAAACGGTTTGCAGACTGCTGAATCCACACACGGGTTTAACTCTGGAAGTTGAGTGCACACATTGACAACCGTTCTGTTAGATAGCTGCGTTTTGGATTTAGAAGCAGATATTTCCCTGTGCTTACTGCCCTTTCTTCCATATGCCGGTATGGGGCTGAAAACGCCTGTTTTGAGACTCTGCACAGAAAGGGTTTGCAGACTGCTGAATCCACACACGGGTTTAACTCTGGAAGTTGAGTGCACACATTGACAACCGTTCTGTTAGGTAGCTGCGTTTTGGATTTAGAAGCAGATATTTCCCTGTGCTTTCTGCCCTTTCTTCCATATGCCGGTATTGGGCTGAAAATGCCTGTTTTGAGACTCTGCACAGAAAGTGTTTGCAGACTGCTGAATCCACACACGAGTTCAACTCTGGAAGGTGAATGCACGCATTGACAACCATTCAGTTAGATAGCTACCTTTTGGTTTTAGAAGCAGTTATTTCTCTTTACAGCATATACTCTCATTCACTCTGGAATATCCAAACACAGCTCCTAAAAGAAACGGGTTTCTAAGTATAATCAGATATTTCTCTTTACATCTTGTACCCCAGTACACTCTGATATATGCAAACGCAGCTCCTGGGAGAAACGTGTTTGTAACTCGCTGAGTCTGAGCATATTTTGAAGTCTGTTAGGTGAATGAACACACAGCAGAGCAGTTTGAAAAAAACATTTCTTCCATGTTATAAATGCACTGTTTCTGCTATTGCTTTTAGGCTGGTGTTTTCCTGTAGATGTTGGTTTTAGAATTTCCATATAAATGGTTTGTAAACTGCTGCATAAGTGGAGCATTTTAATTCGTTAAGTTGAATGCCCTCATTCACTATCATTCTGTTAGCTAGCTCTGTTTTGGTTTTAGAAGCCTGTGTTTCTAGTTACAGCATATACTCCCATTCATTCTGGAATAGCCAAACACAGCTCCCAGAATAGACGTGTTTCTGAGTGGCTGAATCTAAACATAGATACAACTCCCTTAGGCGAAGGAACACACAGCACAGCAGTTTGAAAGAAACGTTTTATTTGAGTTTTAGACCCAGTCTTATTGCTATTTCTTAGAGGCCGGTATTTTGCTGGGAATGTCTGTTTTAGAATCTGCACAGAAAGCTTTTCTAAACTGCTGCACAGAAACAACAGTTTATCTCAACAAGCTGAACGCACACAGTGACAACCATTCTGTTAGATGGCTCCGTGTTTGTTTTAGAACCAGATATTTCACTTTAAACCTTATACTCCGGTACACTCTGGAAAATGCAAATGCAGCTCCTGGAAGAATCGTGTTTCTTACTCGCTGAATCTGAACATATACTCAAGACTCTTAGGTGAATGAACACAGAGCAGAGCATTTTGAAGAAAACGTTTCTTCTATGTTATAGATGCAGTCTTACTGCTACTTCTTTGAGGCTGGTGTTTTGCTGCAAATGTTGATTTTAGAATTTGCATATAAAGGGTTTCTAACCTGCTGCCTAAGAAGAGCGGATTAACCCTTTAAGTTGAATGCACACATTCACAACCATTCTGTTAGATAGCTCCGTTTTGGTTTTAGAAACAGATATTTCTCTTTACAGCATTTACTCCCATACACTCTGGAATATCGAAATGCAGCTCCTAGAATAAACGTGTTTCAAAATCGCTGAATCCAAACATAGATTCAACGACCTTGGGTGAACGAACACACTGCAGAGCAGTTTGAAAGAAACGTTCCCTCTGAGTTTTAGACGCAGTCTTACTGCTATTTCTTATAGGCCAGTATTTTGCTGGAAATGTCTGAGAATCTACACAGAAATGTTTTCTAAACTGCTGCATACAAACAGCAGTTTAGCTCAGTAAGTTGAATGCACACATTGACAACCATTCCATTAGATCATCCGTTTTTCTTTTGGAACGAGACATTTGTCTTTACATCTTATACTCCAGTATACTCTGGAATAGGCAAACACAGCTCCTGGAAGAAACGTGTTGCTAACTAGCTGAATCTGAACATATATTCAAGTCTCTTATATGAATGAACACACAGCAGAGCAGTTTGAAAACAGTTTCTTCCATGTTAAAGATGCAGTCTTACTGCTATTTCCTTTAGGCTGGTGTTTTGCTGGAAAGGTCTGTATGAGAATTTGCATAGAAAGGGTTTCTAAAGTGCTGCATGAGAAGAGCAGTTTACCTCTTTAAGCCGAAGGCACACATTCACAACCACTGTGCTAGATAGATCCATTTTGGTTTTAGAAACAGATATTTCTCTTTACACCATATACTCCCATTCATTCTGGAATATCCAAAGACAGTTCCTAGAATAAACGTGTTTCTATCTCGATGAAACTAAACACAGATTCAACTCCCTTAAGTCAAAGAACACACGGCCGAGCAGTTTGAAAGAAACGTTTCTTCTGAGTTTTCGACGCAGTCTTACTGCTCTTTCTTATATATGCCGGTACTGGGCCGGAAAGGCCTGTTTTGAGATTCTGCACAGAAAGTGTTTGCAGACTGCTGAATCCACACACGGGTTTAACTCTGGAAGTTGAGTGCACACATTGACAACCGTTCTGTTAGATAGCTGCGTTTTGGATTTAGAAGCAGATATTTCCCTGTGCTTACTGCCCTTTCTTCCATATGCCGGTATGGGGCTGAAAACGCCTGTTTTGATACTCTGCCCAGAAAGGGTTTGCAGACTGCTGAATCCACACACGGGTTTAACTCTGGAAGTTGAGCGCACACATTGACAACCGTTCTGTTAGACAGGGGCGTTTTGGATTTAGAAGCAGATATTTCCCTGTGCTTACTGCCCTTTCTTCCATATGCCGGTATGGGGCTGAAAACGCCTGTTTTGAGACTCTGCCCAGAAAGGGTTTGCAGACTGCTGAATCCACACACCGGTTTAACTCTGGAAGTTGAGTGCACACATTGACAACCGTTCTGTTAGATAGCTGCGTTTTGGATTTAGAAGCAGATATTTCCCTGTGCTTACTGCCCTTTCTTCCATATGCCGGTATGGGGCTGAAAACGCCTGTTTTGAGACTCCGCACCGAAACGGTTTGCAGACTGCTGAATCCACACACGGGTTTAACTCTGGAAGTTGAGTGCACACATTGACAACCGTTCTGTTAGATAGCTGCGTTTTGGATTTAGAAGCAGATATTTCCCTGTGCTTACTGCCCTTTCTTCCATATGCCGGTATGGGGCTGAAAACGCCTGTTTTGAGACTCTGCACAGAAAGTGTTTGCAGACTGCTGAATCCACACACGAGTTCAACTCTGGAAGGTGAATGCACGCATTGACAACCATTAAGTTAGATAGCTGCCTTTTGGTTTTAGAAGCAGTTATTTCTCTTTACAGCATATACTCTCATTCACTCTGGAATATCCAAACACAGCTCCTAAAAGAAACGGGTTTCTAAGTATAATCAGATATTTCTCTTTACATCTTGTACCCCAGTACACTCTGATATATGCAAACGCAGCTCCTGGGAGAAACGTGTTTGTAACTCGCTGAGTCTGAGCATATTTTGAAGTCTGTTAGGTGAATGAACACACAGCAGAGCAGTTTGAAAAAAACATTTCTTCCATGTTATAAATGCACTGTTTCTGCTATTGCTTTTAGGCTGGTGTTTTCCTGTAGATGTTGGTTTTAGAATTTCCTTTTAAATGGTTTGTAAACTGCTGCATAAGTGGAGCATTTTAATTCGTTAAGTTGAATGCCCTCATTCACTATCATTCTGTTAGCTAGCTCCGTTTTGGTTTTAGAAGCCTATGTTTCTAGTTACAGCATATACTCCCATTCATTCTGGAATAGCCAAACACAGCTCCCAGAATAGACGTGTTTCTAAGTGGCTGAATCTAAACATAGATACAACTCCCTTAGGCGAAGGAACACACAGCACAGCAGTTTGAAAGAAACGTTTTATTTGAGTTTTAGACGCAGTCTTATTGCTATTTCTTAGAGGCCGGTATTTTGCTGGGAATGTCTGTTTTAGAATCTGCACAAAAAGCTTTTCTAAACTGCTGCACAGAAACAACAGTTTATCTCAATAAGCTAAACGCACACAGTGACAACCATTCTGTTAGATGGCTCCGTGTTTGTTTTAGAACCAGATATTTCACTTTAAACCTTATACTCCAGTACACTCTGGAATATGCAAATGCAGCTCCTGGAAGAAACGTGTTTCTTACTCGCTGAATCTGAACATATACTCAAGACTCTTAGGTGAATGAACACAGAGCAGAGCATTTTGAAGAAAACGTTTCTTCTATGTTATAGATGCAGTCTTACTGCTACTTCTTTGAGGCTGGTGTTTTGCTGCAAATGTTGATTTTAGAATTTGCATATAAAGGGTTTCTAACCTGCTGCCTAAGAAGAGCGGATTAACCCTTTAAGTTGAATGCACACATTCACAACCATTCTGTTAGATAGCTCCGTTTTGGTTTTAGAAACAGATATTTCTCTTTACAGCATTTACTCCCATACACTCTGGAATATCGAAATGCAGCTCCTAGAATAAACGTGTTTCAAAATCGCTGAATCCAAACATAGATTCAACGACCTTGGGTGAACGAACACACTGCAGAGCAGTTTGAAAGAAACGTTCCCTCTGAGTTTTAGACGCAGTCTTACTGCTATTTCTTATAGGCCAGTATTTTGCTGGAAATGTCTGAGAATCTACACAGAAATGTTTTCTAAACTGCTGCATACAAACAGCAGTTTAGCTCAGTAAGTTGAATGCACACATTGACAACCATTCCATTAGATCATCCGTTTTTCTTTTGGAACGAGACATTTGTCTTTACATCTTATACTCCAGTATACTCTGGAATAGGCAAACACAGCTCCTGGAAGAAACGTGTTGCTAACTAGCTGAATCTGAACATATATTCAAGTCTCTTATATGAATGAACACACAGCAGAGCAGTTTGAAAACAGTTTCTTCCATGTTAAAGATGCAGTCTTACTGCTATTTCCTATAGGCTGGTGTTTTGCTGGAAAGGTCTGTATTTGCATATAAAGGGTTTCTAAAGTGCTGCATGAGAAGAGCAGTTTACCTCTTTAAGCCGAAGGCACACATTCACAACCACTCTGCTAGATAGATCCATTTTGGTTTTAGAAACAGATATTTCTCTTTACAGCATATACTCCCATTCAATCTGGAATATCCAAAGACAGCTCCTAGAATAAACGTGTTTCTATCTCACTGAATCTAAACATAGATTCAACTCCCTTAGGCCAAAGAACACAAGGCCGAGCAATTTGAAAGAAACGTTTCTTCTGAGTTTTAGACGCAGTCTTAATGCTCTTTCTTATATATGCCGGTACTGGGCCGGAAAGGCCTGTTT
Source organism: Aotus nancymaae (assembly GCF_030222135.1). NCBI lineage: Eukaryota > Metazoa > Chordata > Mammalia > Primates > Aotidae > Aotus > Aotus nancymaae. The sequence continues at coordinate 1,809,109 of NW_026988587.1, forward strand.
TGAGACTCTGCACAGAAAGAGTTTGCAGACTGCTGAATCCACACACGGGTTTAACTCTGGAAGTTGAGTGCACACATTCACAACCGTTCTGTTAGATAGCTGTGTTTTGGATTTAGAAGCAGATATTTCCCTGTGCTTACTGCTGTCTCTTCCATATGCCGGTAATGGGCTGAAAACGCCTGTTTGGGGACTCTGCAGAGAAAGTGTTTGCAGACTGCTGAATCCACACACGGGTTTAACTCTGGAAGTTGAGTGCACACATTGACAACCGTTCTGTTAGATAGCTGCGTTTTGGATTTAGAAGCAGATATTTCCCTGTGCTTACTGCTGTTTCTTCCATATGCCGGTAATGGGCTGAAAACGCCTGTTTTGGGACTCTGCAGAGAAAGTGTTTGCAGACTGCTGAATCCACACACGGGTTTAACTCTGGAAGTTGAGTGCACACATTGACAACCGTTCTGCTAGATAGCTGCGTTTTGGATTTAGAAGCAGATATTTCCCTGTGCTTACTGCTGTTTCTTCCCTATGCCGGTAATGGGCTGAAAACGCCTGTTTTGGGACTCTGCAGAGAAAGTGTTTGCAGACTGCTGAATCCACACACGGGTTTAACTCTGGAAGTTGAGTGCACACATTGACAACCGTTCTGTTACATAGCTGCGTTTTGGATTTAGAAGCAGATATTTCCCTGTGCTTACTGCTGTTTCTTCCATATGCCGGTAATGGACTGAAAACGCCTGTCTTGGGACTCTGCAGAGAAAGTGTTTGCAGACGGCTGAATCCACACACGGGTTTATCTCTGGAAGTTGAGTGCACACATTGACAACCGTTCTGTTAGATAGCTGCGCTTTGGATTTAGAAGCAGATATTTCCCTGTGCTTACTGCTGTTTCTTCCATATGCCGGTAATGGGCTGAAAACGCCTGTTTTGGGACTCTGCAGAGAAAGTGTTTGCAGACTGCTGAATCCACACACGGGTTTAACTCTGGAAGTTGAGTGCACACATTGACAACCGTTCTGTTAGATAGCTGCGTTTTGGATTTAGAAGCAGAATATTTCCCTGTGCTTACAGCTGTTTCTTCCATATGCCGGTAAAGGGCTGAAAACGCCTGTTTTGGGACTCTGCAGAGAAAGTGTTTGCAGACTGCTGAATCCACACACGGGTTTAACTCTGGAAGTTGAGTGCACACATTGACAACCGTTCTGTTAGATAGCTGCATTTTGGATTTAGAAGCAGATATTTCCCTGTGCTTACTGCTGTTTCTTCCATATGCCGGTAATGGGCTGAAAACGCCTGTTTTGCGACTCTGCAGAGAAAGTGTTTGCAGACTGCTGAATCCACACACGGGTTTAACTCTGGAAGTTGAGTGCACACATTGACAACCGTTCTGTTAGATAGCTGCGTTTTGGATTTAGAAGCAGATATTTCCCTGTGCTTACTGCTGTTTCTTCCATATGCCGGTAATGGGCTGAAAACGCCTGTTTTGGGACGCTGCAGAGAAAGTGTTTGCAGACTGCTGAATCCACACACGGGTTTAACTCTGGAAGTTGAGTGCACACATTGACAACCGTTCTGTTAGATAGCTGCGTTTTGGATTTAGAAGCAGATATTTCCCTGTGCTTACTGCTGTTTCATCCATCTGCCGGTATTGGGCTGAAAACGCCTGTTTGGGGACTCTGCACAGAAAGTGTTTGCAGACTGCTGAATCCACACTCGGGTTTATCTCTGGAAGTTGAGTGCACGCATTGACAACCATTCAGTTAGATAGCTGCCTTTTGGTTTTAGAAGCAGTTATTTCTCTTTACAGCATATACTCTCATTCACTCTGGAATAGCCAAACGCAGCTCCTAAAAGAAACGGGTTTCTAAGTATAATCAGATATTTCTCTTTACATCTTGTACCCCAGTACACTCTGATATATGCATACGCAGCTCCTGGAAGAAACGTGTTTGTAACTCGCTGCATCTGTGCATATATTGAAGTCTCTTAGGTGAATGAACACACAGCAGAGGAGTTTGAAAAAAACATTTCTTCCATGTTATAGATGCACTGTTAACTGCTATTGCTTTTAGGCTGGTGTTTTCCTGGAAATGTTGGTTTTAGAATTTCCATATAAATGGTTTGTAAACTGCTGCTTAAGTGGAGCAGTTTAATTCGTTAAGTTGAATGCCCTCATTCACAATCATTCTGTTAGCTAGCTCCGTTTTGGTTTTAGAAGCCTGTGTTTCTAGTTACAGCATATACTCCCATTCATTCTGGAATAGCCAAACGCAGCTCCCAGAATAGACGTGTTTCTAAGTCGCTGAATCTAAACATAGATTCAACTCCCTTAGGTGAACGAACACACAGCACAGCAGTTTGAAAGAAACGTTTTATTTGAGTTTTAGACGCAGTCTTATTGCTATTTCTTAGAGGCCGGTATTTTGCTGGGAATGTCTGTTTTAGAATCTGCACAAAAATCTTTTCTAAACTGCTGCATAGAAACAACAGTTTATCTCAATAAGCTGAATGCACACAGTGACAACCATTCTGTTAGATGGCTCCGTGTTTGTTTTAGAACCAGATATTTCACTTTAAACCTTATACTCCAGTACACTCTGGAATATGCAAATGCAGCTCCTGGAAGAAACGTGTTTCTTACTCGCTGAATCTGAATATATACTCAAGACTCTTAGGTGAATGAACACAGAGCAGAGCATTTTGAAGAAAACGTTTCTTCTATGTTATAGATGCAGTCTTACTGCTACTTCTTTTAGGCTGGTGTTTTGCTGCAAATGTTGATTTTAGAATTTGCACATAAAGGGTTTCTAAACTGCTGCCTAAGAAGAGCAGATTAACCCTTTAAGTTGAATGCACACATTCACAACCATTCTGTTAGATAGCTCCGTTTTGGTTTTAGAAACAGATATTTCTCTTTACAGCATTTACTCCCATACACTCTGGAATATCGAAATGCAGCTCCTAGAATAAACGTGTTTCAAACTCGCTGAATCCAAACATAGATTCAACGACCTTGGGTGAACGAACACACTGCAGAGCAGTTTGAAAGAAACGTTCCCTCTGAGTTTTAGACGCAGTCTTACTGCTATTTCTTATAGGCCGGTATTTTGCTGGAAATGTCTGTTTGAGAATCTACACAGAAATGTTTTCTAAACTGCTGCATACAAACAGCAGTTTAGCTCAGTAAGTTGAATGCACACATTGACAACCATTCCATTAGATCATCCGTTTTTCTTTTGGAACGAGACATTTGTCTTTACATCTTATACTCCAGTATACTCTGGAATAGGCAAACACAGCTCCTGGAAGAAACGTGTTGCTAACTAGCTGAATCTGAACATATATTCAAGTCTCTTATATGAATGAACACACAGCAGAGCAGTTTGAAAACAGTTTCTTCCATGTTAAAGATGCAGTCTTACTGCTATTTCCTATAGGCTGGTGTTTTGCTGGAAAGGTCTGTATTTGCATATAAAGGGTTTCCAAAGTGCTGCATGAGAAGAGCAGTTTACCTCTTTAAGCCGAAGGCACACATTCACAACCACTGTGCTAGATAGATCCATTTTGGTTTTAGAAACAGATATTTCTCTTTACACCATATACTCCCATTCATTCTGGAATATCCAAAGACAGTTCCTAGAATAAACGTGTTTCTATCTCGATGAAACTAAACACAGATTCAACTCCCTTAAGTCAAAGAACACACGGCCGAGCAGTTTGAAAGAAACGTTTCTTCTGAGTTTTCGACGCAGTCTTACTGCTCTTTCTTATATATGCCGGTACTGGGCCGGAAAGGCCTGTTTTGAGATTCTGCACAGAAAGTGTTTGCAGACTGCTGAATCCACACACGGGTTTAACTCTGGAAGTTGAGTGCACACATTGACAACCGTTCTGTTAGATAGCTGCGTTTTGGATTTAGAAGCAGATATTTCCCTGTGCTTACTGCCCTTTCTTCCATATGCCGGTATGGGGCTGAAAACGCCTGTTTTGAGACTCTGCCCAGAAAGGGTTTGCAGACTGCTGAATCCACACACGGGTTTAACTCTGGAAGTTGAGCGCACACATTGACAACCGTTCTGTTAGACAGGGGCGTTTTGGATTTAGAAGCAGATATTTCCCTGTGCTTACTGCCCTTTCTTCCATATGCCGGTATGGGGCTGAAAACGCCTGTTTTGAGACTCTGCCCAGAAAGGGTTTGCAGACTGCTGAATCCACACACCGGTTTAACTCTGGAAGTTGAGTGCACACATTGACAACCGTTCTGTTAGATAGCTGCGTTTTGGATTTAGAAGCAGATATTTCCCTGTGCTTACTGCCCTTTCTTCCATATGCCGGTATGGGGCTGAAAACGCCTGTTTTGAGACTCTGCACAGAAAGTGTTTGCAGACTGCTGAATCCACACACGAGTTCAACTCTGGAAGGTGAATGCACGCATTGACAACCATTAAGTTAGATAGCTGCCTTTTGGTTTTAGAAGCAGTTATTTCTCTTTACAGCATATACTCTCATTCACTCTGGAATATCCAAACACAGCTCCTAAAAGAAACGGGTTTCTAAGTATAATCAGATATTTCTCTTTACATCTTGTACCCCAGTACACTCTGATATATGCAAACGCAGCTCCTGGGAGAAACGTGTTTGTAACTCGCTGAGTCTGAGCATATTTTGAAGTCTGTTAGGTGAATGAACACACAGCAGAGCAGTTTGAAAAAAACATTTCTTCCATGTTATAAATGCACTGTTTCTGCTATTGCTTTTAGGCTGGTGTTTTCCTGTAGATGTTGGTTTTAGAATTTCCATTTAAATGGTTTGTAAACTGCTGCATAAGTGGAGCATTTTAATTCGTTAAGTTGAATGCCCTCATTCACTATCATTCTGTTAGCTAGCTCCGTTTTGGTTTTAGAAGCCTATGTTTCTAGTTACAGCATATACTCCCATTCATTCTGGAATAGCCAAACACAGCTCCCAGAATAGACGTGTTTCTAAGTGGCTGAATCTAAACATAGATACAACTCCCTTAGGCGAAGGAACACACAGCACAGCAGTTTGAAAGAAACGTTTTATTTGAGTTTTAGACCCAGTCTTATTGCTATTTCTTAGAGGCCGGTATTTTGCTGGGAATGTCTGTTTTAGAATCTGCACAAAAAGCTTTTCTAAACTGCTGCACAGAAACAACAGTTTATCTCAATAAGCTGAACGCACACAGTGACAACTATTCTGTTAGATGGCTCCGTGTTTGTTTTAGAACCAGATATTTCACTTTAAACCTTATACTCCAGTACACTCTTGAATATGCAAATGCAGCTCCTGGAAGAATCGTGTTTCTTACTCGCTGAATCTGAACATATACTCAAGACTCTTAGGTGAATGAACACAGAGCAGAGCATTTTGAAGAAAACGTTTCTTCTATGTTATAGATGCAGTCTTACTGCTACTTCTTTGAGGCTGGTGTTTTGCTGCAAATGTTGATTTTAGAATTTGCATATAAAGGGTTTCTAAACCGCTGCCTAAGAAGAGCGGATTAACCCTTTAAGTTGAATGCACACATTCACAACCATTCTGTTAGATAGTTCCGTTTTGGTTTTAGAAACAGATATTTCTCTTTACAGCATTTACTCCCATACACTCTGGAATATCGAAATGCAGCTCCTAGAATAAACGTGTTTCAAACTCGCTGAATCCAAACATAGATTCAACGACCTTGGGTGAACGAACACACTGCAGAGCAGTTTGAAAGAAACGTTCCCTCTGAGTTTTAGACGCAGTCTTACTGCTATTTCTTATAGGCCAGTATTTTGCTGGAAATGTCTGAGAATCTACACAGAAATGTTTTCTAAACTGCTGCATACAAACAGCAGTTTAGCTCAGTAAGTTGAATGCACACATTGACAACCATTCCATTAGATCATCCGTTTTTCTTTTGGAACGAGACATTTGTCTTTACATCTTATACTCCAGTATACTCTGGAATAGGCAAACACAGCTCCTGGAAGAAACGTGTTGCTAACTAGCTGAATCTGAACATATATTCAAGTCTCTTATATGAATGAACACACAGCAGAGCAGTTTGAAAACAGTTTCTTCCATGTTAAAGATGCAGTCTTACTGCTATTTCCTATAGGCTGGTGTTTTGCTGGAAAGGTCTGTATTTGCATATAAAGGGTTTCTAAAGTGCTGCATGAGAAGAGCAGTTTACCTCTTTAAGCCGAAGGCACACATTCACAACCACTCTGCTAGATAGATCCATTTTGGTTTTAGAAACAGATATTTCTCTTTACAGCATATACTCCCATTCAATCTGGAATATCCAAAGACAGCTCCTAGAATAAACGTGTTTCTATCTCGCTGAATCTAAACATAGATTCAACTCCTTTAGGCCAAAGAACACAAGGCCGAGCAATTTGAAAGAAACGTTTCTTCTGAGTTTTAGACGCAGTCTTAATGCTCTTTCTTATATATGCCGGTACTGGGCCGGAAAGGCCTGTTTTGAGACTCTGCACAGAAAGAGTTTGCAGACTGCTGAATCCACACACGGGTTTAACTCTGGAAGTTGAGTGCACACATTCACAACCGTTCTGTTAGATAGCTGTGTTTTGGATTTAGAAGCAGATATTTCCCTGTGCTTACTGCTGTTTCTTCCATATGCCGGTAATGGGCTGAAAACGCCTGTTTGGGGACTCTGCAGAGAAAGTGTTTGCAGACTGCTGAATCCACACACGGGTTTAACTCTGGAAGTTGAGTGCACACATTGACAACCGTTCTGTTAGATAGCTGCGTTTTGGATTTAGAAGCAGATATTTCCCTGTGCTTACTGCTGTTTCTTCCATATGCCGCTAATGGGCTGAAAACGCCTGTTTTGGGACTCTGCAGAGAAAGTGTTTGCAGACTGCTGAATCCACACTCGGGTTTATCTCTGGAAGTTGAGTGCACGCATTGACAACCATTCAGTTAGATAGCTGCCTTTTGGTTTTAGAAGCAGTTATTTCTCTTTACAGCATATACTCTCATTCACTCTGGAATAGCCAAACGCAGCTCCTAAAAGAAACGGGTTTCTAAGTATAATCAGATATTTCTCTTTACATCTTGTACCCCAGTACACTCTGATATATGCATACGCAGCTCCTGGAAGAAACGTGTTTGTAACTCGCTGCATCTGTGCATATATTGAAGTCTCTTAGGTGAATGAACACACAGCAGAGGAGTTTGAAAAAAACATTTCTTCCATGTTATAGATGCACTGTTAACTGCTATTGCTTTTAGGCTGGTGTTTTCCTGGAAATGTTGGTTTTAGAATTTCCATATAAATGGTTTGTAAACTGCTGCTTAAGTGGAGCAGTTTAATTCGTTAAGTTGAATGCCCTCATTCACAATCATTCTGTTAGCTATCTCCGTTTTGGTTTTAGAAGCCTGTGTTTCTAGTTACAGCATATACTCCCATTCATTCTGGAATAGCCAAACGCAGCTCCCAGAATAGACGTGTTTCTAAGTCGCTGAATCTAAACATAGATTCAACTCCCTTAGGTGAACGAACACACAGCACAGCAGTTTGAAAGAAACGTTTTATTTGAGTTTTAGACGCAGTCTTATTGCTATTTCTTAGAGGCCGGTATTTTGCTGGGAATGTCTGTTTTAGAATCTGCACAAAAATCTTTTCTAAACTGCTGCATAGAAACAACAGTTTATCTCAATAAGCTGAATGCACACAGTGACAACCATTCTGTTAGATGGCTCCGTGTTTGTTTTAGAACCAGATATTTCACTTTAAACCTTATACTCCAGTACACTCTGGAATATGCAAATGCAGCTCCTGGAAGAAACGTGTTTCTTACTCGCTGAATCTGAATATATACTCAAGACTCTTAGGTGAATGAACACAGAGCAGAGCATTTTGAAGAAAACGTTTCTTCTATGTTATAGATGCAGTCTTACTGCTACTTCTTTTAGGCTGGTGTTTTGCTGCAAATGTTGATTTTAGAATTTGCATATAAAGGGTTTCTAAACCGCTGCCTAAGAAGAGCAGATTAACCCTTTAAGTTGAATGCACACATTCACAACCATTCTGTTAGATAGCTCCGTTTTGGTTTTAGAAACAGATATTTCTCTTTACAGCATTTACTCCCATACACTCTGGAATATCGAAATGCAGCTCCTAGAATAAACGTGTTTCAAACTCGCTGAATCCAAACATAGATTCAACGACCTTTGGTGAACGAACACACTGCAGAGCAGTTTGAAAGAAACGTTCCCTCTGAGTTTTAGACGCAGTCTTACTGCTATTTCTTATAGGCCGGTATTTTGCTGGAAATGTCTGTTTGAGAATCTACACAGAAATGTTTTCTAAACTGCTGCATACAAACAGCAGTTTAGCTCAGTAAGTTGAATGCACACATTGACAACCATTCCATTAGATCATCCGTTTTTCTTTTGGAACGAGACATTTGTCTTTACATCTTATACTCCAGTATACTCTGGAATAGGCAAACACAGCTCCTGGAAGAAACGTGTTGCTAACTAGCTGAATCTGAACATATATTCAAGTCTCTTATATGAATGAACACACAGCAGAGCAGTTTGAAAACAGTTTCTTCCATGTTAAAGATGCAGTCTTACTGCTATTTCCTATAGGCTGGTGTTTTGCTGGAAAGGTCTGTATTTGCATATAAAGGGTTTCTAAAGTGCTGCATGAGAAGAGCAGTTTACCTCTTTAAGCCGAAGGCACACATTCACAACCACTGTGCTAGATAGATCCATTTTGGTTTTAGAAACAGATATTTCTCTTTACAGCATATACTCCCATTCAATCTGGAATATCCAAAGACAGCTCCTAGAATAAACGTGTTTCTATCTCGCTGAATCTAAACGTAGATTCAACTCCCTTAGGCCAAAGAACACAAGGCCGAGCAGTTTGAAAGAAACGTTTCTTCTGAGTTTTAGACTCAGTCTTAATGCTCTTTCTTATATATGCCGGTACTGGGCCGGAAAGGCCTGTTTTGAGACTCTGCAGAGAAAGTGTTTGCAGACTGCTGAATCCACACACGGGTTTAACTCTGGAAGTTGAGTGCACACATTGACAACCGTTCTGTTAGATAGCTGCGTTTTGGATTTAGAAGCAGATATTTCCCTGTGCTTACTGCTGTTTCTTCCATATGACGGTAATGGGCTGAAAACGCCTGTTTTGGGACTCTGCAGAGAAAGTGTTTGCAGACTCCTGAATCCACACAAGGGTTTAACTCTGGAAGTTGAGTGCACACATTGACAACCGTTCTGTTAGATAGCTGCGTTTTGGATTTAGAAGCAGAATATTTCCCTGTGCTTACTGCCGTTTCTTCCATATGCCGGTTAATGGCTGAAAACGCCTGTTTTGAGACGCTGCAGAGAAAGTGTTTGCAGACTGCTGAATCCACACTCGGGTTTATCTCTGGAAGTTGAGTGCACGCATTGACAACCATTCAGTTAGATAGCTGCCTTTTGGTTTTAGAAGCAGTTATTCCTCTTTACAGCATATACTCTCATTCACTCTGGAATAGCCAAACGCAGCTCCTAAAAGAAACGGGTTTCTAAGTATAATCAGATATTTCTCTTTACATCTTGTACCCCAGTACACTCTGATATATGCATACGCAGCTCCTGGAAGAAACGTGTTTGTAACTCGCTGAATCTGTGCATATATTGAAGTCTCTTAGGTGAATGAACACACAGCAGAGGAGTTTGAAAAAAACATTTCTTCCATGTTATAGATGCACTGTTAACTGCTATTGCTTTTAGGCTGGTGTTTTCCTGGAAATGTTGGTTTTAGAATTTCCATATAAATGGTTTGTAAACTGCTGCTTAAGTGGAGCAGTTTAATTCGTTAAGTTGAATGCCCTCATTCACAATCATTCTGTTAGCTATATCCGTTTTGGTTTTAGAAGCCTGTGTTTCTAGTTACAGCATATACTCCCATTCATTCTGGAATAGCCAAACGCAGCTCCCAGAATAGACGTGTTTCTAAGTCGCTGAATCTAAACATAGATTCAACTCCCTTAGGTGAACGAACACACAGCACAGCAGTTTGAAAGAAACGTTTTATTTGAGTTTTAGATGCAGTCTTATTGCTATTTCTTAGAGGCCGGTATTTTGCTGGGAATGTCTGTTTTAGAATCTGCACAAAAATCTTTTCTAAACTGCTGCATAGAAACAACAGTTTATCTCAATAAGCTGAATGCACACAGTGACAACCATTCTGTTAGATGGCTCCGTGTTTGTTTTAGAACCAGATATTTCACTTTAAACCTTATACTCCAGTACACTCTGGAATATGCAAATGCAGCTCCTGGAAGAAACGTGTTTCTTACTCGCTGAATCTGAATATATACTCAAGACTCTTAGGTGAATGAACACAGAGCAGAGCATTTTGAAGAAAACGTTTCTTCTATGTTATAGATGCAGTCTTACTGCTACTTCTTTTAGGCTGGTGTTTTGCTGCAAATGTTGATTTTAGAATTTGCATATAAAGGGTTTCTAAACCGCTGCCTAAGAAGAGCAGATTAACCCTTTAAGTTGAATGCACACATTCACAACCATTCTGTTAGATAGCTCCGTTTTGATTTTAGAAACAGATATTTCTCTTTACAGCATTTACTCCCATACACTCTGGAATATCGAAATGCAGCTCCTAGAATAAACGTGTTTCAAACTCGCTGAATCCAAACATAGATTCAACGACCTTTGGTGAACGAACACACTGCAGAGCAGTTTGAAAGAAACGTTCCCTCTGAGTTTTAGACGCAGTCTTACTGCTATTTCTTATAGGCCGGTATTTTGCTGGAAATGTCTGTTTGAGAATCTACACAGAAATGTTTTCTAAACTGCTGCATACAAACAGCAGTTTAGCTCAGTAAGTTGAATGCACACATTGACAACCATTCCATTAGATCATCCGTTTTTCTTTTGGAACGAGACATTTGTCTTTACATCTTATACTCCAGTATACTCTGGAATAGGCAAACACAGCTCCTGGAAGAAACGTGTTGCTAACTAGCTGAATCTGAACATATATTCAAGTCTCTTATATGAATGAACACACAGCAGAGCAGTTTGAAAACAGTTTCTTCCATGTTAAAGATGCAGTCTTACTGCTATTTCCTATAGGCTGGTGTTTTGCTGGAAAGGTCTGTATTTGCATATAAAGGGTTTCTAAAGTGCTGCATGAGAAGAGCAGTTTACCTCTTTAAGCCGAAGGCACACATTCACAACCAACTCTGCTAGATAGATCCATTTTGGTTTTAGAAACAGATATTTCTCTTTACAGCATATACTCCCATTCAATCTGGAATATCCAAAGACAGCTCCTAGAATAAACGTGTTTCTATCTCGCTGAATCTAAACATAGATTCAACTCCCTTAGGCCAAAGAACACAAGGCCGAGCAGTTTGAAAGAAACGTTTCTTCTGAGTTTTAGACTCAGTCTTAATGCTCTTTCTTATATATGCCGGTACTGGGCCGGAAAGGCCTGTTTTGAGACTCTGCACAGAAAGTGTTTGCAGACTGCTGAATCCACACACGGGTTTAACTCTGGAAGTTGAGTGCACACATTGACAACCGTTCTGTTAGATAGCTGCGTTTTGGATTTAGAAGCAGATATTTCCCTGTGCTTACTGCTGTTTCTTCCATATGCCGGTAATGGGCTGAAAACGCCTGTTTTGGGACTCTGCAGAGAAAGTGTTTGCAGACTGCTGAATCCACACACTGGTTTAACTCTGGAAGTTGAGTGCACACATTGACAACCGTTCTGTTAGATAGCTGCGTTTTGGATTTAGAAGCAGATATTTCCCTGTGCTTACTGCCGTTTGTTCCATATGCCGGTAATGGGCTGAAAACGCCTGTTTTGGGTCTCTGCAGAGAAAGTGTTTGCAGACTGCTGAATCCACACACGGGTTTAACTCTGGAAGTTGAGTGCACACATTGACAACCGTTCTGTTAGATAGCTGCGTTTTGGATTTAGAAGCAGATATTTCCCTGTGCTTACTGCCGTTTCTTCCATATGCCGGTAATGGGCTGAAAACGCCTGTTTTGGGACTCTGCAGAGAAAGTGTTTGCAGACTCCTGAATCCACACACGGGTTTAACTCTGGAAGTTGAGTGCACACATTGACAACCGTTCTGTTAGATAGCTGCGTTTTGGATTTAGAAGCAGATATTTCCCTGTGCTTACTGCTGTTTCTTTCATATGCCGGTAATGGGCTGAAAACGCCTGTTTTGGGACTCTGCAGAGAAAGTGTTTGCAGACTGCTGAATCCACACACGGGTTTAACTCTGGAAGTTGAGTGCACACATTGACAACCGTTCTGTTAGATAGCTGCGTTTTGGATTTAGAAGCAGATATTTCCCTGTGCTTACTGCTGTTTCTTCCATATGCCGGTAATGGGCTGAAAACGCCTGTTTTGGGACTCTGCAGAGAAAGTGTTTGCAGACTGCTGAATCCACACACGGGTTTAACTCTGGAAGTTGAGTGCACACATTGACAACCGTTCTGATAGATAGCTGCGTTTTGGATTTAGAAGCAGATATTTCCCTGTGCTTACTGCTGTTTCTTCCATATGCCGGTAATGGGCTGAAAACGCCTGTTTTGGGACTCTGCAGAGAAAGTGTTTGCAGACTGCTGAATCCACACACGGGTTTAACTCTGGAAGTTGAGTGCGCACATTGACAACCGTTCTGTTAGATAGCTGCGTTTTGGATATAGAAGCAGATATTTCCCTGTGCTTACTGCCGTTTCTTCCATATGCCGGTTAATGGCTGAAAACGCCTGTTTTGGGACGCTGCAGAGAAAGTGTTTGCAGACTGCTGAATCCACACTCGGGTTTATCTCTGGAAGTTGAGTGCACGCATTGACAACCATTCAGTTAGATAGCTGCCTTTTGGTTTTAGAAGCAGTTATTCCTCTTTACAGCATATACTCTCATTCACTCTGGAATAGCCAAACGCAGCTCCTAAAAGAAACGGGTTTCTAAGTATAATCAGATATTTCTCTTTACATCTTGTACCCCAGTACACTCTGATATATGCATACGCAGCTCCTGGAAGAAACGTGTTTGTAACTCGCTGAATCTGTGCATATATTGAAGTCTCTTAGGTGAATGAACACACAGCAGAGGAGTTTGAAAAAAACATTTCTTCCATGTTATAGATGCACTGTTAACTGCTATTGCTTTTAGGCTGGTGTTTTCCTGGAAATGTTGGTTTTAGAATTTCCATATAAATGGTTTGTAAACTGCTGCTTAAGTGGAGCAGTTTAATTCGTTAAGTTGAATGCCCTCATTCACAATCATTCTGTTAGCTAGCTCCGTTTTGGTTTTAGAAGCCTGTGTTTCTAGTTACAGCATATACTCCCATTCATTCTGGAATAGCCAAACGCAGCTCCCAGAATAGACGTGTTTCTAAGTCGCTGAATCTAAACATAGATTCAACTCCCTTAGGTGAACGAACACACAGCACAGCAGTTTGAAAGAAACGTTTTATTTGAGTTTTAGACGCAGTCTTATTGCTATTTCTTAGAGGCCGGTATTTTGCTGGGAATGTCTGTTTTAGAATCTGCACAAAAATCTTTTCTAAACTGCTGCATAGAAACAACAGTTTATCTCAATAAGCTGAATGCACACAGTGACAACCATTCTGTTAGATGGCTCCGTGTTTGTTTTAGAACCAGATATTTCACTTTAAACCTTATACTCCAGTACACTCTGGAATATGCAAATGCAGCTCCTGGAAGAAACGTGTTTCTTACTCGCTGAATCTGAATATATACTCAAGACTCTTAGGTGAATGAACACAGAGCAGAGCATTTTGAAGAAAACGTTTCTTCTATGTTATAGATGCAGTCTTACTGCTACTTCTTTTAGGCTGGTGTTTTGCTGCAAATGTTGATTTTAGAATTTGCATATAAAGGGTTTCTAAACCGCTGCCTAAGAAGAGCAGATTAACCCTTTAAGTTGAATGCACACATTCACAACCATTCTGTTAGATAGCTCCGTTTTGGTTTTAGAAACAGATATTTCTCTTTACAGCATTTACTCCCATACACTCTGGAATATCGAAATGCAGCTCCTAGAATAAACGTGTTTCAAACTCGCTGAATCCAAACATAGATTCAACGACCTTTGGTGAACGAACACACTGCAGAGCAGTTTGAAAGAAACGTTCCCTCTGAGTTTTAGACGCAGTCTTACTGCTATTTCTTATAGGCCGGTATTTTGCTGGAAATGTCTGTTTGAGAATCTACACAGAAATGTTTTCTAAACTGCTGCATACAAACAGCAGTTTAGCTCAGTAAGTTGAATGCACACATTGACAACCATTCCATTAGATCATCCGTTTTTCTTTTGGAACGAGACATTTGTCTTTACATCTTATACTCCAGTATACTCTGGAATAGGCAAACACAGCTCCTGGAAGAAACGTGTTGCTAACTAGCTGAATCTGAACATATATTCAAGTCTCTTATATGAATGAACACACAGCAGAGCAGTTTGAAAACAGTTTCTTCCATGTTAAAGATGCAGTCTTACTGCTATTTCCTATAGGCTGGTGTTTTGCTGGAAAGGTCTGTATTTGCATATAAAGGGTTTCTAAAGTGCTGCATGAGAAGAGCAGCTTACCTCTTTAAGCCGAAGGCACACATTCACAACCACTCTGCTAGATAGATCCATTTTGGTTTTAGAAACAGATATTTCTCTTTACAGCATATACTCCCATTCAATCTGGAATATCCAAAGACAGCTCCTAGAATAAACGTGTTTCTATCTCGCTGAATCTAAACATAGATTCAACTCCCTTAGGCCAAAGAACACAAGGCCGAGCAGTTTGAAAGAAACGTTTCTTCTGAGTTTTAGACTCAGTCTTAATGCTCTTTCTTATATATGCCGGTACTGGGCCGGAAAGGCCTGTTTTGAGACTCTGCAGAGAAAGTGTTTGCAGACTGCTGAATCCACACACGGGTTTAACTCTGGAAGTTGAGTGCACACATTGACAACCGTTCTGTTAGATAGCTGCGTTTTGGATTTAGAAGCAGATATTTCCCTGTGCTTACTGCTGTTTCTTCCATATGCCGGTAATGGGCTGAAAACGCCTGTTTTGGGACTCTGCAGAGAAAGTGTTTGCAGACTGCTGAATCCACACACGGGTTTAACTCTGGAAGTTGAGTGCACACATTGACAACCGTTCTGTTAGATAGCTGCGTTTTGGATTTAGAAGCAGATATTTCCCTGTGCTTACTGCCGTTTCTTCCATATACCGGTAATGGGCTGAAAACGCCTGTTTTGGGACTCTGCAGAGAAAGTGTTTGCAGACTGCTGAATCCACACACTGGTTTAACTCTGGAAGTTGAGTGCACACATTGACAACCGTTCTGTTAGATAGCTGCGTTTTCGATTTAGAAGCAGATATTTCCCTGTGCTTACTGCCGTTTCTTCCATATGCCGGTAATGGGCTGAAAACACCTGTTTTGGGTCTCTGCAGAGAAAGTGTTTGCAGACTGCTGAATCCACACACGGGTTTAACTCTGGAAGTTGAGTGCACACATTGGCAACCATTCTGTTAGATAGCTGCGTTTTGCATTTAGAAGCAGATATATCCCTGTCCTTACTGCTGTTTCTTCCATATGCGGGTAATGGGCTGAAAACGCCTGTTTTGGGACTCTGCAGAGAAAGTGTTTGCAGACTGCTGAATCCACACACGGGTTTAACTCTGGAAGTTGAGTGCACACATTGACAACCGTTCTGTTAGATAGCTGCGTTTTGGATTTAGAAGCAGATATTTCCCTGTGCTTACTGCCGTTTCTTCCATATACCGGTAATGGACTGAAAACGCCTGTTTTGGGACTCTGCAGAGAAAGTGTTTGCAGACTGCTGAATCCACACACTGGTTTAACTCTGGAAGTTGAGTGCACACATTGACAACCGTTCTGTTAGATAGCTGCGTTTTCGATTTAGAAGCAGATATTTCCCTGTGCTTACTGCCGTTTCTTCCATATGCCGGTAATGGGCTGAAAACACCTGTTTTGGGTCTCTGCAGAGAAAGTGTTTGCAGACTGCTGAATCCACACACGGGTTTAACTCTGGAAGTTGAGTGCACACATTGGCAACCGTTCTGTTAGATAGCTGCGTTTTGCATTTAGAAGCAGATATATCCCTGTCCTTACTGCTGTTTCTTCCATATGCGGGTAATGGGCTGAAAACGCCTGCTTTGGGACTCTGCAGAGAAAGTGTTTGCAGACTGCTGAATCCACACACGGGTTTAACTCTGGAAGTTGAGTGCACACATTGACAACCGTTCTGTTAGATAGCTGCGTTTTGGATTTAGAAGCAGATATTTCCCTGTGCTTACTGCCGTTTGTTCCATATGCCGGTAATGGGCTGAAAACGCCTGTTTTGAGTCTCTGCAGAGAAAGTGTTTGCAGACTGCTGAATCCACACACGGGTTTAACTCTGGAAGTTGAGTGCACACATTGACAACCGTTCTGTTAGATAGCTGCGTTTTGGATTTAGAAGCAGATATTTCCCTGTGCTTACTGCTGTTTCTTCCATATGCCGGTAATGGGCTGAAAACGCCTGTTTTCGGACTCTGCAGAGAAAGTGTTTGCAGACTGCTGAATCCACACACGAGTTTAACTCTGGAAGTTGAGTGCACACATTGACAACCGTTCTGTTAGATAGTTGCGTTTTGGATTTAGAAGCAGATATTTCCCTGTGCTTACTGCTGTTTCTTTCATATGCCGGTAATGGGCTGAAAACGCCTGTTTTGGGACTCTGCAGAGAAAGTGTTTGCAGACTGCTGAATCCACACACGGGTTTAACTCTGGAAGTTGAGTGCACACATTGACAACCGTTCTGTTAGATAGCTGCGTTTTGGATTTAGAAGCAGATATTTCCTGTGCTTACTGCTGTTTCTTCCATATGCCGGTAATGGGCTGAAAACGCCTGTTTTGGGACTCTGCAGAGAAAGTGTTTGCAGACTGCTGAATCCACACACGGGTTTAACTCTGGAAGTTGAGTGCACACATTGACAACCGTTCTGTTAGATAGCTGCGTTTTGGATTTAGAAGCAGATATTTCCCTGTGCTTACTGCTGTTTCTTCCATATGCCGGTAATGGGCTGAAAACGCCTGTTTTGGGACTCTGCAGAGAAAGTGTTTGCAGACTGCTGAATCCACACACGGGTTTAACTCTGGAAGTTGAGTGCACACATTGACAACCGTTCTGTTAGATAGCTGCGTTTTGGATTTAGAAGCAGATATTTCCCTGTGCTTACTGCTGTTTCTTCCATATGCCGGTAATGGGCTGAAAACGCCTGTTTTGGGACTCTGCAGAGAAAGTGTTTGCAGACTGCTGAATCCACACACGGGTTTAACTCCGGAAGTTGAGTGCACACATTGACAACCGTTCTGTTAGATAGCTGCGTTTTCGATTTAGAAGCAGATATTTCCCTGTGCTTCATGCCGTTTCTTCCAAATGCCGGTAATGGGCTGAAAACGCCTGTTTGGGGACTCTGCAGAGAAAGTGTTTGCAGACTGCTGAATCCACACACGGGTTTAACTCTGGAAGTTGAGTGCACACATTAACAACCGTTCTGTTAGATAGCTGCGTTTTGGATTTAGAAGCAGATATTTCCCTGTGCTTACTGCTGTTTCTTCCATATGCCGGTAATGGGCTGAAAACGCCTGTTTTGGGACTCTGCAGAGAAAGTGTTTGCAGACTGCTGAATCCACACACGGGTTTAACTCTGGAAGTTGAGTGCGCACATTGACAACCGTTCTGTTAGATAGCTGCGTTTTGGATTTAGAAGCAGATATTTCCCTGTGCTTACTGCTGTTTCTTCCATATGCCGGTAATGGGCTGAAAACGCCTGTTTTGGGACTCTGCAGAGAAAGAGTTTGCAGACTGCTGAATCCACACACTGGTTTAACTCTGGAAGTTGAGTGCACACATTGACAACCGTTCTGTTAGATAGCTGCGTTTTGGATTTAGAAGCAGATATTTCCCTGTGCTTACTGCTGTTTCTTCCATATGCCGGTAATGGGCTGAAAACGCCTGTTTTGGGACTCTGCAGAGAAAGTGTTTGCAGACTGCTGAATCCACACACGGGTTTAACTCTGGAAGTTGAGTGCACACATTGACAACCGTTCTGTTAGATAGCTGCGTTTTGGATTTAGAAGCAGATATTTCCCTGTGCTTACTGCTGTTTCTTCCATATGCCGGTAATGGCCTGAAAACGCCTGTTTTGGGACTCTGCAGAGAAAGTGTTTGCAGACTGCTGAATCCACACACGGGTTTAACTCTGGAAGTTGAGTGCACACATTGACAACCGTTCTGTTAGATAGCTGCGTTTTGGATTTAGAAGCAGATACTTCCCTGTGCTTACTGCTGATTCTTCCATAAGCCGGTAATGGGCTGAAAACGCCTGTTTTGGGACTCTGCAGAGAAAGTGTTTGCAGACTGCTGAATCCACACACGGGTTTAACTCTGGAAGTTGAGTGCACACATTGACAACCGTTCTGTTAGATCGCTGCGTTTTGGATTTAGAAGCAGATATTTCCCTGTGCTTACTGCTGTTTCTTCCATATGCCGGTAATGGGCTGAAAACGCCTGTTTTGGGACTCTGCAGAGAAAGTGTTTGCAGACTGCTGAATCCACACACGGGTTTAACTCCGGAAGTTGAGTGCACACATTGACAACCGTTCTGTTAGATAGCTGCGTTTTGGATTTAGAAGCAGATATTTCCCTGGGCTTACTGCCGTTTCTTCCATATGCCGGTAATGGGCTGAAAACGGCTGTTTGGGGACTCTGCAGAGAAAGTGTTTGCAGACTGCTGAATCCACAAACGGGTTTAACTCTGGAAGTTGAGTGCACACTTTGACAACCGTTCAGTTAGATAGCTGCGTTTTGGATTTAGAAGCAGATATTTCCCTGTGCTTACTGCCGTTTCTTCCATATGCCGGTAATGGGCTGAAAACGCCTGTTTTGGGACTCTGCAGAGAAAGTGTTTGCAGACTGCTGAATCCACACACGGGTTTAACTCTGGAAGTTGAGTGCACACATTGACAACCGTTCTGTTAGATAGCTGCGTTTTGGATTTAGAAGCAGATATTTCCCTGTGCTTACTGCTGTTTCTTCCATATGCCGGTAATGGGCTGAAAACGTCTGTTTGGGGACTCTGCAGAGAAAGTGTTTGCAGACTGCTGAATCCACACACGGGTTTAACTCTGGAAGTTGAGTGCACACATTGACAACCGTTCTGTTAGATAGCTGCGTTTTGGATTTAGAAGCAGATATTTCCCTGTGCTTACTGCCGTTTCTTCCATATGCCGGTAATTGGCTGAAAACGCCTGTTTTGGGACTCTGCAGAGAAAGTGTTTGCAGACTCCTGAATCCACACAAGGGTTTAACTCTGGAAGTTGAGTGCACACATTGACAACCGTTCTGTTAGATAGCTGCGTTTTGGATTTAGAAGCAGATATTTCCCTGTGCTTACTGCTGTTTCTTCCATATGCCGGTAATGGGCTGAAAACGCCTGTTTGGGGACTCTGCAGAGAAAGTGTTTGCAGACTGCTGAATCCACACACGGGTTTAACTCCGGAAGTTGAGTGCACACATTGACAACCGTTCTGTTAGATAGCTGCGTTTTGGATTTAGAAGCAGATATTTCCCTGTGCTTACTGCTGTTTCTTCCATATGCCGGTAATGGGCTGAAAACGCCTGTTTGGGGACTCTGCAGAGAAAGTGTTTGCAGACTGCTGAATCCACACACGGGTTTAACTCTGGAAGTTGAGTGCACACATTGACAACCGTTCTGTTAGATAGCTGCGTTTTGGATTTAGAAGCAGATATTTCCCTGTGCTTACTGCCGTTTCTTCCATATGCCGGTAATGGGCTGAAAACGCCTGTTTTGGGACTCTGCAGAGAAATTGTTTGCAGAGTGCTGAATCCACACACTGGTTTAACTCTGGAAGTTGAGTGCACACATTGACAACCGTTCTGTTAGATAGCTGCGTTTTGGATTTAGAAGCAGATATTTCCCTGTGCTTACTGCCGTTTCTTCCATATGCCGGTAATGGGCTGAAAACGCCTGTTTTGGGACTCTGCAGAGAAAGTGTTTGCAGACTGCTGAATCCACACACGGGTTTAACTCTGGAAGTTGAGTGCACACATTGACAACCGTTCTGTTATATAGCTGCATTTTGGATTTAGAAGCAGATATTTCCCTGGGCTTACTGCTGTTTCTTCCATATGCCGGTAAAGGGCTGAAAACGCCTGTTTTGGGACTCTGCAGAGAAAGTGTTTGCAGACTGCTGAATCCACACACGGGTTTAACTCTGGAAGTTGAGTGCACACATTGACAACCGTTCTGTTAGATAGCTGCGTTTTGGATTTAGAAGCAGATATTTCCCTGTGCTTACTGCTGTTTCTTCCATATGCCGGTAATGGCCTGAAAACGCCTGTTTTGGGACTCTGCAGAGAAAGTGTTTGCAGACTGCTGAATCCACACACGGGTTTAACTCTGGAAGTTGAGTGCACACATTGACAACCGTTCTGTTAGATAGCTGCGTTTTGGATTTAGAAGCAGATGTTTCCCTGTGCTTACTGCCGTTTCTTCCATATGCCGGTAATGGGCTGAAAACGCCTGTTTTGGGACTCTGCAGAGAAAGTGTTTGCAGACTGCTGAATCCACACACGGGTTTAACTCTGGAAGTTGAGTGCACACATTGACAACCGTTCTGTTAGATAGCTGCGTTTTGGATTTAGAAGCATATATTTCCCTGGGCTTACTGCTGTTTCTTCCATATGCCGGTAATGGGCTGAAAACGCCTGTTTTGGGACGCTGCAGAGAAAGTGTTTGCAGACTGCTGAATCCACACACGGGTTTAACTCCGGAAGTTGAGTGCACACATTGACAACCGTTCTGTTAGATAGCTGCGTTTTGGATTTAGAAGCAGATATTTCCCTGGGCTTACTGCTGTTTCTTCCATATGCCGGTAATGGGCTGAAAACGCCTGTTTTGGGACTCTGCAGAGAAAGTGTTTGCAGACTGCTGAATCCACACACGGGTTTAACTCTGGAAGTTGAGTGCACACATTGACAACCGTTCTGTTAGATAGCTGCGTTTTGGATTTAGAAGCAGATATTTCCCTGTGCTTACTGCTGTTTCTTCCATATGCCGGTAATGGGCTGAAAACGCCTGTTTTGGGACTCTGCAGAGAAAGTGTTTGCAGACTGCTGAATTCACACACGGGTTTAACTCTGGAAGTTGAGTGCACACATTGACAACCGTTCTGTTAGATAGCTGCGTTTTGGATTTAGAAGCAGATATTTCCCTGTGCTTACTGCTGTTTCTTCCATATGCCGGTAATGGGCTGAAAACGCCTGTTTTGGGACTCTGCAGAGAAAGTGTTTGCAGACTGCTGAATCCACACACGGGTTTAACTCTGGAAGTTGAGTGCACACATTGACAACCGTTCTGTTAGATAGCTGCGTTTTGGATTTAGAAGCAGATATTTCCCTGTGCTTACTGCTGTTTCTTCCATATGCCGGTAATGGGCTGAAAACGCCTGTTTTGGGACTCTGCAGAGAAAGTGTTTGCAGACTGCTGAATCCACACACGGGTTTAACTCCGGAAGTTGAGTGCACACATTGACAACCGTTCTGTTAGATAGCTGCGTTTTCGATTTAGAAGCAGATATTTCCCTGTGCTTACTGCTGTTTCTTCCCTATGCCGGTAATGGGCTGAAAACGCCTGTTTGGGGACTCTGCAGAGAAAGTGTTTGCAGACTGCTGAATCCACACACGGGTTTAACTCTGGAAGTTGAGTGCACACATTGACAACCGTTCTGTTAGATAGCTGCGTTTTGGATTTAGAAGCAGATATTTCCCTGTGCTTACTGCTGTTTCTTCCATATGCCGGTAATGGGCTGAAAACGCCTGTTTTGGGACTCTGCAGAGAAAGAGTTTGCAGACTGCTGAATCCACACACTGGTTTAACTCTGGAAGTTGAGTGCACACATTGACAACCGTTCTGTTAGATAGCTGCGTTTTGGATTTAGAAGCAGATATTTCCCTGTGCTTACTGCTGTTTCTTCCATATGCCGGTAATGGGCTGAAAACGCCTGTTTTGGGACTCTGCAGAGAAAGTGTTTGCAGACTGCTGAATCCACACACGGGTTTAACTCTGGAAGTTGAGTGCACACATTGACAACCGTTCTGTTAGATAGCTGCGTTTTGGATTTAGAAGCAGATATTTCCCTGTGCTTACTGCCGTTTCTTCCATATGCCGGTAATGGGCTGAAAACGCCTGTTTTGGGACTCTGCAGAGAAAGTGTTTGCAGAGTGCTGAATCCACACACTGGTTTAACTCTGGAAGTTGAGTGCACACATTGACAACCGTTCTGTTAGATAGCTGCGTTTTGGATTTAGAAGCAGATATTTCCCTGTGCTTACTGCCGTTTCTTCCATATGCCGGTAATGGGCTGAAAACGCCTGTTTTGGGACTCTGCAGAGAAAGTGTTTGCAGACTGCTGAATCCACACACGGGTTTAACTCTGGAAGTTGAGTGCACACATTGACAACCGTTCTGTTAGATAGCTGCGTTTTGGATTTAGAAGCAGATATTTCCCTGTGCTTACTGCTGTTTCTTCCATATGCCGGTAATGGGCTGAAAACGCCTGTTTTGGGTCTCTGCAGAGAAAGTGTTTGCAGACTGCTGAATCCACACACTGGTTTAACTCTGGAAGTTGAGTGCACACATTGACAACCGTTCTGTTAGATAGCTGCGTTTTGGATTTAGAAGCAGATATTTCCCTGTGCTTACTGCTGTTTCTTCCATATGCCGGTAATGGGCTGAAAACGCCTGTTTTGGGACTCTGCAGAGAAAGTGTTTGCAGACTGCTGAATCCACACACGTGTTTAACTCTGGAAGTTGAGTGCACACATTGACAACCGTTCTGTTAGATAGCTGCGTTTTGGATTTAGAAGCAGATATTTCCCTGTGCTTACTGCCGTTTCTTCCATATGCCGGTAATGGGCTGAAAACGCCTGTTTTGGGACTCTGCAGAGAAAGTGTTTGCAGACTCCTGAATCCACACAAGGGTTTAACTCTGGAAGTTGAGTGCACACATTGACAACCGTTCTGTTAGATCGCTGCGTTTTGGATTTAGAAGCAGATATTTCCCTGTGCTTACTGCTGTTTCTTCCATATGCCGGTAATGGGCTGAAAACGCCTGTTTTGGGACTCTGCAGAGAAAGTGTTTGCAGACTGCTGAATCCACACACGGGTTTAACTCCGGAAGTTGAGTGCACACATTGACAACCGTTCTGTTAGATAGCTGCGTTTTGGATTTAGAAGCAGATATTTCCCTGGGCTTACTGCCGTTTCTTCCATATGCCGGTAATGGGCTGAAAACGGCTGTTTGGGGACTCTGCAGAGAAAGTGTTTGCAGACTGCTGAATCCACAAACGGGTTTAACTCTGGAAGTTGAGTGCACACTTTGACAACCGTTCAGTTAGATAGCTGCGTTTTGGATTTAGAAGCAGATATTTCCCTGTGCTTACTGCCGTTTCTTCCATATGCCGGTAATGGGCTGAAAACGCCTGTTTTGGGACTCTGCAGAGAAAGTGTTTGCAGACTGCTGAATCCACACACGGGTTTAACTCTGGAAGTTGAGTGCACACATTGACAACCGTTCTGTTAGATAGCTGCGTTTTGGATTTAGAAGCAGATATTTCCCTGTGCTTACTGCTGTTTCTTCCATATGCCGGTAATGGGCTGAAAACGTCTGTTTGGGGACTCTGCAGAGAAAGTGTTTGCAGACTGCTGAATCCACACACGGGTTTAACTCTGGAAGTTGAGTGCACACATTGACAACCGTTCTGTTAGATAGCTGCGTTTTGGATTTAGAAGCAGATATTTCCCTGTGCTTACTGCCGTTTCTTCCATATGCCGGTAATTGGCTGAAAACGCCTGTTTTGGGACTCTGCAGAGAAAGTGTTTGCAGACTCCTGAATCCACACAAGGGTTTAACTCTGGAAGTTGAGTGCACACATTGACAACCGTTCTGTTAGATAGCTGCGTTTTGGATTTAGAAGCAGATATTTCCCTGTGCTTACTGCTGTTTCTTCCATATGCCGGTAATGGGCTGAAAACGCCTGTTTGGGGACTCTGCAGAGAAAGTGTTTGCAGACTGCTGAATCCACACACGGGTTTAACTCCGGAAGTTGAGTGCACACATTGACAACCGTTCTGTTAGATAGCTGCGTTTTGGATTTAGAAGCAGATATTTCCCTGTGCTTACTGCTGTTTCTTCCATATGCCGGTAATGGGCTGAAAACGCCTGTTTGGGGACTCTGCAGAGAAAGTGTTTGCAGACTGCTGAATCCACACACGGGTTTAACTCTGGAAGTTGAGTGCACACATTGACAACCGTTCTGTTAGATAGCTGCGTTTTGGATTTAGAAGCAGATATTTCCCTGTGCTTACTGCCGTTTCTTCCATATGCCGGTAATGGGCTGAAAACGCCTGTTTTGGGACTCTGCAGAGAAATTGTTTGCAGAGTGCTGAATCCACACACTGGTTTAACTCTGGAAGTTGAGTGCACACATTGACAACCGTTCTGTTAGATAGCTGCGTTTTGGATTTAGAAGCAGATATTTCCCTGTGCTTACTGCTGTTTCTTCCATATGCCGGTAATGGGCTGAAAACGTCTGTTTGGGGACTCTGCAGAGAAAGTGTTTGCAGACTGCTGAATCCACACACGGGTTTAACTCTGGAAGTTGAGTGCACACATTGACAACCGTTCTGTTAGATAGCTGCGTTTTGGATTTAGAAGCAGATATTTCCCTGTGCTTACTGCCGTTTCTTCCATATGCCGGTAATTGGCTGAAAACGCCTGTTTTGGGACTCTGCAGAGAAAGTGTTTGCAGACTCCTGAATCCACACAAGGGTTTAACTCTGGAAGTTGAGTGCACACATTGACAACCGTTCTGTTAGATAGCTGCGTTTTGGATTTAGAAGCAGATATTTCCCTGTGCTTACTGCTGTTTCTTCCATATGCCGGTAATGGGCTGAAAACGCCTGTTTGGGGACTCTGCAGAGAAAGTGTTTGCAGACTGCTGAATCCACACACGGGTTTAACTCCGGAAGTTGAGTGCACACATTGACAACCGTTCTGTTAGATAGCTGCGTTTTGGATTTAGAAGCAGATATTTCCCTGTGCTTACTGCTGTTTCTTCCATATGCCGGTAATGGGCTGAAAACGCCTGTTTGGGGACTCTGCAGAGAAAGTGTTTGCAGACTGCTGAATCCACACACGGGTTTAACTCTGGAAGTTGAGTGCACACATTGACAACCGTTCTGTTAGATAGCTGCGTTTTGGATTTAGAAGCAGATATTTCCCTGTGCTTACTGCCGTTTCTTCCATATGCCGGTAATGGGCTGAAAACGCCTGTTTTGGGACTCTGCAGAGAAATTGTTTGCAGAGTGCTGAATCCACACACTGGTTTAACTCTGGAAGTTGAGTGCACACATTGACAACCGTTCTGTTAGATAGCTGCGTTTTGGATTTAGAAGCAGATATTTCCCTGTGCTTACTGCCGTTTCTTCCATATGCCGGTAATGGGCTGAAAACGCCTGTTTTGGGACTCTGCAGAGAAAGTGTTTGCAGACTGCTGAATCCACACACGGGTTTAACTCTGGAAGTTGAGTGCACACATTGACAACCGTTCTGTTATATAGCTGCATTTTGGATTTAGAAGCAGATATTTCCCTGGGCTTACTGCTGTTTCTTCCATATGCCGGTAAAGGGCTGAAAACGCCTGTTTTGGGACTCTGCAGAGAAAGTGTTTGCAGACTGCTGAATCCACACACGGGTTTAACTCTGGAAGTTGAGTGCACACATTGACAACCGTTCTGTTAGATAGCTGCGTTTTGGATTTAGAAGCAGATATTTCCCTGTGCTTACTGCTGTTTCTTCCATATGCCGGTAATGGCCTGAAAACGCCTGTTTTGGGACTCTGCAGAGAAAGTGTTTGCAGACTGCTGAATCCACACACGGGTTTAACTCTGGAAGTTGAGTGCACACATTGACAACCGTTCTGTTAGATAGCTGCGTTTTGGATTTAGAAGCAGATGTTTCCCTGTGCTTACTGCCGTTTCTTCCATATGCCGGTAATGGGCTGAAAACGCCTGTTTTGGGACTCTGCAGAGAAAGTGTTTGCAGACTGCTGAATCCACACACGGGTTTAACTCTGGAAGTTGAGTGCACACATTGACAACCGTTCTGTTAGATAGCTGCGTTTTGGATTTAGAAGCATATATTTCCCTGGGCTTACTGCTGTTTCTTCCATATGCCGGTAATGGGCTGAAAACGCCTGTTTTGGGACGCTGCAGAGAAAGTGTTTGCAGACTGCTGAATCCACACACGGGTTTAACTCCGGAAGTTGAGTGCACACATTGACAACCGTTCTGTTAGATAGCTGCGTTTTGGATTTAGAAGCAGATATTTCCCTGGGCTTACTGCTGTTTCTTCCATATGCCGGTAATGGGCTGAAAACGCCTGTTTTGGGACTCTGCAGAGAAAGTGTTTGCAGACTGCTGAATCCACACACGGGTTTAACTCTGGAAGTTGAGTGCACACATTGACAACCGTTCTGTTAGATAGCTGCGTTTTGGATTTAGAAGCAGATATTTCCCTGTGCTTACTGCTGTTTCTTCCATATGCCGGTAATGGGCTGAAAACGCCTGTTTTGGGATTCTGCAGAGAAAGTGTTTGCAGACTGCTGAATTCACACACGGGTTTAACTCTGGAAGTTGAGTGCACACATTGACAACCGTTCTGTTAGATAGCTGCGTTTTGGATTTAGAAGCAGATATTTCCCTGTGCTTACTGCTGTTTCTTCCATATGCCGGTAATGGGCTGAAAACGCCTGTTTTGGGACTCTGCAGAGAAAGTGTTTGCAGACTGCTGAATCCACACACGGGTTTAACTCTGGAAGTTGAGTGCACACATTGACAACCGTTCTGTTAGATAGCTGCGTTTTGGATTTAGAAGCAGATATTTCCCTGTGCTTACTGCTGTTTCTTCCATATGCCGGTAATGGGCTGAAAACGCCTGTTTTGGGACTCTGCAGAGAAAGTGTTTGCAGACTGCTGAATCCACACACGGGTTTAACTCCGGAAGTTGAGTGCACACATTGACAACCGTTCTGTTAGATAGCTGCGTTTTCGATTTAGAAGCAGATATTTCCCTGTGCTTACTGCTGTTTCTTCCCTATGCCGGTAATGGGCTGAAAACGCCTGTTTGGGGACTCTGCAGAGAAAGTGTTTGCAGACTGCTGAATCCACACACGGGTTTAACTCTGGAAGTTGAGTGCACACATTGACAACCGTTCTGTTAGATAGCTGCGTTTTGGATTTAGAAGCAGATATTTCCCTGTGCTTACTGCTGTTTCTTCCATATGCCGGTAATGGGCTGAAAACGCCTGTTTTGGGACTCTGCAGAGAAAGAGTTTGCAGACTGCTGAATCCACACACTGGTTTAACTCTGGAAGTTGAGTGCACACATTGACAACCGTTCTGTTAGATAGCTGCGTTTTGGATTTAGAAGCAGATATTTCCCTGTGCTTACTGCTGTTTCTTCCATATGCCGGTAATGGGCTGAAAACGCCTGTTTTGGGACTCTGCAGAGAAAGTGTTTGCAGACTGCTGAATCCACACAGGGGTTTAACTCTGGAAGTTGAGTGCACACATTGACAACCGTTCTGTTAGATAGCTGCGTTTTGGATTTAGAAGCAGATATTTCCCTGTGCTTACTGCCGTTTCTTCCATATGCCGGTAATGGGCTGAAAACGCCTGTTTTGGGACTCTGCAGAGAAAGTGTTTGCAGAGTGCTGAATCCACACACTGGTTTAACTCTGGAAGTTGAGTGCACACATTGACAACCGTTCTGTTAGATAGCTGCGTTTTGGATTTAGAAGCAGATATTTCCCTGTGCTTACTGCCGTTTCTTCCATATGCCGGTAATGGGCTGAAAACGCCTGTTTTGGGACTCTGCAGAGAAAGTGTTTGCAGACTGCTGAATCCACACACGGGTTTAACTCTGGAAGTTGAGTGCACACATTGACAACCGTTCTGTTAGATAGCTGCGTTTTGGATTTAGAAGCAGATATTTCCCTGTGCTTACTGCTGTTTCTTCCATATGCCGGTAATGGGCTGAAAACGCCTGTTTTGGGACTCTGCAGAGAAAGAGTTTGCAGACTGCTGAATCCACACACTGGTTTAACTCTGGAAGTTGAGTGCACACATTGACAACCGTTCTGTTAGATAGCTGCGTTTTGGATTTAGAAGCAGATATTTCCCTGTGCTTACTGCTGTTTCTTCCATATGCCGGTAATGGGCTGAAAACGCCTGTTTTGGGACTCTGCAGAGAAAGTGTTTGCAGACTGCTGAATCCACACACGGGTTTAACTCTGGAAGTTGAGTGCACACATTGACAACCGTTCTGTTAGATAGCTGCGTTTTGGATTTAGAAGCAGATATTTCCCTGTGCTTACTGCCGTTTCTTCCATATGCCGGTAATGGGCTGAAAACGCCTGTTTTGGGACTCTGCAGAGAAAGTGTTTGCAGACTCCTGAATCCACACAAGGGTTTAACTCTGGAAGTTGAGTGCACACATTGACAACCGTTCTGTTAGATAGCTGCGTTTTGGATTTAGAAGCAGATATTTCCCTGTGCTTACTGCTGTTTCTTCCATATGCCGGTAATGGGCTGAAAACGCCTGTTTTGGGACTCTGCAGAGAAAGTGTTTGCAGACTGCTGAATCCACACACGGGTTTAACTCTGGAAGTTGAGTGCACACATTGACAACCATTCTGTTAGATAGCTGCGTTTTGGATTTAGAAGCAGATATTTCCCTGTGCTTACTGCTGTTTCTTCCATATGCCGGTAATGGGCTGAAAACGCCTGTTTGGGGACTCTGCAGAGAAAGTGTTTGCAGACTGCTGAATCCACACACGGGTTTAACTCTGGAAGTTGAGTGCACACATTGACAACCGTTCTGTTAGATAGCTGCGTTTTGGATTTAGAAGCAGATATTTCCCTGTGCTTACTGCCGTTTCTTCCATATGCCGGTAATGGGCTGAAAACGCCTGTTTTGGGACTCTGCAGAGAAAGTGTTTGCAGAGTGCTGAATCCACACACTGGTTTAACTCTGGAAGTTGAGTGCACACATTGACAACCGTTCTGTTAGATAGCTGCGTTTTGGATTTAGAAGCAGATATTTCCCTGTGCTTACTGCCGTTTCTTCCATATGCCGGTAATGGGCTGAAAACGCCTGTTTTGGGACTCTGCAGAGAAAGTGTTTGCAGACTGCTGAATCCACACACGGGTTTAACTCTGGAAGTTGAGTGAACACATTGACAACCGTTCTGTTAGATAGCTGCGTTTTGGATTTAGAAGCATATATTTCCCTACGCTTACTGCTGTTTCTTCCATATGCCGGTAATGGGCTGAAAACGCCTGTTTTGGGACGCTGCAGAGAAAGTGTTTGCAGACTGCTGAATCCACACACGGGTTTAACTCCGGAAGTTGAGTGCACACATTGACAACCGTTCTGTTAGATAGCTGCGTTTTGGATTTAGAAGCAGATATTTCCCTGGGCTTACTGCTGTTTCTTCCATATGCCGGTAATGGGCTGAAAACGCCTGTTTTGGGACTCTGCAGAGAAAGTGTTTGCAGACTGCTGAATCCACACACGGGTTTAACTCTGGAAGTTGAGTGCACACATTGACAACCGTTCTGTTAGATAGCTGCGTTTTGGATTTAGAAGCAGATATTTCCCTGTGCTTACTGCTGTTTCTTTCATATGCCGGTAATGGGCTGAAAACGCCTGTTTTGGGACTCTGCAGAGAAAGTGTTTGCAGACTGCTGAATTCACACACGGGTTTAACTCTGGAAGTTGAGTGCACACATTGACAACCGTTCTGTTAGATAGCTGCGTTTTGGATTTAGAAGCCGATATTTACCTGTGCTTAATGCCGTTTCTTCCATATGCCGGTAATGGGCTGAAAACGCCTGTTTTGGGACTCTGCAGAGAAAGTGTTTGCAGACTGCTGAATCCACACACGGGTTTAACTCTGGAAGTTGAGTGCACACATTGACAACCGTTCTGTTAGATAGCTGCGTTTTGGATTTAGAAGCAGATATTTCCCTGTGCTTACTGCTGTTTCTTCCATATGCCGGTAATGGGCTGAAAACGCCTGTTTTCGGACTCTGCAGAGAAAGTGTTTGCAGACTGCTGAATCCACACACGGGTTTAACTCTGGAAGTTGATTGCACACATTGACAACCGTTCTGTTAGATAGCTGCGTTTTGGATTTAGAAGCAGATATTTCCCTGTGCTTACTGCTTTTTCTTCCATATGCCGGTAATGGGCTGAAAACGCCTGTTTTGGGACTCTGCAGAGAAAGTGTTTGCAGACTGCTGAATCCACACACGGGTTTAACTCCGGAAGTTGAGTGCACACATTGACAACCGTTCTGTTAGATAGCTGCATTTTGGATTTAGAAGCAGATATTTCCCTGGGCTTACTGCTGTTTCTTCCATATGCCGGTAATGGGCTGAAAACGCATGTTTGGGGACTCTGCAGAGAAAGTGTTTGCAGACTGCTGAATCCACACACGGGTTTAACTCTGGAAGTTGAGTGCACACATTGACAACCGTTCTGTTAGATAGCTGCGTTTTGGATTTAGAAGCAGATATTTCCCTGTGCTTACTGCTGTTTCTTTCATATGCCGGTAATGCGCTGAAAACGCCTGTTTTGGGACTCTGCAGAGAAAGTGTTTGCAGACTGCTGAATTCACACACGGGTTTAACTCTGGAAGTTGAGTGCACACATTGACAACCGTTCTGTTAGATAGCTGCGTTTTGGATTTAGAAGCCGATATTTCCCTGTGCTTACTGCCGTTTCTTCCATATGCCGGTAATGGGCTGAAAACGCCTGTTTTGGGACTCTGCAGAGAAAGTGTTTGCAGACTGCTGAATCCACACACGGGTTTAACTCTGGAAGTTGAGTGCACACATTGACAACCGTTCTGTTAGATAGCTGCGTTTTGGATTTAGAAGCAGATATTTCCCTGTGCTTACTGCTGTTTCTTCCATATGCCGGTAATGGGCTGAAAACGCCTGTTTTCGGACTCTGCAGAGAAAGTGTTTGCAGACTGCTGAATCCACACACGGGTTTAACTCTGGAAGTTGAGTGCACACATTGACAACCGTTCTGTTAGATAGCTGCGTTTTGGATTTAGAAGCAGATATTTCCCTGTGCTTACTGCTGTTTCTTCCATATGCCGGTAATGGGCTGAAAACGCCTGTTTTGGGACTCTGCAGAGAAAGTGTTTGCAGACTGCTGAATCCACACACGGGTTTAACTCCGGAAGTTGAGTGCACACATTGACAACCGTTCTGTTAGATAGCTGCGTTTTGGATTTAGAAGCAGATATTTCCCTGGGCTTACTGCTGTTTCTTCCATATGCCGGTAATGGGCTGAAAACGCATGTTTGGGGACTCTGCAGAGAAAGTGTTTGCAGACTGCTGAATCCACACACGGGTTTAACTCTGGAAGTTGAGTGCACACATTGACAACCGTTCTGTTAGATAGCTGCGTTTTGGATTTAGAAGCAGATATTTCCCTGTGCTTACTGCTGTTTCTTCCATATGCCGGTAATGGGCTGAAAACGCCTGTTTTGGGACTCTGCAGAGAAAGTGTTTGCAGACTGCTGAATCCACACACGGGTTTAACTCTGGAAGTTGAGTGCACACATTGACAACCGTTCTGTTAGATAGCTGCGTTTTGGATTTAGAAGCAGATATTTCCCTGGGCTTACTGCTGTTTCTTCCATATGCCGGTAATGGGCTGAAAACGCATGTTTGGGGACTCTGCAGAGAAAGTGTTTGCAGACTGCTGAATCCACACACGGGTTTAACTCCGGAAGTTGAGTGCACACATTGACAACCGTTCTGTTAGATAGCTGCGTTTTGGATTTAGAAGCAGATATTTCCCTGTGCTTACTGCCGTTTCTTCCATATGCCGGTAATGGGCCGAAAACGCCTGTTTTGGGACTCTGCAGAGAAAGTGTTTGCAGACTGCTGAATCCACACACGGGTTTAACTCTGGAAGTTGAGTGCACACATTGACAACCGTTCTGTTAGATAGCTGCTTTTTGGATTTAGAAGCAGATATTTCCCTGTGCTTACTGCTGTTTCTTCCATATGCCGGTAATGGGCTGAAAACGCCTGTTTTGGGACTCTGCAGAGAAAGTGTTTGCAGACTGCTGAATCCACACACGGGTTTAACTCTGGAAGTTGAGTGCACACATTGACAACCGTTCTGTTAGATAGCTGCGTTTTGGATTTAGAAGCAGATATTTCCCTGTGCTTACTGCTGTTTCTTCCATATGCCGGTAATGGGCTGAAAACGCCTGTTTTGGGACTCTGCAGAGAAAGTGTTTGCAGACTGCTGAATCCACACACGGGTTTAACTCTGGAAGTTGAGTGCACACATTGACAACCGTTCTGTTAGATAGCTGCGTTTTGGATTTAGAAGCAGATATTTCCCTGTGCTTACTGCTGTTTCTTCCATATGCCGGTAATGTGCTGAAAACGCCTGTTTTGGGACTCTGCAGAGAAAATATTTGCAGACTGCTGAATCCACACACGGGTTTAACTCTGGAAGTTGAGTGCACACATTGACAACCGTTCTGTTAGAGAGCTGCGTTTTGGATTTAGAAGCAGATATTTCCCTGTGCTTACTGCTGTTTCTTTCATATGCCGGTAATGGGCTGAAAACGCCTGTTTGGGAACTCTGCAGAGAAAGTGTTTGCAGACTGCTGAATCCACACACGGGTTTAACTCTGGAAGTTGAGTGCACACATTGACAACCGTTCTGTTAGATAGCTGCGTTTTGGATTTAGAAGCAGATATTTCCCTGTGCTTACTGCTGTTTCTTCCATATGCCGGTAATGGGCTGAAAACGCCTGTTTTGGGACTCTGCAGAGAAAGTGTTTGCAGACTGCTGAATCCACACACGGGTTTAACTCTGGAAGTTGAGTGCACACATTGACAACCGTTCTGTTAGATAGCTGCGTTTTGGATTTAGAAGCAGATATTTCCCTGTACTTACTGCTGTTTCTTCCGTATGCCTGTAATGGGCTGAAATCGCCTGTTTTGGGACTCTGCAGAGAAAGTGTTTGCA
Source organism: Aotus nancymaae (assembly GCF_030222135.1). Taxonomy (NCBI): domain Eukaryota; kingdom Metazoa; phylum Chordata; class Mammalia; order Primates; family Aotidae; genus Aotus; species Aotus nancymaae. The sequence continues at coordinate 1,842,373 of NW_026988587.1, forward strand.
GACTCCTGAATCCACACAAGGGTTTAACTCTGGAAGTTGAGTGCACACATTGACAACCGTTCTGTTAGATAGCTGCGTTTTGGATTTAGAAGCAGATATTTCCCTGTGCTTACTGCTGTTTCTTCCATATGCCGGTAATGGGCTGAAAACGCCTGTTTTGGGACTCTGCAGAGAAAGTGTTTGCAGACTGCTGAATCCACACACGGGTTTAACTCTGGAAGTTGAGTGCACACATTGACAACCGTTCTGTTAGATAGCTGCGTTTTGGATTTAGAAGCAGATATTTCCCTGTGCTTACTGCTGTTTCTTCCATATGCCGGTAATGGGCTGAAAACGCCTGTTTGGGGACTCTGCAGAGAAAGTGTTTGCAGACTGCTGAATCCACACACGGGTTTATCTCTGGAAGTTGAGTGCACACATTGACAACCGTTCTGTTAGATAGCTGCGTTTTGGATTTAGAAGCAGATATTTCCCTGTGCTTACTGCTGTTTCTTCCATATGCCGGTAATGGGCTGAAAACGCCTGTTTTGGGACTCTGCAGAGAAAGTGTTTGCAGACTGCTGAATCCACACACGGGTTTAACTCTGGAAGTTGAGTGCACACATTGACAACCGTTCTGTTAGATAGCTGCGTTTTGGATTTAGAAGCAGATATTTCCCTGTGCTTACTGCTGTTTCTTCCATATGCCGGTAATGGGCTGAAAACGCCTGTTTGGGGACTCTGCAGAGAAAGTGTTTGCAGACTGCTGAATCCACACACGGGTTTATCTCTGGAAGTTGAGTGCACACATTGACAACCGTTCTGTTAGATAGCTGCGTTTTGGATTTAGAAGCAGATATTTCCCTGTGCTTACTGCTGTTTCTTCCATATGCCGGTAATGGGCTGAAAACGCCTGTTTTGGGACTCTGCAGAGAAAGTGTTTGCAGACTGCTGAATCCACACACGGGTTTAACTCTGGAAGTTGAGTGCACACATTGACAACCGTTCTGTTAGATAGCTGCGTTTTGGATTTAGAAGCAGATATTTCCCTGTGCTTACTGCTGTTTCTTCCATATGCCGGTAATGGGCTGAAAACGCCTGTTTTGGGACTCTGCAGAGAAAGTGTTTGCAGACTGCTGAATCCACACACGGGTTTAACTCTGGAAGTTGAGTGCACACATTGACAACCGTTCTGTTAGATAGCTGCGTTTTGGATTTAGAAGCAGATATTTCCCTGTGCTTACTGCTGTTTCTTCCATATGCCGGTAATGGGCTGAAAACGCCTGTTTTGGGACTCTGCAGAGAAAGTGTTTGCAGACTGCTGAATCCACACACGGGTTTAACTCTGGAAGTTGAGTGCACACATTGACAACCGTTCTGTTAGATAGCTGCGTTTTGGATTTAGAAGCAGATATTTCCCTGTGCTTACTGCTGTTTCTTCCATATGCCGGTAATGGGCTGAAAACGCCTGTTTTGGGACTCTGCAGAGAAAGTGTTTGCAGACTGCTGAATCCACACACGGGTTTAACTCTGGAAGTTGAGTGCACACATTGACAACCGTTCTGTTAGATAGCTGCGTTTTGGATTTAGAAGCAGATATTTCCCTGTGCTTACTGCTGTTTCTTCCATATGCCGGTAATGGGCTGAAAACGCCTGTTTTGGGACTCTGCAGAGAAAGTGTTTGCAGACTGCTGAATCCACACACGGGTTTAACTCTGGAAGTTGAGTGCACACATTGACAACCGTTCTGTTAGATAGCTGCGTTTTGGATTTAGAAGCAGATATTTCCCTGTGCTTACTGCTGTTTCTTCCATATGCCGGTAATGGGCTGAAAACGCCTGTTTTGGGACTCTGCAGAGAAAGTGTTTGCAGACTGCTGAATCCACACACGGGTTTAACTCTGGAAGTTGAGTGCACACATTGACAACCGTTCTGTTAGATAGCTGCGTTTTGGATTTAGAAGCAGATATTTCCCTGTGCTTACTGCTGTTTCTTCCATATGCCGGTAATGGGCTGAAAACGCCTGTTTGGGGACTCTGCAGAGAAAGTGTTTGCAGACTGCTGAATCCACACACGGGTTTAACTCTGGAAGTTGAGTGCACACATTGACAACCGTTCTGTTAGATAGCTGCGTTTTGGATTTAGAAGCAGATATTTCCCTGTGCTTACTGCCGTTGCTTCCATATGCTGGTAATGGGCTGAAAACGTCTGTTTTGGAACTCTGCAGAGAAAGTGTTTGCAGACTGCTGAATCCACACACGGGTTTAACTCTGGAAGTTGAGTGCACACATTGACAACCGTTCTGTTAGATAGCTGCTTTTTGGATTTAGAAGCAGATATTTCCCTGTGCTTACTGCTGTTTCTTCCATATGCCGGTAATGGGCTGAAAACGCCTGTTTTGGGACTCTGCAGAGAAAGTGTTTGCAGACTGCTGAATCCACACACGGGTTTAACTCTGGAAGTTGAGTGCACACATTGACAACCGTTCTGTTAGATAGCTGCGTTTTGGATTTAGAAGCAGATATTTCCCTGTGCTTACTGCCGTTTCTTCCATATGCCGGTAATGGGCTGAAAACGCCTGTTTTGGGACTCTGCAGAGAAAGTGTTTGCAGACTGCTGAATCCACACACGGGTTTAACTCTGGAAGTTGAGTGCACACATTGACAACCGTTCTGTTAGATAGCTGCTTTTTGGATTTAGAAGCAGATATTTCCCTGTGCTTACTGCTGTTTCTTCCATATGCCGGTAATGGGCTGAAAACGCCTGTTTTGGGACTCTGCAGAGAAAGGGTTTGCAGAATGCTGAATCCACACACGGGTTTAACTCTGGAAGTTGAGTGCACACATTGACAACCGTTCTGTTAGATAGCTCCGTTTTGGATTTAGAAGCAGATATTTCCCTGTGCTTACTGCTGTTTCTTCCATATGCCGGTAATGGGCTGAAAACGCCTGTTTTGGGACTCTGCAGAGAAAGTGTTTGCAGACTGCTGAATCCACACACTTGTTTAACTCTGGAAGTTGAGTGCACACATTGACAACCGTTCTGTTAGATAGCTGCGTTTTGGATTTAGAAGCAGATATTTCCCTGTGCTTACTGCTGTTTCTTCCATATGCCGGTAATGGGCTGAAAACGCCTGTTTTGGGACTCTGCAGAGAAAGTGTTTGCAGACTGCTGAATCCACACACGGGTTTAACTCTGGAAGTTGAGTGCACACATTGACAAGCGTTCTGTTAGAGAGCTGCGTTTTGGATTTAGAAGCAGATATTTCCCTGTGCTTACTGCTGTTTCTTCCATATGCCGGTAATGGGCTGAAAACGCCTGTTTGGGGACTCTGCAGAGAAAGTGTTTGCAGACTGCTGAATCCACACACGGGTTTAACTCTGGAAGTTGAGTGCACACATTGACAACCGTCCTGTTAGATAGCTGCGTTTTGGATTTAGAAGCAGATATTTCCCTGTGCTTACTGCTGTTTCTTCCATATGCCGGTAATGGGCTGAAAACGCCTGTTTTGGGACTCTGCAGAGAAAGTGTTTGCAGACTGCTGAATCCACACACGGGTTTAACTCTGGAAGTTGAGTGCACACATTGACAACCGTTCTGTTAGATAGCTGCGTTTTGGATTTAGAAGCAGATATTTCCCTGTGCTTACTGCTGTTTCTTCCGTATGCCGGTAATGGGCTGAAATCGCCTGTTTTGGGACTCTGCAGAGAAAGTGTTTGCAGACTCCTGAATCCACACAAGGGTTTAACTCTGGAAGTTGAGTGCACACATTGACAACCGTTCTGTTAGATAGCTGCGTTTTGGATTTAGAAGCAGATATTTCCCTGTGCTTACTGCTGTTTCTTCCATATGCCGGTAATGGGCTGAAAACGCCTGTTTTGGGACTCTGCAGAGAAAGTGTTTGCAGACTGCTGAATCCACACACGGGTTTAACTCTGGAAGTTGAGTGCGCACATTGACAACCGTTCTGTTAGATAGCTGCGTTTTGGATTTAGAAGCAGATATTTCCCTGTGCTTACTGCCGTTTCTTCCATATGCCGGTTAATGGCTGAAAACGCCTGTTTTGGGACGCTGCAGAGAAAGTGTTTGCAGACTGCTGAATCCACACTCGGGTTTATCTCTGGAAGTTGAGTGCACGCATTGACAACCATTCAGTTAGATAGCTGCCTTTTGGTTTTAGAAGCAGTTATTCCTCTTTACAGCATATACTCTCATTCACTCTGGAATAGCCAAACGCAGCTCCTAAAAGAAACGGGTTTCTAAGTATAATCAGATATTTCTCTTTACATCTTGTACCCCAGTACACTCTGATATATGCATACGCAGCTCCTGGAAGAAACGTGTTTGTAACTCGCTGAATCTGTGCATATATTGAAGTCTCTTAGGTGAATGAACACACAGCAGAGGAGTTTGAAAAAAACATTTCTTCCATGTTATAGATGCACTGTTAACTGCTATTGCTTTTAGGCTGGTGTTTTCCTGGAAATGTTGGTTTTAGAATTTCCATATAAATGGTTTGTAAACTGCTGCTTAAGTGGAGCAGTTTAATTCGTTAAGTTGAATGCCCTCATTCACAATCATTCTGTTAGCTATCTCCGTTTTGGTTTTAGAAGCCTGTGTTTCTAGTTACAGCATATACTCCCATTCATTCTGGAATAGCCAAACGCAGCTCCCAGAATAGACGTGTTTCTAAGTCGCTGAATCTAAACATAGATTCAACTCCCTTAGGTGAACGAACACACAGCACAGCAGTTTGAAAGAAACGTTTTATTTGAGTTTTAGACGCAGTCTTATTGCTATTTCTTAGAGGCCGGTATTTTGCTGGGAATGTCTGTTTTAGAATCTGCACAAAAATCTTTTCTAAACTGCTGCATAGAAACAACAGTTTATCTCAATAAGCTGAATGCACACAGTGACAACCATTCTGTTAGATGGCTCCGTGTTTGTTTTAGAACCAGATATTTCACTTTAAACCTTATACTCCAGTACACTCTGGAATATGCAAATGCAGCTCCTGGAAGAAACGTGTTTCTTACTCGCTGAATCTGAATATATACTCAAGACTCTTAGGTGAATGAACACAGAGCAGAGCATTTTGAAGAAAACGTTTCTTCTATGTTATAGATGCAGTCTTACTGCTACTTCTTTTAGGCTGGTGTTTTGCTGCAAATGTTGATTTTAGAATTTGCATATAAAGGGTTTCTAAACCGCTGCCTAAGAAGAGCAGATTAACCCTTTAAGTTGAATGCACACATTCACAACCATTCTGTTAGATAGCTCCGTTTTGGTTTTAGAAACAGATATTTCTCTTTACAGCATTTACTCCCATACACTCTGGAATATCGAAATGCAGCTCCTAGAATAAACGTGTTTCAAACTCGCTGAATCCAAACATAGATTCAACGACCTTTGGTGAACGAACACACTGCAGAGCAGTTTGAAAGAAACGTTCCCTCTGAGTTTTAGACGCAGTCTTACTGCTATTTCTTATAGGCCGGTATTTTGCTGGAAATGTCTGTTTGAGAATCTACACAGAAATGTTTTCTAAACTGCTGCATACAAACAGCAGTTTAGCTCAGTAAGTTGAATGCACACATTGACAACCATTCCATTAGATCATCCGTTTTTCTTTTGGAACGAGACATTTGTCTTTACATCTTATACTCCAGTATACTCTGGAATAGGCAAACACAGCTCCTGGAAGAAACGTGTTGCTAACTAGCTGAATCTGAACATATATTCAAGTCTCTTATATGAATGAACACACAGCAGAGCAGTTTGAAAACAGTTTCTTCCATGTTAAAGATGCAGTCTTACTGCTATTTCCTATAGGCTGGTGTTTTGCTGGAAAGGTCTGTATTTGCATATAAAGGGTTTCTAAAGTGCTGCATGAGAAGAGCAGTTTACCTCTTTAAGCCGAAGGCACACATTCACAACCACTCTGCTAGATAGATCCATTTTGGTTTTAGAAACAGATATTTCTCTTTACAGCATATACTCCCATTCAATCTGGAATATCCAAAGACAGCTCCTAGAATAAACGTGTTTCTATCTCGCTGAATCTAAACATAGATTCAACTCCCTTAGGCCAAAGAACACAAGGCCGAGCAGTTTGAAAGAAACGTTTCTTCTGAGTTTTAGACTCAGTCTTAATGCTCTTTCTTATATATGCCGGTACTGGGCCGGAAAGGCCTGTTTTGAGACTCTGCACAGAAAGTGTTTGCAGACTGCTGAATCCACACACGGGTTTAACTCTGGAAGTTGAGTGCACACATTGACAATCGTTCTGTTAGATAGCTGCGTTTTGGATTTAGAAGCAGATATTTCCCTGTGCTTACTGCTGTTTCTTCCATATGCCGGTAATGGGCTGAAAACGCCTGTTTTGGGACTCTGCAGAGAAAGTGTTTGCAGACTGCTGAATCCACACACGGGTTTAACTCTGGAAGTTGAGTGCACACATTGACAACCGTTCTGTTAGATAGCTGCGTTTTGGATTTAGAAGCAGATATTTCCCTGTGCTTACTGCCGTTTCTTCCATATGCCGGTAATGGGCTGAAAACGCCTGTTTTGGGACTCTGCAGAGAAAGTGTTTGCAGACTGCTGAATCCACACACTGGTTTAACTCTGGAAGTTGAGTGCACACATTGACAACCGTTCTGTTAGATAGCTGCGTTTTCGATTTAGAAGCAGATATTTCCCTGTGCTTACTGCCGTTTCTTCCATATGCCGGTAATGGGCTGAAAACACCTGTTTTGGGTCTCTGCAGAGAAAGTGTTTGCAGACTGCTGAATCCACACACGGGTTTAACTCTGGAAGTTGAGTGCACACATTGGCAACCGTTCTGTTAGATAGCTGCATTTTGCATTTAGAAGCAGATATTTCCCTGTCCTTACTGCTGTTTCTTCCATATGCGGGTAATGGGCTGAAGACGCCTGTTTTGGGACTCTGCAGAGAAAGTGTTTGCAGACTGCTGAATCCACACACGGGTTTAACTCTGGAAGTTGAGTGCACACATTGACAACCGTTCTGTTAGATAGCTGCGTTTTGGATTTAGAAGCAGATATTTCCCTGTGCTGACTGCTGTTTCTTCCATATGCCGGTAAAGGGCTGAAAACGCCTGTTTTGGGACTCTGCA